>NC_040081.1:87020928-87645928 GCF_003369695.1 Bos indicus x Bos taurus | reverse complement strand
TACACTGTTTTCTCATGGGAGCCAATCCCAGACACTCACACAGGATTGCCTTGATAATTCATCTTCATTGGCTGCCTCATCTTCCTTGATTCTTTTCCCCTTCCTCTTCCTCTAGTGTTTGGGGTCATCTCTCAAGTAAATTGCTTGCATTCAAAATCCTTGTTTCAGAGTCTGCTTTTGGGGGAGCCAAACTGAGGTGGGGTGTCCATGACTTTTGTAATTTTATTTATTAATTTTCTAGCTTGAGATATAATTGACACATAATTGTGTAAGTTTAAGGTGTAAAATGTATTGATTTGACACACATACATATTGTATCTTTCATGTTTTCATTACAATACAGATTATAAGAGATTTGGTGGAATGGTAAAGGACAGGATTTATGGGGGGATTTGGAAAGATGAATGTCCATTTATTTTAATTACAAACATCTTATTTAATACAGGCATACCTTGTAGATATCTCAGGCTTGGTCCCAGCTCACCACAATACAGTGAGTCACACAAATTTTTTGTTTCTCAATGCATATAAAAGTTATGTTACATTATAGTCTATTAAATGTGCAATAGCATTATGTGTAAAAAGAACATACATACATTAAAAATTACTTTATAGCTAAAAATTGCCAGCCATTATCTGAACCCTCAGTGAGTTCTCATCTTTTTGCTGGTAGAGGGTCTTGCCTTGATGTTGGTGGATGCTGACTGATTAGGGTGGTGGTTGTTGAAGGCTGGCGTAAGCTGTGGCAATTTCATCAAATAAGACAACAGTGAAATTTGCTGTCATGATTGACATTTCCTTTCACAAACAATTACTCTGTAGCATGTAATGCTGTTTGACAGAATTTTACCCATGGTAGGACTTCTTTCAACTTTGGAGCCAATCCTTTCAAAATGTCTGCTTTATCAACTAAGTTTATGTAATATTCTAAATACTTTGTTATCGTGTCAGTAATCTTCACAGCACCTTCACCAGGAGTGGATTTTATCTCAATAAACCACTTTACTTGCTCATGCTCCTCCATTAAAATTTTCTCATGAGATTGAAACAATTTAGCCACATATTCAGTCTCTTCCTTCAGTGGAGTCTTGAACCCCTTAAAGTCATCAATGAGGGTTGGAATCAACTTCTTCCAAACTCTTGTTAATATTGATATATTGACTGGTTCCCAAGAATCACAAATGTTCTTAATGGCACCCAAAATGATGAATCCTCATTGGAAGATTTTCAGTTGACTTTGCCCACAACATCCAAGGAATCACTTTTTATGGCAGCTTAGCTTTAAGAAATTTATGACTTAATAATAAGACTTAAAAGTTGAGGTTATTTGTGGATCCATGAGATGCAGAGTGCATTTTTATTTGTTGATATTAATAGACAGGAAAACAACAATAATCCATCAGAGCTCTTGGGTGATCACAGAATTGAAAAGAATTAGGGCTTTGCTCTGGATAGGCTTTGGCTTAAAGAAATGTTCATGGCACCCCACAAACAATTCCAATATTTAAATCAGACTCAGTGATCACAGATGACCATGACAACAAATACAGTAATACTGGTCAACTACTTGTAAAAGAATGAAACTGGAACACTTTCTAACACCATACACAAAAATAAACTCAAAATGGATTAAGGATCTAAACGTAAGACCAGAAACTATAAAACTCCTAGAGGAGAACATAGGCAAAACATTCTCCAACATAAATCATAGCAGGATCCTCTATGACCCACCTCCCAGAGTATTGGAAATAAAAGCAAAAATAAGCAAATGGGACCTAATTAAAATTAAAAGCTTCTGCACAACAAAAGAAACTATAAGCAAGGTGAAAAGACAGCCTTCAGAATGGGAGAAAATAATAGCAAATGAAGCAACTGACAAAGAATTAATCTCAAAAATATACAAGCAACTCCTGCAGCTCAATTTCAGAAAAATAAACGACCCACAAAAAAATGGGCCAAAGAACTAAACAGACATTTCTCCAAAGAAGACATACAGATGGCTAACAAACACATGAAAAGATGCTCAACATCACTCATTATCAGAGAAATGCAAATCAAAACCACAATGAGGTACCATTTCATGCCAGTCAGAATGGCTGCTATCCAAAAGTCTACAAGCAATAAATGCTGGAGAGGGTGTGGAGAAAAGAGAACCCTCTTACACTGTTGGTGGGAATGCAAACTAGTACAGCCACTATGGAGAACAGTGTGGAGATTCCTTAAAAAACTGGAAATAGAACTGCCTTATGATCCAGCAATCCCACTGCTGGGCATACACACTGAGGAAACCAGAATCAAAAGAGACACATGTACCCCAATGTTCATCGCAGCACTGTTTATAATAGCCAGGACATGGAAGCAACCTAGATGTCCATCAGCAGACGGATGGATAAGAAAACTGTGGTACATATACACAATGGAGTATTACTCAGCCATTGAAAAGAATACATTTGAATCAGTTCTAATGAGGTGGATGAAACTGGAGCCTTACAGAGTAAAGTAAGCCAGAAAGGAAAATACCAATACAGTATATTAATGCATATATATGGAATTTAGAAAGATGGTAATGATAACCCTGTATGTGAGACAGCAAAAGAGACAGAGATGTATAGAACAGTCTTTTGGATTCTGGGAGAGGGAGAGGGTGGGATGATTTGGGAGAATGGCATTGAAACATGTATAATATCATATGTGAAACAAATCGCCAGTCCAGGTTCGATGCATGATACAGGATGCTCAGGGCTGGTACACTGGGATGACCCAGAGGGATGGTGTGGGGAGGGAGGTGGGAGGGGGTGCAGGATGGGGAATACATGTACACCCGTGGCGGATTCATGTTGATGTATGGCAAAACCAATACAATATTGTAAAGTAATTAGCCTCCAATTAAAATAAATAAATTTACATTATTAAAAAATACACAAAATGAAAAAATAAAAAAAAATAAAATAAAAATACAGTAATAATGAAAAAAATTGAAATATTTTGAGAATTGCCAAAATGTGAGAAAATGCTGTTAAAATAATGGCACTAATAGACTTGCTTGCCACATAGTTGCCATAAACCTTTGATTTGTTAAAACTGAAGTACAATAAAGTGTAATAAAATGAGTCATGCCTTTACCAAGTCCCAGACACTGGTCTAAACCCTGGTGGCATAAGAGATGGGTCCTGCCCTGGAGAGACACACATTCAACTGGGAAAGACTGACATAGCAATTTATTAAATCTTAAGCAAACTGAGGGCAAGGTACTATGGGAGTACAGATGGGAGAGAAGCTCAGAAGGCTGATGGAGGTGTACTTCAAAGTCAGTGATATTTGTACTAAAGGACTAGTAAGACTTTGGTAGATTAAGGTTGAGAAGCGCATTCTAAGCAGGAAAAACATCTTGCATAGAGTTTGAAGTTGCATGGAATGTTTGGGTGGAAAGTTGGAGAAAAATTCATCGTGGGGTGGAAAAGTTCATTGTGGGGTGGAAAAGTTCATTGTGGGGTGGAAAAGTTCATTGTGGGGTAGAAAACCCAGGAGATAGAGTTGAGGAAGTGGAAAAGCCTGAATGTGAAAAGTCTTCTTAAATTGTAGAACAGATGATAGAATGGGGAAGTACTGGATGCAGCAGAAAAAGCAAGTGTGATTATGCTTTGTCTTAACACTTCCTTTTCTGTACCTCTCCAGGGCAAGGAGAAAGGGAAGAGAAGAAGAAACTCAGAGAGAGGGTGTGTATTTTCAGCTACCATTCATGACAAGTAAAGTCGCTCAGTCGTGTGCAACTCTTTGCCACCCATGGACTGGAGCCTACGAAGCTCCTCTCTCCATGGGATTTTCCAGGCAAGAATACTGGAGTGGGTTGCTGTTTCCTTCTCTAGGGGATCTTCTCGACCCAGGGATTGAACCCAGGTTTCCTGCATTACAGGCAGACACTTTACTGTCTGAGCCATGAGGGAAGGCCATTCATGAATGATGATCATTGCCAGGTCCATCCCAAAACTTATCCCACTTCAATCTCATGATAAACCTGTGAGTGAAGTGAAGTGTTAGTTGTTCAGTCATGTCTGACTCTTGGCGACCACATGGACTGCAGCCCACCAGGCTCCTCTGTCCATGGGATATTCCAGGCAAGAATACTGGAGTGGGTTGCCATTTCCTTCCTTTCACTTGTCATGTATGGTAGCTGAAAATATACACCCTCTCTCTGAGTTTATTCTCGTTTTCCTTTCCTTCTTGCCCTGCTACTGCTACTACTGCTGCTAAGTCGCCTCAGTCGTGTCCGACTCTGTGCGACCCCAGAGACGACAGCCCACCAGGCTCCCCTGTCCCTGGGATTCTCCAGGCAAGAATACTGGAGTGGGTTGCCATTTCCTTCTCCAATGTGTGAAAGTGAAAAGTGAAAGTGAAGTCGATTAGTCGAGTCCGACTCTTAGTGACCCCATGGACTGCAGCCTACCAGGCTCCTCTGTCCATGGGATTTTCCAGGCAAGAGTACTGGAGTGGGGTGCCATTGCCTTCTCCGCCCTGGAAACATACAGAAAAGGAAGTGTTAGGACAAAGCATGATTGCACTTCTCCAGAGGATCTACCTGATCCAGGGATCAAACCCAGGTCTCCTGCACTGCAGGCAGATTCTTTACCAACTGAGCTATGAGGGAAGCCCAACCTGTGAGATAGGAATATTAATCAGTACAAATGTCACCTTTTACTGATGAGGACATTGAGGCTCAGAAAAGAGCTGTTTTTTTTAAATTTTTTTTTCTTTTTTAAATTTTATTTTATTTAACTTTACAATATTGTATTGGTTTTGCCATATATCAAAATGAATCTGCCACAGGTATACATGTGTTCCCCATCCTGAACCCTCCTCCCTCATCCCTCCCCATACCATCCCTCTGGGTTGTCCCAGTGCACCAGCCCCAAGCATCCAGTATCGTGCATCGAACCTGGACTGGCGACTCGTTTCATTTATGATATTATACATATTTCAATGCCATTCTCCCAAATCATCCCACCCTCTCCCTTTCCCACAGAGTCCAAAAGACTGTTCTATACATCAGTGTCAGCCATTAAAAAGAATACAATTGAATCAGTTCTAATGAGGTGGATGAAACTGGAGCCTATTATACAGAGTGAAGTAAGCCAGAAAGAAAAACACCAGTACAGTATACTAACACATATATATGGAATTTAGAAAGGTGGTAACAATAACCCTGTATACGAGACAGCAAAAGAGCTAAGTTTTTTGTTTTTAAAAAAACTCAGAGTTTATGATTGCCTGATTCCAAAGCATTATACTACTTCTCTTTTGGAAGAAGCAAGTGTGGGTGGACAGAAGTTACTGTGATTGTTATTATCTGGACTGGTACAACAGCTAAGAGGAGTCCACTGAAGGGAGAAGCCCAAGTGCTGAGTTCTGCTTACTTGGGGCATCTAAAATCAGAAGAAACCAGAAGGAGCAGTCATCATACTGAAAGTCATTTGTTTTTATTATTGACTTTGGTGAAGTCTCCAAAAAGTATTTTGGATTTGGAGTATTTTGTTCAGTAAATTCATTCTTAGCAGCTGTTAAGAGCATCCAACAGAGGAAGAAAGAATAAAAAATGAATTTAAATCACAACAATACCAATGCCAGAGCTATAGAGTAAGTGTTTTGGCCTGTGGTTAATAATTTCCTCTAAGAGCCCCCACACAGCACCACCATAATTCTATAGTACTTCAAAGTTTATCTTTTTAAATAAAAGCCTTAAATAAATAAAATCATAGCTTTTCTGCTATGCTCCCAGCATTTCTGAACTGTTTAGTTTTTTTGAAGTTTAAATTTTTTGTCTTCATAACCTAGTTACTTGAATGAAAATGTTTGCCATTAAATTAACAGTTGGGGAGAAAGTTGGCCTAATTGGCATGACTTTTTAATTTTTTTTCTATTAACACCATTTTAAATCTAGATAGATGAAAAAATAGACCATATCTTTTTATAAATCAATAATAAAAAACTAGACATTTAAAAACCAGACATTTAAATACTTTTGGGAAAATGTTAAACACCATGCATTCTCATGTTTAAGCCAGAACAGAATAGGTAAGGAGTACACAGACAAGCTAGGAAATGGGATGTATGTGTGTGTGTGTGTGTGTGTGTGTGTGTGTGTGTATGTGTGTGTGCGTGTGTGTGTTCAGTTGTGTCTGACTCTTTGCTACCCAATTTTCTGTAGTCTGTCAGGCTCTGCTGTCCATGGAATTTTCCAGGCAAGAATACTGGAGTGGGTTGCTATTTCCTCCTCCAGGGGATCTTCCTGACCCATGGATCGAACCTGCATCACTTGCATCTCTTGCATTGTCAGGCAGATTCTTTACTGCTGTGTCTCCTGCCAGGAAATGGGATGGTCTGTTTTAAACATGTGAGCTCAGCATTAATGAAAAAGCTCTGCAAATCCCACTATAATCCATCCTTAATCTTCTTCTTATAGACTAATAGTCTTATTTATACTCAAAATCTACTATAATCAGTGCAATGTTAAACTTTTTTTTAAAATAAATCATTTGAAGCATTCCATTTTTATAATAGATTTAAAAATACCCACATTATCAGGGGCCCTAAAAATACCACTCCAGAGATAAAAGAAGATCATAGAATGCAGTGACTGGACGTTTTGAGCAGTGATTGTTTCAGATAACATTCTTATAATCAACTTTAAGACATTTTCCCATCAGCCACTTGAAACCCTGTTTCCCCTTTAGACCTGGAACAATGTTTACTCTATACCGCAGACTCCCAACGGTCTTTGAGAAACAACCTGGAAATGTTAACTTGCCGCTCTTGGTGATGGCTGATGGTAATTCCTCTTTAGGCTGAAGAGGAAAAAATCTGATGCATTCATCTAAAATCTTTATTTGCTATGGGAATTGCTTTGGCTAATGCAACTTTTAAGACCTGTTGGTTCACTCAAAGGTCAAGGAACATTTATAAAAGGAATCTTCAATAACATTCTTTCAGCTTGGCAAGCAGTGAATGCCCTGATGCCAGTTTTTCCCTCTTCTGAGTATTAAATTTGTGTATGCCTTCATTTGAATTCCCACTAAATCGTTTTCAAAATATGCAGATAACTTCCTGTAAAGTTAGAGACAGCTGTTCTACCTTTGTTCTTTGAGGTTGTTGTTCAGTCACTAAACTGTGTCCGGCTCTTTGCAACCCCATGGACTACAGCACGCCAAGCTCCCCTGTCCTTCACTATCCCCCAGAGTTTGTTCAAATTCATGTCCACTGAGTCGGTGATGCCATCCAGTTATCTCATCCTCTGCCGCCCTCTTTTCCTCCTGCCTTCAGTCTAACCCTCCTGAATCAGTCGCTCGTAAGAGTCCCTCTGCCTGGTGTCAGCGTTGTTTGAGCTCATAGAACAAGACTGCGTTCTTTTCAGAAGCAAAGGCAATCTTTCTTCTTTAATCAGAGGATGGAGTGGTCTCAGCTTGCTCTCTGCAGCACAGCTCTGTCCCACTCTCCCTGCTCTACCTGGCAGGCCATGAGTGGGGCTGCTCTTGATGGATCTCGAGAGTAGAGTGGAGTTCTTGTGGGGCCAGCACAGCTGTGCTGCACCGGCTTCAGACAGCAGTGCCGGGTGCTGCCTCTCTGCACATAGCCTGCCGCAGCCATCTTGAATTACCACGTCATCTTCAGAGCTTTTGCACATGCCCACCAAGCCACAGTGTCGGGCATGACAGTTTTGCACTAGGAACTCTGGTTTGAACTACCCGGGGTAAGGTCTCTGCCCATGGCCTCCAAGAGCAAGTGAAACTAAGAAGCACAAAGGAAAAGGAAAAAAAAAAGAAGGTTAGGCTTTATTTTATTACTCAGATTCTATTTTGATTTCCCGGAAATTGCTAATGGGCTTTGTTGGTGACAAATCCCCCCACCCCCACCTGTCTTCTGTCTTGCTCTCATTCTTGAGATGCACAGTTCTTTCTGTAGCCACTTCCTGATGGTTTGGGGGTGACTGTCGTCATGACCCCAGGGAAAGAAACAGAGCTTCTCCCCAGCAGCCTTTAGATGTTTGTCCCCAGACCTCAGCCAGCCCTGATTGTTTGCATCCCTGAGAGACCACCTTTTGGAAACAGAGGACACACTGGTTGATTTAAAATATTATGGCTCCAATATTAGCGAGAGAATAATGATCACTTGATAAATTATTCTAAAAATGTAGGTATCTAGGTCTTCTGCCTGTAGGCACAAGGGTGCCCTGATGTGGAGGCTCACTGCCGTGGCTTGAAGTTCCGTGCTCACACTTCAGTTGTTTTTCAGAAGCAAAGAGAGGTTCACAGGAGTACTTCAGGTGGTCCATTGCCGCAGGTTGTTTCTCCACTGTTTGGGGCTTAGGGGCTTTCTTTCCTGGAGTGTGATGCACCCACAAAGTGAACTACTCCAACTTGAGGGCAGAATGAGCAGTTGGGATCAACAAGTAGGCTCAGTTCCCCATAGGAGAGAGCTGATCTTGGAGGCTTCCAGCTTTCCAGGTTTTTAGGTTCACTGTCTCCTTCTGGCCAGAAGTGGTGGGGAGGCAGGTCAGTGGGTGCAGGTGGCATGGTTACCAATATTCCGTGAAGGCTTTCATGGTTTCTCCTACCTGGACGGCACACTTGAGTGGTTCCATTTTGAGGAGTAAGGTGTCCCTTCTCTTGGGCTTGGGGAATGGGTCTACCATATATAAATTCAAATGCACCTCTTTTTAAAAATATTTACTTTTGTTTATCTTGCTGCACTGGGTCTTAGTTATGGCCCATGAGATGTTTTAGTTGTGATATGCAAACTCTTAGTTGTGACATGCGGGACCTAGTTCCTTGACCAGGAATTGAACTTGGGCCACCTGCACTGGGAGTCGGAGTCTTAACCACTGGACCACCAGGGAAGTCCCTAAGCACACTTAACGTTAATTTATCCCTTGGGGCCAACAGTGCGCAGAGCAGGACAGTCAGCAACAATTTACACCAATTTTCTGGAGTCTTCTGGAACAGCTTGGTTAAGGCCTGTTTCAAGGTCTGATTCAATCTCTTCTTTCCTCAATTATTGGGGTCTCCAGGCTGAGTGCAAGGTTCACAGTGCTTTTAACAGCTTCAATAAACACCTGTTTATTCCCTGCGGTAAGAATACCTCTTTCTTTCCAAATAGCTCCATGTACATGTAGGATGCATATGCATACAGGAAATCTGTGAAAACATTTATAATTTTCCTTGTCCTGAGCTCTAAGGTTTGATCGGACACCATCAGCCCCACCTTTTGGGCAGAAGTCCCTGGGGGTAAGCTTCTTGCTTTTATGATTTAGTCTGGGAGGTTACTATTAATATGTATCCTGCCAGCCTTTCCCCCTCTTTCATAAAACTCCTATTGTCTCTGAAGCATTCCTCTTCAGCATCTGGGAGGGGTTCCCTTCCTAGGTTGGGGTGAGTGGAATAGATCATGTCTAAGCCTCCCAGGCTTCCCAGGTGGCACTAGTGTTCAACAATCTGCCTGCCAATGCAGGAGATGCAAGAGATGCGGGTTTGATCCCTTTGTCCAGAACATCCCCTGGAGAAGGAAATGGCAACCTACTCCAGTATTCTTGCCTGGGAAATCCCATAGACAGAGGAGCCTGGTGGGCTATAGTCCATAGGGTCACAAAGAGTTGGACATGACTTAGAGACTAAATAGCAACACTCTAGAGGATTGCCATTCTATTCCCTTAGAACTTATAGCCTGAAGCTGTGTGGAGTCTATATAATGATTGGCTGACCAAACGTTAATTTTCAGCCTCCTTTAGCAGGGTTCTAGAAGCAGCTACTGCCTGTAAGCAAGGAGGCCATTCCTTAGCAGTTCATCTAATTGTTTATGGAAATAAGCAAACACCTGAGTAAGAGGCTCCAGTTTTTGAGCTAATATAGCTAAGTTGGTAAAGAATCCTCCTGCAATGCAGGAGACCCTGGTTCAGTTCCTGGGTTGGGAAGATACCCTGCAGAAAGGATAGGTTTCCCACTCCAGTTTTCTTGGGCTTTACTTGTGTCTCAGCTAGTACAGAATCCACCCGCAATGCAGGAGACCTGGGTTTGATCCCTGGGTTGGGAAGATCCCCTGGAGAAGGGAAAGGCTACCCATTTCAGTATTCTGGCCTGGAGAATTCCATGGACTGTACAGTCCATGGGGTCACAAAGAGTCAGACATGACTGAGAGACTTTCACTTTCACCTAAAGGGCAATTGCCCTTCTCTCAATAACATAAAGGTTGAAGAATTTAGTTAAATCTGGGAGGGCTGTGATGGGGACTTGAAGTAATTGCTTTTTCAGTTCTTGAAAGGTCCTTTTGCATCCTGAATTCCATTCAAAAGGATCATGATTTTTCCTTCCAACTTTTTCATATAAAGACCTACCTATTTGACCATAGTTAGGGATCCAGATCTGGCAGACCCAGTCATCCTCAGGAAACCCCATAAACTGTCTTCTGGTTTCAGGAGAGTCAGGGCTGCGGATGGTTTCCTTCTCTTCCTGTGGTAGGCTTCTCTAACTTGCTATGTTAGAACTGGACATGGAACAACAGACTGGTTCCAAATAGGAAAAGGAGTACATCAAGGCTGTATATTGTCACCCTGCTTATTTAACTTCTATGCAGAGTACATCATGAGAAACGCTGGGCTGGAAGAAGCACAAGCTGGAATCAAGATTGCCCGGAAAAATATCAATAACCTCAGATATGCAGATGACACCACTCTTATGGCAGAAAGTAAAGAGGAACTAAAAAGCCTCTTGAAAGTGCAAGAGGAGAGTGAAAAAGTTGGCTTAAAGCTCAACATTCAGAAAACGAAGATCATGGCATCCGGTCCCACCACTTCATGGGAAATAGATGGGGAAACAGTGGAAACAGTGTCAGACTTTATTTTTCTGGGCTCCAAAATCAGTTCGGATGGTCACCATGCAGCCATGAAATTAAAAGACGCTTCTTCCTTGGAAGGAAAGTTATGACCAACCCAGACAGCATATTAAAAAACAGAGACGTTACTTTGCCAACAAAAGTCCATCTAGTCAAGGCTATGGTTTTTCCAGTAGTCATGTATGGATGTGAGAGTTGGACTATAAAGAAAGCTGAGTGCTGAAGAATTGATGCTTTTGAACTGTGGTGTTGGAGAAGACTCTTGAGAGTCCGTTGGACTGCAAGGAGATCCAATCAGTCCATCCTAGAGGAGATCAGTCCTGGGTGTTCTTTGGAAGGAATGATGCTGAAGCTGAAACTCCAATACTTTGGCCGCTTGATGCGAACAGCTGACTCATTTGAAAAGACTCTAATTCTGGGAAAGATTGAAGGCAGAAGGAGAAGGGGACGACAGAGGATGAGATGGTTGGATGGCATCACTGACTCAATGGACATGGGTTTAGGTGGACTCCGGGAGTTGGTGATGGACAGGGAGGCCTGGTGTGCTGCCATTCATGGGGTCACAAAGAGTCGGACACGAATAAGTGACTGAACTGAACTGAACTTGCTATGAGAATGAAGTCTAGGAAGGTCACCCTAGTTTGTGATATTTGAGCCTCT
Organism: Bos indicus x Bos taurus; assembly: GCF_003369695.1. NCBI lineage: Eukaryota > Metazoa > Chordata > Mammalia > Artiodactyla > Bovidae > Bos > Bos indicus x Bos taurus. The sequence goes on along the minus strand of NC_040081.1, from coordinate 87,634,393 downwards.
TTATTGGATACCTTATATCCTTTATCAGCTAGAAGGTTCAGGGTGGTTACAGTATTTTTGTCAGAGGCCTCTTTAGTATGAGAATGTCATCTGTGTACAGGAGGAGATCTGGCAGGTAGATCTTTTAGGTCTTTAGCTAAAGTTTCACCAAAGATGGTGGGGGAGGTAGAATTTTTGAACCATTGGGACAGGTCTTCTGCTGCATGCTTGGATCCTCCACTCAAAAGCAAAACATTTCTCATGACTCTGGAGCTAATGGAATGCAGAGTTATGGGTCTTTTAAATCTAACACAGATATCAGCTCCTGGTGGATAGTAGAGTGGCCAGTAGAATGTAGGGATTAGGGACTATTATATGTATGTCCTAGTGGCTTCATTAACTGCCCCTGAGGTCCTGTACCACCCAGTATTCCCTACTGGGTTTCTTTACCCTTTTGGGGTATTACTGGCTGACTGGTATGGTCTAAGAAGGCCCTGGTGAATTAGATCCTGTCTAACAGGATCCACTCCACTCCAGTACTCTTGCCTGGAAAATTCCATGGATGGAGGAGCCTGGTAGGCTGCAGTCCATGGGGTCGCTAAAGTCAGACACGACTGAGCGACTTCACTTTTACTTTTCACTTTCATGCATTGGAGAAGGAAATGGCAACCCACTCCAGTGTTCTTGCCTGGAGAATCCCAGGGACGGGGGAGCCTGGCGGGCTGCCGTCTATGGGGTCACACAGAGTCGGACATGACTGAAGCAACTTAGCAGCAGCAACAGGGGCAGTGCCCAATAGGGCCTCCTGATGGAGAGTGTACCATTTTCTATTGAGACACATATGGCTGAATTTTAGATGGACTATTATGGGACTGGCTCCATCAGCTTGTCACACCTGTTCCTGGGCCCAGGCCTTGGGATTTATTTTATATACTTATTTTTTAAACTAGTTTCAAATATTTAGTATATTAGGAAATGACTTTTTATTTGTTAGGCTGCATTGGGTCTCAGTTGTGGCATGCAGAATCTTCATTGTGTCAAGTGGTATCTTTCGTTGCGGTGCATAGACTCTCTCACTGTGATGCATGGACTCAGTAGTTGTGATGCAAGGGCTTAGTTGCTCTGTGGCATGTGGGATCTTAGTTCCCCATCCAGGGATCAGACTTTCATCCCCTGCACTGTAAGATGGATTTTTAATGGCTGAATCCCCAGGGAAGTCTCCAGACCTTGAGGTTTACTCCAGGTAGATTGACTTGCTCTATTTGTGGAGGTTTGTCCTCAGCCATTAACATTATCAGGCTTCCCAGGTAGTACAGTGGTAAAGAATCTGCCTGCCAATGCAGGAGATGTGGGTTTGATCCCTCGACTGGGAAGATACCTTGGAGAAGGAAATGGCAACCCACTCCAGTATTCTTGCCTGGAAAATCCCATGGGCACAGGAGCCTGTGTTATAGTCTGTGGGGTTGAAAACATTGGACACAACTGAACACAAGCACACACACATTAATATTATCACCTTGTGCACTTTGTCTAAGGAGATGTCCATCTCCAGTTTGTCTCCTATTAGGTGGATAGTAGTCCCCAGTTTATGTAAGCTGTCCCTTCCTAGCAACAGTAGAGGGCATTCAGGAATGTATAGGAAGGAATGGATGAGAATGTGTTCATCTGATTTGCATTCTAATGGCTCTGTGAATGCCCATTCTTGAAACTTTCCTGATACCCTCATAATTCTGTGACCGAGTTTGCCTGATCTGGTGTTCGGAACTAACTAAGCTCCACCAGTGTCAACTAAAAATTTGACAGGCTTTCCCCCAGTGTCCAGTGTCAGCTGGTTCTCCTCGAGGGTCATTTAGAGTGTCAGCTTAGGAGCCGACTGACCCATCATTCTTCATCTGTTTAGAACATCTGCCATCAAGGCTAGAGGTTGGGATTTACATCCTTCTTTGGGGCCACTGAGGACATTCTCTTTTCCAGTGTCCCTCTTGTTTATATGGGGTCCACTGACTTGGTCCTTGGTTTGCTATCCCTTGGAGGGGACTGGGGGTCATTCACCAGAGTTGAGAGTCTTTGTGAGCAATTAGTCCACATTCCCGCGCCAAGGAAGGCAATAGCCGGTAGGTGGGCTTGCTGCTGAGCCTTTTTATCTTCTACCTTTTTTCCCTCTACATCTTGGTTATTGAATACCTGGTAAGCAACCTCAATTAAGTAAGATGTAGGTTGTGTTATCTGGGTCTATTTCCAGTTTCTGAAGTTTATGCCTAATGTAGGGGGCACCTTGGGAAGTGAAATACAGCCTCAGGATTGTATCCCCTTCCAGTGACTCAGGTCAATGGTAGACCAACTTGGTCTGTTAGGTAGTGGCACAGCTGTCTGAACAGGGTCTTCTCTTTCCTCCTTTTGGACAAAAAGGAGGAGTTTTCAGTCTTCCTGCCAGGTGAGGGCTAAAAGCACGAGGGATTCTCACGGGGTAACTCACCAGATTGCTGGGACAGCTGGTATTCCATGCTGATAGCAGGAGAGGAACCCATGGAATCTTGGTTGATAAAGAATCACCCAAGGTTCACCAGACAAGCATAAAGGGGAGGGGAAGTCGGGTGGTGGGTGTTTCCTGTTCTGTTCAGCATCTCACAGGGCTTCCTGAAATGGGGTTCATAGTCTTGTGGGCGGTTCATAGGGCTTCTCAGCTCATTTCAGAGAAACTAGTGTTGACAGGAAGAGGTCAAGTTGCTACATTAAAACACTTCTGCACTTAGGTGTCCCAGATGCTTTTTCCTGAACTCAGATCCTGCAGCCTCATTCATTCATTTTGTCTTTACCTGGACCTTTTCACTGTTTGGCTTCTTGGCTCAGGGGTGGCCTTTTTTCCTTACCAAACAGAAAGTGACTGTGGAAAATGGTACTGTTGACCCCTAGAGGTCAGAAAGAAGAGCAAAAAGCCTTGTAAAAAGTGTGGCTGCTGCTGCCTTGTACAGGGATCAAGAGGATGGCCCGACTGGCAAGAGAGCAAGCAGCACCACCAGGGCTCCCTCTTTTCCATAGGTGCTACCATCCCTGAGCATCTGGCGCCATGAGAAGGCAGCAAGCGCAGCAGCAGACATGTACGATTTTTAGTTTTAGACTCCCAGTGATGCCCCAGTGTGATCTCCTTGGGGGGCATGGTCCAGACTGCTCTGGGAGCTATACTGTGGGTGTACCACACCCAGGTACTGCATGCTGGGTTGTATTTGGTTGAAGGGTGTTGATGTTCTGCCTCATCAGAGCGTCCTCAGAGAACAGAGTCAATCCTCACCCGAACCTAACAGAGCCTCTACTGTCCTCCTGCTAGAGCAGGGGCAAGTCCAGACTTTAGTGGATAGGTGCTAGTGAAAAGGCCATCTGGCTTGCCAAAATTTGTTATTAACCTGCTTGAGTTGGGCACCCAAAAGGGTCCTCCTGCCTGGTGTTATTCCAGGCAATAAAACAAGACTGAGTTCAGTCCAGAAGCCAAGGAAATCTTTCTTCTTTGATCAAAGAATAGAGAGGTGTGAGTTCATGCTCTAGAGCATACATTCTCCCTGAAAGGCCATCAGCAGGGAAGCTTTATAGGGTTCTTGTCAGCAGGGAGGGGGAAGGGCAGAATTCTTGCAAGTCAGGTGCAGCTATTTTTCTCACAGCGCAGCACTCCAGATTGCAGAGATGAGTATACCATCTCTGTACAATCCTGCCAAGCTAAAGTATTAGGCACAGTCATTTCACACTAGAAACTCTGGTGTGAAGTGCCAAGTGCAAGGCCTCTGTACACGGCACCCAATGAGCAAGTAAAATTAGACTCAGCACAAAGGAAAAAAAAAATAGATTTTATTTTATTACCCAGATTCTATTTTTGTTTCCTTGGAATTGTTAATGGGCTTTGCCAGTGACACATTTCATTGATTTTCTTTCTTTATCAAAAACATTTGCTCTTGAACATTGATCACAAGAAAAGCCTGCTTTATATTTATTTCACCCAACAAATCACTTTGCATTAAAGATGCTCCTTAATGGAGTGCTTAGTTGCATATCCCAAAATATGTTCTGCAAATTTTAAATTCTGAACCCTGGTTTTTAGGATGGGAATAGTTTTTATTTAATGACTTCCCTAGTGGCTTAGATGGTAAAGTGTCTGCTTACAATGTGGGAGCCCTGGGTTCGATCCCTGGGTCGGGAAGGTCCTCTGAAGAAGGAAATGGCAACCCACTCCAGTACTCTTGCCTGGAAAATCCCATAGATGGAAGAGCTTGGTGGGCTACAGTCCATGGGGTCGCAAAGAGCTGGACAAGACTGAATGACTAAACTAAAAAAAAATAAAACACCTAAAAATGAAGATCTTTTATGATTAAGTAAGTTTGAGTGATTCTAGGAATGTAGAATGTCTTTCTCCTACTTCCAATTTAAAGTTACTTAGGTCTCTTGAGCCAGGTATCTGTTGGACGTGTGGGTCCTGGGGTGCGGGTGAGGCTTTAAGCACTGTTCGGTCCTTTGGTGAAAACTGGTTCAGGGTTTGCTTGGATTACAGAGTACTTTGTAAGTACTTTGTCTGAAAGTCAGGCACTCAACCCTGGAAAATTTGGGGGGAAGATATACCTTAATTTCAGGTGAGTGTGCTAAGTCTCCCCTCCCTAAGCGTCCACAGAACAAGAGAGAGCTAAAAGGCTAATCTGCACCAGACCTGCCATTCAGGGCAGGAGGTTGCAGAGAAATTCCACATGGCTAGTGCCCTGCCTTTTCTTTTCACTACAGGCCCCAGGTCTTAAGAACACTTTGCCTCTCACTGCCCATGAGTCTCACTGTCCTTTATGGTATCTCAACAATAAAATCTAAGTCCCCAAAAAAGCTACAAAGAAAGATAGCAGCCCAGTCAAGAGGGACCAGCTGCCCAAGAGGGAAGGAACAAGTTGAATCATCAGAGCACATGCCATGGAAATATAGAGATAGAAATACTAGGGAGGATATTTCAGTTCAAGATGGTGATGTAGGAAGATCCCAGTCTCACTTTCTACTGGGAGGATACAGGAAATCTGTAACTATATATGGAAGGGCATTCTCTGAGCAACTGAGCAACTTCTACACATGTAGCGAATGAAGGAGGGCCCATATTAAAGCTGGTAGGAGAAGCTGGAACACAGTATTGCCATGAGCCCCATAGCCAGTACAGCAACCCACAACTGGGGAGGAACTCAGAACCTGGAGTTTTCCCCTGAGGAGTGAAGGCTTTGAACCCCACTTTCAGATCAGATCAGATCAGCCTCTCAGTCGTGTCCGACTCTTTGCAACCCCATGAATCACAGCACGCCAGGCCTCCCTGTCCATCACCAACTCCCGGAGTTCACTCAGACTCATGTCCATCGAGTCAGTGATGCCATCCAGCCATCTCATCCTCTGGTGTCCCCTTCTCCTCCTGCCCCCAATCCCTCCCAGCATCAGAGTCTTTTCCAATGAGTCAACTCTTCGCATGAGGTGGCCAAAGTACTGGAGTTTCAGCTTTAGCATCAGTCCTTCCAAAGAAATCCCAGGGCTGATCTCCTTCAGAATGGACTGGTTGGATCTCCTTGCAGTCCAACGGACTCTCAAGAATCTTCTCCAACACCACAGTTCAAAAGCATCAATTCTTCGGCGCTCAGCCTTCTTCACAGTCCAACTCTCACATCCATACATGACCACAGGAAAAACCATAGCCTTGACTAGATGGACTTTTGTTGGCAAAGTAACGTCTCTGTTTTTTAATACTGTCTGGGTTGGTCATAACTTTCCTTCCAAGGAGTAAGTGTCTTTTAATTTCATGGCTGCAGTCACCATCCGAACTGATTTTGGAGCCCAGAAAAATAAAGTCTGACACTGTTCCCACTGTTTCCCCATCTATTTCCCATGAAGTGATGGGACCGGATGCCATGATCTTCGTTTTCGGAATGTTGAGCTTTAAGCCAACTTTTTCACTCTCCTCTTTCACTTTCATCAAGAGGCTTTTTAGTTCCTCTTCACTTTCTGCCATAAAGGTGGTGTCATCTGCCTATCTGAGGTTATTCATATTTCTCCCGGCAATCTTGATTCCAGCTTGTGTTTCTTCCAGTCCAGCGTTTCTCGTGATGTACTCTGCATATAAATTAAATAAACAGGGTGACAATATACAGCCTTGACATACTCCTTTTCCTATTTGAAACCAGTCTGTTGTTCTATGTCCAGTTCTAACTGTTGCTTCCTGACCTGCATACAGGTTTCTCAAGAGGCAGATCAGGTGGTCTGGTATTCCCATCTCTTTCAGAATTTTCCACAGTTTATTGTGATCCACACAGTCAAAGGCTTTGGCATAGTCAATAAAGCAGAAATAGATGTTTTTCTGGAACTCTTTCGCTTTTTTGATGATCCAGGGGATGTTGGCAATTTGATCTCTGGTTCCTCTGCCTTTTCTAAAACCAGCTTGAACATCAGGAAGTTCACGGTTCACATATTACTGAAACCTGGCTTGGAGAATTTTGAGCATTACTTTACTAGCGTGTGAGATGAGTGCAATTGTGCAGTAGTTTGAGCATTCTTTGGCATTGCCTTTCTTTGGGATTGGAAGGAAAACGGACCTTTTCCAGTCCTGTGGTCACTGCTGAGTTTTCCAAATTTGCTGGCATATTGAGTGCAGCACTTTCACAGCATCATCTTTCAGGATTTGGAATAGCTCAACTGGAATTCCATCACCTCCACTAGCTTTGTTCATAGTGATGCTTTCTAAGGCCCACTGGACTTCACATTCCAGGATGTCTGGCTCTAGGTCAGTGATCACACCATTGTGATTATCTGGGTTGTGAAGATCTTTTTTGTACAGTTCTTCTGTGTATTCTTGCCATCTCTTCTTAATATCTTCTGCTTCTGTTAGGTCCATACCATTTCTTTCCTTTATCAAGCCCATCTTTGCATGAAATGTTCCTTTGGTATCTCTGATTTTCTTGAAGAGATCCCTAGTCTTTCCCATTCTGTTGTTTTCCTCTATTTCTTTGCATTGATTGCTGAAGAAGGCTTTCTTATCTCTTCTTGCTATTCTTTGGAACTCTGCATTCAGATGTTTATATCTTTCCTTTTCTCCTTTGTTTTTTGCTTCTCTTCTTTTCACAGCTATTTGTAAGGCCTCCCCAGACAGCCATTTTGCTTTTTTGCATTTCTTTTCCATGGGGATGGTCTTGATCCCTGTCTCCTGTACAGTGTCACGAACCTCATTCCATAGTTCATCGGGCACTCTATCTATCAGATCTAGGCCCTTAAATCTATTTCTCACTTCCACTGTATAATCATAAGGGATTTGATTTAGGTCATACCTGAATGGCCTAGTGGTTTTCCCTACTTTCTTCAATTTAAGTCTGAATTTGGCAATAAGGAGTTCATGGTCTGAGCCACAGTCAGCTCCTGGTCTTGTTTTTGCTGACTGTATAGAGCTTCTCCATCTTTGGCTGCAAAGAATATAATCAATCTGATTTCGGTGTTGACAATCTGGTGATGTCCATGTATAGAGTTTTCTCTTGTGTTGTTGGAAGAGGGTGTTTGTTATGACCAGTGCATTTTCTTGGCAAAACTCTATTAGTGTTTGCCCTGCTTCATTCTGTATTCCAAGGCCAAATTTGCCTGTTACTCCAGGTGTTTCTTGACTTCCTACTTTTGCATTCCAGTCCCCTATAATGAAAAGAACCCCACTTTAGGCACCCCAAATTTAAGACCTACACCTAAGAGATGAGCCCCAAAGCATTTAGCTTTGAAAATCACCAGGGCTCATGTTCAGAAGACTCACAAAGCTACGATGATCTATGAAACAACCCTTAAAGGGCTGGCACACTTGGGCTCATCTGCACCAGGACTCAGTGCAGAGGCAGCCCTTTGAGGGGCCCTGACTGTGTGAATGAGGCTCATTTAGTAACTTTGAAGTGTCAACCTGAAGGGTAGACATCTAACTCAGTACACATCTAGGGGCCTGCTGGCTGGTGGGCACCATCTATATGCTCTCCCTCTGCTTCATTCCAGCTGATAGGCACCTCTTTACACTCTCCATCTGCAGCTCTCCCATGCTCCAAAATACCAGTATCTCTCAGAGGGGAGATTTATATGCTTCTGGTGCCTTGGTTTTGTGGCTGCCACTCAGGGAACAATTTTTGATTGCTTGTGTTTGGAGGCCAGGGGTATTATGGTCTTGGGTCCCACAGGACTGTAATAATTGGAGAGACAGTTCTTGACAGACTACCATACCATTCATGGCACTGCATAGATTGCAGACTGAAACACACTCCCAGTCTTTCTGTGAAAGAGACTTATTTGCTTGTCCAGAATCTTGGGTCTGAAGGGTAGGCTTCTGGTTTACCATACATCTAGAAGTCTACAGAGGTGCCCTCAGGAAACAGAGGCTGGGGGACATAGTTTCTGAACCCTTCCTCTTCCTAAATACAGCTCTCTAGTCTTTCCAGAAAGGAGCTTACGTACTCACTTGTAGCCCATGTTTTTGCAACTGCTAAGCAGGTGATGTCACCAGATTGCCTGGGTCTGGTAGCTGACAGTTCCACAGGATTGTATGTAATATTTAAAGTTGCTGCCTAAAAGTTGGGTTTCCTTTCAGTCTTAACCTAGATGCTGACTGAGATCCTCTAGCTTTGGGACATTGATAGGTCTTGGCCTTCCTCAACTACTGGGAGCTATTAAAAAATAAATTAGGCTGCTTGGGAAATCACAAAGGTTTGAGAGACAGCCAAGACCAGGGCAGAGTTGAGTAATAAGGTTCATCTACTACAAAAGGCCAACCCTTTAAGACTGGGCAAGGTGACAGTGTTAGCTAATGCATAGAAACCAACACAGAGAGTTAAACAAAATGAAGATGTAGAGGAATATGTTCCAAAGGAAAGAACAAGATAAGACCTCAGGAGAAAAAACCTTAATGAAAGTTAGATAAGGAATTAACCTGACAAACAGTTCAAAGTAATGGTCATAAAGATGAACACAGTGTGAACTTCAACAAAGAGATAGAAAATATAAGAAAGTACCAAGTAGAAGTTACAGATATGAATAGTACAATAATTGAACTGAAAAAAATACACTGAGTGGTTCATTAGGAGACCTGCTGAAGCAGAAGAAAGAATCAGTGAACTCAAGAACAGGACAGTGGACCTCACTCAATCAGAACAGCAAAAAGGAAGGACAGATAAGTACTAGAAAGGAGATAAACACCTGAATTAAATTATTAGGGTATTTTAGGTGATCCATATGCTATATAGAAAATAATTTTATAGCTTAAAAATATGACTTAAAAACAAAAATATTCAGGACTTCCCTGGTGGTCCAATAGTTAGGAATCTGCCTGCCAGTGCAGAGGAACAGGTTTGATTCCTGGTCTGGGAAGATTCCACATTCTGTTGGTCAGCTAAGCCCATGTGCCACAACTACAGAGCCTGCACTCTCGTGCCCACGAACCCACTACTGAACCTACGTGCTGCAACTACTGAAATTCACATGCCCTCACAATGGTGTGATCATTGACTTAGAGCCAGACATCCTGGAATGTGAAGTCCAGTGGGCCTTAGAAAGCATCACTACGAACAAAGCTAGTGGAGGTGATGGAATTCCAGTTGAGCTATTCCAAATCCTGAAAGATGATGCTGTGAAAGTGTGGCACTCAATATGCCAGCAAATTTGGAAAACTCAGCAGTGGCCACAGGACTGGAAAAGGTCCGTTTTCATTCCAATCCCAAAGAAAGGCAGTACCAAAGAATGCTCAAACTACCGCACAATTGTACTCATCTCACACACTAGTAAAGTAATGCTCAAAATTCTCCAAGCCAGGCTTCAGCAATATGTGAATCGTGAACTTCCAGATGTTCAAGTTGGTTTTAGAAAAAGCAGGGGAACCAGAGATCAAATTGCCAACATCCGCTGGATCATGGAAAAAGCAAGAGAGTTCCAGAAAAACATCTATTTCTGCTTTATTGACTATGCCAAAGCCTTTGACTGTGTGGATCACAATAAACTGTGGAAAATTCTGAAAGAGATGGGAATACCAGACCACCTGATCTGCCTCTTGAGAAATCTGTATGCAGGTCAGGAAGCAACAGTTAGAACTGGAGATGGAACAACAGACTGGTTCCAAATAGGAAAAGGAGTACGTCAAGGCTGTATATTGCCACCCTGCTTATTTAACTTATATGTAGAGTACATCACGAGAAACGCTGGACTGGAAGAAACACAAGCTGGAATCAAGATTGCCGGGAGAAATATGAATAACCTCAGATAGGCAGATGACACCACCCTTATGGCAGAAAGTGAAGAGGAACTAAAAAGCCTCTTGATGAAAGTGAAAGTGGAGAGTGAAAAAGTTGGCTTAAAGCTCAACATTCCGAAAACGAAGATCATGGCATCCGGTCCCATCACTTCATGGGAAATAGATGGGGAAACAGTGGGAACAGTGTCAGACTTTATTTTTTTGGGCTCCAAAATCACTACAGATAGTGACTGCAGCCATGAAATTAAAAGAGGCTTACTCCTTGGAAGGAAAGTTATGACCAATCTAGATAGCATATTAAAAAGCAGAGATGTATACCTGTGGCAGATTCATTTTGATATATGACAAAACCAATACAATATTGTAAAGTTAAATAAAATTTTTAAAAAAAGAAAAGAAAAAAAAAAAAGCAGAGACATTACTTTGCCAAGAAAGGTCCGTCTAGTCAAGGCTATGGTTTTTCCTGTGGTCATGTATGGATGTGAGAGTTGGACTGTGAAGAAGGTTGAGCGCCGAAGAATTGATGCTTTTGAACTGTGGTGTTGGAGAAGACTCTTGAGAATCTCCTGGACTGCAAGGAGATCCAACCAGTCCATTCTGAAGGAGATCAGCCCTGGGATTTCTTTGGAGCGAATGATGCTGAAGCTGAAACTCCAGTACTTTGTCCACATCATGCGAAGAGCTGACTCATTGGAAAAGACTCTGATGCTGGGAGGGATTGAGGGCAGGAGGAGAAGGGGACGGCAGAGGATGAGATGGCTGGATGGCATCACTGACTCAATGGACTTGAGTCTCAGTGAACTCCGGGAGTTTGTGATGGACAGGGAAGCCTGGTGTGCTGCGATTCATGGGGTCGCAAAGAGTCGGACACGACTGAGCGACTGAACTGAACTGAACTGAACTGAGAGGCCGTGCTCTGCCACAAAAGAAGCTGCCACGTTGAGAAGCCCATTCACTGCAACTAGAGAGTAGCCCCCAGTCACTGCAACTAGAAAAAGGCCGGAATGCTGCAACAAACACCCAGCACAAACAATAAATAAATGTTAACAAAAAACAAAAAATATTCAGCACATGAATAATGGTCCCTGTTGAGACACAGGTTAGTGATCCAGAAAACCAAGTGCAAGAACTAATATCAATACATAGAGTAGAAAGCTAGATGAAAATTATGAAGAAAACGATAAGAGATTGGAGGGTAAATCTTGAAAAATGAACATATGGATAATAAGCATTGAGAAGGGGAAAATCTCTTCTCCTTTCCCCTTCTCAATGCTTAAACAGATGGAGGAGAAGTAGGATCCTCCTATGTCTGAGATCCTCCCCTTTGGGATATTGATAGGTCTTAATTAAATTCTAGGGCTAAACTAAGTCTTTTAAGATTTAAAGCACGCAAGGTTCCAGGATGGACTTATAAGAAAAGATATTTATCCCATTTTTTTCTGATAAAACTCCTGATACTTTAATAGATAAAGAAAAACTTTTTATAATCTTCCAGGAAGAAAGATTAAATAATAATACGATCTGTAAACAGAGGAAACTAAAAGACAAATGAGTGACATCAGAGGAAAATGATAGAACCTCAAGAATGCTATATCCAGCAGAAGTATTTACCTGCATAAAAATATTCACAAATAGGCGACAAAGCAGAATCATTCAAGAAACTCCTCTGAGCAAAATACTTGAGCTAATCTGAATACAATATAGATGAGTTCAAATTAAGAACTCAAAGCAGAGAAAAGATGAAGAGGATGGAAATAAAAGATGAACAATGAGTTTTGCCATATGAACAGATTCATTCAGTGACTATTTATTGTGTTCCTAATATATGCCAGCATGATTCAGCCACTTGGTGGCTCAGTTGGTAAAGAATCTGCCTGCAATGCAGGAGGCCATCTGCAGTGCAAGAGACCTGGGTTCAATTCCTGGATTGGGAATATCTCCTGGAGAAGGAAATGGTAACCCACTCTAGTATTCTTGCTTGGAAAATCTCCTGGACAGAGGAACCTGGTTGGGCTGCAGTCCGTGATGTCACAACAGTTGGACACAACTTAGAGACTAAACCACCAATATATGCCAACATAGTTTCTGACAATTAGGATATTTTTGTGGATAAGATAGATAAGAAATAAATCTTAATGGATGAAAGTGATTTGTCTGGGAATAAAGTAATGTTAATTGAGGATGACTGAATCACAGGGAACACGCTATAATGAATATTTAAATAAATGCTAAGATATGCCTGTAAAGCATGAGAAAAGGGGTGGGGATGAGTGAATGCGTTCCAAAAGCTTTGTGGAGGAGAGGGAAATGACAGGTGCTGAGGACTGGAGAAGTGGAATTAAAAGTATTCTAAAGAACGTTTTCGACTGGGGAGAAGTGGAAGAGTAGTTGTTTTACTTGCAGACATCAGCTGTGGTAGGCTGAAATCCAAAGATGCCCCCTCACAATTTCTTGCCCTAATCCCCAGGACTTTGAATATGACAGGATATCATGCAGTTATCTTGCATGACCAAGGAGTTTTGCAGAGGTAACTAAAGTTACCAATCAGCTGACTTTGAGTACCTCAAAAAAGAAATCATGGGATAGACCTAATGTAACTCCTCGAGTACCACAAAAGCAGAGTTTTCTGTGCTGGTGGCAGAGGAGGAAGTCATTCAAAACACAAGAAGGATTTGATGCACTGATGGTTTTGAAGATGGAAAGGGCCACATACAAGAACTGGAGAGTGGCTTCTAGTTATTGAGAGCAACCTCTGAGGAATAGACAGAAAATAAATGAAGATCTCAGTCCTACACATGCAAGGAACTGGATTCTAAAAGTAATGTGAATGAGCCTGGAAGTGGATTCTTCTCAAATCCTTCAGGTGACTCCACTATGGCCAACCTCTTGATTTTGGTCTGTGAGTGATTCCAACTGCCCAGACATCTGACTTACAGAACTGTGAGCCAATAAATGAATGTTGTATTATACTGCTGAGTGTGTGGTAATTTGTAGTATATCAATACAAGACTAATACACCAGTTTCTGAAAGGATTAACTGACATTTGATTTTTATTACACATTTGAATGATTTTAACTAATAATTTTTTAGTTAAAATTTAATAGCATTTAAATAATTAGCTTGTAATAACTAATATCTAAACTGAAATAAATACTAAAAATAAAGTATTTGGAAGCCCTTTGTAGATCAGGGAATGTAATGTATTCTGTAGAGTGTATAGAGAACTTTAAGGCATGAATACAGAGTATTATTCTTCAGTTCGTTGACTCACTCCTCAGTATGTCTCTTGTTAACATTAAATGTGTTAACTCAAATAGAAAATGACCTTTGACTAAATTAATATGAGGTTTTTTTAATGCAAAACTTTAACACAGAAAGTTGCTATATGCCTTTTGCAGACATTTGTCTGGTTAATAGATTTTTATCATGTTTTATCACCGTAACCTTTTATATTTAGGTATATATTTTTTAATTTAAATTTTCATCATGTCATTCTCTTATCTTCAGCTTTGTTTTCACTTTTATTGTTTATATCCTCCTCAACTTTTACAGGGACTTCCCTGGTGGCTCAGATGGTAAAGAATCTGCTTACAATGCAGGAGACCTGGGTTTGATCCCTGGGTTGGGAAGATCCTCTGGAGAAGGAAATGGCAACTCACTCCAGTATTCTTGCCTGGAGAATTCCATGGACAGAGGAGCCTGGCAGGCTACAGTCCATACAGTCCATGGGGTCACAAAGAGTTGGACACAACTGAGTGACTAACACTTCCACTTTTCTTTCAACTGCAAATTAACTGTGTTATTCTTGTCTGTGGAATATAGAATATAGTATTTCTCAAATAACTAAGATACTATTTCTGGGTTTACTTAATCTCACAGTTTCTTACTTAGAAGATATTTCAAAGTTATACAAAGCTGGAGAGGCAGTGTGGAACGGTGGAAAGAATGTTATACAGTATTAGAAGATGGAGAACTGAGTTCAGTCTTCAGACTTCCATTAGCTAGTATTGAGTACTTTTGACAAATTTCTTCTCTTTCCTCTCAGGCTCTACCTTTTAAATCTGAAACTCAAGGGAATGGTTTTCATGCTGCAGAACCCTGATTTCCCCCAATTTTGCTCTAGAGATAAGAAATCAGGAACCAGCAGGGTGGCTTTGGGTTGGCTACTCCTATTTTAATTGATGTTCAGTTCAGTTGCTCAGTCATGTCCGACTCTTTGCAACCCCATGAACTGCAGCACACCAGGCCTCCCTGTCCATCACCAACTCCCGGAGTTCACCCAAACTCATGTCCATCAAGTTGGTGATGCCATCCAACCATCTCATTCTCTATTGTCCCCTTCTCCTCCTGCCCTCAATCTTTCCCAGCATCAGAGTCTTTTCCAATGAGTCAGCTCTTCGCATCAGGTGGCCAAAGTATTGGAGTTTCAGCTTCAACATCAGTCCTTCCAATGAACACCCAGGACTGATCTCCTTTAGGATGGACTTGTTTGATGTAATTTTTAAAAAGCTATTTCATATAGTGGCTTCTGTATCCTATTGGCTTCCCATAGCTCAGTTGGTAAAGAATCCACTTGCAATGCAGGAGACCCCAGTTTGATTCCTTTGTTAGGAAGGTCTGCTGGAGAAGGGACAGGCTAACTACTCCAGTATTCTTGGGCTTCTTTGTGGCTCAGCTGGTAAAATATCTGCTGCAATGCAGGAGACCTGGGTTCGATCCCTGGGTTGGGAAGATCCCCTGGAGAAGGGAAAGGCTACCCACTTCAGTATTCTGGTCTGGAGAATTCCATGGACTGTATAGTCCAAGGAGTCACAGAGTTGGACACGACTGAATGACTTTTATTTGACTTTGCTTTTCTGTATCATATTTCATTTCAAGAAATAGCTGTATGGCTTATTAAATATGAACACCTGGGGATTAAATGGTTTCTAAGATTTACCCTAGTTTAAATATAGATTTTCTTCTCTACTGAAATCTCTTTTAAGAATTCAGTAAGTTGAACAGATCAAATGTAAGGAAAAACAATATACTATGTATTAGTCATACTCCATAGGAATAGACCCAATGGGATATGTTTATTTTAAGGATTTGACTCATGTGATTGTGGAGGTCTTTAAGTCCAAATCTTCAGGGTAGGTAGGCTGGAAACTAAGGAAAGAGTTCCTTTTTTAGTCCAAAGGCAGTCTGCTAATAGATTCTCTTCATGGTTTTCATGGGCTGTTTTTGGTGGTGGTGTCTGCCTTTGTTCTATTAAGGCCTTCAAATGATTGGATGAGGCCCACTCATATTTTGGAGGGTATCACAAAGAAAGGCAATGCCAAAGAATGCTCAGACCACTGCACAACTGCACTCATCTCACACGCTAGTAAAGTAATGCTCAAAATTCTCCAAGCCAGGCTTCAGTAATACGTGAACCGTGAACTTCCGGATGTTCAAGCTGGTTATAGAAAAGGCAGAGGAACCAGAGATCAAATTGCCAACATCCACTGGATCATGGAAAAAGCAAGAGAGTTCCAGAAAAACATTTATTTCTGTTTTATTGAGTATGCCAAAGCCTTTGACTGTGTGGATCATCACAAACTGTGGAAAATTCTTCACGAGATGGGAATACCAGACCACCTGACCTGCCTCTTGAGGAACCTATATGCAGGTCAGGAAGCAACAGTTAGAACTGGACATGGAACAACAGACTGGTTCCAAATAGGAAAAGGAGTACATCAAGGCTGTACATTGTCACCCTGCTTATTTAAATTCTATGCAGAGTACATCATGAGAAACGCTGGGCTGGATGAAGCACAAGCTGGAATTGAGATTGTTGGGAGAAATATAAATAACCTCAGATATGCAGATAACACCACCCTTATGGCAGAAAGTGAAGAGGAACTAAAGAACCTCTTGAAGAAAGTGCAAGAGGAGAGTGAAAAAGTTGACTTAAAGCTCAATATTCCGAAAACAAAGATCATGGCATCTGGTCCCATCACTTCATGGGAAATAGATGGGGAAACAGTGGAAACAGTGGCTGTTTTTATTTTTCTGGGCTCCAAAATCACTACAGATGGTGACTGCATCCATGAGATTAAAAGATGCTTTCTGCTTGGAAGGAAAGTTATGACCAAGCTAGACAGCATATTAAAAAGCAGAGATATTACTTTGTCAACAAAGGTCCATCTTGTCAAGGCTATGATTTTTCCAGTAGTCATGTATGGTTGTGAGAATTGGACTATAAAGAAAGCTGAGTGCTGAAGACTTGATGCTTTTGAACTGTGGTGTTGGAGAAGACTCTTGAGAGTCCCTTGGACTGCAAGGAGATCCAACCAGTCCATCCTAAAGGAGATCAATCCTGAATATTCATTGGAAGGACTGATGTTGATGCTGAAACTCCAATACTTTGGCCACCTGATGCGAAGAGCTGACTCATTTGAAAAGACCCTGATGCTGGGAAAGATTGAGGGCAGGAGGAGAAGGGGACAACAGAGAATGAGATGGTTGGATGGCATCACCAACTCAATGGACATGAGTTTGAGTAAACGCCGGGAGTTGGTGATGGACAGGGAGGCCTGGTGAGCTGTGGTCCATGGGGTCGCGAAGAGTCCAGCATGACTGAGCGACTGAACTGAACTGAACTGAACTGAATCTGCTTTACCCCTAATCCACCAATTTAAATGTTAATTTTGTTCAAATCACAACTTCACAGAAACATCCAGAATAATATTCAATCAATTGTCTGAGCACTGTGGCCCAGTCAAGTTGACACACACAATTCACCTTCATATATTATAAACAGAAATAAAAATTGTAGCTCTACAGTTGTTCTTATGCCATTAGACGAGACTATGTACTGATTAGATAAAATACTAAGTGGGTTTTATTTTATGGAAGATAACAGAATTAGAAAAAAAATCAAAGTTTTTTTCCAGGAAGAAGTAAAGCACACTATTTTGTGAAGCTAAAACAGCTTCAGATTTTTTAGGTAAGTTGCTTTGAAAAAAATTTCTGTCCTTTGAGTAAACTGTGGACATAGTATTATAGAGAAGCATCTGCTCCCAAGTGAGACCTACTTCTTCAACCAAAGAAATATCTCATGGTCCTTAGAGGTCCATGGATTCAATTGCCCAGTCTTAATCTCTGCTCCTTTCTGAATCTTTTCTTCTCAAATCTATTTACTGTTTCCCTTTGTTTTTGTTCATATGTTGCTATTATCCTCATAACATTTTACAAGAAATAATAAACATGATCTTGGTAGATTGTGCTATATAAATAGTATATCTTTAAAAATATGAATTTATTATCTATTTGGCTGCACCTGGTGTTAGTTGTGGCACTCAGGATCTTTGATATTCGTTGTGGCATATGGGGCGTTTAGTTGCAACATGTGAGACCTAGTTCTCTGACCAGGGATTGAACCCAGGCCTCCTGCATTGGGAGCTCAGAGTCTTAGCTACTGTACTACCAAGGAAGTCCCAGTTGGAAGTATCATTTTTTACATTTTTTTCATCTGGTAATTTTTCAACAGGAAAGGGCAAGGTAATTCATTTTATAGAACAGTAGAGAAATGAGGAAGTTGTTCAGATTTACTGATAAACATTATGAATAATGAAGGTTCCCATTTCTCTGAGGTCCAAATGAAATTTACATAATTTAGTAACATGTATCATAAAATAAAAATAGCTTGTGTAGTGCTGGAGTTTCCCTTGAAATAGATATTTCAGTAGTACATTTTTATTGCTTATTTAATCATCTTGTTATCTGTGTCTTAAGAATTCTAGAGCTATCTAGATGTTAATATACATTTTTTAAAAAAGGAGCATTTCATTGTGAAATGACATGCATGATACATTTGCTTATAATCACACTATATTGCCAAATTCCCAAAGCAGCAACAGCAAAGTTTCTCAAGCCCTCCTAACAACTCATTTGTATTCTTTCAACATGAATCCTTGATTAAGCACTATTTCCTTGTGTTGGGCCAAGGTTTTAACTGATTTATAACAGATTTTGCAGCCTCAGGAAGAAAACTGTATTTTATCACTTAGAAAAAAAAGATGAATGAGAGTTTCAATATTTTTTAAGACTGAAAGATCTGACATAAAACTCTGGAATAGAGAGTAAAGATTTTTCATGCTCCCAAAGTAACTAAATTCAAGGAAAAAGGAATTGGTCAAAATGAGAAGTGAAGACAACAACCTGGTGAGCAAGAGTGCCCCCTCCATCTTTCAGGAAGTGGTCAAGCGGTGCTCCAAATATCACCAGATTTTTGGAAAAACATCACCTGCTAACCACCCTGGTTTGAGTCACTTTAGAAAAGAGAATAGTGGCTCTGAGTTGCCCTTGAAATTGTTCTAGAAAAAACATTCACTTACTGCCAGAGGTTAAAGGAGAAAGGAACAGATTTAAAAAACTTGAATATATAGTGTTTTACACTTGTACTTCTCTGGCAACAGGAATATTTCCTTCCCTTCTGCTTCCCAGATTTATTAAGACAAGGACTGTGTTTTACTTATTGTTGTGTATCTGGAACCTCACATTGGTGTTGGGATAGGATTGAATGCTAAAGAAACATTTATTATGAGCAGACCAAACTAGTTTCTTACTATTTGTATGTTATATTTTTTCCAAATTTGCTTATTCTGCTCTACTGAGGGATCATAGAATCACTATGTCATTCTTTTAAAACTCAGAGAGAAGCAACTAAACAGCAGTGTCATCTAAAGTGACATCATCTGCTTTTATGAATCAACATAGAGAAGAATACTTAGAGGCAAACTTCAGGTTTAAATATAGAATGTTCATTTCCAGTGAGTTCAGTCCATTACTTCCTCAGAATTTCTTTCCTAAACTTTCTCTTAAAGCCAACTAACGAATAGCTATGCTCCTCTGTACTTCAGTTCAGTTCAGTTCAGTCGCTCAGTCGTGTCCGACTCTTTGCAACCCCATGAATCGAAGCACGCCAGGCCTCCCAGTCCATCACCAACTCCCGAAGTTCACTTAAACTCACGTCCATCAAGTCGGTGATGCCATCCAGCCATCTCATCCTCTGTCGTCCCCTTCTCCTCCTGCCCCCAATTCCTCCCAGCATCAGAGTCTTTTCCAATGAGTCAACTCTTCGCATGAGGTGGCCCAAATACTGGAGTTTCAGCTTTAGCATCATTCCTTCCAAAGAACACCCAGGACTGATCTCCTTTAGAAGGGACTGGTTGGATCTCCTTGCAGTCCAAGGGACTCTCAAGAATCTTATCCAACACCACAGTTCAAAAACATCAATTCTTCGGCGCTCAGCCTTCTTCACAGTCCAACTCTCACATCCATACATGACCACTGGAAAAACCATAGCCTTGACTAGACAGACCTTTGTTGGCAAAGTAATGTCTCTGCTTTTCAATATGCTATCTAGGTTGGTCATAACTTTCCTTCCAAGGAGTAAGCGTCTTTTAATTTCATGGCTGCAGTCATCACCTAAACTGATTTTGGAGCCCCTCAAAATAAAGTCTGACACTGTTTCCACTGTTTCCCCATATATTTCCCATGAAGTGATGGGACCAGATGCCATGATCTTTGTTTTCTGAATGTTGAGCTTGAAGCCAACTTTTTCACTCTCCTCTTTCACTTTCATCAAGAGGCTTTTTAGTTCTTCTTCACTTTCTGCCATAAGGGTGGTGTCATCTGCATATCTGAGGTTATTGATATTTCTCCTAGCAATCTTGATTCCAGCTTGTGCTTCTTCCAGCCCAGTGTTTCTCATGATGTACTCTGCGTATAAGTTAAGTAAGCAGGGTGACAATATACAGCCTTGAGGTACTCCTTTTCCTATTTGGAACCAGTCTGTTGTTCCATGTCCAGTTCTAACTGTTGCTTCCTGACCTGCATACAGGTTTCTCAAGAGGCAGATCAGGTGGTCTGGTATTCCCATCTCTTCCAGAATTTCCCACAGTTTATTGTGATCCACACAGTCAAAGGCTTTGGCATAGCCAATAAAGCAGAAATAGATGTTTCTCTGAAACTCTCTTGCTTTTTCCATGATCCAGCAGATGTTGGCAATTTGATCTCTGGTTCCTCTGCCTTTTCTAAAACCAGCTTGAACATCTGGAAGTTCAAGTTTCACGTATTGCTGAAGCCTGGCTTGGAGAATTTTGAGCATTACTTTACTAGCATGTGAGATGAGTGAAATTGTGTGGTAGTTTGGGCATTCTTTGGCATTGCCTTTCTTTGGGATTGAAATGAAAACTGACTTTTTCCAGTCCTGTGGCCACTGTAGAGTTTTCCAAATTTGCTGGCATATTGAGTGCCGCACTTTCACAGCATCATCTTTCAGGATTTGGAATAGCTCAACTGGAATTCCATCACCTCCACTAGCTTTGTTCGTAGTGATGCTTTCTAAGGCCCACTGGACTTCACATTCCAGGATGTCTGGCTCTAGGTGAGTGATCATACCATCGTTATTATCTTGGTCATGAAGCTCTTTTTTGTACAGTTCTTCTGTGTATTCTTGCCACCTCTTCTTAATATCTTCTGCTTTTCTTAGGTCCATACCATTTCTGTCCTTTATCGAGCCCATCTTTGCATGAAATGATCCCTTGGTATCTCTAATTTTCTTGAAGAGATCTCTAGTCCTCCCCATTCTATTGTTTTCCTCTATTTCTTTGCATTGATTGCTGAGGAAGGCTTTCTTATCTCTTCTTGCTATTCTTTGGAACTCGGCATTCAGATGTTTATACCTTTCCTTTTCTCCTTTGCTTTTCGCTTCTCTTCTTTACCCATATATTAATATCTTGCTTTATCACCTGCATTTGGTTATTTATAACATTGACCTTATGAGCAGATAGAACTAGAATCAGAAGTTGCAAACTGATGGTCTGCACCCAAATGTGGCTCTCATAGTTGGTTTGTTTTGTTTTTTTAAAAATTAGTATTTGTGTTTGGAGGGGTTCCTGAAACCACTCTCTGGTTCTATGAGTGATTTACTAGGATTTACAGAACAAAGAAAAACTGTTATACTAATGGTTACAGTTTATTACATCAAAAGGATTAAAGATTAAAATCAGCAATGAAAAAAAGTGTGTAGGGCAAAGTTCAGGAGACACCAGGCCCAAGTTTCTAGTTGTCCTATCCCAGTAGTCATGAGGACAGTGTTCAGTTCTTCCAGCAACAACTTGTGACAGCCTGCTTGGTATATTGCTTTGTTGTTGTTGTTTAATTGCTCAGTCATGTCTGGCTGTGACCCCACAGACTGCAGCACACCTTGCTTGCATGTCCTTCACCATCTCCTAGAGCTTGCTCAAACTCATGTCCATTGAGTCAGTTATGCCACCCAACCATCTCATCCTCTGTTGTCCCCTTTCCCTCCTGCCTTCAATCTTTCCCAGCAACAGAGTCTTTTCCAGTGAGTCAGTTCTTTGCATCAGATGGCCAAAGTATTGGCGCTTCAGCTTCAGCATCAGTCCTTCTAAAGAATATCCTTTAGGAATGACTGATTTGATCTCCTTGCAGTCCAAGGGACTCTCAAGAGTCTTTTCCAACATCACAGTTTGAAAGCATCGATTCTTTGGTGCTCAGCTTTCTTTATGGTCCAACTCTCACATCCATACATGCCTACTGGAAAAACTATAGCTTTGACTATGTGGACATTTGTCAGCAAAGTCATGTCTCTGCTTTTTAATATGCTTTCTAGGTTGGTCATAGATTTTCTTCCAAGGAGCAAGTGTCTTTTAATTTCATGACTGCAGTCACTGTTCACAGTGATTTTGGAGCCAAAGAAAAGTGTCACTGTTTTCCATTGTTTCCCCGTCTATATGTCATGAAGTGATGGAATCAGATGCCATGATCCTAGTTTTCTGAATGTTGAGTTTTAAGCCAGTTTTTTCACTCTCTTCTTTCACCATCATCAAGAGGCTCTTTAGGTCCTCTTCACTTTCTGCCATAAGGGTGGTGTCATCTGCATATCTGAGGTTATTGACATTTCTCCCGACAATTTTGATTTCAGCTTGTGCCTCACCCAGCCTGCATTTCGTATGCTATACTCTGCATATAAGTTAAATAAACAGGTTGACAATATTTAGCCTTGACACACTCTTTTCCCAATTTAGAAGCTGTCTGTTGTTCCATGTTCGATTCTAACTATTGCTTCTTGACCTGCATACAGGTTTCTCAGGCGGCAGGTAGGATGGTCTGATATTTCCATCTCTTGAAGAACTTTCCACAGTTTGTTGTGATCCCCATGGTCAAAGGTTTTAGTGTAGTCAATGAAGCAGCAATAGATTTTTTTTCTGGAATTCTCTTGCTTTTTCTATGATCCAATGTTTCTTGGCAATTTGATCTCTGGTTCCTCTGCCTTTTCTAAATACAGCTTAAACATCTGGAAGTTCTCAGTTCACTCTTGGTACTGTTGAAGCCTAGCTTGGAGGATTTTAAGCATGATCTTGCTATCATGTGAAATGAGTGCATTGTGTGGTAGTTTGAGCATTCTTTGGGCATTGCCTTTCTTTGGTATTGGAATGAAAACTGACCTTTTCCAGTGCTATGGCCACTTATGAGTTTTCCAAATTTGCTGGTATATTGAGTGCAGCACTTTCACACCATTATCTTTTAGGATTTGAAATAGCTCAGCTGAAATCCATCACCTCCACTAGCTTTATTTATGGTGATGCTTATCAGCATAGTTATCTGAACCTTGGTATCTAGTGCTTTTCTTGGGTGGTCATGTAGGTATGACTGACAACCTATGTGGCAGGCCTTATTCTCCATTCTCTCTAGAGGTCAAGCTGATATCACATGACCCTAAGTCCCTATCATAAATCATATTGTTAGCATAGACTCTCTGATGTGGTCCAAGGTCCTTAGATAAACAAAGTAGTCCTATCAGACACGGTATTCCAAGGCTTAGAGGTTACTTTCTAGGAGCCAAGGGAAGCCAAATTCTTTTTTGGAAGGTAAAGAGTATATAGTCAACTCAGATCTGTTGAGTCAATACTCTGCTGCACAGTATTAATTATAAACATAGGAGCTTCAAGAGATTTCACATTAAGTATGGATTTTTGTGCTCTCTTGAAAAACCAGATGATCTGGCCCATATGTTAATCTGGATGCCACTGACGGGAGCTGAGCCACATTCTTTGCTTTGGAAAAGGCATGTGCTTTCTAAAGATTACCAGAGTCCTTCAGTATTACACCCAGTTTGTTTCACAGAACAGTATTGTAACTGAAAGTGGGGGCTGACTGCTCACTACTCAAAAAGCAATAAAGAGGCAAGCTTGGTGGAAAAGAAAGTTTGCTTTATTTTGGAGGCCAGCAATCAGTGGGGAGGGAAGACTTGTATCCAAGGCTGTTCCCGTACCTGATAATCACTGGGCAAGAGCTTCCATAGATCGAGGGAGGGGGCCACATACAGAAACAACACAACCAGTTCTGACAGTCATCTTGAAATTGGTCATCGGTGGTCTGACCAGCATCACCTGATGGTTTTAAGTACAGTTAATATTCAGTTCCATGGTTGCTGTGTTCCCATTTCTTTGAGGCGAATTTTCATAATGGTGGCAGCTTATGTGATGGCTCCAGTCTGGTCATCATGTAGTTAACTTCTTCCACGTGGTAGGGATTTCAGTATCCATCCAGGATATGGATCAGAATGATATCTATTGACCTTGGGGAGGAACTAAAGGTCCTTGACTATGCTTAATGATTGCTGCTTCTAAGTCACTTCAGTCATGTCCGACTCTGTGTGACCCCATAGATGGCAGCCCGCCAGGCTCCTCCGTCCCTGGAATTCTCTAGGCAAGAACACTGGAGTGGGTTGCCATTTCCTTCTCCAATGCATGAAAGTGAAAAGTGAAAGGGAAGTTGCTCAGTTGTGTCTGACTCCTTGTGACCCCATGGACTGCAGCCCACCAGGCTCCTCCATCCATGGGATTTTCCAGGCAAGAGTACTGGAGTGGGGTGCCATCACCTTCTCCGATGCTTAATGACTACACTATTATAATTTAGTCTTGCTGAACTGTTTTCCTTTGTTTCTGCATTTTTTCACTTCTCTGATTAAATTTATTCTTTGGCTATAGTTTTTCCACAGACTAGGCAGGAAGAGGACTTGGGGGAAGGACCAGAGGGTCTTATTCCATTTCAAAATGACTTGCATGGCTCTTAAAAGCATTGGGTTATAGATGGTTTGCAAACTAAGAGATTTGTTGAAGACTGAGAATCATAAAAAAAAATATTATTCTTTTACCTCCTGGATTTGTCATGCATCTCTTCGGGGTGCTTTTCTATGTTACTCTGTTCATCATTTCTTTGCTTAACCCATGGGGTAAATTGTTATTCTGAGAAACATTGTCATTATCCAAATAAAAGAATCAGAAGATTAGAGTAATAGTTTAAATTTCTTGTTTTAATCTGCAGACTAAAAATAATTTCTTTGCAGTTGTCTATTTCTTATAAACTCATTCATTCCTTTCTCTTACTACTCTTACCAGAATTAAAGAAATCAATATTGTTGTTTATTTTAGTCAATATCACGTAAAAGTTTTAGCTTGGGAACCAGGACATCAATTTTAGATTGCATATGACTACTTGTAACACTTTTTGGGGAGAACTGTCATAAGTTCAGTTCAGTTCAGTCACTCAGTTGTGTCCAACTCTTTGCGACCCCATGCAGCATGCCAGGCCTCCCTGTCCATCACCAACTTCCAGAGTTCACCCAAACTCATGTCCATTGAGTCGGTGATGCCATCCAACCATCTCATCCTCTGTCGTCTCCTTCTCCTCCTGCTCCCAATCCTTCCCAGCATCAGGGTCTTTTCCAATGAGTCAACTCTTCGCATGAGGTGGACAAAGTATTGGAGTTTCAGCTTCAGCATCACTCCTTCCAATGAATACCTAGGACTGATCTCCTTCAGAATGGACTGGTTGGATCTCCTTGCAGTCCAAGGGATTCTCAAGAGTCTTTTCCAACACCACAGTTCAAAAGCATCAATTCTTTGGCACTCAGCTTTCTTCACAGTCCAACTCTCACATCCATTCATGACCACACATGACCACACCATAGCCTTGACTAGACGGACCTTTCTTGGCAAAGTAATGTCTCTGCTTTTTAATACGCTGCCTAGGTTGGTCCTAACTTTCCTTCCAAGGAGTAAGCGTCTTTTAATTTCATGGCTGCAATCACCATCTGCAGTGATTTTGGAGCCCCCCAAAATAAAGTCTGACACTGTTTCCACTGTTTCCTCATCTATTTCCCATGAAGTGATGGGACCAGATGCCATGATCTTAGTTTTCTGAATGTTGAGCTTTAAGCCAATTTTTTCACTCTCTTCTTTCACTTTCATCAAGAGGCTTTTTACTCTCCTGCAATCTGGCTGCTGCTGCTGCTGCTGCTGCTAAGTTGCTTCAGTCGTGTCCAACTCTGTACGACCCCATAAACGGCAGCCCACCAGGCTCCGCCATCCCTGGGATTTTCCAGGCAAGAACACTGGAGTTGGTTGCCATTTCCTTCTCCAACGCATGAAAGTGAAAAGTGAAAGTGAAGTCGCTCAGTCCTGTCTGACTCCATGGACTTGCAGCCTACCAGGCTACCAGACTACCCCATGGACTTGCAGCCTACCAGGCTCCTCCATCCATGGGATTTTCCAGGCAAGAGTACTGGAGTCGGTTGCCATTGCCTTTTGCAGAACAAAAATGCCACACATTCAAGTATTTGTTAAATAGGCATTCTTCAGAAAATAGGCACAAAACGATTGTTTGGTAAACTTGATGAGTCCCAATCCTGTGTTCTTTCAGATTCTTTTGTTGCCTTAATCATAAGAACATTTTGTTAAGGCACACACCCATCAGTACTGAGGCAGGAGTAAGGCAACTGAATTCCTTCTAATCCAAGGCATCCAAGCAGGACCTTTAGGGAGCAAGCCTGAGCCCTACTCATAAAGGTGCAGGCCAGAAGCTTCCGAGATTCTCAGTCTCTGTTCAAGTATGTTTGAGGGTCATGAAAATAATTCATTTAATACACGTCTTGAATACCTTGAGCTCATTTCTAACATTTGTCTTGCGAATTAACAAACCAATAATTTCTCCAATAAAAACCATTTCCGATGCTTACTTCACTAGTTAACAAAGCCTCAGCTGTTGATGGAGATGTGGCTAACCAAATTGCCTGTAGTGGAGTGTGGCTTTTCTGAAATAACACTGACTGACTCTCCTTATAGTTTGAATTTTACAGAGTGATTGTAGAATTGAAGCTTGAACTGACTGGCACATTCATAAGAGCACACTGTCTCTGCTGAATTATTGTAAAATAAATTACAAATATCTTAACACCTTTCCAGATTTCTAGTGGTAATGATTTCTATATTACTCCTTGAAAAAGAGATATGACCTGTCCCCTACTCTGAAGCAGGAGTTGCACTTAAAATATTCACATCTATAGATGTCTGTCATATTCTTAAACTCTGGGATCCTTGTGAAGAAAGGAGAGACTGTGTTAGTGAGTTGGTGGCTTTTACAGTTTAACTCTTTTGCTGATACTTATTTTAAGAAAAAAAATGCCAAATTTTAAACTTAAAAAGTAATGATTAATAAAGGAATATGACTTATATTACATAGAGCTTAAGGTTGTTAAGCAATAACTCATAATGAAAAATTAGCACCCAGAATGTAAGGTAAAAAAATCACAGGTTGCAGCAGCTTATTTGACTGGCTTTGAGATTTGCTCTTCATAACAATGGGCAAAACAATTATTAAAAAATCTAAGAAATATTGTGTTAATCTTAGTGCAGTAATGTAAAAGCAAGGTCTTTCCCTTGAGTTAGTAATTATCAAGAAGTGAAAGTTCCCTTTATAGCTATGTCCTTAGAGCCATTAAAAAGTCAGCTTTATTACTGAAAGTCCTGCAGGAAAGTTAAATTTGTTATTAAGGCTCTGGAATTCTCTCTCAATCTCTTTTTCCCTCCATTAAAACCGTTATTTTTACAGCATGGTTTTGGGTAATTGTTTTTTAGGAACATAAGGATCACATTATAGTAGAAGAGATGGTATTTAATGCAACATTAACAGTATATATAGGACTAGAAACAGGAGGAGGATTTCTGAATATTTGAGTCATTTCCTTTAAACCTTGTGATTTCATCTTTCAAGTAGACTTTTATCTTATTTATGGTTCATTCTTTCGATGTTTAAAAACAATGATTTTTCTTTCTTAAAACTTATATCACACAATGGGTACTTGAGCTTACTGTTTGTTATAAACACAATATTAAATATTACATTTTGTATATTTGTACAGTCAGTTGTGTATAATACACATATGGTTATACCCTTGCATATACCCAGTTGTGAATCTAGTTTTCTTCTCCAAAGAGTTCTTCCTTCACATGTTCAAATTAAATCCATTTTAGGATTTCTCCTCTTTGCCTGCTCATTCAACAGCATTCACATTGAAAGATAAAAGTGATTTGGAACATATATAAAATACAGTGGGTAAAGGAGCAGTGAAAAAAAAAAAAATTGGAAAGAAATTCTGTCAGGAAAAGGGATGTTTTATGTGCAGGAACTCCAGAAGGCAGTAAGATGTTGGGTAGTATTTCTCCATCATTTGAAGGAAAGTCATAAAATGTGTTAATCATTAAGGGAACCAAACCCTTTTGGATACCTCATTCATGTGCTATCTTTAAATAAATCTGAAGCTGGTGCTTGTTCTGTTAGTGATTTCCTGTCTACAATGGGGAAAAGAGGTACTATTTTAAATTATGTTATAGTGAAACCCTTGTTGGTAGGGCACATTGCCTTCGAGAACCACTTTGCTATTTTGATTTCAGGGATGTTAACAGTGTATTTTATCAGTTTTGAAAGGTTTCCAGTTAAAGGTTTAATGAGGGTGAGGCTGAAGGGTGAAAGGGACAAAATGGAATAGGTCCCCAAATTCTCTTTCCAACACTAGCTAGAAAGCGCTCTGTACTTTGAATTCTCCCTTTAGGAAAAAAAAAAAAAAACAAAAACAGAGAAACTGTGATGTGTGGTTGTTTTTTTTTTTTTTTTTTAATATTCATCAACTGAATAGGAAAAAACAGAATTCCAGTTTTTTTTCTTTTTTTTAAATTTTATTTTATTTAACTTTACAATATTGTATTGGTTTTGCCATATATCAAAATGAATCTGCCACAGGTATACATGTGTTCCCCATCCTGAACCCTCCTCCCTCCTCCCTCCCCATACCATCCCTCTGGGTCGTCCCAGTGCACTAGCCCCAAGCATCCAGTATCATGCATCGAACCTGGACTGGCGACTCGTTTCATATATGATATTATACATATTTCAATGCCATTCTCCCAAATCATCCCACCCTCTTCCTCTCCCACAGAGTCCAAAAGACTGTTCTATACATCAGTGTCTCTTTTGCTGTCTTGTAAGCTGGAACAAGGAACTAGCTAGTTTTTTTTCATATAAAACTGTAAAGTCCCAGTATTTAGAAAAAAAGCCTCCAAGTTCATATTTAGATTAAGCCCAATAAATATATATCCATTGTTTGTATATTAAATTTTATTACTCTCCCAAGTACATCCCTTTACATAACCAGATACATTTCCTGAAAACTTCTGGCACATACATATAACTGGTAGTCATCTGTAGGATGATGATGGTGATGATCTGAAATTTTATTTTTGTAGGTGATCCATTGTAGAGTCTGGTGGTTATTAAATAGGTGATCCACTGTAGAGTCTGGTGGTTATTAAGCTACTTATCAGTTTCACAAAGGTTGTGGAGAAGTGAACAAAACTGTGAGCTCTGAGATCTTCATCATCTTCATCTTTGTATGACGAAGGTACCCTGGTATGGTTCCTGGTATTTACATAGTAGGGATTCAATAAATGTTTTAGATTGAGTAACTGGAAAAGAGGAATTCATAAACGGTGATCGACACCAGCATGAGACAAAAGCTTTGTCTCATTGAATGCTCAAACCTTTGAGGCAGATAACATTTTTATCTCAGTTTTATTAATGAGGAAACCTTGACTGGTGAGTTTCTGTAGCTTGTGCAGCATCACATAACATAAGAAATGGTGGAGCTGAAATTTGAAGGTACATTCTCTAACTGCCTGTTACACTAAATTGCTTTTGCCATGGCATTCTGAATACTTAAAAATTTTTAGAAGGAAAAAGTGAAAGTGGAAGTTGCTCAGTCGTGTCCGACTTATACAGTCCATGGAATTCTCCAGGCCAGAATACTGAAGTGGGTAGCCTTTCCCTTCTCCATGGGATCTTCCCGACCCAGGGATCAAATGCAGGTCTCCCTCATTACGGGTGGGTTTTTTTTTTTACCAGCTGAGCCACAAGGGAAGCCCAAGAATACTGGAGCAGGTAGCCTATCCCTTCTCCAGTGAATCCTCCTGACAAAGGAATCAACCGGGGTCTCCTGCATTGCAGGTGGATTCTTTACCAACTGAACTATCAGGGAAGCCCTTAGAATGAAAGGGGAATTTCAAAGTTGGCCCTGAGAGTACTTTTGAGACCTAGTGGTTCTGCTATCCCAGCACAGTGATTGGTGCATAAAGATTTTAAATGATGTTTGAATGCTTTGAGTTTTTGCTTTGGGCAGGAGATTTTTTCTTTTTTTCCTTTTTTAATGCAAACATTTCCAAATGGGAAAGGCAGAAAAAAAGTCTCAGAAATCTTTATCCTGTCTTGAAGAGTCTTTTGGAAACATGGGAAGAAAATTTCCAGCCCTGTGAGGCAGGGGCTTGCATGTAGATACCAGCAATGGTTAGAGCCGATTACCACGTTATGCTAATAACGACATCAACTTATTGTCTTTCAAATTTCTACACAATTTTCAGTCTAAGTTTAGATTTTTGTTACATTAAACTGTTTCTGAAGCAGTTTCTAAGGAAACCTCCCAGGCAAGGCACTTTAGTTAATAATTAGAAAGTCATAATGTGTAAATTCAGTGAAACAGGCTGTGTGCCTAGAGGAAAATAGACAGGAAGGGGCGGTTTCAAAGGTATCAGCTAGAGGGGCTGCTATATTTGATCCCTTTCCCAACAACCCTCCCGATAAACAAGTTTTCCAAGGTCCCCACGAACCTTTAAGGTCAAAACATAGGAACAGTTTTTCAGTTATCAAAATTTGCGTGCCAGCTCTGACCCCCAGCGATCTTGGAGCCTCGCTTCATCCCTGAACCCTCTCTCTTTTGGTCACCCCCTTCCTCCCCACCTCCCCACCCCCACACTGCACACAGGTGATTTCAGTGGTGGGATGGGGAACGTGTGAGAGTGTCAGGGCTTGGATATTCTCCAAGTATGCCAGCTCTGGGATTATTTTATCTGTTAAATTTCACTGAAATGCATGCAATCCCCCATTCTTTAACCTCACATCTTATGTCTGGTGGGTATGCAAAACAGTTCCTAATATTTTGGGCAAAATAATTTTTTTTTTGTTATTGGGCAACGGGATAGAGGTTGCAATATCCCTGACCACCCCTAGCTCTGAATTCCTGCCTCTACCCTTCTGAACTCTCTCTGCTCTGTATTTTGCTGTTCTCCATTCTATTCTTTGCTGACTTTCCCCAGATCAAAAACTACATCCTATTCTGTGATTCACAGCAATTCAATTTTCTGCAGCCATGACTGTGAATGTAACTCTAGACCTACTTATGCATATTTAAAAAAAAAAAATCAACAAATCTTGCTAAATGTAACTTCTGCGCTGTTAGCAGCATGAAGCACCCTCAGAAGCTTTGAAATCACAGTTTTTCCTTTATCTTGGGCCAGCCCAAGTTCTTGGGCAGGACTTTCTCCTCCCTAGGAAGGCAAAAGGCCACAGTCCGTATTGTTTATTTTGTTAATAAAGAATACTCATTTCCCACGTTTCTTGTTTCCAGGCATAGAAACATTCAGTACTGCAGGGGAGGAAATTTTTTTTCCTCTCCCCTTCTTTGGCTGGTGTAATAATCAAATTAACAGAACAGTTTGGACTGATTAACAGGACCAAACCAATTTAATTACATATGTACACGGCCTCATAAAAATATATGACCCTCAGGTAGTCAGACAGTTGAGGCTTATATGACATCCGGAGTTAAGGAAAAGTAAGTAGGGGTCTGGGACTTCAAAATGGAAGAAGACAATTCACAGGGAGATGGGAAAAGTAAATGTTTGGTCAACAAATATTTACCATGCATGCCATGCAGAGACAATGGAACACAGAGAGAAATTTGATCTTGAGACTTAGCCAGCTCCCCTCCAGCTTACCACATCTAGCCCATATTCTTAGTATTATAGCTATCTATGGTGATAGTGCTTTTCCTGTACCAGGCCTTCTATCTAAATTCTAGGCAGTTAAGGGAGAGGTAAAAGTTTTTCTCAAATCTGCTGGGTCTTGGTTATTTTCAGCTCAAAATAGTCTACATACCAAAGTGACACATTTTGGGGAGACTTGTTCTGATCCTCATAATTATGGTAATACATTTGACCTCTCTTTGTCCCTTCATTTTGTTCTTTGGTGAGTCTGGGACAAGCGACTGGGCTTGAGTGGCCCACATCCTTCCTCTGAGTCTCGGTGTTTGTGTTTGCCTGCCTGGAAGGACTGTACATCCCGCATTGGTCCCTCACCACCGCGGTCATGCTCCATTATTACCAATATCCTAAATCCCTAATGCCTGTTCCTCTCCCCTTGCAGTCTCAGAAGACAGTCTAATCTCTTTCAAAGGGAAAATCAAGCCAGTTGTGTCTTCCTTTGCCTTAAGTCATAAAACTCCTTCCCTTCTTTCTGCTAGCCTTCAAAGAAGGAGCTGCTCCACTCTTGGTGTAACCTCTTTACATTGTTTTTAAACGAGGTTATTGATTGCTTTAAATTAATATTATTTAAAGCAATAAATTAAAGCTGAGGTTATTGATACTGCTTCTGGAAATCTTGATTCCAGCTTGTGCTTCATTCAGTCCAGCATTTCTCATGATGTACTCTGCATATAAGTTAAATAAGCAGGGTGACAATATACAGCCTTGATGTACTCCTTTCCCAGTTTAATATTTAGAAATTTAATATTTATTGCTTTAAATAACCTCATGCCCTCAAGCTTGCCCTCAATAATAGGACATTACTCCATCAAGACAGTATATTAAAAAGCAGAGACATTACTTTGCCAACTAGTCAAGGCTATGGTTTTTCCAGTGGTCATGTATGGATGTGAGAGTTGGACTGTGAAGAAAGCTGAGCACTGAAGAATTGATGCTTTTGAACTGTGATGTTGGAGAAGACTCTTGAGAGTTCCTTGCACTGCAGGAGATCCAACTGGTCAATCCTAAAGGAAATCAGTCCTGAATATTCATTGGAAGGACTGATGCTGTGGAACTCCAATACTTTGGACACCTGATGTGAAGAACTGACTCATTGGAAAAGACCCTGATGCTGGGAAAGATTGAAGGAGGGAGAAGAAGGGGATGACAGAGGATGAGATGGTTGGATGGCATCACTGACTCGATGGACATGAGTTTGAGCGAGTTCCAGGAGTTTGTAATGGACGTGGAAGCTTGGCGTGCTGCAGTCCAAAGAGTAGACTAGGGTTGCTTGCTGGGGTTGTAAAAAGTTGGACACAACTGAGTGACTGAACTGAACTGAATGCATTTATTCTGATAAAAGTCTCCACTGAATTCTTAATTACGAAGTCCAGTGAATCTTTTCCATTAATCATTCAACTTTCCTCTTTGCATCAACTCATTTACCAACTCTTTCTTGAAATCCCTTCTTGGGTTTCATGGCACTACTCCACTGTGTATTTTCTGGAATCTACTAGACTGGGGTTTCCATTCTACCTCTACCACTTGTTGTGAGGCTTAAACTTTCAAAAACTCGGTTTCACCATTTGTAAAATAGTGGTAACAACAGTATCCTTCTAATAGAGTTGATGGGAGAATAAAATAGAAAACAGTGCATGCTAAGCTGTCACCTAGTCCATGGTACTAAAAATCTTCGGTCCTACTGCTCCACTGAAATGGTACAAGGTAGGGCTCTGTGTCATTGAATCCCACACATTTTTCATGGTTATCATTTTGAATTATCATAATATTCAATACTTTTGTAAACCTTTAAAACATTCTCTTCTCTTGGTTTCCTGGATACCATAAGCTCTTGGTTTTCCTCCTATCCCTCTGCCCCCACTCCCACCTTCCCCTTCCAGTCATCTTTTCTGACTCATTTATTTAATATTCAAGTGGTTAGAGTTTCTTTTTTTGAATACATTATTATTATCATTTTGGCTGTGCCGGGTATTTGTTGCAGCATGCAGGCTCTTCATTGCTGCATGTGGGATATTTCTAGTTGTGGAGAGGAGGGGTTACTCTCTAGTTGAGGTGCAAGGGCTTCTCTTGCTGCACAGGCAGTAGGGTGCGAGGGCTCAGTAGTTGCAGCACACAGGCTTAGTTGCCTCATGTCATGTGGGTCTTAATTTGTGGACCAAGGATCTACTATGTGTTTCCTACATTGTCAGGTGGATCCTTAACAACTGGACCACCAGGAAAGTCCTTGCTGCTACTGCTGTTTAGTCGTTAAGTTGTGTCTGGCTGTTTGCAACCCCAAGGACAGAGGAGCCTGACGGGCTACTCTAGCCCACCAGGTCCCTCTGTCCATGGGATTTCCCAGGCAAGAATACTTGGATGGCCATTTCCTTCTCCAGGAGATTTTTCCTGCCCCTGGGATTGAACCCGGGTTTCCTGTGTCACCTGCTTGACAGGCAGATTCTTTACCACTGTACCACTTGGGAAGTCCCAGGGAAGTCCCTAGAGTTTCTTAAAACCCTCTTGTCTTCCCATGCTGTATTCTCTACCTAGGTGATTTCATCCATATTCATAAATTCAGTTCTCATCTATCCACTGATGACTCTTAAATTTATTTTTTCTAGCTAGCCCTGTCCTCTGAGCTGTAAAGCTATATATCAATCCATGTACTCCTGTATATCACAGGGTGTCCACAGACTCTCCATGTCTCAAACAAAACTGAAGTTGTTCTCTTCCCTCACCAAATCCTGACTTATCCAGAGTTTTCTAATATCACTGTTTTTCCCCAGAAATCTTTTCCACACTCATTAGTCTAGATCAAGCTCCCTGTTTCAGTGTTCATATCATCCTCTGTTTCTCTATCATAATATCATTACAGCCTTAATTGCATAAATAGTCATGCGGTATCTTCTTTCCCAGATAGTGCAAGCTATATGACAGCTAATGTGTCTTCTTGTTAACAACTAAATAAACAGCTTGCAGCCTTTTACCTTATATAAACAGTTTTTTAAATTTTAAGGATAATTCAATTATCTGATAATTGCTTTACAGAATTTTGTTGTTTTCTGCCAAGTATCAACATGAATCAGCCATAGGTATACATATGTCCCCTCCTGCTTGAACCTCCCTCTTATCTCCCTCTCCATCCCACCTGTCTAGATTGTTACAAAGCCCCTGTTTGAGTTCCCTGACTCATACAGCGAATTCCCATTGGCTGTCTATTTTACATATGGTGTTATACGTTTCCACTTACATAAACGTTTAATAAAGAGGTGAAATAATAATATGTGAAAAGAAATTTAGTGTTTCCTGACATACAGCTATTACTCAAAAATGTTAGCTATTACAATTTTAGCCCCCATCCTTTTTTTAGCCCCCAATTTTTAACTTCTCTTTTCTTCTCTAGCCCTTTAAATATTGGCATTTTCCAAAGTTTTTTTTTTTTCTCTTATTTGATACTTTACATATCCTTTCTAAGCAGTATACTCTGTTCTGTGGTTTTTAATCTGTCCTCATTGTGCTGATGTTATGATAAGGCACTTAATTTATACTAAAAGACCAGGGAGAGATCTCTGAGGAGTGACAGTAAGTGTTGAGACCTACAAGCCAGAGGGTGTACAACCACTGTGGGAATTAGTAGCTCTGGAAAAGGCTGCTTTGATTTTAAGTCAGCCACAAAGTATGAGGATCTGAAACTCGGCATTCCAAATAAGTCCCCCACGTACTACTACTGCTGTTTCTCCTTGTATTAAATTCCCCTTCTCTCTAATTTGCTGAAGCAGTGCCACTCAGCTTGACTCTGGCTTCATCTTCTGTTGCCTTCCAGGCAGGTCATTCATTAAACTGCAGTGATTCTTCAAGATGCTGAGAGGAAGAATGCATCTCACCCAGGTTCAGTGTTGTAAACAGTTAAGATGAGACACACCTATATGGTTCTGGGCTCCCACTGTTAAATCTCTTTTACTGAAAGTCACTCATTCAACCCTTTTTAACAAAGCAAAAATTATTAATAATATTTCCTTTCACTCTCAAAAATGTCTAGATTTGAATGATGTGCTATATGACCACTGTCCTTAAAGTCCACCCAACCTAGAGTGATTGGGTGATTGAAGAAAGAGAAAGGGTTCTATTTCTAGCCACTTAATATGCCCAAACCTAACCTCCCTCATACAACTGAGGTCCTGGCATTGAGCCAAGTTCATCAATCTTTGACCATCTCTTTCATCAGTTTGAATGCCTTATTCAGAACCTTTAGTAAACTTTATAGACAGCTGGCCTCATCAGGGACCTCATTAGTGCTGTGGTTCTCTGTTTACATTGAATCCTAAAAGATGGGGAATAAATTTCAATCTCTTTCATACATGGGAGCTCTCAATCTCCTAAAGTGAATTCAAGCACTTTTTTTTTTTTTTTCTGGGATCCTTTAATTCTGCATACCTGGAAGCCTAGAAGTTCTAATTTTACCTTTTACTTGTAAAACATGATTAAAGTAGTCCACTGATAAGATTCAGCTAAGAATGAAGATCTGTCCAAGGTTACAGATTATCATTACAGAGAGACTTAGAAGTGACTTACAACTTTTAAATGGCAAATTCTTGAGATTTTATTTATGCACATATATTTATATACCATACATGCACACACTCATGTATATAAGTATAGAAAGATGCTTCAGAGTTATTTATGAACTGGTAAACTGGAAAAGCTGTTTTCAAGTCAAACTGAAGAATAAAGGCACACATAGAGATCATCCTGCTTACATTTTCCTCAGCAAACATTTTCTGAATACCAGCTACACAATTGCTAGGCATTGTGTGAAGAACTGTCTTTTAAATAATATAAGCAATAAAATGCTGTAATTTGGAGAAAAGTTGATCTTTCTTGTAGTTTGTAGTTCTTTGACCAAATTCTGCTGCTGCTGCTAAATCACTTCAGTCGTGTCCGACTCTGTGCGACCCCATGGATGGCAGCCTGCCAGGCTCCCCTGTCCCTGGGATTCTCCAGGCAAGAACACTGGAGTGGGTTGCCATTTCCTTCTCCAATGCATGAAAGTGAAAAGTGAAAGTGAAGTCTCTCAGTCGTGTCTGACCCTCAGCAACCCCATGGACTGCAGCCTTCCAGGCTCCTCCGTCCATGGGGTTTTCCAGGCAAGAGTTCAGTTCAGTTCAGTCGCTCAGTCGTGTCCGACTCTTTGCGACCCCATGGACTGCAGCCTACCAGGCTCCTCTGTCCATGGGATTTTCCAGGCAAGAGTACTGGAGTGGGTTGCCATTGCCTTCTCTGTCTGACTAAATGAATTGCACATTTATTTTTCTGCCATAGAACATCATACTCACTCCCAGGATAACACACATCACAGTGTATTACAGCTATTTGCTTCCATTTCTATCGCCTCTGACAGGCTGATCTTCTTGAGTAGAAACTATCTTTTCATCTTTATAATGCCAACTACTGGCTCAATTTCTGGACTATAAGAGGTGCTATTTTTTCCTCTTGATGCTAGATTCTTAACTCTTCTTTATATAAATCAATTTACAGCTAAAATAACTGAGTGGAGTTGAAAACTGTGTGGAATAACTTTAGCAACAAACTAAGAAAAAAAACACCAAAATAACTTATTAAGTTAACTGAATTGAAAATAAACATATAAACCTTGATTTAAAATTAGTTTGGAGGACAATGTGTAAGTTTCAAAATAATGATGAAAAGTGAAAGTGTTAATTGCTCAGTCACATCCAACTCTTTGCGAACTCTTGGTCTGTAGCCTGCCAGGCTCCTCTGTCCATGGAATTCTCCTGGAAAGAATACTGGAGTGGATTGCCCTTCTCTTCTCCAGGGGACCTCCCTGATCCAGGGATTGAATCCAGGTCTCCTGTAGATTCTTTACACCAGGGAAGCCCCAGAATGATGACAGGTTCCAACACATTTATTAGAATTGGCATATGATGAACTTTATTTTGAGTAAGAACCATGTTTTATCATATCTGTCGAGTCCACCTAGATAATACCTTAAGGTAGGTGCTAAATAAATGCTCATAGAATAAATTGGCCTACATGTAAAGAATTTTCATTAAGTGTTCTGCTACAAGTAGCATTTGTTTTGGTGTTAAATACTTATCTAATAATAAGGAGTGCTAATGCTGAACTCCGGGAGTTGGTGATGGACAGGGAGGCCTGGCGTGCTGCGATTCATGGGGTTGCAAAGAGTAGGACATGACTGAGCGACTGAACTGAACTGAACTGAACTGAATGTTGATTATTAAAAGATGCTTACTCCTTGGAAGGAAAGTTATGACCAACCTAGATAGCATATTAAAAAGCAGAGACATTACTTTGCCAACAAAGATCCATCTAGTCAAGGCTATGGTTTTTCCAGTGGTCATGTATGGATGTGAGAGTTGGACTGTGAAGAAAGCTGAGCATCGAAGAATTCATGCTTTTGAACTGTGGTGTTGGAGAAGACTCTTGACAGTCCCTTGGACTGCAAGGAGATCCAATCAGTCCATTCTAAAGGTGATCAGTCCTGGGTTCACGACTGAGTGATTGAACTGAACTGAATGTTGATTATAAATAAAGCATATACTTAGAAGTTAATATTTCCTTATGAGCAGAGCAATTATTAAACAATTATTTGGCAAAATAAAAATATCAATTGACCACAGTGCTCTTCTCTGTGACTGGTCTAGCGAAATTGGGTATTTTTCCTATTGTTGTTTCTTAATTTGTATCTGTTGTAGTTTTTATTTTTATGGCCAGGATTGCTTATACAGTAGTCCCCTCATTATTCATAGGGGATTATTCCAAGACTCCCAGTGAATGCTTGAAACCTTGGGTAGTACAAACTCTCCATATATTTTCGGTTTTTCCTATACATACATACTGAAAGTTTAATTTATAAATTAGGCACAGTAAGAGATTAACAACTGATAAAATAGACCAATTATAACAACATACTGTGATAAAGGTTATGTGAATGTGGTCTTCCTCAAAATATCTTATTATACTGTACTCATCCTTCTTGTGATAATGTGAGGTGACAAAATGACTGTGGGATGAGATGAAGTGATGTGAATGGCATAGGCATTTTGACTAGTTTTAGGCTACTACTGACCTTCGGAAAATGTGTCAGAAGGAGGATCGTCTGCTTTGAGTGATCCTGGATCATCACACCATGACAGTGTAAATGGGATGTCAGGAGCTGACAACGTTAATGGTGGGGAACCCTGGACAAGACAGTGGGAGAGCAAGAGATTTCTGCACTCTACTTAGAATGGCATGTAGTTTAAAACATATAAATTGTTCATTTCTGGGATTTTCCACTTACTAGTTTTGAACTGCAGTTGACTACAAGTAACGGAAACCTTGGAAATTGAAGCCAGTGGATGGGGTGGGGAGGAATCTGCCATGGTTGGTTTTCTCACCTGTTGACCTTATTCACTGTGGGCCCTTCAAGGGGCCAGTGTGCAGCTGCCTGAGACTGTGGCCCAGCTTCATCCTGGCTCTACGTCCTTTGATTCATTATTCAACTTCTGAGAGTCTCAGTTTCCTTGTCTATAAAGTAAAGTAAATAATACCTTACCTCATGGGACAATTTTTGAGATTTATTGGGATTTTATGAATAAGCTGCTTCATGTCACCTAGATTTGAAGATATGTGAAGTCAGGTTTTCTATTAAAAAAGTACCGACTCCAGTCAGATAAAGTAGGAAAACCAATGCCTTCCTAATATTTCTGTGGATTCTCAAGCAATGTTTGAGGAGGAGCTTCCATTCTCCTCCTGACACTTGAAGTCTGTGCTCCAGGCTTTTCCCCCATCATAACTTCAGCTACTATTCCCTGTCTTTTTCCTCAAGTTGCTGACCTCTCTCCATCCCTATATGAACATCTTCCCTTTTCTCCAAAACACCATTCATATGTCAGTATTGCAAATACCAGATTTTCAGTGGTTTTCTTGCTGATTTGGAGATAATAGAACTGGGGTATTAATTTCCATGCAGAACAAGAACAGCAAATTCAGTATCAGTTTTCACTTCCTAGACTCTGATCACCTTTGTTCACCCCAGAAAATGTCTGATATACTATTCCTGCCTCTCTTTAGGTCCTGATCTTTCACCAAACCACAGAACCCACAGCTAGGAATTGTGTATATACATGTGTGTGTGTGTGTCTGTGTGTGTTGGGTGTGATGGAAGGAAAGGATGACTTGTTATCTTTTAATGATCTCAGACTTGGAATTTAACTCTGCCTTTATATAACCTTTAAGGAAAATTATTCTTCTTCAGTGTGTAGTCTCATATACTGTTTCTTTAATCTTCTTAGGTATTCTGTGAGTTCCAAATATTTTTTACAAAAACATTTTCAGTTCAGTTCAGTTGCTCAGTAGTGTCTGACTCCTTGCGACCCCATGAATCACAGCATGCCAGGCCTTCCTGTCCATCACCAACTCCCGGAGTCTGCCCAAACCCATGTCCATCGAGTCGGTGATGCCATCCAACCATCTCATCCTCTGTTGTCCCCTTCTCCTCCTGCCCCCAGTCCTTCCCAGCATCAGGGTCTTTTCCAGTGAGTCAACTCTTCACATGAGGTGGACAAAGTACTGGAGTTTCAGCTTCAACATAAGTCCTTCAAATGAACACCCAGGACTGATCTTTAGGATTGACT
The DNA here is from genome assembly GCF_003369695.1 of Bos indicus x Bos taurus. Classification (NCBI taxonomy): domain Eukaryota; kingdom Metazoa; phylum Chordata; class Mammalia; order Artiodactyla; family Bovidae; genus Bos; species Bos indicus x Bos taurus. The sequence goes on along the minus strand of NC_040081.1, from coordinate 87,594,262 downwards.
GGTTGGATCTTCTTGCAGTCTAAGGGACTCTCAAGAGTCTTCTCCAACACCACAGTTCAAAAGCATCAATTCTTCTGCACTCAGCTTTCTTCACAGTCCAACTCTCACATCCATACATGACCACAGGAAAAACCATAGCCTTGACTAGACGGACCTTTGTTGGCAAAGTAATGTCTCTGCTTTTGAATATGCTGCCTAGGTTGGCCATAACTTTCCTTCCGAGGAGTAAGCCTCTTTTAATTTCATGGCTGCAATCACCATCTGCAGTGATTTTGGAGCCCAGAAAAATAAAGTCTGACACTGTTTCCACTGTTTCCCCATCTATTTCCCATGAAGTGATGGGACCAGATGCCATGGTCTTTATTTTCTGAATGTTGAGCTTTTTCACTCTCCTCCTTCACTTTCATCAAGAGGCTTTTTAGTTCTTCACTTTCTGCCATAAGGGTGGTGTTATCTGCATATCTGAGGTTATTCATATTTCTCCTGGCAATCTTGATTCCAGCTTGTGCTTCTTCCAACCCAGTGTTTCTCATGATGTACTCTGCATATAAGTTAAGTAAGCAGCGTGACAATATACAGCCTTGCTGTACTCCTTTTCCTATTTGGAACCAGTCTGTTGTTCCATCTCCAGTTCTAACTGTTGCTTCCTGACCTGCATACAGGTTTCTCATGAGGCAGGTCAGGTGGTCTGGTATTCCCATGTCTTTCAGAATTTTTCACAGTTTATTGTGATCCACACAGACAAAGGCTTTGGCATAGTCAATAAAGCAGAAACAGATGTTTTTCTGGAACTCTCTTGCTTTTTCCATGATCCAGCGGATGTTGGCAATTTGATCTCTGATTCCTCTGCCTTTTCTAAAACCAGCTTGACATTTTTATTGAGGTGTAATTTACATTCAGTACAATTTATGCATTGTAAGCTTACAGTTGTTGAATTTTAACTGTATACCTGTTTGTAATCACCAACATGATCAAACTATAGATCTGTGATCCCCAAAATTCCCTTGTGCCCCTTTACAGACAGACCTCTTCCACCAACCCTCAACTCCAGGCAACCACTAATCTGCTTCCTGTCATTATAGATTAAATTTCCCTTTTTAGATATTTATATGAATGGATTTTTCTGGCTTTCTATCATTTTTGAAATTAATCCACAGGGTTGCATATATCAGGAGAGCATTCCTTTTTATTCCTGCATAGCATTACACTGTATGACTATACTAAATTTTATCTATGCATTCACTTTCTGATGGACATTTGAGTTGACAATTTTGGACTAATATGAACAAAACTTCTATGAACATAAACTAGTATAAGTCTTTACATAGCAAAATGTTTTTATTTCTCTTTGTCAAATATCTAGGCATAGAATTGCTGAGCTATATAGTAAGTATATATTACACTCTATCAGAAACTTTTTTTCCACAAAAGTGATACCATTTTAAATCCTCACTAGCCACATATGACAGTATGGTTTCTCTGTCTTCTCACCAATCTTTGATATGGTTAAGCTTTTAAATTATAGACATTCCAGTGGGCATAGAGTGATATCTAATTTAATGGTTTTAATTTGCATTTCCTGACAACCAAAGATGTTGAGCAGCTTTTCATATAGTTACTGGTGAGTCTACATATTCTGTTGTGAAGTGGCTACACAATCTCTGTAAAAACCAATTGGATGCTTTCATGTGTCTGTCTGCTAATTCCATTAACTCTGTTATTTCTCTATTTGTTTCTGTTGATTGTTGATTTTCCTGCTTATAGGCCATATTTTTCTGCTTCTTTCTATGTCTGGTCAATTTTTTTGTTGTTGTTAACGTAAGACATTGTGAATATTTTGTTGTTGGCTGCTGGATTTTGTTATATTCTTTTAAATATCAGTATTTGGGGGCTTTGTTCTGGAAGGTAGGTAAGTACCTGAAATCTATTTGACCCAGTTAAAACTCTGTTTGGGTGTGTCTAAATATAGTCTTTGGAAAAATAGTCTATGGACTGAAAGTGAAAGAAGTGGAAGTGTTAGTTGCCCAGTCATGTCTGACTTTTTGAGACCCCATGGACTATGAATAGTTCGCCAGGCTCCTCTGTCCAAGGAATGCTCCAGGCAAGAATACTGGAGTGGGTAGCCATTCCTTTCTCCAGGGGATCTTTCCTACCTGAGGATTGAACCAGGGTCTGCTGCATTGCAGGCAGATTCTTCACCATCTGAGCCACTGGGGAAGCTCAGTCTATAGACTAATGCTATAAAAATACACTTATGAGGATTCTACCTGTGGACCCCTTTATTATGAAATCTTTTCAGTCTGTCTTGTGGGACAAAAATCCCCCTAGCACTGGGTGAGATCTGAGAATTGTTAGATTGTGTTAGAACCACTGCTTTTCGGTTGTCCTTTACCCTACTTATGGAGTGTGAGGGTTCCCTGGTGTCTCAGATGGTAAAGAATCTGCCTGCTATGCAGGAGATGCAGGTTCAATCTCTGGGTCAGGAAGATCCCCTTGAGAAAATGAATGCAACCCACTCCATTATTCCGGCCTGGAGAATTCCATGAACAGAGGAGCCTGGCAGACTATAGTTCGTGGGGTCGCAGAGTTGGACACGACTGAGCGAATGACACTTTAACTATGGAGTGTGAATCCTAGTAGGCACAGACCAATAGTCAACAAAAGAGTTAAGGTGAACTCCCTCCTCTTCTGTACTCTGTCCCACAAATTTTAAATGCTTTCATCTTCTCATATTCTGATCTCTATTTCCTCAACTTAGTATGGTGGCGCTCTGTCTGTGCTTCCTCTCCCTGTGCTGAGGCATGGAGACTTTTCCAGGCAGGAAACTAGGGCTTATTTAATTCATTTCTGTTCCATCAGAGATCTCAATGGTGTACTCTCTGTTCCCCAGTGTCTGAAAGCATTTGTTGATATAGTCTGTCTAGTTTTCTAGTTGTTTCTTGAGGGAGGGTAAATTTAGTCACTGCAGTTTCTTCATGGCTAGATGCAGAGGTTTATGTATCAAGATCATTGACAAGCTTGAGGGCTATAATAGGATTAACAGATTAAGAATTTTAGCATATGTATTTTTAGATTGTGTCTTATGAATGTAAATTTTAATGTGGTGCTTTCTTTTGTAAAGATCATTGAATTATTAACTCCGTAGCTGAAATTTAAAAATCATTTCCAAATATTTTATATTCACAATAAAAGTCTATTTAAAAAAAAGAATTTTTAATTTTCTAATTAAGCAGACAAAAGGAAAATGTATACTTATTATCACCATCATTTTATGAAAGAAAGTATATTTAATGGTAAAAAGATAAGAAACAGTTATTATCACTATGTGGGATAATCCTTTCTATTAATATTAAATAAATGAACTTCATGAAAAAATTACATTATTAATTTCCCTCATTTTGTCACATGGGGGTAGAGTTTACTTATTAACCAGCTATGATCTGTGTGATTTATGTTCAGAAACCACTGATCCAGGCCAGGCCATCCTTTTCTTATATTCACTTTATAGAAAAAGCACTGAGATTCAGATAAATTAATGAGAAAGTGATAAATGTTGAGCAATATAGCCAAGTCTAAGACTCAGATTTCCTAGGTCTTAGTTCAGTCCTTCTTTTCTTGCATCACAGTGAGGTCTTCCTGTATGTGTAAAGATAGTAAAATTGAACTGCTGGACACTCTAGATATTATCTTTCCATTGAAGTATAACATCTCATAAAATTATCTTGATCCTTTGTTACTATCCTTTAATCTGAGTTAAGTACAGTTACTATTATGATAAAAATGCTATCTATTATTGTGTAGTGCTTTATACTGCTTATACTGAGTACATGTTATTTTTGGCTTCTAGAAAGTATGCTCAATGAAGCAATTAAAATAAGAATATTAATACTGCATAAAATGCTTAAACATATTCAGATAATATTTACTGAATTGAATTGCATTTGATAAACACCAAACTGAAGACTATTAAGCTTGAAGAAAATAATTCACTAAATTCTATTCTTTTTTTTTTTTTTTTTGACTGTGCTGGATCTTTGATGATGCACATGCAGGCTTTCTGTAGCTGTGGTGGGAGGGGGTTACTCTCTAGTAGTGGTTCATGGGCTTCTCATTGCAGTGGTTTCTCTTCCTGCAGAGCACAGGCTCTAGGCATGCGGGCTTCAGTAGTTGCAGCTCGTGGAACACTGGCTGGAACTTGCAGCTCTGGAACACTGGCTCAGTAGTTGTGGCACATGGGCTTAGGTACCACATGGCATGTGGAATCTTCCTGGAGCAGGGATCAAACCCATGTCCCCTGCATTGGTAGGCAATTCTTAACCACTGAACCACTAGGGAAGCCCTCTACCCCACATATTCTATTTAACAAATTACTGAGAAGTTACCTAAAGAAATGGCTTTATCTTACAAAGCACTTGATGTTTTTACTTGGATATGTCCAGGAAATTAGGATTTATTTTCTGAAACTAAATTCATTTTTCCCTTCAAAAATCTCTTTTTTTGCCACTGCTCAATTGCTCATTTCAAGATCTTAGAAAGTATGCTTGATTCTTCCCTCTCCCTCAACTTCTACAATCAAGTCTCTAAATTTTGACAGCTTTACATTCAAAATGCATATCAAATCCTTGTATTTTTTGTCTTCATTACAAACCACTATCATTTCTCACTCTTAGATGGACCTCAACTATTGTTTGATTTCATCACATCTATGTTGGTTCTTATTCTTTACTCAGCAGACAAGGGGATCTTTAAAAGATTCCAAACTGTTCATGTAGCTGGAGTTCACAAAACCCTCCATCTGCTCTCTAATGATTATTAGCTTCCCAGATTTAGACCCTGATGCTTGAAAAGATTGAGGGCAGGAGGAGAAGGGAGACAGAAAATGAGATGGTTGGACAGCGTCAGTGACTCAATGGACATGAGTATGAGCAAACTCCGGGAAATAGTGAGGGATGGAGAGGCCTGGTGTGCTGCAGTCCATGGGGTTGCAAAGAGTCGGACGTGACTTAGTGACTGAACATCAAGAGTTAGGGAGGCCATGTGACTAGTTGTAGCCAACTGACTGTGGGTAGAAGTGATGTGTCAGTTTTAGGCAGAAGAATAGAAAAACTGGAGTCTGACTCATCAGCTGCCTTTCCTCTGCTGTGGGGACCCTGCTGTCAGCACATTCCTGATGGTGAAGTTACCAGTCAGTCAGATTTCCTTCAGCCTGGATTTTTGAATGACTCTGGGGAGAATAGTCCCTATCAACCTGCAATGGACATATAGTATGAATTAAAAATGAACATTTTTTCCTTAAGCCACTGGGATTTGGGGGTTACTACAGCATAATTCAGGGCTTCCCTGGTGGCTCAGATGGTAAAGAATCTGCCTGCAATGTGGGAGACTCAGGTTTGATCCCTGGGTTGGGAAGATCCCCTGAAGGAGGGCATGGAAACCCACTCCAGTATTCTTGCCTGGAAAATCTCATGGACAGAGGAGCCTGGTGGGCTACAGTCCATGGGGTCACAAAGAGTCGGACACGACTGAGCGACTAATACAACACACAGTATAATTCAGTCTATACTGCATTCTCATTGGTTATAGGATACAGTCCCGGATTACTAATGAAGCCTTGAATGATTCTGAACATACCTGCCACTCTCCATCATCATCACAGTTTGATCACATCAGTTTTTCTCTTTTTTGTTAAATATTCTTTTCTCCTTAAGCTATTGCACACCCTGGCAACTTTGAGGGTAACCAAGTGTTACTTTTGTATACTGCCAGTCACTGTGATTGTGCTAATAGATTGGGTTAATTATAGCATGTCAGCATACATTGGGTGAAATTTTTACTAAATAGAGTATTTTTCTTAGCTGGTATAGAATTGGTCTCGTCAGGCCATGAATTGACTTAGGGGTAAATGGGAAACACGGTATAATATTAATTTTTAATCAAAAAAGAGACTAATCTGAAGTAATTTTATAAGTCAACAACATCAAGTAATATTTATTGGAAAGATATTTGGGTATCTCAGGGAAGATATTTGGGTATCTCTTAAGAAAGCCATTTGGGTATCTCCTAATGTACTGGGATAGAATCTAAAAGTACATCTTAACTTAGGCAATACTTTTCCCCTTCAGTCTCTGGTCTCTGATCTACTTACTATACTGCTTTACTTTTTTCTGTCAAGTGCAATTATCTGCTTCTTTTTGTGCATGGGGTAGATGGCTACCCCTGGTTCTCAGGTTGGCATTATCTTGGTTCTGGTCATGTAGTGGAAGCTAATTAGCTATCTCTGAGCCTTTTCTCCAAATTCCTAAGAAAAATATGTTTAGCCTAGTTAGGGTCAGTTGTGTGTACTTGGGAGGGGTATGTGTGGTATGGGAAGTAGTTCTTAAAGAAATGGACTTATTGTGAAGTAAGAAGAGACCCTAAAGTTATTTCCATCCATTTGAAATCTGGGAAGCAGTGTCAAGAGCAGATCAAATTGTTGGAAGGTAAAATCCACCAAGTTTTATCTAGGAAAAATAAAAAATCTAAAACCAGAAAGTTTAGTTAAGAATCAAGAGAATTACTATTATTTTTTAGGCTGTTTATTTTGCATTGTAGTTGATTAATAATGTTGTGTTAGTTTCAGGTGTAAGGCAAAGTGATTCAGCTACCCATATACATGTATCTATTCTTTTTCAAATCTTTTTCCCATTTAGGTTGTTATATAATATTAAGCAGAGTTCCCTGTGCTATATAGTAGGTCAAGAATAAAGAGAATTATTGATTAAAGATATGAACAGAGGATGGGAAAAATGCTAGATTTTGCTTAATTTTTAAAGGCTTATTTTGATTAGCCAAATGCTTATTAATTTAATGAGCTATAATACACAACATGGACAGCACTCAGGAAGCACTGATTAATTCCAACTCCTCTCTCATAGGTTTCCAACTTAGGTTGCTTTAAAAGAAATGCATAAATGCTGGAAGGGTTATTGGTTATATGAAGAGGAAAAATCAAGGAGATAATAAAAAGACTAAAAGTTTTCAGAATTTCCAAAAAAGGAATTCAAGGTATCTCACAGGCAGCAAGAGTGTTGTCAGAGTGAAGGAGAGCTTGATATCTTATCCAGAGGGCTCCAAAAGGCGTGCACACTCCCAAGGATAAAGTGCTGGAGTGCAGAAACAGAACATAATTTCTGCTTATACTTCTTCTTTACCTAAAAGTTAAGAAGGGAATGAAACTTTGTTAATATTTCATATGCAGATCAAAGGTAGTAGCCTAACTTGAACTGTATGTTAGACTAGAGCTGCCATGTGTTATACATGATAGAAAGGGAATAGGCAGTATGGCAAATATTTTGAACTTTGCCATCGTACTCCCTGGGTTAAGTCGCATCTCTTAGACAAACTACCTGTGTGACTTACATGAATTACTTAACCTCCTTCTGCCTCTTTTGCCTCATGAGCAAAATAGAAATGAAAATAGTATCTCATAGGATTGTTCTGAAAATAAATGAACCGATAAATGTAAAGTGCTTGGAAGCATTGTTGATACACAGAAGCATGATACGAGTGTTAGGAACAAATACGAACCTGAGAGAAGAATGGGGTTCTGTGCCACGAAGAGGCTGACACTGTCGCCTTCCCTCTTCTGTTCAGTTTCAGCACCATGTGATATATTGTGATTCGGATGCATTTTATCAAAGGGAATCATACAGATTACATCATTTACTTTTAGTGAGAATAGAAGGTCCCTTGGTATCTTTAACATATAGAAATTAGCAACAAATTATTATTTTTCATGTAAATGTAGAATAAGAACTCTTGATTTTGGCTCTCAGTGACTCTAAGTTATTTTCTTCTTTGAAGTGATAGTTTCTTGGCTATTCACATCCAATTTATTTGAGCCTTTTTAAGGCCTTTAACTTAATGCAAGAAACTGACCAGAAAAGTACTATTTGATTAATTGTGTTGGGCATTGGCACTATGATGGGATTTTCAATTGGGGTCAAATTAAAGAGCCAACATCATCTTTGACTTGAAAAATAAAAACAGACCCCAAAGGTAGAATGTGTGCTCATAATTGTTATAATTATTAGAAGGCCCTGAATAGGTTGGATTGTTCAGATTGTTCGGTCTGGTTGGGAACAGGAGCAGGTGATTGAGAGAATCTTCTTAGAGGATGGGTTAGATTAGATCAAGGAATTAATCATGTAATGAAACTTGTACATATAAAATCCTCTGGGCACCTATGCCATTGTCGCATAGAAGGGTAGCTGAGAAAGCATTTCATGTTTTGCAGAAAAGGCAAAAACACAACTGAACTGATATTGAGAATGTTTACAAACGGTGGAAAGTGTTTTCACATGATTTCCGAGGATTTAGAACCAGGAAGACCATCCTTAGTTGTGGTCCGTTTGGCCTCCTTCTGTTTCCCTTCACTATGTTTGGAGAGTCAGAATTTGGAGAAGAAAAACAACCGCATTGAAGGATACGCTCAAATTTTGTTATGGTTAGTTTCGTGTGTCAACTTGACCGGTCCACATGATACCCAGGTATTTGGTCAAACAGGTTTTGGATGTGTCTGTGAGGGTGTTTTTGATGAGATTTACACTTGGAAATGGCAACCCATTCCAGTATTCTTGCCTGGAAAGTTCCACAGACAGAGGAACCTGGCAGGCTACAATCCATGGGGTCTGAAAGAGCAAGCATGCATGCACACACAGTTGAAATTTGTAGACTGAAAAAAGCAGGTTGCCCTCCCTAAGTGGGTGGCTCTCATTCAATCTAGAGACTTGAATAGAACAAAAAGACTGATGATTCCCCAAAATAACAGAGAACGTTTCCTACCTGAGCTCTGAGCTGGGACAATGGTCTTTTCCCTGTCTTTGGACTTGAGTTAAAACATAGATTTCTCTGGGTCTCAAGCCTACCAGCTTTCAGACCGGAACTCTCACCAGACTCTTAGGAGTCTGCAGCAGAGTGCAGATCTTGGGACTTCTTAACCTTATAACCATATGAGTCAATGCCTTTATATGATAAAAATACAAATATAAGTTGGAAAAAAACTCCTATTGGTTTTGTTTCTCTGGAAAACCCTAATACAAGTTTCAATAGAATTAGGAGTATCAGAATAAATAAAAACGGCCTACATACAGGCTTAGGCAATATACACTTAAAAATTGAATTCAGTGGAGGAAAGAAATGTAAGTCAAACTAAAGCAAAGTTTGTATTCATATAAAAAATGAATCATGTATGAAACGAGTTGCCAGTCCAGGTTCGATGCATGATACTGGATACTTGGGGCTGGTGCACTGGGACGACCCAGAGGGAGGGTATGGGAAGGGAGGAGGGTTCAGGATGGGGAACACATGTATACCTGTGGTGGATTCATTTCGATATTTGGCAAAACTAATACAATATTGTAAAGTTAAAAAAAAAAAAAAAGTGAATGCATCTTTTAATAAGACAGCCTACTTTTCAGAATCATTCCTTACATTTCTGGTGTATTTTATGGAGCTGAACATTAACAATAATATTTAAAATAGGATTTTAAATTTGTGTTTGTCTTCTAAACTTTCATTAACACAGACTCCACCATTTACTTAACAGTGTGGCACTGTGATCTGGCAGTGCAAGAAATAAACACTTGTTGCATGGCTTTTTATTATTCCCCAAGCAGCCATGAAGCCAAATAAAGGAAAGATGAAACCCAGTGCTTTGAATTTCACTTCTTTTCCTATGTGCAAAATAGTCTGAGTTTGCTGAGAAAATAGTCCCTTAAAGCCTTAAAAAATGTTTACTTGGATTGAACCTCACGAAAAATTAGAGTTGGAAAAATGAGAAAGATGCATTTAAATTTTCTGAATTAAAAAAAAAAGCATAGGTATGATAAGTTCTCAAGTGGGACACACTGCATATTTTTGATGAGTTCTGTTATCTTGGCCTTTGAAATAAACTGGGTAGGTGCCTTGATAAGCAGGGAGACAATGGCATTAGTGAAAGTCAAGCAGCACTGAGCCTAGCTCCGGCTTTACCAGTCTGTGTTTGCCCAGGCTTTCCACCCGTCTCAGGTATGCTTAAAATAGTTGGAGATTCTGGGATTGATTTCCCTAGGCTTCAAATAGCCAAAAGTCAAATACTATTCATATTTCATTCCCAGTTTCACCACAAGTCCAAGCTTTTGCCAAATATCCCAGTACTTGAATCCAGAATATATTCCTTACACACTTCTTCTCATAAGGTGTTTTTTATGGGACTGTCTTGGGATCGTATAACATGACTTTTGATTTAACCAAAAGGTAATAACAATGCACTAGATGCTGTTTTGAGACAGTGTCTGTATGAGAACAGTGGTCTTTTGAGGAAGAATTAGATGTGCATGTATGGGAAAGCCTGCCAATTTCTAACAATAAAATCAGAATTCTTGGCAAAACAAGTTCTGGGTAGTATGTAGCTCTTACTTACAGGTTGGAGGGGTCCAGCTCTTGAGCACTAAGGAAAATAAATCCAGGAAGGTGGAGTGTGAAGGAGATTGTTACTATTTTCCCCAGACAAGCAATTTTCAGTGCCAGTGGGAGTGCACAGTTCTGAGAACTGCTTTGGTTTCTTGGTAGGGGCTAAGAAAGGAAGGTTAGATAATGTATTTTATGTCAACATATAAAATGAAGCTTTCAGACTGAAGTTTAACAGTTAGATTAAACCTTTTGGGGAAGGGGAATCGAGGGGTTTCAGTTTCATGTGTTAGAGAATTTCAGCCCTGTCTTTAAAAGCATGATATTTGTATGAAACCAGAAACAATAAAGTCACAGGTAAAATAGTGAACTGATCAAATAATTTTCCTATACTTCCTTCTTCTTCTTTTGCCAAGCTGCTCTCTCCTTTCCTGTTACCCAAAGTCTTTATCTTTCATCATAATTACTCTTCCTGTGTCATTTCCCCTGAGGCTTTTTCAGGGTCTAATGATAAAGCTAAAAATTCTACATGGGTGATAATTCCAATGACCAATTGTTGCTTGATATGCTATCCCTCCTAGGTAATATCTGTAGTTTAAATAATAGTTTTCTGCATCTCTATCCAAAGGAGCAACCCATGATAAACAGTTCAGACTCTTTCTTGTTATTCTAAAAACTACTATTTGACTCAAAAAGGCAGGTAGGTTAAAAAATCACTCTAGGTCTTAGAATTAATTCAACACATATTTAATAAAAGTCTACTACTTGCAAGGAACTGTTCCAACTCCTGGAGAACTAGAATGGAGAACACAGGAGAACAAAGATGATAAAATACAATGCTTGTCCTCAGTAAGCCACTGTTAGTGGAAGGAAAGTGTTAGAGTCCCCAGGTGGGAGGAGATCGTGAGGGTGTGATGCACCTAAGTTAGAGGTAAGACTTGGGAGATTCCAAATGCCTTGGACTGCAAGGAGATCAAACCAGTCAATCCTAAAGGAAATCAACCCTGAATATTCATTGGAAGGACTGATGCTGAAGCTCCAATACTTTGGCCACCTGATGCAAAGAGCCAACTCTTTGGAAAAGACCCTGATGCTGGAGAAGCTTGAAGGCAGGAAGAGAAGGGGGTGACAGAGGATGAGATGGATGGCGTCACTGGCTTAATGGACATGAGTCTGAGCAAACTCTGGGAGCTGGTGATGGAGAGGGAAGCCTGGCGTGCTGCAGTCCATGGGGTCGCAAAGAACTGAACCTGACTGAACAACAACAAAAGTGCCACGCAAATCCACTCCCCTGTTTCCTGCTGTACCACCCACACTTGTCTTCCTGACTCCACTGTGAGGTCCTTGCTCAGGAAACAAGTCTATCAGTGCTTGGAGTCAGGAAGCCAATCAACAGTTCAGATTTTGCTACTACAACTTACCGTGACCTGGAGCACATTCATTTACCTCCTCAAGCCTCAATTTCCTCATCTGTTAAAATGAGGGAATAGTATTTCTTAAATTGCCTATCTAGGGAAGGCTTTAATTGGATAATTCATGCAAGGCACATAGTGAAGTTCCTAGCACATAGTAAGCGTTCAAAAAACATTGTCAAATGTAACATAAATAAAAACTGATGTACCACAATAGAAGAAGACATTGAGAAGAGGTGGCAAGAACACACGGAAGAACTGTACAAAAAAGATCTTCATGACCCAGATAGTCACGATCGTATGATCACTCACCTAAAGCCAGACATCCTGGAATGTGAAGTCAAGTGGGCCTTAGGAAGCATCACTACGTACAAAGTTAGTGGAGGTGATGGAATTCCAGTTGAGCTATTTCAAATCCTGAAAGATGATGCTGTGAAAATGCTGTACTCAATATGCCAGCAAATTTGGAAAACTCAGCAATGGCCACAGGACTGGAAAAAAGTCAGTTTGCATTCCAATCCCAAAGAAAGGTAATACTAAAGAATGCTCAAAGTACCCCTCAATTGCACTCATCTAATGCTCAAAATTCTCTAAGCCAGGCAATACATGGCTTCTTCAGCAGTACATGAACCGTGAACTTCCAGATGTTCAAGCTGGTTTTAGAAAAGACAGAGGAACCAGAAATCAAATTGCCAACATCCATTGATCATCAAAAAAGTAAGAGAAATTTCAGAAAAGCATCTATTTCTGCTTTATTGACAATGCCAAAGCCTTTGATTGTGTGGATCACAATAAACTGTGGAAAATTCTAAAAGAGATGGGTATACCAGACCACCTGACCTGCCTCTTGAGAAACCTGTATGCAGGTCAGGAAGCAACAGTTAGAACTGGACATGGAACAACAACTGGTTCCAAATAGGAAAAGGAGTACGTCAAGGCTGTATATTGTCACCCTGCTTATTTAACTTATACGCAGAGTACATTCTGAGAAATGCTGGGCTAGATGAAGCCCAAGCTGGAATCAAGATTGCCGGGAGAAATATGAATAACCTCAGATATGCAGAGGATACCACCCTTATGGCAGAAAGTGAAGAAGAACTAAAGAGCCTCTTGATGAAGGTGAAAGAGGAGAGTGAAAAAGTTGGCTTAAATCTCAACATTCATAAAACTAATATCATGGCATTTGGTCCCATCACTTCATGGCAAATAGATGGGGAAACAGTGGCTGACTTTATTTTTGGGGGGGCTCCAAAATCACTGCAGATTGTGATTGCAGCCATGAAATTAAAAGATGCTTACTCCTTGGAAGGAAAATTATGACCAATATAGATAGCATATTAAAAAGCAGAGACATCACTTTGTCAACAAAGGTCTGTCTAGTCAAGGCTGTGGTTTTTCCAGTGGTCATGTATGGATGTGGTTGGACTATAAGGAAAGCTGAGTGCCGAAGAATTGATGCTTTTGAACTGTGACGTTGGAGAAGACTCTTGAGAGTCCCTTGGACTGCAAGGAGATTCAACCAGTCCATCCTAAAGGAGATCAGTCCTGGAAGGACTAGAAGTCCTAGAAGATCATTGGAAGGACTGATGTTGAAGCTGAAACTCCAATACTTTGGTCACCTGATGTGAAGAACTGACTCATTTGAAAAGACCCTGATGCTGGGAAAGATTGAGGGCAGGAGGAGAAAGGGACAATAGAGAATGAGATGGTTGGATGGCATCACGGACTCAATGGATATGGGTTTGGGTAGACTCTGGCAGTTGATGATGACAGGGAGGCCTGGTGTGCTGTGGTTCACGGGGTCACAAATAGTCGGACACAACTGAGCGACTGAACTAAACTGAACCACATGGCTCCACCTTTACAATGAATGAAATCAAAGGGAATCAAAGGGAATCCAATCCCAGAAGCCATGATGAATAATGTAGAGCTCTGATGTCATTTCCTTAAAGAAGCTGGTTCAGAGATTTTACAGTCTAATAAATAAAAAAAACTTCCAAGAAATACACTAGAGTATGTCTAGTCATTTGTTCCATTGTTGCCCCACATTCCATAGCATTCATGACAATTGCTAAAACTTCTCTCACTTTCTTAGGTAAATTTGTCTTCCCATTAACTTCCCCCTCCTCTCTTCCCTGAAGAGCCAACTCAACATTCATCCTCATGGCCACACTTGCCACTCACTTCCCCACCCAGAAGTATGACCAGCTCCACTATGCACGCATGTGCGTGCTCAGTTGCTTCAGTTGTGTCCAACTCTTTGTGACCCTATAGACTGTAGCCTTCCAGGCTCCTCTCGTCATGGGATTCTCCAGGCAAGAATACTGGAGTGGGTAGCCATCTGCTTCTGCAGGGAATCTTCTAGACCCAGAGATTAAACCTGCATCTCTTGTCTCCTGCATTTGCAGTCAAGAAACTAACCGCACTCGGGAGGTTTTCTCTTATATGTATTTGTTTTCTCATAAGCATTAGTCCTCCTAAAACTGTGGTGAATCAGTTGCTATATCTTGTTGCATAATACTAATAACTATATTAGTGAATGAATAACCAACTTATGTCTGCTGTTGTAGCATGAAAAGAGTCCTAGATAATATGGAAACAGATCAGGTGTGGCTGTGTCCCAAATAGAAAACACATTTTAAAAAAGTAAAATCAGGTGGTTTATAGTTTACTGGTATCTGATGTAGAAGTTTGTCAACCACTGTAAGGACTTTGGGTTTTATTCTGTGGACAAAGGATAATGTTAGAGGGTTCAGGGCAGAAGGCTGGCATAATCTTACCTTGAAAAGGATCCTCTGGGTCCGTGTTGAGAATTAGCTATAGGGAAATCCTCGTATAGGTAGGGGGACTATTGCAACAGAGAATGATGGCATGAAAGTGAGAAGTTATGGGATTCTGGGGATATTTTGAAGATAAATATTACAGGATTTGCTGATGGATTGCATGTGGGTTGGTGGTTTAGTTGCTTAGTTGTGTCCCACTCTTGCAACCCCATAGCCTGTAGCCCTCCAGGCTCCTCTATCCATGGGATTTCCCAGGCAAGAATACTAGAGTGGGTGGCCATTTCCTTCTCTAGGGGATCTTCCTGACCCAGGTATCAAACCTGGGTTCTCATGCATTGCAGGCAGATTCTTTACTGACTAAGCCATACTAAAAGTCTAGCAGTGGAATGGTTGCTTAGAAAGCAGTTCAGGAGTCAAGATGAGGCCTGATGTTGGCCTGAACTAAGGCAATGGCTTGTTGACTTTATGCAAAAAGCTGGCACGGTGTAGTTTTGAAGGGGTGTGGGTGGGGCAGATATTTACTCACTGATATTCTTTTCACATGGTAAAACTATTGATCTGCCTCATTTCATGTCAACACATTTCTTCTGGGCTGCTAAAGCAACTTAAACTCAAGAGAAAATATGAGAGGTTGCAAATAACCTCCCTCCTCGCTGTGTCTGAATGGTGAGTACCTTCTCAGCCTCTAGGGGGTGATGGTTGCATGCCTAATACAAAGGCAGCGAGCTAATATGTGACTTGGTTTCTGTCTTTATTCTACAATTTATTATGTGAGAATTTGAGCCTTAGTTATAGTCCTAAGAGGTTTTCCACATATATTACCAGGTTTATAATCACCTGATTATTTAATACATATTTATTTTTATATTTTATATAATACACCTTTGTTTTTATATTTTTATTTTGTCATATATCATAAAAGGAAAAAAAAATCACTGCCATTTGAAACACCATGCTTCCCTTCACCTCAGTGGTGAGATACATCCTGATTTTAGAGCTGTTAGTCAGTCAGTCAGTTCAGAGCTCAGTCATGTCCAACTCTTTGTGACCCAAGGACTGCAGCATGCCAGGCTTTCTGGTCCATCACCAACTCCTGGAGCTTGCTCAGACTCATGTCCACTGAGTCGGTGATGCCATCCAACCATTTCATGCTCTATTGACCCCTTCTCCTCCCACCTTCAATCTTTCCCAGCCTTAGCTTCTTTTCAGATGAGTCAGTTCTTCACATCAGGTGGCCAAAGTATTGGAGTTTCAGCTTCAGCATCAGTCCTTCCAATGAATATTCAGAACTGATTTCCTTTAGGATTGACTGATTTGATATTTCTCCTGGCAATCTTGATTCCAGCTTGGGCTTCATCCAGTTCAGCATTTCGCATGTTGTACTCTGCATGTAAGTTAAATGAACAGGGTGACAATATACAGCCTTGACGTACTCTGTTCCTGATTTGGAACCAGTCTGTTGTTCCATGTCCAGTTCTAACCGTTGCTTCCTGACCTGCATATAGGTTTCTCAAGAGGCAGGTCAGGTGGTCTGGTATTCCCATCTCTTCCAGAATTTTCCACAGTTTATTGTGATCCACACAGTCAAAGGCTTTGGCACAGTCAATAAAGCAGAAACAGATGTTTTCTGGAACTCTCTTGCTTTTTCGATGATCAACGGAGGTTGGTAATTTGATCTCTGGTTCCTCTGCCTTTTCTAAATCCAGCTTGAACATCTCTAAGTTCAAGGTTCACGTACTGTTGAAGCATGGCTTGGAGAATTCTGAGTATTACTTTACTAGCATGTGAGATGAGTGCAATTGTGTGGTAGTTTGAGCATTCTTTGGCATTGCCTTTCTTTGGGATTGGAATGAAAACTGACCTTTTCCAGTCCTGTGGCCACTGCTGAGTTTTCCAAATTTGCTTGCATATTAAATGCAGCACTTTCACAGCATCAAAACCTAGAGCTGTCAGCATGTTAAAAATATGTATCTTAAAAATCAATGGAAACCGCAAAACAACAATTTAAGCTGAAAACCAAATGAATTACTCTTTTGCATTTTTGCCCTGGGCACCCACAATGCATCAGAATGCTCTTTGGAAACTCTAGTATTAACAATATCTTAATTTCCAAAATAATTAGTGTAACTTGTAAAGTCTACTTAAATTATATTTTCAGTTCAGTTCAGTTGCTCAGTCATGTCCGACTCTTTGTGACCCTATGAACCACAGCACACCAGGTCTGCCTATCTATAACCAACTGCCAGAGTCTACACAAACCCATGTTCATTGAGTCGGTGATGCCATCCAACCATCTCATCCTCTGTCGTCCCCTTCTCTTCCTGCTCTCAATCTTTCCCAGCATCAGAGTCTTTTCCAATGAGTCAGATCTTTGCATCAGGTGACCAAAGTATTGGAGTTTCAGCTTCAACATCAGTCCTTCCAATGAACACCCAGGTCTGATCTCCTTTAGGATGGACTGGTTGAATCTCTTTGCAGTCCAAGGGACTCTCAAGAGTCTTCTCCAACATCACAGTTCAAAAGCATCAATTCTACAGCACTCAGCTTTCTTTATAGTCCAACTCTCACTTCCATACGTGACTATTGGAAAAACCATAGCCTTGACTAGATGGACCTTTGTTGACAAAGTAATGTCTCTGCTTTTTAATATGTTGTTGAAGTTGGTCATAATTTTTCTTCCAAGGAGTAAGCGTCTTTTAATTTCATGGCTGCAATCACCATCTGCAGTGATTTTGGAGCCCCCCCAAAATAAAGTCAGCCACTGTTTCCACTGTTTCCCCATCTATTTGCCATGAAGTGATGGGACTGGATACCATGATCTTAGTTTTCTGAATGTTTTAAGAAAAGCTTTAAGCCAACTTTTTCACTCTCCTCTTTCACTTTCATCAAGAGGCTCTTTAGTTCTTCTTCACTTTCTGCCATAAGGTGGTGTCATCTGCATATCTAAGGTTATTGATATTTCTCTCAGCAATATTGATTCCAGCTTATGGTTCTTCCAGCCAAGCGTTTCTCATGATGTACTCTGCATATAAGTTAAATAAGCAAGGTGACAATATACATCCTTGATGTACTCCTTTTCCTATTTGGAACCAGTCTGTTGTTCCATGTCCAGTTCTAACAGTTGTTTCCTGACCTGCATACAAATTTCTCAAGAGGCAGGTCAGGTGGTCTGGTATTCCCATGTCTTTCAGAATTTTCCACAGTTAATTGTGATCCACACAGTCAAAGGCTTTGGCATAGTCAATAAAGCAGAAATAGATGTTTTTCTGGAACTCTCTTGCTTTTTCCTTGATCCAGTGGATGTTGGCAATTTGATTTCTGGGTCCTCTGCCTTTTCTATATCCAGCTTGAACATCTGGAAGTTCACAGTTCATGTATTGCTGAAGCCTGGCTTGGAGAATTTTGAGCATTACTTTACTGGCGTGTGAGATGAGCGCAACTGTGTGGTAATTTGAGCATTCCTTGGCATTGCCTTCCTTTGGGATTGGAATGAAAACTGACCTTTTCCAGTCCTGTGGCCACTGCTGAGTTTTCCAAATTTGCTAGCACATTGAGTGCAGCACTTTCATAGCATCACCTTTTAGGATTTGGAATAGCTCAACTGGAATTCCATCACCTCCACTAGCTTTGTTTGTAGTGATGCTTTCTAAGGCCCACTTGACTTCACATTCCAGGATGTCTGGTTGTAGTGGATATTTAAAAAGTTATACATTTTAAGAGACATCATTTGCCGACAAATGTGTGTATAGTAAAAGCTATGGTTTTTCCAATAGTCATATACAGATGTGAGAGTTAAGTGCCGAAGATGAGGGTTATAAAGTGTGGTACTTCAGAAGACTCTTGAGAGTCCCTTGGACAGCAAGGAGATCAAACCAGTAATCAAGGAGATTAACCCTAAATATTCATGGGAAGGACTAATGCTGAGGCCCAATATTTTGGCCACATGATACAAAGAGCTGACTCACGGGAAAAGACCATGATGCTGGGAAAGACTGAAGGCAGAAGGAGAAGGGGGAGGGGGAGGATGAGATGGTTGGATGGCCTCACTGACTCAATGGACACAAATTTTAGCAAGCTCTAGGTGATAGAGGAGAACAGAGGAATCTGGTGTGCTGCAGTCCATGGGGTCACAAAGAGCCGTACAGGATTCAGTAACTGAACAGCAGCAACAACAAAGTCATGATTATAATGGCCATTTGTGTTTCAGATACCATTCTTTATGTTTTATTCCTACACTAGTGGCTTCTCTGTCTCCTTTGCCAGTTTTTTTCTCATTTTCTTATATCCTAACTTTCAAGTGCCCTGGGGCTCAATCCTTGCATATCCAGTCTTCTCTTTCCATACTTGGTCCTCAGGTGAGCTCCCTAACTTCTTGGTTTTAAACATTTTAAATATCACCATTAGCACCTCTTTCTGGACTTCTTTCGTATAACCAAATTATACAGTTTTCTCTTCTACTTGGATGCCTATTGGGCATCTCAAACCTGACATCTCCAAATGAATCCTTCATTTTCCTTCTAAAAGTTCTTCCTCTGAACTTCTCTGGTGGTCCAGTGATTGGGAATCCACCTGCCAATGCAGGGGACATGGGTTCAATCCCTGGTCAGGAAAGATTCCACTTGTCATGGAGCAACTAAGCCCGTGTGCCGCAACTACTGGTCCCAAGCTCTAGGGCCCACATACTGCAACCACCGAAGCCCACACACCCCAGAGTCAGTACTCCACCACAGTGAGAAGCCTGTGCACCATACCTAGAGAGCAACCCTCACTCTTTGAAACTAGCAAAAGCCTGCATATGGCAAGGAAGACCCAACAAAAAGATAAAAAACCATAAATAAAAGTTCTTCCTCCTGCAGTCATTTTTATTTCAGCAAATGATATTTCCATTTTTCTGTTCGCTTAGGTCAAAAACTTTGGTGTCCTAGTTTTTGTCCTTAGGTCAAAAACTTTGGTGTCCTAGACTTCTCTGTTTCTCTCATCTCACACACCCAAGCCCTCAGTGAGCTCTTCTTACTCCATCTGCAGAATATATTCAGAAACCCACGTGTCTCCATCTCCACCATGATGACCACTGCCCCTCACTTGGCACTCAATAGCCTCTCCTTGCTTCCACTCCTGCCTCCCTAGCACCCATTCTCTAGCTGGTGATTATTGGTGATCAGGCCTTTAAAAATGGGATCAGCCTATGTCACTTCTCTGGTTAAACCTCTCTGATGGCTTTGAAACTCTTTCAGAGTAAAATTCAAAGTCCTCACCCTGATCTACAAGGTCCCACATGGCCTTGGCCTCTGCCTCCTCTCTGACTTCATCTTCCATCTCTCTTGCATTGTCCTACACTGTTTTGTCACAGGCTTCCCTGGTGTGTTCCTAATACACTCTCCAGGCTACTGGCATATGCTCTGCTGTGGCGGGGGAGGGGGGTTGCTCTGTACATTGTAGAGTGTTTGATAGCATCCCTAGGTTCTGCAGATGGTGACTGCAGCCATGAAATTAAAAGATGCTTACTCCTTGGAAGGAAAGTTATGACCAACCTAGATAGCATATTCAAAAGCAGAGACATTACTTTGCCAACAAAGGTTCATCTAGTCAAGGCTATGGTTTTTCCTGTGGTCATGTATGGATGTGAGAGTTGGACTGTGAAGAAGGCTGAGCACCGAAGAATTGATGCTTTTGAACTGTGGTGTTGGAGAAGACTCTTGAGAGTCCTTTGGACTGCAAGGAGATCCAACCAGTCCATTCTGAGGGAGATCAGCCCTGGGATTTCTTTGGAAGGAATGATGCTAAAGCTGAAACTCCAGTACTTTGGCCACCTCATGTGAAGAGTTGACTCATTGGAAAAGACTCTGATGCTGGGAGGGATTGGGGGCAGGAGGAGAAGGGGATGACAGAGGATGAGATGGCTGGATGGCATCACTGACTCAATGGACGTGAGTCTGGATGAACTCCGGGAGTTGATGATGGACAGGGAGGCCTGGCATGCTGCGATTCATGGGGTCGCAAAGAGTCGGACACGACTGAGCGACTGAACTGAGGCTCTACTGAATAGATGACAGTAGCAGTCCCGCATTGTGATGATAAAAAAACATCCCCAGACTTTGCCAGATGTCCTCTGGGCGTGGTGGAGCGAAACAACCCTGGTCAAAACCCACTGCTTTGACATATCAGGAATGCCTCTTCCTCAGGACCTTTGTATCTGTTCTTTCTGCCTTCTCCCAGGTACCGCAGGACTAGCTCCCTCACTTGGGCATGTCTGTTTCAAGCACCATCTTAAATAAACTCACTGTTCCCGCTCACATTCCTTATTGACCTCACTCTGCTTTATTTTGCTCTGTTCCACTTACTGTTGCCTTATTTTAACCATGTGCTTTACCCAGGGGTTTCCCTCAATGTGCAAGAAGCACAATTAGTAAAGCTCTTGGCCTCTTTGTTCACTCCACCCCAGGAAAATGGATTGATTTATCTGATTGGCCTATTGGGTAAGAACAAAATGGGTGTTTTTGGCTCAGTGCTCTTTTTTTTTTTTTTTTTTGCCTCTTGGAGGTGTATCTCCCTCCATGGCAGGTGAGAGGACCTGCTCCACTTTGCTGTCTGTGACAGTGTGGGTAAGCTTTCCTCAATCTGAAGTTCAATGACGTTTAATGTTTTTAGCTAGACTCTCCTATTTAGCCTTTATCAGTAACAAAGGTGCTATTTTGTGCTCTTTATTCTATGTCATCTTACATTTCAATTTATTCAGAACTGAGAGATGCAGTTTTGATCTCTGGGTTGGAAAGATCCCCTGAAGAAGGAAATGGCAACCCACTCCAGTATTCTTGCCTGGGAAATCCCATGGACAGAGGGGCCTGGTGGGCTACAGTCCATGGGGTCACAAAGTATCAGGGACGACTTAGAGACTAAACAAACAAACGAGAGATCCCTGTGCCCTTGCTGAGGCCCAAGAAGCCCTGGCTCTCCAAGGCCCAGAATCCACAGTCTTGACCCTGTAGAAACAGAGTGGACTATGGAAACATCTGTCCACAATGAAGTCATCACCAAGGGTAAAATATTGCGTGACCAAAGGCTTAAAGCCTCTTGCCCAGGCCGCAGTAATTAAAAACTGCCCAAGTATAATCCTCTACAAATGGCTAAATTCGGTATACCTACCCTCACAATAAAATCTCAAACCAGAAGCTGTATGCTCTCACCACACCAGAATCCTGCCTTGCTCACAAATTATTGCACTTCCCCAACTTCCAATCCTTTCTTTATTTCTCAGTGCATCAATCATTAGGGCCTCAAGGGATCTGGTAAATATCACTCCTTTTCCCTAGTGAAAGTGAAACTGTTAATTGCCCAGTTGAGTTTGACTTTTTGTCAAAGTGAGTTCTTTCTCACTATGTTGTCTTGAGTTGATTCTTGATTGGTTAATTTTGTATGAGAGAGAAAATGACAGGAAGCTAGGTTTTTAGGTCTAAACAATCTCTTGATGAGTAGGAGAAACAGCCATTGTAGCCGTGAACCAAGAAGTAGCTATTGTAGTCTCGAACCACATTCACATTCCAAGGGAGTGTGAGCCTGATGATCCTGAGTAGAGCCCACACTCATTTTACAAATGGAGTGCTGGAACAGAGAAATGGAAATTGGATAAGCACAGTGGAAATGTAAGGATCCTTGACAAAGAACTGGTGAGTGGTGCTCTTACCAATGTGAAATTTCAGTCTTGTAAGAAGACAGCAACTTGTCAATGCTACGTACTGAAAGGAGACACAGGAGGGAGGTGGAGTCCTTCCTCCACTGCATGTTGAATGTTCAATTAAAGCTAACTTCTTACTGAAATGAGTGAGTGAAAGTCACCCAGTTGTGTCTGACTCTTGAAACCACATGAACTGTAGCCTGCCAGGCTCCTCTGTCCATGGAATTCTCCAGGCAAGAATACTGGAGTGTGTTGCCCTTTCCTTCTCCAGGGGATCTTCCCAACCCAGGAATCAAACCCAGATCTCCTGCATTGCAGGTGGATTCTTTACCAACTGAGCTATGAGGGAAGCCCTATTCTAATCTTAAGTCCGCAGGCTTCTCTGATGTCTCAGCAGATAAAGAATCTGTCTGCAGTGTAGAAGATGCAGGAGACTCTGGTTCGATCCCTGGGTTGGGAAGATCCCCTGGAGAAGAAAATGGCCGTCTCCACTCCAGTATTCTGGCCTGGAGAATCCCATGGACAGAGGAGCCTGGAGGGCTACAGTTCATGGGGTTGCAAAGAGGTGGACACAACTGAGCACAGCACAGCAGCAAGATGAGTCCCGAGGTACTGGGCTTTGGGCATCTGCTTTAGACTGACTGACATTCTGGCAAAGCTAACTATCCCCAGTTTTTAAAAAAGATAACATTGAGTCTCTGCAACACTAAATATTTGGTTTAAGATACATGGGTTTTCCTGAGATAATAGTTTTGGAGGGACTTGTTTATCTTCTAATTTAGTGGGTGCTGGCTGGTTCTGTGTCATACTTATGTGTCCAATTAACTTTTTGGACTCTGTAATAAGGGAACTGCATCAAAGACTTGGCAGTGGACTTACGTAGCCCCTCGGCAACCACTTCTTATAAGAGACAGCACACACTGCAGCTGATTAAAGGACCCCCAACTATACCCTGACCACTGAGAACCCCTTTCGAGCAGAGTAAGAGACTTTGGTGAAAAAATTTGGATCTGAATTTTATTGACCTTTAACTCTCATGGGCAAGAGTGTTTGATTCCATTGAATTTTAATCCTTTTGGACATTAAATTGCAGAGATTTAACCTTTGAGCTTTTAATTTTTCTCTGAAATTACATAACAGAAGAGAGTTTGTATCTAACCACAGATCATCTTTATTGGGCATGTTATTATAGACTGTCTTAAATTGTTTATTTTTACTACAGAATCTCTGGTACGCTCTTTAGGACAACATGGTTTATCACAGTTGGGCGGGAGAAATAGGTTACCAACCTTGGTATAGACTGACCTTGGAGTTAGTTTAAATAATTTAGGGTGCCAGTAGCTATCTCTTGGCGGTATTCTTAAACACCAATACAGTATACTAACGCATATATATGGAATTTAGAAAGATGGTAACAATAACCCTGTGAACGAGACAGCAAAAGAGACAGTGATGTATAGAACAGTCTTATGGACTCTGTGGGAGAGGGAGAGGGTGGGAAGATTTGGGAGAATGGCATTGAAACATGTAAAATATCATGTATGAAATGAGATGCCAGTCCAGGTTCGTTGCACGATACTGGACGCTTGGGGCTAGTGCACTGGGACGACCCAGAGGGATGGTATGGGGAGGGAGGAGGGAGGAGGGTTCAGGATGGGGAACACATGTATACCTGTGGTGGATTCATTTTGATATTTGGCAAAACTAATACAATTATGTAAAGTTTAAAAATTAAATAAAATTAAAAAAAAAAAAAGAAAAACCTTTTTATTTTATATTGGAGTATAGTTGATTAACAATTTAATGGAATATATTTATGGGCAAGATATCTTTACCCCAAATATATTTACCTATCCACCTTCCTGGGCACCCAAGGACTTTCTGAACTAATCTAAGGGAATCAATTTTAATGAAAAAAGTATTTTAGGGTTTTTGGGGAGCAAACTCTAAACCTCCCAAGAATATACTCCCTAAAGAAGTCAGGGTAATAGAGCAGTTGCTTCAAGAAGACAACAGCAGGATTATTCTAATAAATTGCTTTCCTCTCCTCTGAGATGGATAGCAAAACCCATGTTTAGTCATAAGCTTAATGGTTAAGCCCAATGGATTAAAAAATCAAAAGGTTGGTGAATGTTGAAGAAGAGGGTAGAAGTATCTTCAAGGCTTCCAAGTGAGGGAGTTAAATAGGTGTAACACTAATGGTGTCTCCTTAATCCTTTTCTCAGTGTCCACCTAAGGATGAGAAACTGACTTATCTAATTTAAATGTTTGGGAAGAATACATTGTGCACACTGGTGTTCAGTTCTTCCATTTCTCTCCTGAGTGGTCGGTGTCCTCCTGGTTCTACATGCCAGAAGTCTTAGCCCCAGGCTGTTCCTCATAAGAGGTCTTCCTTGTCTAGCATTGCCTGTGACTGGGTGGGAAAGTTTGTCCAAGTGGTGGGTTCAGAATTACGGGTTAACATACTTGTCAGGCACATCTCTCAACCAAACCTTTGTTAGTAATAAAGGTAATACTCGATCTATTCATCTCTCTTTCATTTTAATCTTATTTTTCAGTTTGCTTGGAATCAGAGCAGAGAGATGTTATTTATTGAACTCCCCTGTGAATACCCTTAGTTAGCACTCCCTGTTAAACAAACTTTCTTTCTTTTAATGTCTCTCCCTGGTAGAATCCAAGTTCCATGGTAGGAATGTGTTTTAGTCTCTGGCATATACACAGTGCCTAGGACTGTGGATAGGTGTTCAATAAATATATATTTATGAGAATATCAACTCTTATTCCATAACAAACTAGGGTGCTAACCTCAGGGATGGCTGGGGTATTTCTGTATTAAATTTCTCATTTGTATTGTGGATTGTTAATCTTCTATCTCTGTTCTTTCTCATGAGTAGTGTGAAAGTACATTCTTGCTCCCTACCATCTTATTATTTTCTAAACTTTTGTGCACTTAGAATAAATAACTTTAAAATATGAGCCTAACAATCTTTCCTTAGTAAAGTACAAGGACCTAGTGTATTAACTGAGGCTATTTTGTAGTAATTCTCTTTCTGACATTTAGCTGAGTTTCAGTGACTTCAATTTGCTGGGTAAATGACATCTGGATAAGTGAGTTGCTACATTTCATTATTATGAAATTAATAATTGTGTATACATGATTTGAAGTCGACAATAAGGAGTTTCTGTTTTGCCTCCATCAAGGCCAACAAGCAGTCATATTATCATATTTACATATTTGGCTTTAGTTCACGTTGGGCTTTGTCTTTCAGATGTCCTATTCAAACTCTCTTTATTCATAGGACTCATTTCTTCCTTTGCTTTCTGGATTTAGGCATGTATACATTTGGGCACTCTCGTGTTCATTCTCAGGCACTTTCATTTCTCTGGTTTCCTTTCTTCCTATGTGGCCAGCCCTTAGCAATGTTAGAGTTTTGAATTAGGAGTGATTATGAGGCAAAACCACAGGCTTAAACTTAATTTCGTGTGTGCATGTATAAGGGTTTCAGTTCAAGCCCAGTTAAGAAAAAAAGGTTTGCATTGCCTTTTTGTTGTTGTTGCTGTCCCTCATGCATACAATTCCATTTGGAACCTCAGGAAAGGGGTAGCTCTGTTAGAATTCTGGTATCCCTGCATTTCAGTGGTCATAATGCTAACTTAATATCATCAAAACTTCACGGAAAACTCAATTAGAACTCTTTCTGTTAAAGGCAACAGAAACCAATCTGTGGTAGGCAACCGCTGAATGTTCCCACGGACCCCATCTCCTGGCCTTTGTACCTTTCTGTGGTCCCTTCCTTCCAAGATCAGGCTAGTTCTAGTGACTCACTTCTAATGAACAGGATGACAGAAATAGTGGGAATCACTTCTGAGATTAGATTATAAAAGACTGACTTCCACCTGCCACATTCCCACTCTCTCCCCTGCTCACTCTGGTGAAGGCAGTTGCCATGTTAACAGCTGTCCTGTGGAGAGGCTCACAAAACAAGGAACTGAAGCAGCCTCTGGCCGACAGCCAGTGAAGAACAGAGACCTTGAGTCCAAGAGCCTGTGAGTGATAAAGTCTTGCCAATAACCACTAACTGAGCACAGAAGTGGATTCTACCCCAGCTGAATTTTGAAATGACATTAGCACTGCTGATACCTTCATTGCAGCTTCTTGACATAGCTTCACTTGGAGGATCTAACTAAGCTATGCTTGGACTCTGAACCATAGAAACCATGAAGGAAGAAATGTGTGCTGTCTTAAGCGACTAAGTTTTGATGAAATCCGTCACCCAGCAATAGATAGAATATACACTCTAAATCTACTGTGGAAATTGATATTTAATGATTTATTAATTTGCATCTTCTTCAATTTTAATTAAAAACAAAAAAAAGGAAATCATTTGACTTGTAAAAGGATTTGTTAATCATTAGAATAGTTTACTTTCTCACTTTCTGGGAATCATACCAAAATGGTTTTAGTAAGACTTAACAAATAATTATGGGTAATATGTGCTGCTTTTTAATTTAGAAGCTCCTTGTTTAATTCAATATACTAAAAAAAAGTGGGAAATTTGGAATGGTTATTTCTTAATCTTTGTCAGTTTAGCATTTTTATATATATTTTAATCTTTTAACATTGCCTTAAGTATATTTTTTCTCAAAATATTGAAGTTGCAAATTTAGTTCATTCAAGTTATAGAATATATCTGCCAAAAACCTAATTTCCAAAGTCATATTTTATGTTCAAATTAATGAAGCAAATTGGATTTATGATCTGTTGGAAAGAGCCTGAATTTATTTAAAAATTTTAAGCATGAAAACACACTTTTTAAGATTATATAAACCATTAAGAAGTAAATTGTGTTACACATTATTTAAGATCCTCTTCAAGAACCAACTAAAGAGTGCTGGGTTTATTTTTGTCTCAAACAGCAGAAAGACAGTCTCTGATGGAAGAAAGAAGAAAATATGTTTTCGTCAGGTGTTTACCTGGAAAAATGGGCTCTGGGAAGAATTTCTCAACTGAGTAGTAGAGAAGATTAAGTTTCATTCCTTATGACAAGTGTCTCAATGTATAACTTTCTTAGTGAAGCTCAAATCTCATTTCTGGGTTTAGGGAAGATGAAATTGTTGTGTAAAAATACTCTTATTCATAAAATTAAATTATTAGAGTTATTTCATGGAGAAAAATATCCTCCATAGAATAGAAAGACATCCTCCAGAAAACATATATATATATATATTTACATTTTTTTCACATTAGGTCATAGGAATTTGATGGGATGCTCAATGTGAAGTTGTCTCATTAAGTCCTAACACTTTGTAGATACCAGTTTTGTTTCATTTTGTTTTTTAATTCATTGATTTAAGGCCTTTAGTTTGTGTTCTGCAAGTAAAGACAAATGGCAGAAAGTGATTAGGATATCTAGAAAACAAAGGTTTTGAGCAAATCTTAGAAGTTGCTGATGATATTTCAACTTTAATAATATATATGTGTTTATGTTTATATATAAACATATAAGTATATGTGCAAACATATAAACATATTATCTATCTATCATGTCAGGAGCCTAGACTTTTCTTTACTAGAAAGAACATAATACTCGCTCTTAAGACAATATGGGAGGGAAAGCTGGGTGACCCAGGGGACTGCTTAACTTTGGAATGGACTACTAAATGAGATTGTGAAATCTCTTCCTCTGGCTGCCTACAGAAGTAGTGTTTTCTCAACTGTCTGGTATGTTAAGACAGAGATGGGATATGCTTGCAGGAAATGGAGATGACCTCTCAAGGTCCACTGAGTCCTAAAAGTGACTAATTTTGCAAAGGAATGCATGGTGTTGGGTAATGGGGAAATAAAAACATCTATCTAGAAAGCATGTTATGAATTAGAATTTGTAATTCTTGGGAATTTTCTTAGGAACTGATTAGTAAAAATTTTTGTAATCTTAATTTTAAAATGATCGTGAGACTTTCCTTGTGGTCCAGTGGTTAAGACTTCGCCTTCTAATTCAGTGGGTATGGGTTTGATACTCAGTTGGAGAGCTAAGATTTCATGCGCCTGTCTGCCAAAACAAACAAACAAACAACAGAACATAAACAGCAGAAGTAATATTGTAACAAATTCAATAAAGACTTAAAAAAAGATTTATTTAAAAAATAAAATCATGGTGCCTACCTTTACACTTTGTACATTTTATATTTACATATGATTTGTATATAAATATAAAATTTCTTCTCGTTGGTGCTAGTGTTAAAGAATTCACCTGCCCAATGCAGCAGACATACGAGACACGGGTTCAACCCTGGGTTCGGAAGGCTCCCTAGAGGAGGGCACGACAAACCACTCCAGTATTCTTGCCTGGGGAGTCCCAAGGACATAGGAGCCTAGCAGGCTACAGTCCATGAGTCGCAAAGAGTCAGACACGACTGAAGTGACTTAGCATGCATATATATGATTTGTATAATGCATCCTTTTGTAAGCAGTATATACACAGATCCCTTTTGTCTATTAGCTTGTGTGCCCTTCTAGGCAGACACCGTGTGAACTTTACCTTCATGTGTCTAGAACCTGGCATGGTGCTGGAACTTAGTAGGGCCTAAATGAACTTTTGATGGATCAGCTGACCTGGACAGACCTCTCCTGCGCCTACCCCTTTAACACTCTGCACCTTTCCTCGTAGCATTTATTTTACTCATATTGGGGCACTGTCCTTTCTATTTACGTTACCTTCGGCATTAAGTTTGCTCTTCTTTTGTCTAAGAGAAACAGTGTATTTTAGTGGCAGAGGCACATACTCTACCAGACTAAAAAATCTTCTCAGGTAATCTGCTGTGTAACCAGTGGCAAATTCCTTAATCTCTCTGTGTTTCAGTGTCTTCATCTGTAAAACGAGGGTGTTGACAATAGCCGTTTCAGGGTTTCTTTTTTTTCTTCCAGCTTTATTAGGCTATAGCTTACATACAGCACTGTGTAAGTTTAAGGTGTGCATTGTAAGAATCTGACTTACACACATCATGAAATGATTCCCAAAAGGAGTTTTTAGTAAACATCAATCATCTAATATACATATAACAATAAAGAAATAGGAAAAAAATTTCCTTGTAATGAGAACTCAGGATTTACTCTTAACTATTTTGTTGTATGTATATAACATACAACAGTGTTAATTATATTAATCATGTTGTTCATTATATCCCCAGTATTTGCTTATCTTCTAATTGAAAGTTTGTACCCTTTGACTACTTTCATACTATCCCCTCACTTGACTGCACCTCAGGTAACCACAAAACCTGCCTTCTTTTTCTATGATTTCTTGTTTGTTTTTATAGTATGACTGACCAGTAACACTGTGAGTTTCTAGTATACAATGTATTGATTTGGTATTTCTGTATATTTCAAAATGATCATCATGTTACTTCTAGTTGTCATCAATCACCTAAAATGATATGACGTTATTATTGACTATATTACCACATGGTATGCTTCATAACTGTGACATTTATTTTGTAACTGAACCATAGAGTTTTGTGGAAGACTAACTGAGATGCTTCCCAGGTGGCACTGGTGGTAAAGAATCCACCTTCTGATGCAAGAGATGCAAGAGACAGAGGTTGAATCCTTGGATCGGAAAGATCCCCTGGAGTAGGAAATGGCACTCCACTAAGTATTCTTTCTTGCCTGGAGAATTCCATGGACAGAGGAGCCTGGCAGGCTACAGTCCATGGTGCCGCAGAGAGTCAGACACAACATGACTGAGCACCTGATGCTGATGCAGTATGTAATGCATTTAGCGTAATACCTGCAGGTGGTAGTTCAGTTCAGTCGCTCAGTCGTGTCCAACTCTTTGTGACCCCATGAATCACAGCAGCCAGGCCTCCCTGTCCATCACCAACTCCCGGAGTTCACTCCAACTCATGTCCGTCGAGACAGTGATGCCATCCAGCCATCTCATCCTTTGTCGTCCCCTTCTCCTCCTGCCCCCAATCCCTCCCAGCACCAGGGTCTTTTCCAATGAGTAAACTCTTCGCATGAGGTGGACAAAGTATTGGAGTTTCAGCTTCAGCATCAGTCCTTCCAATGAACACCCAGAACTGATCTCCTTTAGGATGGACTGGTTGGATCTCCTTGTAGTCCAAGGAACTCTCAAGAGTCTTCTCCAGCACCACAGTTCAAAAGCATCAATTCTTTGGCGCTCAGCTTTCTTCACAGTCCAACTCTCACATCCATACATGACCACTGGAAAAACCATAGCCTTGACCAGACAGACCTTTGTTGGCAAAGAAATATCCCTGTTTTTTAATAAGCTATCTAGGTTGGTCATAACTTTCCTTCCAAGAAGTAAGCATCTTTTAATTTCATGGCTGCAATCACCATCTGCAGTGATTTTGGAGCCCCCCAAAGTAAAGTCTGACACTGTTTCCACTGTTTCCCCATCTATTTCCCATGAAGTGATGGGACCAGATGCCATGATTTTTGTTTTCTGAATGTTGAGCTTTAAGCCAACTTTTTTAGCATGTGAGATGAGTGCAGTTGTGTGGTAGTTTGAGCATTCTTTGAGCATTTTTGAGCATTCTCCACTTTCACTTTCATCAAGAGGCTTTTGAGTTCCTCTTCACTTTCTGCCATAAGGGTGGTGTCATCTGCATATCTGAGGTTATTGATATTTCTCCCAGCAATCTTGATTCCAGCTTGTATTTCTTCCAGTCCAGCATTTCTCATGATGTACTCTGCATATAAGTTAAATAAGCAGAGTGACAATATACAGCCTTGAAGTACAGCTTTTCCTATTTGGAACCAGTCTGTTGTTCCATGTCCAGTCCTAACTTGCCTCCTGACCTGCATACAGGTTTCTCAAGAGGCAGGTCAGATGGTCTGGTATTCCCATGTCTTTCAGAATTTTCCACAGTTTCTTGTGATCCGCACAGTCAAAAGCTTTGGCATAGTCAATAAAGCAGAAATAGATGTTTTTCTGGAACTCTCTTGCTTTTTTCATGATCCAGTATATGTTGGCAATTTGATCTCTGGTTCCTCTGCCTTTTCTAAAACCATCTTGAACATCTGGAAATTCATGGTTCACGTATTGCTGAAGCCTGGCTTGGAGAATTTTGAGCATTACTTTACTAGTGTGTGAGATGAGTGCAATTGTGTGGTAGTTTGAGCATTCTTTGGCATTGCCTTTTGTTGAGATTGGAATGAAAACTGACCTTTTCCAGTCCTGTGGCCACTGCTGAGTTTTCCTAATTTGCTGGCATATTGAATGCAGCACTTTCACAGCATCATCTTTTAGGATTTCAAATAGCTCAACTGGAATTCCATCACTTCCACTAGCTTTGTTTGTAGTGATGCTTTCTAAGGCCCACTTGACTTCACATTCCAGGATGTTCAGCTCTAGGTGAGTGATCACACCATCGTGATTATCTGAGTCGTGAAGCTCTTTTTTATACAGTTCTTCTGTGTATTCTTGCCACCTCTTCTTCATATCTTCTGCTTCTGTTAGGTCCATACCATTTATGTCCTTTATCGAGCCCACCTTTGCATGAAATGTTCCCTTGGTATCTCTAATTTTCTTGAAGAGATCCCTAGTCTTTCCCATTCTGTTATTTTCCTCTATTTCTTTGCATTGATCTCTGAGGAAGGCTTTCTTATCTCTACCTGCTATTCTTTGGAACTCTGCATTCAGATGTTTATATCTTCCCTTTACTCCTTTGCTTTTCTCTTCTCTTCTTTTCACAGCTATTTGTAAGGCCTCCCCAGACAGCCATTTTGCTTTTTTGCATTTCTTTTCCATGGGGATGGTCTTGATCCCTGTCTCCTGTACAATGTCACGAACCTCCATCCATAGTTCATCAGTCAGTCTATCTGTCAGATCTAGTCCCTTAAATCTATTTCTCACTTCCACTGTATAATCATAAGGGATTTGATTTAGGTCATACCTGAATGGTCTAGTGGTTTTCTCCACTTTCTTCAATTTAAGTCTGAATTTGGCAATAAGGAGTTCATGATCTGAGCCACAGTCAGCTCCCAGTCTTGTTTTTGCTGACTGTATAGAGCTTCTCCATCTTTGGCTGCAAAGAATATAATCCATCTGATTTTGGTGTTGACCATCTGGTGATGTCCATGTGTAGAGTCTTCTCTTGTGTTGTTGGAAGAGAGTGTTTGCTATGACCAGTGCGTTCTCTTGGCAAAACTCTGTTAATCTTTGCCCTGCTTCATTCCGTATTCCAAGGCCAAATTTGCCTGTTACTCCAGGTGTTTCTTGACTTCCTACTTTTGCATTCCAGTTCCCTATAATGAAAAGGACAATTTTTGGGGGTGTTAGTTCTAAAAGGTCTTATAGTTCTGCATAGAACTGTTCAGCTTCTTCAGTATTCCTGGTTGGGGCATAGGCTTGGATTACCGTGATATTGAATGGTTTGCCTTGGAAATGAACAGAGATCATTCTGGTAAGTACTCAAGAAATGATACCTAATTTTACCTTACTGTGTAGCCTCACAAGCATCTAATTCTCTGGGTGAGAGACATGCAGTGCAAGCTGCATTGAAGTAAGTCAGGATTTGGAGGAGGAATACCCAATGGCAGGAGAGGGTAGATATTTGTAAGAGATGATTACTAAGTTAATGTTTGACTTAGTATTCAACATATTTTAAATAGATATATTTTCATTATTATCATAATTGTTATTTTTTTTTAAAAAGTTGACCTTATGTAAATCCTTATCAGTCTTCTACATTTTGCGGGTTATGTACAACCTCATTTAATGTCAGTGTTTCCACATGAGTTTTATGAAGTTAGTACCTTATGAATTAGGGAACCCATTCTCAGAGGCTATCATGGGATGCAAGGATTTCATTTCAGAAAAGCATAATTGCTATAACATATGGGATACACTTTTGATGGTATATTAATAAAAAGTGCTAGTGTACATGTTCTCATGGCTGCACTCTGGGAGCAGCTTTAAAACAGTTTTTGTTTCTAAATTAGGAATAATTCATTTAGAAGGACTGCTACTATTCATCCATTAATCTTCAAATGTTAACACAGCTCTGTATGTCTCATTGCATTTTATTGTCCCCAAAAGCATTAAAAACAAAAACTGTGATAGTAAGGTGAGATTTATACCATGAGAATATTATCAATAATGAGCTACTCAGAGTGGCTTATTTGCTCTCAGATCCATTTCCCAACTCCTCTCCCACTCTATTTTTTTGGACTGTCTTGAAAATGCTTTCTGGCTAGGTTTGGCCAGTGGAAGATCTTGGTGGGAGACCAGGAGACAAGATG
Organism: Bos indicus x Bos taurus; assembly: GCF_003369695.1. Classification (NCBI taxonomy): domain Eukaryota; kingdom Metazoa; phylum Chordata; class Mammalia; order Artiodactyla; family Bovidae; genus Bos; species Bos indicus x Bos taurus. The sequence continues at coordinate 87,560,698 of NC_040081.1, read as the reverse complement.
CCTTTCACTTGCTTGAATTCGAAAGTCTTATCTGACAGTGGCTGTGTCTCATCATGGTTATAGGTTCTGCAGGACTGGCCCTCCATCATTGTTCAGCTGGCATTTCAGTTCTTGCCTCACAGTTTGGCTTTTGAGGTTGGTCCCCTCATCTCCTCCTCTTTTAGTCAATCTAGACCTAGAAGTTATTAAAGATTCTGTTACTCATTACTAGATTGCTCCAAGCACCCACATTTGGTTATTCAGCTTTTTCAAACACCTCTCAAATCTTTCTGTTAAATTGTCTGACATGAACCTTGATGTTCACAGTAGGCTATTCAGGGACTTTAGCAATTTGGATAGTTAAACAGAGACCTTTGAGTGTTTATCTGTGTGTAGCAGATACATAGTCAATGTCTTGGTCCATTTGGGCTGCTTTAACAAAATGCCACAGATTGGGTGGCTTATAAAAAACCAGAAATTTATTTTTTACAGTTTTGGAATCCGCAAAGTCTGAGATGGTCCTGCATAGTCATGTTTTGATGAGAGCCTTCTTCTAGATGGTTCATAAACTAATACCTTTGCATCATGTCCTCATGTGGTGGAAGGAGCTAGGGAGCTCGTGGAGTCTCTTTTATGCTCAGACACTCAGTTGTATTTGATTGTTTGCGACCCTATGGACTGTAACCTGCCAGGCTCCTCAGTCCATGAGATTTTCTAGGCAAGAATACTAGAGTGGGTTGTCATTTCCTTCTCCAAGGGATCTTCCCAACCCAGGTATCGAACCTGGGTCTCCCACATTTCAGGTAGATTCTTTATCAACTGAGCCACCAGAGGGTCTCTTTTATATCAGTACTAGTCCCACTCATGAGGGTTCCACCCTCATGACTGCAGCACATTCCAAAGGATCCATCTCCTGATAGCATCACATTAGGCATTAGGATTTCAACATATGAATTCTGGGGGTACACAAACATTGACCCTACAGTTACCCTACAGTTGGCATTGCAAAAGTTTCTGGAATCTTGTTCCTTAGAGTGCAGGGGATAAAATTTTGTTTCTTAGATCCTCTTCAAAGGACTTGAATACTTTAGACAAAGATTTATTAGTCTGTAGTTCTTCCCTTATTGAAATTCCTGTACTACTTCTTTGTAGCTAAAATTTGCATAACCATTTTTTTTTAAAGTTGAAAAGCAGAAGGACAGAGGAAAGAGAATGTGGAGGCTCTATACATCCCTCCTGTCAGCTCAGAAAAATTTATTTCAACCTCAGGCTCTTCTGTGCTGATCTTTAACTTCCAGTGAATAAAGAATAATTCTTTTCAAAAAGGGAAAGAAGGGATTTCCCTGGCAGTCCAGTGGTTAAGATTCTGTGCTTGCATTGCTGGGGGCATGAGTTAAATCCCTGGTTGGGGAACTAAGACCCCACATTGCTGTTCTGCATGGCCAAAAGATTAAATAATAATAATAATAATAAGAGTAGCGCTGATGGATTGGTTGATGCTGGTGGGTGTAATACCTAGGGAACAGGCTCATCATAGATATGAAAGATATTTCTCTTCCTGCTCTGTTATTCCCTTTCACAGGGAGGAATATTAAAAGTATTGACTTATACCACATGAATGTTATCAATAATGAACTGCTCAGATTATTCTGGATATCTGTATTAGTCTTAAGCTAAAGAAAGTGCCAGAAGCAGTGTTCAAGAATACTATTAATAGGTTACTACTTAGTCAAATAATTTCCTTATTTATTGTTATTTGATTGATGTCGTACCTAGGATTGAGTTGAAAACATCTGCTTCTTTCAGACTCTATTAAAATTTTTTTTGTTAAAATTTTTTTATTTTAATAAAAATAAAATTAAAAAAATTTTTGCTGCTATTGAAATTTGTTCAAGTGTTTTTTTCTCCCCGTTTTATTGAGATATAATTTACATACAACACTGTTTAAGGTATACAGAATAATAATTTGACTAATGTACATCATGAAAAGATTACCACATAAGTTTAGTGACATTCAGTATAAATATAAAAGAAAATAAAAAGAAAAAAATATTTTTCCTTGTGATGAAAACTCTTAGGATTTACTCTCTTAACAACTTTTATGTATCGCATACTACAGTGCTAATTAATCATGTTATGCTTTACATCCCTAGTATTAATACTTATTTGTCTTATAACTGGAAGCTTGTGACTTTTGACTGCCTTCACTGGATCACCTCCCTACTCACCACTGCCTCTGGGAATCTTAAGTCTATCTCTTTTCTAGGAGTTTGTTTATTTTTTGAAGTTTAATTGTCCTACAGTGCTATGTAGTTCCTGGTGCACAGCATAATGATTCTATATTTCTGTGCATTTCAAAATGATCACCATGCCAAGTCCAGTTACCTCTGCCCCCATATAGACATCAGGCAGTCAGTTAGTCAGTGTTAGTCGGCTTAGTTGTGTCCAACTCTTTGCTACCCCGTGGGCTGTATCCTACCAGGCTCCTCTGTCCATGGAATTCCCCAGGCAAGAATACTGGAATGGTATCCATGCTGTTCTCCAGGGGATTTTCCTGATGCAGGGATAGAACCCAGGTCTCCCGCATTACAGGCTTATTATTTACTATCTGAGCCACAAGGGAAGCCCCGATATAAAGACAGCACGTTCTTACTGACTGTGTTCCCCTCACAGTACATTTCATCTCTACAATTCATTTGTTTTGTAACTGGAAGTTGTACCTCTTAATCTCCCTCACCTATTCCCCTATCCCTACCCCCCCCCAGCCTTTGGCAATCACATGTTTGTTCTCTGTATCTGTGACTGTTTCTGTTTTGCTTTGTTGGTTCATTCCAGGTTCTAGTTTTGATTGCTTCTAATTCCTTTGAAAGAACACAAAGTCAAATATCCAAACAATGATTATTTCAACCAGAAGAGAATTAATTTCTTTCATTTAATAGTATTATTTCCTAATAGAAGAAGATGCTATTTGGAGATAAAAGTCCAGAGACAGCATTTATTAATTCCCAAGATGCCTGAGATTCATAGCCCAGCACATAATTTCTTGTGGTAAAGAGAAACTCAAAACAACAACTACAACAACAAAAATCTATGTTTCAATGAGAGACTATCCCTGCCAACAACTTCATGACCTTCACATAGCTTACATTTATGGTTAGACATAATGTTTTTGAAGGGAAAAATAAATTGGCACTAAATTATGGCATTGGCTCCATGTTTTTTGGACATACTCTGTAAACATTCTTATAAAGCTTATTTGGAAAAGTTCTTCACAATTTTACATATGTATATTCTTTTTACTAGTTTCATTGCCAAAATAAATATGTTCAGGGTCAATAACTGTCTTTCAGTCTGTCTTTTTCTTTTTAAAACATTTGAGAATTTTCTCTGGGGAAGTCATCCAGAAGACTAGTGATGTTTATACTGAATTAAAGGCTTAGAATCTGAAGTTTGGCTCAGTGAAGATTTTTATTATCTACTTTGTGATATGAGTAAGGCAAGTCCTGAGGACAGTAGGTTCTCACATAATATCAGAATCACCTACAGATCTTGCTTAACCTCTCCCCTCCTCACACAGAGTTTCTGATTCAGCAGCTCTAAGTCGAGAACCCCAAATTTAAACAGTTTCCAAGTGATACCAATACTGTTGGATTGTGGATCACAAAAAGAACATAAAAACATATGATTAGAGTATGATTTACATGCTGAAGAATCACAAGGATACACAAAGTGGTATTAATTAGAAAATAATTAAATTCACTGTAGGAAGGAGGTTGAAAGTGACTTAGTCTGTCACTAAGTCACGTCTGATTCTTTGAGACCCTATGGACCATAGCTCGCCAGGCTCCTCTGTCCATGGAATTCTCCAGGCAAGAATACTAGTGTGGGTTGCTATTTCCTTCTCCAGGGGATCTTCCTGACCCAGGGATCAAACTTGAGTCTCCTGCATTGCAGCCAGGTTCTTTACCAGCTGAGCCTCCAGGAAAGCCCTAGTGATGAGGAAGAGCTTCAGCAAATGTTGGCAGTTGAACAGGATTTGATAGCATGAATGAGAATTCAGAAAGAAACAATGGGGGCTATGGGAAATCCTATTAAGTATCAACACACTGAAATGCACTGAGGCACGTCAGAATATATGTTATTCTTTCCCCCTTGATAAGCCCACCACCAATCACCCTCTTCTATTAGCATGGTGATTGTTTAAAGCCTAAGGAATAGCTTTTTATCAAATGTTCTATATACAGTGATGCGAAGAGCTGACTCATTTGAAAAGACCCTGATGCTGGGAAAGATTAAAGGTGAGAGGAGAAGGGGATGGCAGAGGATGAGATGGTTGGAAGGCATCACCGACTCAATGGACATGGGTTTGGGTGGAGTCTGGGAGTTGGTGATGGACAGGGAGGCCTGGTGCGCTGCAGTTCATGGGGTCACAAAGAGTTGGACACGACTGAGCGACTGAACTGAACTGACTATACACATGGGCTCACTCAGTATGCAGAAAAGTTTATTCTTGTGTAACTTCTTAAACAAGTAACAGGGAGTAATTCAGACAATTGGGAAAATGCAATTTGGTATTTATTGAATATCTTAAAAATCATCTTTAAACAAGTTATTTCCTGTTACATACTTGTCTCTAAGTTTAGTTGGTGGCTCTATTGCTGTTCCAAATTTAAAACTTAGATGTTATGGAATAGCTTAGAGTATTGGTAAAATTCTATGTGGAGTACAGAATACAGAGCTTGTTTTTCCTTCTGCTAACTTCAATGAATATTCAATGAAGATGATGGGACTCATATAGGAGACCTTCCTCAAATCCACATTCTTCTAGGGCAATGCATGTTTTTCATTATATATTCAGTTCTTGCCATGCTAAAATGACCCACTTGATGAGGACATAACTTAAATATTTGTGCTAAGCTGAATTTCTAAATGGCCTGGCAAAGATGCCCCCAACTCATCTCTGGAACCTGTGAGTAGAGTTGTCACTCTCATAGTTATGTTATATTATATGGCACAGGTGACCTAAAGATAGGGAGGTTTTCTTTCTGGACATAATATAATCACATGAGCCCTTAAAAGTCGGAGCATTTTCTCCAGCTGATAGTAAAAAGGAAAGTCAGGGAGACTCGAAGTATAAATACTCAAGGACCCGAGGCTGTCTTGAGGACTAAGGGAATCAGGTGAAAAGGAGCAAGGGTAACTTCTAGAATCATGAGTGGTCTCCTGTTGACAGCCATTAAAAAAAATTGGGTCTTCAGACCTACAACTGCAAAGAACTGAATTCTATCAGCAACCAGACTGAGCTTTGTTATAGGCTAATTACTGTCCCATAAAATTATATGCTGAAGTCCTAACCCTCAGTGCCTCAGAATGTGACATATTTAGAGACAGGGTCTTTAAAGATGTGGCTTAATTGGAATGAGGTCCTTAAGGTGGGCCCTAATCTGTTACAGTGTTCTTGTAAAAGAGGAAATTAGTACACAAACATGCACGGAAGGAAGACCAAATGAAGACAGAGAAAAGACAGCCAACTGGAAGTGAAACAGAGAAGCCTCCAAAGAAACCACCCTCCTGATAGCAAATCTTGGACTACTGGCTCCCAGAACTGTGAGAAAATTAATTTCTGCTGTTTAAAGACACTTAGTCTGTGGATCTTTGTTACTGCAGCCTAATAAACTTGGGAAAAGATTTTTTCCCTAGCTAAACTGACATCATGATTTTGGTTTTGGGATACCATAAGCGGAGATCCTATTTGAGTCTGTCTGGACTTCTGACCTATGGAATTGTGAGATAATACTTGGATATTTTAAACCACCAAATCTGTGGTAACCTTTTACCCAGCAATAGAAAACTAATATCATATCCTCAATCACTAGTTTCTGAATGTGTCATTTACATATTTTTAAGTCTTAAAATGTTCATAAAAGTATTATTCATTTCTAGTGGAAATTTGGCTGGTTTTAGATTAATGGACTTTATCAAATTCAAAAATATGTTGACATTTTTCTCTTTGATGAGACCAAAGGGAATACACCATGCAACCTTTGTTGCTATGTACCAACTTTGCTTAGGCTTCTTACTGAAGGTGGTGATGATAACCAAGAATCCAGGTTGAACTGATATAAGTCAGGATCGAGGGAGAAACAATGGTTACAATTGGTAGAGTTTTATACTACATGATTGCTTAACTAATATTTAACACTCTGTAATTCAACATATTTTAATTACTCTCACCATCTAACTATTACTTTTAAAAGATGAAACTCAGAAGAACCACAAACGACTGGATAAATTAAAAGCATGTAATTGATACTCATTTGACAAGACTCTGATGCTGGGAGGGATTGGGGGCAGGAGGAGAAGGGGACGGCAGAGGATGAGATGGCTGGATGGCATCACTGACTCGATGGATGTGAGTCTGAGTGAACTCTGGGAGTTGGTGATGGACAGGGAGGCCTGGCATGCTGCGATTCATGGGATCACAAAGAGTCAGACATGACTGAGCGACTGAACTGAACTGAACTGATACTCTGGAGTGAACATCTTTCCCATGGCCCATGAACCTCAGGAATGGCTGAGTAAAGTCATACAATTAAATGTATCACCAACAACCTATAGCTTTCTGAGTATTTCCTTCAATAATGTATCACAACCATGGGAGTTAAATTGGCTCTTCCTACGTAGTTGACTGACCACACCAAGCTAAACATAAATTTACAGTTTTAGAAATGAAAACCAACAGTCAAGGCATACTTTTATTTCCAGCATAAATCACCACTGCAGAGAAGATAAATGGGGGTCAAGTGCAGAGTTTGTAGGACTGTGGGGAATACTTGAGCGTTCGTCACACACCGCAATTTCCTCTGAATAATTTTGGAGTCTGAGTAAGCAAGACATAAATTAAAATAGCATGTCTGTCTCATTTTTTTCCCCTAGAAAATGACTTATATTTGGGAGTAACTGATTTTTTCACTTCCTGACTATTGTTCACCTACTTATTAGGTTGCTACATTTCACATAATTATTCCCATATGCTTATCTGCTTTGTAGATTATTATGCATAATTGCTCATTTCTAATTCTCTGCATTTTGAGTACCTTCTTGATCATGCAATTTTCTTACCAGATTTCAGGCAAGAGAAAAATAGTGAGAGTGAAAAATACACCTGGCTGTTGTGAGGATTAATGACAACCCTAGAGAAAGTTTGAGATGATAGCAGAACAATATCAATGACTTATCTTTGGTCACTAATGTGTTATCATCACCTAAAAAAGCACACAGAAGGCACACGGTATTTATTGCACAAATGAATAGGAATTCTGGATTACTTGTGGGCTTTTTTTCATTATTGAGTGAGCTTAAATAGTTTCTCATACATATATGTCTCTTATTTTTTCTTTTGTGAGTCTTCTATTGATATCCTTTATCATTTTTTGATTGATGTTTCTATTATTAACCTGTAAAAACATTTTATATATGTAAAATAGTACAATTGTGCTATATATTTTGCAAATATTTCCTTTAGCTTATTGTTTATATATGTATTGTTTAAATTATAAAGCTCTTTTATTCATGCAAAACTATTTTACTTAAAATGCCAAAGAATTTTTCTAATCAAAGACAGATATTAACCTATACTTTCTTCATTTTAGATATATTGTTTCTTAGGACTTAATCCACTCATCCATTTGGCACTTCTTTTGGTATATACTTCAATATTAAGATCTTAATTAAATCTCTTTTGGTAAATTAGCTAATGATTTTCAGTTCAGTTCAGTTGAGTCGCTCAGTTGTGTCCGACTCTTTGTGACCCCACTGACTGCAGCATGTCAAGCCTTCCTGTCCATTGCCAACTCCTGGAGTTTACTCAAACTCATGTCCATTGAGTCAGTGATGCCATCCAACCATCTCATCCTGTTGTCCCCTTTTCCTCCTGCTTTCGATCTTTCCCAGCATCGAGTCTTTTCAAATGAGTCAGCTCTTCACATCAGGTGGCCAAAGTATTGGAGTTTCAGTTTCAGTATCAGTCCTTCTAACAATGCAGTCCAAGGAAGTCTCAAGAGTCTTCTCCAAAACCACAGTTCGAAAGCATCAATTCTTTGGTGCTCAGCTTTTTTTTTATAGACCAACTCTCACATCCGTACATGACTACTGGAAAAACCATAGCCTTGACTAGATGGACCTTTGTTGACAAAGTAATGTCTCTGCTTTTTAATATGCTGTTGAGGTTGGTCATAACTTTTCTTCCAAGGAGTAAGCGTCTTTCAATTTCACGGCTACAGTCACCATCTGAACTGATTTTGGACTGACGCTGTTTCCATTGTTTTCCCATCTATTTGCCATGAAGTGGTGGGACCAGATGCCATGATCTTAGTTTTCTGAATGTTGAGCTTTAAGCCAACTTCTTCACTCTCCTTTTTTACTTTCATCAAGAGGCTCTTTAGTTCTTCTTCACTTTCTGCCATAAGGGTGATGTCATCTGCATATTTGAAGTTATTGATATTTCTCCTGGCAGTCTTGATTCCAGCTTGTGCTTTATCCATTCCAGTATTTCTCATGATGTATTCTGCATATAAATTAAATAAGCAGGGTGACAATATACAGCCTTGATGTAGTCCTTCTCCTATTTGGAACCAGTCTGTTGTTCCATGTCCAGTTCTAACTGTTGCTTCTTGACCTGCATACACATTTCTCGAGAGGCAGGTCAGGTGGTCTGGTATTCCCATCTCTTTCAGAATTTTCCAGAGTTTGTTGTGGTCCACACAGTCAAAGGCTTTGGCATAGTCAATAAAGAAGAAGTAGATGTTTTCTGGAACTCTCTTGCTTTTTCGATGATTCAACGAATGTTGGCAATTTGATCTCTGGTTCCTCTGCCTTTTCTAAAACCAGCTTGAACATCTGGAAGTTCACGATTCATGTACTGTTGAAGCCTGGCTTGGAGAATTTTGAGCATTACTTTACTAGCATGTGATATGAGTGAAATTGTGCAGTAGGTTGAGCATTCTTTGGCATTGCTTTTCTTTGGGATTGGAATGAAAACTGACATTTTCCAGTTCTGTGGCCACTGCTGAGTTTTCCAAATTTGCTGGCATATTGAACATAGCACTTTCATAGCATTATCTTTTAGGATTCGAAATAGCTCAACTGGAATTCCATCACCTCCACTAGCTAATGTTTTTAGTTAGCAAGAAATTCACTCTAGCTTTAGGCAGAAAAGGAACTTATTAAATAGGTATAGGTAAATCAAAACAATAGAATGGGAAAGACTAGAGATCTCTTTGAGAAAACTGGAAATATCAAAGGAACATTTCCTGCAAGGATAGGCATGATAAAGGACAGAAACAGAAAAGACCTAACAGAGGCAGAAGAGATTAAGAAGAGGTGGCAAGAATAAACAGAAGAACTCTACAAAAAAGGTCTTGATGACCTAGAAAGCCATGCTGGTATGATCACTCACCTAGAGCCAGACGTCCTGGACTGTGGAGTCAAGTGGGCCTTAGGAAGTAATACCACCAATAAAGCTAGTGAAATTGATGAAATTCCAGTTGAACTATTTAAAATACTAAAAGATGATGATATTAAAGTGCTGCCCTCAATATGTCAGCAAATTTTAAAAACCAATAGTGGCCATAGGACTGGAAAAGGTCAGTTTTCATCCTAACTTCAAAGAAGGGCATTGTTAAAGACTGTTCAAACTACTGGACAATTGCACTCAGTTCCCATGCTAGTAAGATTATACTCAAAATCCTTCAAGCTAGGCTTCAGTAGTACTTGAATTGAGAACTTCCAGATGTACAAGCTGGGTTTAGAAAAGGCAGAGGAGCCAGAGATCAAATTGACAACATTCATTGGATTGTAGAGAAAGCAAGGAAATTCCAGAAAAACATCTACTTTTGCTTTATTGACTATGCTAAAGCCCTTAACTGTGTGGATCACAACAAACTGAAAATTCTTAAAGAGATGGGAATACCAAACCATATTACCTGTCTCCTGAGAAACTTGTATGCTGGTCAAGAAACAATAGTTAGAAGCTTACATGGAACAACTGACTGGTTCAAAATTGGGAAAGGAGTACGACAAGGCTGTATATTGTCATCCTGTTTATTTAACTCACATGCAGAGTACATCATGTGAAATGCCAGGCTGGATGAATCACAACCTGGAATCAAGATTGCTGAGACAAATATCAATAACCTCAAATATGCAGATGATACCACTCTAATGGCAGAAAGCAAAGAAGAACTAAAGAGCCTCTTGATGAGGGTAAAGGAGAAGAGTGAAAAAAAGTCACTTAAAACTCAATATTCAAAAATCTAAGATCATGGCATTGGGTCCCATCACTTCATGCCAAACAGAAGGGGGAAAAGTGAAAGTAGTGACAGATTTTCTTTTCTTGAGCTCCAAAATCACTGTGGATAGTGACTGCAGCCATGAAATCACATGTTTGCTTCTTGGAAGGGAGGCTATGACAAACCTGGACAGTGTATTAAAAAGCACAGACATCACTTCATTGACAAAGGTCCATATAGCCAAAGCTATGGTTTTTCCAGTAGTCATATATGGATGAGAATTGGACCATTAAGAAAGCTGAACACCAAGATAATTTCACAATTTGTATGGAAATACAAAAAACCTCGAATAGCCAAAGCGATCTTGAGAAAGAAGAATGGAACTGGAGGAATCAACCTACCTGACTTCAGGCTCTACTACAAAGCCACAGTTATCAAGACAGTATGGTACTGGCACAAAGACAGAAATATAGATCAATGGAACAAAATAGAAAGCCCAGAGATAAATCCACACACATATGGACACCTTATCTTTGACAAAGGAGGCAAGAATATACAATGGATTAAAGACAATCTCTTTAACAAGTGGTGCTGGGAAAACTGGTCAACCACTTGTAAAAGAATGAAACTAGAACACTTTCTAACACCATACACAAAAATAAACTCAAAATGGATTAAAGATCTAAACATAAGACCAGAAACTATAAAACTCCTAGAGGAGAACATAGACAAAACACTCTCTGACATACATCACAGCAGGATCCTCTATGACCCACCTCCCAGAATAGCGGAAATAAAAGCAAAAATAAACAAATGGGACCTAATTAACCTTAAAAGCTTCTGCACATCAAAGGAAACTATCAGCAAGGTGAAAAGACAGCCTTCAGAATGGGAGAAAATAATAGCAAATGAAGCAACTGACAAACAACTAATCTCAAAAATATACAAGCAACTCCTACAGCTCAACTCCAGAAAAATAAATGACCCAATCAAAAAATGGGCCAAAGAACTAAGTAGACATTCCTCCAAAGAAGACATACAGGTGGCTAACAAACACATGAAAAGATGCTCAACATCACTCATTATCAGAGAAATGCAAATCAAGACCACTATGAGGTACCATTTCACACCAGTCAGAATGGCTGTGATCCAAAAGTCTACAAATAATAAATGCTGGAGAGGATGTGGAGAAAAGGGAACCCTCTTACACTGTTGGTGGGAATGCAAACTAGTACAACCACTATGGAGAACAGTGTGGAGATTCCTTAAAAAACTGGAAATAGAACTGCCTTATGATCCAGCAATCCCACTGCTGGGCATACACATTGAGGAAACCAGAAGGGAAAGAGACACGTGTACCCCAATGTTCATTGCAGCACTGTTTATAATAGCCAGGACATGGAAGCAACCTAGATGTCCATCAGCAGATGAATGGATAAGAAAGCTGTGGTACATATACACAATGGAGTATTAGCCATTAAAAAGAATTCATTTGAATCAGTTCTAATGAGGTGGATGAAACTGGAGCCTATTATACAGAGTGAAGTAAGCCAGAAGGAAAAACACCAATACAGTATACTAATGCATATATATGGAATTTAGAAAGATGATAACAATAACCCTGTGTATGAGACAGCAAAAGAGACACTGATGTATGGAACAATCTTATGGACTCTGTGGGAGAGGGAGAGGGTGGGAAGATTTGGGAGAATGGCATTGAAACATGTAAAATATCATGTATGAAACGAGAAACCAGTCCAGGTTCAATGCACGATACTGGATGCTTGGGGCTAGTGCATGGGGACGACCCAGAGGGATGGTATGGGGAGGGAGGAGGGAGGAGGGTTCAGGATGGGGAGCACATGTATACCTGTGATGGATTCATTTTGATATTTGGCAAAACTAATACAATTATGTAAAGTTTAAAAATAAAATAAAATTATAAAATGGCAAAAAAAATAAAATAAAATACCAAAAAAAAAAAAAAAGAAAGCTGAACACCAAAAAAACTAATGCCTTTGAAATGTGGGGCTAGTGAAGACTCTTGAGAGTCCCTTGGACAGCAAGGAGACCAAACCAGCTACTCCTAAGGTAAACCAACCTTGAATACTCATTAGAAGAACTGAAGCTGAAGCTCCAATACTTTAGCTACCTGATGGGAACAGCCAATACATTGTAAACAGCCCTGATGCTGGGAAAGATTGAAGGCAAAAGGAGAAGCAGGCAACAGAGGATGAGATGGTTGGATGGCAGCATTGACTCAATGTACATGAATTTGAGTAAACTCTGGGAGATAGTGAAGATCAGGGAAGTCCGATGTGCTGCAATCCATTGCATTGCAGAGTCAGACACAACTTAGTGACTGAACAACAAACTCACAGAATCACCAAGAAATTTGGGAAAACAGTGAGAAGACTGTGCAGACAGCAGGTCAATTTCGGGCTTCATATTTGTTCTTAAGAACCCACTGTTGCTCTGGCTGAATACTGAAACCTGTCCTTTACACAACTGAAAACAATGGCTTTGGACATTGGACATTCCAAGCATGTGCAGCCCACGACACTCAATCTTTCTGCCACAACCACTGCCCCCAGGAAAAATTTTCCATGTTCCCTGCTTCTTTGATCTGCAAAGTGTAAATGAAATTTTAAGTGGCTCAGTCATATCTGACTCTTTTTCATCCCATGGACTGTAACTCACCAGGCTCCTCTGTTCACGGAATTCTCCAGACAAGAATACTGGAGTGGGTAGATATTTCCTTCTCCAGGGAATCTTCCCAACCCAGGGATCAAACCTACGTCTCCTGCACTGCAGGCAGATTCTTTACCATCTGAGCCACCAGGGAAGCCTGGTCCTCAATTTAGAGTCTAGAGCAAGTGTGTTATCTGCTTGAATATAGAGTACAGCTCATGACCTAGCTCAAGGGAAACTGAGGTAATAAAAACTTCATTTTTAATCACAATAGTAAAAGGTAGGTTTTTTATCTTTTCCTGCCTCCAACACTCTTGAGTAGAGAGATTTAGATCCTGGGTTATATAGTTTTTTTTCTTGCTGTATATCACACAGGGAACTCTGCTCAATATTCTGTTACAACCTAATTGGGAAAAAATTTGGAAAAGAATAGATACATGTATGTGGACAACTGAATCACTATGCAGCACAGCTGAAACTAACACAACACTATTGACCAACTATACTCCAATATAAAATAAGAAGTTAAAAAGAAACTCTAGAGGAGTACATCACTATATAGCTTAACCATGCTTGCAATTAACTCTTGTTGGTGGAAAGTATTGGGTTGTGGGGAATGGGGTCATGGATATGAGTACATACTGATCCTGGTGTAGAATTTAAAATATGATCTTTGTGATGTAACTGTTGGATTTGAATTCTGTGTTCTAGCTTTGTGATCTTAATCAGAATAATTAACACCTCTCTTAGCCTTGTGCTCAGTCATGTCTGACTCTGTGACCCTATGGACTGTAACCCACCAGGTTCCTCTCTCCATGGAATTTTCCAGGCAAGAACACTAGAATGGGTTGCCATTTCCTACTCCAGGGGATCTTCCTGACTCAGAGATTGAACTCAAGTCTCCTGTGTCTCTTGCATTGGCAGGTAGATTCTTTACCACTGCACCACCATTCACTATGTTGTGATGATTATAATTGAAATGGAGGTGAAATGCATAGCACAGTGCCTAGCACAAAAAATTCACTTAAAAAATGTTCCCTGTAACAGTTATCTGATAACAGTTGTTGTTGGTTTAATTTATTTCTACTGTAGCTGGGTTATTGTCTCTAATCATCTACTTTGGCCTATTAAATTTCAGAGAAAGATGTATTTCTTACTGTAAGAAGCTGGGATCAACTCCAGTAAATATCATAGTAAAACATCAACCCTCTCATAATGTTTTAGGGTCTGCATAGCCTCTTTTTACCCACTAAGGGGCCATATTTTGGGGGTTTACAATATATAGGAATATAAGATAACATCCCGATTCTGTATGATGGCTGATTTCAATTATAAAATTTTCAAATATACACAAGATTAGAAAAAATAGATCATTTACTCCCTCTGCACTTTGTAGCCAGATTCGATAACTCATAATTTTACTACATTTGTTCATGCCACTTAAGTTAATGTATTACATTTAATTGGAAGTTAGCTCTGGAAGTTTTAATAGATGCTTGTTTAATTTTTTTGGTAAAAGTATGTTTTAAAGGTAGAGCTGAATGCTTCATATTATATCACAGCAGGAAGCATACAACATCTGGTTGTCCCACTTTTACGATGCTAAGATTCATCATAAAGTTCTGGTGGTGACAGGCTGATGCCCCCACCCCAAAATTCCTCATGAACTCTTTCATCTAATGCTTTCATCCACTGATGATGTTTTCCTGACTCAAATATTACATTCAGTTCAGTTCAGTTACTCAGTCGTGTCTGACTCTTTGTGACCCCATGGACTGCAGCATGCCAGGCTTCCCTGTCCATCACCAACTCCCTCAATTTGCTCAAACTCATGTCCATCAAGTCAGTGATGCCATCCAACCATCTCATCCTCCGTTGTCCCCTTTTCCTCCTGATTTCAATCTTTCTCAGCATCAGGGTCTTTTCAAATGAGGCAGTTCTTCACATCATTTGCCAAAGTATTGGAGCTTCAGCTTCAGCATCAGTCCTTCCAATGAAAACTCAGGACTGATTTCCTTTAGGATGGACTGGTTTGATCTCTTTGTGGTCCAAGGGACTCTCAAGAGTCTTCTCCAACACTGCAGTTCAAAAGCATCAATTCTTAGGTGCTCAGCTTTCTTTATGGTCCAAATCTCACATCCATACATGACTACTGGAAAAACCATAGCTTTGACTACATGGACCTTTGTTGGCAAAGTAATATCTCTGCTTTTTAATATGCTGTCTAAGTTGATCATAGTTTTTCTTTCAAGGAGCAAGCGTCTTTTAATTTCATGGCTGCAGTCACCATCTGCAGTGATTTTGGAGCCCAAGAAAATAAAGTCTGTCACTGTATCCATTGTTTCCCCATCCATTTGCCCTGAAGTGATGGGACCAAATGCCTTGATCTTAGTTTTTTGAATGTTGAGTTTTAAGCAAGCTTTTTCACTCTCCTCTTTCACTTTCATTAAGAGGCTCTTCAGTTCTTCACTTTCTGCCATAAGGGTGGTGTCATCTGCATATCTGAGGAGTTACAAAATGATACTTTTTCTAATGTTATGATTTATTGCACATTTAATACTCAGAATTTTCTTATCAGTTAGGGCAATTTGGTTACTCTGAGATACAAGAAAGCCAGGAATAAGGCAAAATAAATGTTCAGTATTTTATTTTATTAGCTAATTTCAGAATAAGGAGCTGGCATCCTGGTCAGTTTCAATGGCTTCTGGTATGGTTTTCTTTTTTTAAATTTTAGTAGGATATATTAATAATGGAATCTATTGGCAAGTCAGATTAAAACACAGCAAATTTTTATATTTTTCTTTTTCCTGGTTTTTGTTTTGCTTCCCAATCTTGTATTTATTCATATACATGTTGTTGTGTTTTATTTGCTAAATGGTGTCCAACACTTTTGCAATCCAATGGATTGTAGCCTGCCAGGCTCCTTTGTCCATGATATTTCCCAGGCTAGAAGACTGGACTGGGTTGCCATTTTCTTCTCCAAATGATCTTCCTGATCCAGGGATCAAACTCATGTGTCCTCCTTGGCAGGCAGATTCTTTACCACTGAGCCACCTGGGAAGCCCCATTCATATGCATATATACCACATAATCCAGTAGTCATGTAAAGATGTGAGGGTTGGCTCATAAAGAAGGCTGAATGCTGAAGCCTTGGTGCTTTCAAATTGTGGTGCTGGAGAAGAATTTTGAGAGTCCCTTGGACAGCAAGGAGATCAAATCAGTCAATTCTAAAGGAAATCAACCCTGGATATTCACTGGAATGACAGATGCTGAAGCTCCAATATTTTGGACACCTGATGCACAGAGCCAACTCATTAGAAAAGACCTTGATGCTGAGAAGGATTGAAAGACAGAGAAGGAGACAGTAGAGGATGAAATGATTAGATAGCATCATTGACTCAATGGACATGAATTTAAGCAAAATTCTGGAAGATGATGGAGGACAGAGGAGCCTGGTTTGCTGCAGTACATGGGGTTGCAAAGAGTTGGACACAACTTAGCAACTGAACAACAACATTCATATACATACTATAAATCTTTTTTTTAATTGAGATATAATTAGCATATTAGTTTCAGGTGCACAACACAAGGATTCAATATATGTATATGTTGTGAAATGATCACTATAAAAATCTAGTTAACATCCATCATCACACATAATTGCAAATTTTTTTCCCTTATTAAGAGAACTTTAAAAATCTACTCCTTTAGCACCTAGCAAACATAAAATGCAATATCATTAACCATAGCTAACATGGTATATATTACATTCTCAGGGCTTATTTATTTTATAAATCAAAGTTTGTACATTTTGACCACCTTCCCCGATTTTGCACAACTCCACACACACAATTTCCCCCTCCCCTTTCTCTGGCAACCACCTTTGTGTTCTCTATATCTATGAGGGTTTGGTTTTTGCTTATTTTCTTTATAAATTCTACATATAAATGAGATCATACTGTATTTGTTTTTGACTTATTTCACTAAACATAATATCCTCAAGGTCCTTCCATGTTGCTGAAACTGCCAGGATTTCTTTTTTTTATGGCTGAATAATATTCAATATTCATAAACAGTATGAAAAGGCAAAAAGATAGGACACTGAAAGATGACTCCCCAGGTCAGTAGGTGCCCAATATGCTACTAGAGATCAGTGGAGAAATAACTCCAGAAAGAATGAAGAGACGGGGTGAAAGCAAAAACAATACCCAGTTGTGGATGTGACTGGTGATAAAGCAAGGTCCGATGCTGTAAAGAGCAATATTGCATAGGAACCGGGAATATTAGGTCCATGAATCAAGACAAATTGGAAGTGGTCAAACAGGAGATGGCAAGAGTGAAGGTCGACATTTTAGGAATCAGCAAATGAAAATGGACTGGAACGGGTTAATTTAACTCAGATGACCATTATATCTACTACTGTGGACAAGAATCCCTTAGAAGAAATGGAGTAGCCATCATAGTCAACAAAGGAGTCTGAAATGCAGTACTAGGATGCAGTCTCAAAAATGACAGAATGATCTCTATTCATTTCCAAGGCAAACTATTCAATATCACGGTAATCCAAGTCTATGCCCCAACCAGTAATGCTGAAGAAGCTGAAGTTGAATGGTTCTATGAAGACCTACAAGACCTTTTAGAACTAACACCCAAAAAAGATGTCCTTTTCATTATAGGGAACTGGAATGTCAAGAAGCACCTGGAGTAACAGGCAAATTTAGCCTTGGAATACAGAATGAAGCAGGGCAGAGGCTAATAGAATTCTGCCAAGAGAACACACTGGTCATAGCAAACACCCTCTTCCAATAACACAAGAGAAGACTCTACACATGGACATCACCAGATGGTTGACACCATATTCAGATTGAAAATATTCTTTGCAGTCAAAGATGGAGAAGCTCTATACAGTCAGCAAAAACAAGACCGGGAGCTGACTGTGGCCCAGATCATGAACTCCTTATTGCCAAATTCAGACTGAAATTGAAGAAAGTAGGGAAAACCACTAGACCATTCACGTTTGACCTAAATAAAATCCCTAATGATTATACAGTGGAAGTGAGAAATAGATTTAAGGGACTAGATCTGATAGACAGAGTACCTGATGAACTATGGATGGAGGTTTGTGACATTGTAAAGGAGACAGGGAGCAAAACCATCCCCAAGAAAAAGAAATGCAAAAAAGCAAAATGGCTGTCTGAGGAGGCCTTATGAATATCTGGGAAAAGAAGAGAAGTGAAAAGCAAAGGAGAAAAGGAAAGATATACCCATTTGAATGCGAGTTCCAAAGAATAACAAGGAGAGATAAGAAAGCCTTCTTCAGCGATCAGTGCAAAGAAATAGAGGAAAACAGTAGAATGAGAAAGACTAGAGATCTTTTCAAGAAAATTAGAGATACCAAGGGAACATGTCATGCAAAGATGGGCTCAGTAAAGGACAGAAGTGTTATGGACCTAACAGAAGCATAAGTTATTAAGAAGAGGTGGCAAGAATACACAGAACTATACAAAAGAGATCTTCCTGACCCAGACAATCACGATGGTGTGATCACTCACCTAGAGCTAGACATCCTGGAATGTGAAGTCAAGTGGGCCTTAGAAAGCATCACTACGAACAAAGCTAGTGGAGGTGATGGAATTCCAGTTGAGCTATTTCAAATCCTGAACGATGATGCTGTGAGAGTGTTGCACTCAATATGCCAGCAAATTTGGAAAACTCAGCAGTGGCCACAGGACTGGAAAAGGTCAGTTTTCATTCCAATCCCAAAGAAAGGAAATGCCAAAGAATGTTCAAACTACTGCACAATTGCACTTATCTCAAATGCTAGTAAAGTAATGCTCAAAATTTTCCAAGCCAGGCTTCAACAATACATGAACCGTGAACTTTCAGATGTTCAAGCTGGTTTTAGTAAAGGGGATGAACCAGAGATCAAATTACCAACGTCTGCTGGATCATCGAAAAAGCAAAAGAGTTCCAGAAAAATATCTATTTCTGATTTTTTGACCATGCCAAAGCCTTTGACTGTGTGGATCACCACAAACTGTAGAAAATTCTTCAAAAGATGGGAATACCAAACCATCTGACCTGCCTCTTGAAATATCTGTATGCAGGTCAGGAAGCAACAGTTAGAACTGGACATGGAACAACAGACTGGTTCCAAATTGGGAAAGGAGTATGTCAAGGCTCTATGTTGTCACCCTGCTTATTTAACTTATATGCAGAGTACATTGTGAGAAAATGCCAGACTGGAGGAAGCACAAGCTGGAATCAAGATTGCTGGGAGAAATATCAGTAACCTCAGATATGCAGATGACACCACCCTCATGGCAGAAAGTGAAGAAGAACTAAAGAGCCTTTTGATGAAAGTGAAAGAGGAGACTAAAAACGTTGGCTTAAATCTCAACATTCAGAAAACTAAGATCATGGCATCTGGTCCCACCACTTCATTGCAAATAGATGGGGAAACAGTGGCAGACTTTATTTTGGGGGGCTCCAAAATCACTGTAGATGGTGACTGCAGCCATGAAATTTAAAGATGCTTACTCTTTGAAAGAAAAGTTATGACAAAGCTAGACAGCATATTAAAAAGCAGACATTACTTTGCCAACAAAGGTCTGTCTAGTCAAGGCTATGATTTTCCAGCAGTCATATATGGATGTGAGAGTTGGACTATAAAGAAAGCTGAGCACCGAAGAATTAATGCCTTTGAACTGTGGTTTTGGAGAAGACTCTTTGAGAGTCCCTTGGACTGCAAGAAGATCCAACCAGTCCATCCTAAAGGAAATCAGTCCTGAGTGTTCATTGGGAGGAGTGATGTTGAAGGTGAAACTGCAATACTTTGGCCGCCTGATGTGAAGAGCTGACTCATTTGAAAAGACCCTGATGGTGGGAAAGATTAAAGGTGAGAGGAGAAGGGGACGACAGATGATGAAGTGGTTGGATGGCATCACCAACTCAATGGACACGGGTTTGGGTGGACTCCGGGAGTTGGTGATGGACAGGGAGGCCTGGCGTGCTACAGTCCACGGGGTTGCAAAGTGTCAGACAGGACTGCGCGAGTGAACTGAACTGAACTGAACTGACCAATCCATTGCAGATATATATACCACATTTTTTTATCCATTCATCCACTTCTAGTCACTTAGATTGTTTCTATGTCTTGGCTGTTGTAAATGATGTCACAATGAACATAGAGGAGCAGATCCTTTTTCAAATTAGTGTTTTCATTTCCTTTGAATGTGTGTGCATACCTGTTCCGTCACTCAGTCATGTCCTCTTTGCAATCCCATGGACTGTAGTCTGCCAGGCTCTTCTGACCATGGAATTTCCCTGGCAAGAATACTGGAGTGGGTTGCTATTTCCTTCTCCACTGAATCTTCCCAACCCAGGGATCAAACCGGTGTCTCTTGCATTGGCAGGCGGATTCTCTACCATTGAGCCAACTGGGAAACCTACCCAGAAACAAAATTGCTAGATCATATGGTATTCTATTTTTAACTTTGTGAGGAATACTCTTTTCCATCGTGGTTACATCAGTTTACATTTCTACCAACAGTGCATGATGTTTCCTTTTTCTCCACATCCTTGGCAACACTTGTTATTTGTGTTCCTTTTGGTAATAGCCATTCTAACAGTGATTTGCATTTCCTTGATGATTAGTGATGTTGAATACCCTTTAATATACCTATTGAACATCTGTATGTCCTCTTTGGAAAAACAACTATTTAGATCTTCTGCAAGTTTTTAAAATCAGATTGTGGATTTTTTTCCTGTTGAGTTATATGAGTTCTTTATATATTTTGGATGATAACCCTTTATCATTTATGTGATTTGAAAATATTTTCTTCCATTCTATCAGATCAGATCAGATCAGTCACTCAGTCGTGTCCGACTCTTTGTGACCCCATGAATCGCAGCACGCCAGGCCTCCCTCCATCACCAACTCCCGGAGTTCACTCAGACTCATGTCCATCGAGTCAGTGATGCCATCCAGCCATCTCATCCTCTGTCGTCCCCTTCTCCTCCTGCCCCCAATCCCTCCCAGCATCAGAGTCTTTTCCAATGAGTCAACTCTTTGTATGAGGTGGCCAAAGTACTGGAGTTTCAGCTTCAGCATCATTCCTTCCAAAGAAATCCCAGGGCTGATCTCCTTCAGAATGGACTGGTTGGATCTCCTTGCAGTCCAAGGGACTCTCAAGAGTCTTCTCCAACACCACAGTTCAAAAGCATGAATTCTTCGGCACTCAGCCTTCTTCACAGTCCAACTCTCACATCCATACATGACCACAGGAAAAACCATAGACTTGACTAGATGGACCTTTGTTGGCAAAGTAATGTCTCTGCTTTTGAATATGCTACCAAGTTGGTCATAACTTTCCTTCCAAGGAGTAAGCGCCTTTTAATTTCATGGCTGAAGTCACCATCTACAGTGATTTTGGAGCCCCCCAAAATAAAGTCTGACACTGTTTCCACTGTTTCCCCATCTATTTCCCATGAAGTGATGGGACCGGATGCCATGATCTTCGTTTTCTGAATGTTGAGCTTTAAGCCAACTTTTTCACTCTCCACTTTCATCTTCACTTCCATTCTATAGGTTGCATTTTTATTTAATTGATAGTTTCCTTTGCTATCCAGAAACTTTTTGTTTGATATAATCCCACTTGTTTATTTTTGCCTTTGCTTTTGGTGTGAAATATGAAAAGTCATCATCAAAACCAATATCAAGGAACTTACCTCCTATGTTTTCTTCTAAATAGTAGTTTTATGGTTTCATATCTTCTTCTGTTCAAGTCTTTGATCCATTTTGAGTTGATTTTTTTGTATGGTATAAGATAGTGGCCCACTTTCATTCTTTTCCTGTGTCCAATTTTCCCAGCACAATTTTGAAGAGATTGTACTTCCCCCATTATATGTTTTTGGCTCTTTTGTTGTAAATTAGTTGATCATATATGTTTAAGCTATATATGTTGGGGTTATTTCTGAACTTTCTATTCTATTCCATTGGTGTATGTGTCTTTTTATGCCAATGCCTATGTCATCCTATAGCTTTGTAATATATTTTGAGGTTAGGACCTGTGATGCTTCCAGCTGTATCCTTTTTACTCAAGAACTGCTTTGCCAAATTGGGGTCTTCTGTGGTTCTATACAAGTTTTGGGACTGTTTTTTCTGTTTTTGGTGGAGAGGGAGTAATTTTCTCTCCTTTGCTGCTGCTGCTGCTAAGTCGCTTCAGTCGTGTCCGATTCTGTGCGACCCCATAGATGGCAGCCCACCAGGCTCCCCCATCCCTGGGATTCTCCAGGCAAGAACACTGGAGTGGGTTGCCATTTCCTTCTCTCCTTTACATGAGTTTTTATATAGTTGGTGTGTTTAGTCATTAGCATTCAAAATTTTTATTATGCTCAGATTGGTCTATCTTTAGTTAATGGGAACCTCTTCATATTGGTTTCTGTGTTTTTTTTATGTCCTTTTGGTCATAAATCACACTGTGCAGTATACTAGAACTCATCAGTTCAGTACTGAACTGAACTAGAACTCATAGGAAGTTGTAAATTCTGAGTATACAGTAATTTTCAATAAATTATACTAAAGTATAAAAAACATACAACTAAAAAGAAATATAGTGACAGGTTCAGTTCAGTTTAGTCATTCAGTCATGTCCAACTCTTTGCAACCCCATGGACTGCAGCACACCAGGCTTCTCTGTCCATCACCAACTCCTGGAGCTTGCTCAAACTCATATCCATTGAATCGGTGATGCCATCCAACCATCTCATACTCTGTCATCCCCTTCTCTTCCTGCCTTCAATCTTCTTAACAGTCAATAAAATATAATAAATGTATTGGTAAATTGAGTTCCATACCACACATAAGACACATGCTGGCATTGTATTTCAATAAACCCTGGGGACTAAAAATCAATCCACAAATAAACTAAATGTAGCAAAACTGATGTAGATAATTCAGGGGAGAAAATATCTCAGTAAACATTGGTACAAGTTAAAATAGTAAATTAAATACATTTACATGAATTCCTGCACAAGTAACAAAAGTATAATATGTGAAAATAAATCATTTAATTAAGTAACCGGTACAAAATATAAAACAAAAATACTATTGAAGGAATTACAATACATTCTCAGACATACACTGAAGACAAATTTTCCAAGATATATCAGAATATTTCATTATTGGTATGCAGCCAAAAGAGAAAAAACATAGAATTCTATTGGAAATTTATGTTCAAGGAAGACCATACTATGTAACAAACACAAACAATAAAATTTTAACTATCTTTAAAACCTAGAACACAATAATCTTCAAAACTAGATATAATATCAATCATAAAGGTTGATAATCCATCATCTTTGTAGAAATTCTACATTTATTTTATTAGACTCAAAGTCATCACTATCTTTAACCTGTTGTTTTATAAGTACTGTTACTATGTTCATTTGAAGAATCTATACCTAATTTTATAGTAATATCATTACTTTTGAGAGATGGATTATAGAGATAATAAATATAAATATAAGAGAATAAACCAAAATTGAATTCTAGTGAGTGTTTGGTCTGTGGCTTGCTGTTTTTCATGAAAACAATAATACAAATCTCTGCTAAAGACTGCATTTCTTTCTTTGTTGGGATGCTTTCCATTGCTCTGCTCCACCTCTAGTGGTAACATTCCTATTGTTATTTTGGAATGAGTAGACTAATAGTCTTGAATGACCATTCTAGACTTGTCAGCTATGTTTGCCCTTCCAACCATAATATGGACTTTACGTATTCAGGTAAACTTGCAATTTTGTTGTTGTTGAAAAAACTCTGTATGCTGGAAGGTAAAATTTTCTTTGTAGTCAAGTGTAGTCATATATACCCTCAGTTCAGTTAAGCTCAGTTCAGTCACTCAGTCGTGTCTGACTCTTTGCCACCCCATGAATCGCAGCACGCCAGGCCTCCCTGTCCATCACCAACTCCTGGAGTTCACTCAGACTCATGTCCATCGAGTCAGTGATGCCATCCAGCCATTTCATCCTCTGGCGTCCCCTTCTCCTCCTGTCCCCAATCCCTCCCAGCATCAGAGTCTTTTCCAATGAGTCAACTCTTCGCATGAGGTGGCCAAAGTAGTGGAGTTTCAGCTTTAGCATCATTCCTTCCAAAGAAATCCCAGAGCTGATCTCCTTCAGAATGGACTGGTTGGATCTCCTTGCAGTGCAAGGGACTCTCAAGAGTCTTCTCCAACACCACAGTTCAAAAGCATCAGTTCTTCGGTGCTCAGCCTTCTTCACAGTCCAACTCTCATATCCGTACATGACCACAGGAAAAACCATAGCCTTGACTAGACGGACCTTTGTTGGCAAAGTGATGTCTCTGCTTTTGAATATGCTATATATACCCTGCTGCTAAGTCGCTTCAGTCATGTCCAACTCTGTGTGACCCCATAGACGGCAGCCCACCAGGCTCCGCCATCCCTGGGATTCTCCAGGCAAGAACACTGGAGTGGGTTGCCATTTCCTTCTCCAATGCATGAAAGTGAAAAGTGAAAGGGAAGTCACTCAGTCGTGTCCGACTCCTAGCGTCCCCATGGACTGCAGCCCACCAGGCTCCTCCGTGCATGTGATTTTCCAGGCAAGAGTACTGGAGTGGGGTGCCATTTATCTACTATGTAAATTTTGGTTTATTCTCCTATATTTAAGTTTGTTGTTTATTATCCCTAATCCATCTCTCAAAAGCAATGAGATATTGCTATAAAATTAGGTTCAAGTTTATTGGTATAGATACTTCAAATGAACACAGTATGAAGTAAGTTCAAAAGTCAATGTTCTCCAGAACAGTTTTAAAACAACTTCTTGAAACCTATGAATATTTAAAACATCATTATGCAATCAGGACACTGATGAGACTCAGCTTGAAACCATTTTTCATACTTCAGTGACTGTCTATTCACTTTGATTTAGGATAGGCTATCCTGAGGATTTTTAAGCTTTTGGATATTTGCTAATAAATTCTGAAGCTGTAACATGTCCTAAGCATTCAGGACTTCTTTGCTCTCTGTATCTTTGCAAACATGGCATTCTAGGGACACCCAGTGATTTATCAACTTTTGATGCAACTTAAGTGTTCTCAAATTACCCATCTATATAGTGCTAATTTTTACATGTGTATCAAAAATAGTACATTAAGGGAATTCATGTATTTCATCTTCATGAAGCTTACATCACTTTGGTTCTCAACTTTCTTTTGCATTCCAGACACATAGAATCTAAAAAGACATTTTTTCCCTAGAGATTATTTTTGTAAGTATATAAAGTCAAGTTATAAAGCAGTTCAATAACTTTGTGGGAGTATATGCATTTTTCTGGGGATGGTGGAACATCATGCAAAAGTCAATGATTTCTCAATGGAAAAACATGGAATTAAATTCAAATTTTGTAAATGAAACCAAAATAAAAAAATAAATATTAGCAGTATGTTTCCAAAATAAGGCAGATGCTATTTGGTTTAGTGCAACAGACTCTGACATAGCAACTTATAAATCATCGTTGGCCTTGAATTAATTATGAATATATGTGCTTTTTAAAGTGAACATTTCTGATTCTCAATTGTATATAAAAGCAAACTAAATCAAATTTGCTTCTAAATTTTGCTTTGCTCAGGTATAGTGAGTTGGTGTTGGAGCATGAAAACTGAATAAGACACTTCACATTGAATTTGGGTCACTTCATTTCCTGAGTTCTCAAGGTAATGGAGTCATCTTTGATAAAATTTGCACTAAGGCCGTATAAGCCAAGGATGGATTTCCAATGCTTATTTTATTATTAAGGTCCAAGAAGCTGAAGAAACCCTTGGAAAAGGTCTGCAGTATTTCCAACTCTGCCAGCTGAGAAGTTGATGATTGTCAGTCTCAACCTTATCCTGTGAAGCTCTTCTTTTGGCATCTTGGTAAAAACTTACTTATGGTTTTTCAGCCTCAGGGCCTTAGGTCAGATTTACCTTTTGCACATGACCAAAAACACTGGCCAAGCAAGCCAAGCAATGAATGAATATCTCCCTTTCATATTGTTCTGAGTGGGCTTTTTTCTCTTTTTTCTGAAGTTTAATCATGTACATTGACTTGTCCCATCGAATACCTACGAGTGTCCGTACAGTAGAAAAAAATTATAATCTTATTCCACTTTTGAACCAAATTTCTTTAAAAAATGGTCATTCAAGGGGCCAGCTCTGGTGACGTTGACAACTTTCACAGCAGCAGAAAAAACTTTCATTGGTATTGGCCAGGTCTCTAATACCAACACAAGCCAATCTGCACAGCAATGCATTCCAGTGTCAGGGGTTGCTTCTCCATCACCAGAGCTACAAAACTAGGTGTATGTCCGTGCATCACAGCTGTTCTATTTTGCACAAAATATCAGAATTTTCTTTCAGTTGAAGTGTTTCTTGGCAAAGAAATGAAGTTGACAGACCCTAGGATTTCTAAAAGGGGCTCACAAAGTTCTTAAAAGAGCTCATACAGATGTAGGTAGCTTTATCTGGCTGAGTGCTGAAGGAAAATGATTTTTTTCTACCGTGATCGGATTCAAAACCAATGACATTAGAGGAAATGTCAGTGATTTTGTACTGAATAATACAATTTTACAATTATAGACTTTTGATTTTAATTCCACAGATCAGCTCAACAATTGTGTGGTACAATTTGTCAACACAGCCTCTTTAATCACGTGGGAGGGTTTTCTCAGTTGCTCAGTCATGTCCAACTCTGCAACCCTATGGCCTGTAAACCGCTAGGCTTCTCTGTCCATGGGATTTTCCAAGCAAGAATACTGGAACGAGTTGCCATTTCCTCCTCTAGGGGATCTTATTGACCCAGGGATCAAACCCACGTCTTCTGTGTCTCCTGCATTAGCTGGTGGATTCTTTATCACTGGAGCCACCTGGGAAGCCCCTCTAATCATGTTTCTGTTTCTGGGTGTGTGCTCAATCATCCAACTCTGTGACTCCATGGACTGTAGCCCACAAGGCTCTTCTGTCCGTGGGATTCTCCAGGACAGAATACTGGTGTGGGTTGCCATTTCCTCCTCCAGAGGATCTTCCCAATGCAGGGATGGATCCTGAGGCTTGAGTTCTTGAGGTTCCTGCAATGGGAGACAAGATTCTTTACCACTGCACCACCAGGGAAGGCCCTCTCTAATCATGTTGTGTGGTTATTATCTGTCAGTGTGATCAGTAATCTTTAGGTTGCTTCAATAAGAGCTTTCAGTGATGGAGGCAAATGGATATTTTGGTAAAACAACATCCTTTTAAAACTGAGCCTTCTTTTCATGATGAAAATCTCCTCTGTTCTGTAAGTTTTCAGGAAGGAGGTCATGGAGGATCATTTCAGTTGCTTTGACTAAGTACCACAATTGGCAAGAACCTTGGCATGTAAGGCCACTGAAGTTTTATGTTTCATTAAGTGCTAAGACTAAACCAAAGGATATATAAACATCACTTTCCTTCCTTCTCTCCTCCACCCCCTTCATCTTTCCATTCTTCTTTCCTTCCTTCCTATTTTTAATTAGGTCTAATCATTTTCATCATAATTATAATGGTAACTAGTATTTTTGTGTTCTTAGTTACCTTTGGTTAGGTATTATTATCATTACCATTTTACTGATGAGGAAAACAAAGTATAGAGATTAAATAGCTTGTTGAAATTATGCAGTTAGTGAGTAATCAAGCCAGTATTCCATCCAGGTTTTCTGGCTCCTAAACTGAGCTGCTAACATTTCTGCAAAATCATTATTATCTTGTCATGTATAGTAGAGTCCTCAGCTACTCTCTACATGTTTGGAATAAACATTATGATAGTAGTACAATTTACTTTAAAAGAGTTTTTCTAACAAAATAAGTTTTAAAGTAACAGGTGGGGGAAGGTATTTTTCTTTTTTTGTGTGGGAATCACTATGGATTGCAGATTAGAATTTTAATGCCATAGAATTTTTCTTTCAGAATATTGTCTCATATTAATTAGCCTATGCTAAGGTACTGAACCATGCAATGTTTTGAGATATGGCTGTGGACTTTCAAAAATCATGGTTAATTAGCAATTCATTTCCACTGTTTGCAATACATATTTTGTGATATTGCCTTTCTGACACTCTGTGATTGTCTTTCAAATGTTTTCATTTATTTTTTTAAAAAAAGGCAATCCTAGGGAATTCTAGTGGTTAGGACTCTGTGGTTTCATTGCCAAGAACAGGAGTTCAGTCCTTGGTTTGGTAAACTAAGATCCTGTGAGCTGCACAGCCAGTGGGGGGGGAAAAAAAAAAAAAGGCAATCCTGGTATTCTAAAGAGAATTCAGATGTCTTCATCCTAGAGTGAAACAGTGTGTGAGCCTGTCTGATAAGCATTAGTGCATACAACTTTCTCTGCTTCTATCTGTCCAGTAAGAAATGCCAGGGTATTCTCACAGCCTTATTACATTTTTGTCATAAATCCCACAACTGATTTGATACGATCTGGTATAGAACCCAGTAAATACGTACTGGTTCATGGAAATGTTTTTGTTTTATTATAACGATGACAACATGCATTTATTCTAGGGTCATTTTAATAAATGTCTTCATAAATAAATTATGTCTACATTTTTAAAGAGGTCTAAATATCTCCTTCCTCTTCTAACTTTCTTAGGTTAGGCAATCCCAAAGTTGATAATGTGTTTCATCCAGTTTGTCCTTCATGAGTTTCATCCAGAACTTTATTTTTAAACAATATTTTGTCATTCTCTTTATCAGGGTTCTTTCATTTAGCAACTACATTTTCTTAGACTTTGGCCATTAAACCAGAAGAAATAAAATGTCCAAAACTAAAGTGTTGATTTTTGTCAGACTCTTGCTCCCACTGTGGTCTTGCCCATCTCAGTTGATGGCGGTTGAATCTTATCTGTCACAATTTACATCTAATTCATTAGTTAATTCTGCTGCTTCCCTGCTTCAAGCTGTATCCAGAATTTGACCACTTCTGTCTTCCCCACAGCCACCTTGAACCACGTCACCAAAATATCTTGCTTGATTTAAGTTTAGTTAAACTCTTAAATCATTTTCTTACTTCTACTGTTATCACCTTAGTCTCTTCACCCACCAACAGGATTATACTTTTTTAACATAAATCATATCATATCATATCATTCTTTTGCTCAAAAGCCCCATTGGCTTCAGGCACACTTTAGTATAAAATCCAACATTCTTAGCATGGAGTCATGTATGTTCTTGCCTCTGGTTACTTTTTTTAGTTAAGTTTCCACTGGAACATTACCGTATAGCAAACAAACTTCAAAATTTCCAAAATTGTAGCTCAACAGTTTCCGTGGGTTTTTCTCCTTTACAGATATGCAGGACTGCCGAGGCAGTCCTATTGCAGGCCATGGGGTAGATTTGGCTCTGATCTAAGCCAAATCAGAGACCAGTGCCTTCCCAGGGCCTGAACATTTTATGGCAGATGTAAGGAGAATTGGAAGCCAAAGCAAATCTTGAAAGCCTTTTAAATCCTCTGCTTAATTCTTGCTGGCTAATGTTCTTCACCTCATAACACTTCTTTTCTCCTTTTAGTTGTCTTAATTAATTGTTTTAATTAATGTACCTACACAGTAAGTTCTTAAAATCAAATAGTGATTCCTCCTACTTTATTCCTTTTCAAAATGTTTGGCCTATTTTAGTTTTTTGTCTTTTTGTATATGTATTAATATAAATTTTTGATAAAAATTGCATTGAGTACATGGATAAGTAAGTAGAGAAATGACATCTTTATTTTGTATTATTGTGTTATATACTAAGGTATCCATTCTGTGACAAAGTTCTCTGATTTCTCTCGTCAGCATTTTGTAATTTTCGGCATACAGATTCTATTTGCATTTGGTTAGATTTATATCTAAGTATTATTTCTTTGGAGTGACTGTAAATGGTATTGTTTCCAGGTTTCAATTACTTAGGAGCTTGTTGCTTAAAATTTTAGGATTTAAATATATATATATATATATATATATATATATATATATATATGCATGGGCTTCCCTGCTAGCTCAGCTGGTAAAGAATATGCCTCCAATGGAGGAAACCCCAGTTCTATTCCTGGGTTGGGAAGATCCACTGGAGAAGGGATAGGCTACCCACTCCAGTATTCTTGGACTTCCCTGGTGGCTCAGATGGTAAAGAATCCTCCTGCAATGTGGAAGAGCTGGGTTCGATCCCCAGGTTGGGAAGATCCCTGGAGGAGGACATGGCAACCCACTCCAGTATTCTTGCCTGGAGAATTCCTATGGACAGAGGAGCCTGGCTCATATATATGGTGATCATGCAGTAAAGCCATATTTTTTTTCCTTTTAAATTTAGTCATATAACTTTTCTGGTCAAGTACATATAGCTATATTTGTTCCTCAGATGTTTGCAAAGAAGGTATAATTCTGTTTATAGGATACAAAATTGAACCTGATCATTTTTGAATCTGACATGATCACTTATATTAGAAAATCTTTTGTAGTCTAAAAATGGTCTTATTTTTTCTAAACAGCTATAAAACATTAAGAGTGATAAGTTCAAATACCTAATTAAAATTAGTTTTTGTATATCAAATTATTTTATATATCATTGATTTGCTTTCTACTTTACTTCTTTTTCACATGGTAATAACGCCTATATTTCAACCAGTGAGTATGATTTGGTTTGTGTGTGCTTGTGTTATTCACATATATTTGGATATTGTTCTTACCTTTCTCTGAAAGTCTCTGTCATTTACCTAGGAGTTTAAGTTCTTTATGCTATTATATTTATATTTATTATAAATATTTACACTTTAATTTTTTCTCTTGGTATTTAATTTTTTTTCTATTTTATAATGCCTTTCTGATTGCTAAGCTTCCTTTCCTTTTATGCAGAAACAATAGTTTGCTTCTTTATTTTTGAGTGATTTCAAAGATGTCTACTTATAGTTCTCTGTATAATCACCATTAATTTTCATACAAATATAATTAAATTTACATTCTTCTAAATCTACAAGTAAAGACATCCCTACAAGACAGATATTTATTCAGCCATCTATCTCTCTTTTTACTTTCCTTTTCCCTCTGTTTCTTGGTCATTGTTAATTTAATCTGTAAATATATATCTAGACTATGATTAACAATGTAATATTTTACTTTATGCATATTATCTTTTAAAATAACTATTTTGTATTTTCATTTATTGTGTAACTAACCCTACTTCATGACTAAGACATTGTTGTTTACCCAAAACCGTTTGTAAAATGAATTCCTCATTTTCAAATCGTTTATTTTAATTCACCCCTTGATTGGTAGAAGTACATCTTTGAGTAATTTATTTTAAAAATGTACTTGTCTGGTGTGTTTATAAAGGTAAAAAGATTATTTTTTTTTTCTATTTATCCCACACAATTGATTTCTTACTGAATATATCTTCTTTATAGCTCCTTGGATAACAGCTTTTTATCTTCTAAAGCAGTTATTAAAGGAAACAGTGTTACAAAGTCTGGCTGTCCTGTGTGTGTGTGTGTGTGTGTGTGTGTGTGTGTGTTTGGGATATGTGCTTGAAATAATCTTGCTTACTACTAAGGAACTAAAGCAAGAAAATTAAAAAAAAACTTTCCTCTTTTTAATTTTTGTAAACTTTAATAAATTTCTAGAATTTGTCTAATAATAGGTCACTTTCTGTCCTCGGTTTTGGCTGGTTAGTGGAAAGTGTTTCTAATATGGCCTCTTCTTAGCAAAGTTTTATTGTCACTGTTTACCTATATTAACTTCAATCATTGTATTTCGCTAACATCTGGGGACTCCTCTAGGACTCAGTAGTATCTCACAGCTTAGTACTTGGCTCTCCTTTTTTCATATCTCCCAACTTCTCTCCAAGAAATTTTTTCCTTTTGCTCTTGTCTCCTTTTTCCTAGGAGAACTTTATAAGCTTTACATCCACATTATTTCCACTTTTAATGTATATAGTTTCTAGTCTTTGGTTTCTCTCATAAAGATTTTAATTATTGAGTGTACTTTTATTTGCTTGTGGACATTCTTTATGACGTCTATCTTCTTTGTCATCTCTGTTTCCATCCTTTATATCTGAGCCAGTGATCTCTTCTTCTAACTTTGACTTTTCTGTGTAAACATTTTCTCTTATTTTGGAAGGCATGCTTTCCTTTTCTTTAATTAAATATGAAGCTGTTAATTTCTAAAAACTATTTTCTGGGGTTTATAACAATTTTCAAAAGTAATCTTTTTGATCTAAACCCTTACCTTAATTTCAATCCATGGTAGATTGTTTTCTGCACACTCATTTTTCTTCTTCTTTTAAATAGATTCTCAATTTAAAGTTATTATAAAACAATGGCTACATTTGTTTATGCTGCACAACATATTTTTGTTGTTTACCTATATTATACACAGTAATTTTTACCTCTTAATCTCATACCCATATCTTTTTTTTCTACAGTATTTAAAGACATAATTTACTTATATATTTGGTTAGGGTAGGTCTCTGTTGTTGCACATGGGCTTTCTCCAGTTGTGACCAGGTGCACAGACTTCTCATCATGGTGGCTTCTCTTGTTGTGGAGCACAGGCTCTGGACACGCAGGATTCAGTAGTTGCAGCACAGTTCAGTTCAGTCGCTCAGTCGTGTCTGACTCTTTGTGACCCCATGAACCGCAGCACGCCAGGCCTCCCTGTCCATTACAAACTCCCAGAGTTCACTCAGACTCATGTCCATCGAGTCAGTGATGCCATCCAGCCATCTCATCCTCTGTCGTCCCCTTCTCCTCCTGCCCCCAATCCCTCCCAGCATCAGAGTCTTTTCCAATGAGTCAACTCTTTGCATGAGGTGGCCAAAGTACTGGAGTTTCAGCTTCAGCATCATTCCCTCCAAAGAAATCCCAGGGCTGATCTCCTTCAGAATGGACTGGTTGGATCTCCTTGCAGTCCAAGGGACTCTCAAGAGTCTTCTCCAACACCACAGTTCAAAAGCATCAATTCTTCGGCGCTCAGCCTTCTTCACAGTCCAACTCTCACATCCATACATGACCACAGGAAAAACCATAGCCTTGACTAGACGGACCTTTATTGGCAAAGTAATGTCTCTGCTTTTGAATATGCTATCTAGGTTGGTCATAACTTTCCTTCCAAGGAGTAAGCGTCTTTTAGTTACATGGCTGGAATCACCATCTGCAGTGATTTTGGAGCCCCCCAAAAATAAAGTCTGACACTGTTTCCACTGTTTCCCTATCTATTTCCCATGAAGTGATGGGACTGCATGCCATGATCTTCGTTTTCTGAATGAGCTTTAAGCCAACTTTTTCACTCTCGACTTTCACTTTCATCAAGAGGCTTTTTAGTTCCTCTTCACTTTCTGCCATAAGGGTGGTGTCATCTGCATATCTGAGGTTATTGATATTTCTCCCAGCAATCTTGATTCCAGCTTGTGCTTCTTCCAGCCCACATTACATGTCTTATTTGTCTTTCTCTGTGTACACTCCCTCTTAATTGTCAGTGAATGAGGAGAGGTTTACACAGACTTGGTGTTTGTCAAAACACAGAATTTGCATCTATTTCAAGATGACCTGCTGCCAAGGTTAATGTACATAACTTCTAGGTCAATTTCTTTTGCCTATCAAAGATTCAACATGTGCTGAGATATACAAACTTTCTAACTCCCACTGTATAATTCTTTGAATCTGTGAGAAGATGAGGTGTGTTAAGTACCTCAGCCTGCAGCATGCTGCTGCTAAGTTGCTTCAGTCGCATCCGACTCTGTGAGACCCCAGAGACAGCAGCCCACCAGGTTCCCCTGTCCCTGGGATTCTCCAGGCAAGAACACTGGAGTGGGTTGCCATTTCCTTCTCCAATGCATGAAAGTGAAAAGTGAAAGTGAAGTCACTCAGTCGTGTCCGACTCCTAGCGACTCCATGGACTGCAGCCTACCAGGCTCCTCCGTCCATGGGATTTTCTAAGCAAGAATACTGGAGTGGGGTGCCATTGCCTTCTCCAGCCTGCAGCATGCATTGCTCTAAATACTCTCCCAGCCTATTCCCTAGGCTATTGTGCTCGCCATGTGGGCATGAGAAGTTGCAGACTGGCACCACCTCTCCTGTTCCTCCACCACTGGCCCATAATGCCAGGAATGCAGTCTCTGAATGTGTGTAAAAGAGATACTGAAGGAACATGGAAGGGAAGAGAAGTATAACATGGAATGTCACACTGGTATAATTTTGATAGTCAAGCAATGACTTTTCACTTTCCGGTTTGGAACAGATCCAGCACTGGAGTCGTGATTAGATGGCAGATGGAGAGTAATGATAGGATTTTGGGTAGATGATGTGAACTGGCCGCAACTTCCCTCAGCCTAACTCCAGGGAGCCTGGTGGGCTGCCGTCTCTGGGGTCACACAGAGTTGGACAGGACTGAAGTGACTTAGCAGCAGCAAAGCAGGCATAGGCTGTTTATTGCGTTTCTCAACTTTGATACACCAGCCTTGTAATAGAAATTTATCCCAATTTCTGAATTAATATCTTCTTTTCTTACACTTCATTGATGCAGTGAATATTCTTCATTATATTTTCTTAAGCATTTTTCTGAAAATTTGAAATGGGGCAGTTAAGGAAATGCAGTTTTTGTTCAGATGTCTTCAAAGGTTTAAAACATTTTTTCTATTTCTGAATTGAGACTTTTTTTCTAAGAGCTTCTAGGTTCAGTTTATCTGCATGGCAAAGATTAATATCATTTTCTCTTAAAAAAAGTTAACGCTTGATTTATAGTGTGATTGAATTTAAATCTACTGGTCCTGGGCTTACATATCCATCCAGCATTTAACTTCTACTTGCCCTTTCTCAAGAGCCAAGGGGCTGACTTGACCTTATTAGCTCCCCTTGGAAGCTTGGCACTAGTTAATTCAACCATGCCTCACATCCCTGCTTCACTTGCTTGTTGCCCAAAATGTAACCTCCTCTGTTATCTCTTTTTTCCTATTTGCTTCTCTTCATATTACCTGATACTCTGATGCTTTTTCTTTCCACATGGCTATTCTCCTAATTGCTACAAAACTATAATTTCTAGAAACATTGCTTTTTAGTAGCAAATTCTCCTCTATGTGAACTGCTTCACTGAATGGTATGCATACTTAAAAAAATCAACAATATGAGGGTTGCCAGTTAAGTTTTATTTGGGGCAAAATGAGGACTAGAGCCTAGGACACAGCACCCTAGATAGCTTTGAGAAACTGCTCCAAAAAAGCAGGGAGGAAAGTCAGTATATGTGAGATTTTGGTGAATGGGGAATACATGCAATCAAGCACATATTTTTCTGGAAGATTTCTCCTAGTCTCATAAAGTTTTTGCTAGTCATGAGGAACATTCATCATCATGAAGGATTTTAGTCATTTTCTAGGTATGAGGAGATACAAAAATTGGGTTCATGTAATCAGCTCCTGAAAATATTTAACTATCTGAAGACATGTCCTGCCAGCTTTCCCTGGAGCACAGAGTGCCTCATTTCTGCTGTCCACCCTGGACTCCTTTCAGGGGGTGTTGAAAATCAGTAGCTGCAGCAGCACATGATTTAATCCTTGTAAAGGTAGATGGCAAGTGATGATTTATAGTTGACAGGTAGAAAGAGGAAAGATTTTTTTTTCTTTCCTTAGTTCTTTAGCAGCAAGCAAGGATGTTTTAAACACATTATCTCACACACACACGTATTATTCATGTTAGCCATTTATGAACTTATAGAATGATCCATCCACCTTAGCAATTTCCATAATGAAATATGAGTTTTTATAACCCAAGAAATGGCTCTATTTCTCAGCATAAAGAGATGTTCAAGGAATACATAGCAAAAGTAAAACAGGCTATATGATTCCTTCATACGCCTCTGTTTTGAATGTATGCATGTGCATGCTCAGTCGTGTCCAACTCTTTGTGACCCCATGGACTGTAGCCCACCAGACTCCTCTGTCCATGGGATTTTCCAGGCAAGAATATTGCAGTGGGCTGCCATTTCCTCCTCCAGGGGATCTTCCCAATCCAAGGATCGAACCCACGTCTCTTGTGTCTCCTACACTGTCAGGTGAATTCTTTACCCCTGAGCCACTTGGGGAACACTCTGTATAGAAAGCTATGTTCTCATCTACTTTAGTCCCTTCTCGTTACACTAGCGAGTGTGCCGTGTGGCATTGGCAACAACCCTAACTTTCTCTGTCGTCTTAAGCAATGCTATGGCCTGAGTCCACCTTTATTTATGTTAGCCAGCAATTACAACTAAAGTTAACTGGACTGACTAAGGGCCTAGACTGACACCCCCACCCCCTCAACTATGATTATAATTAGGACTTCTTTTTTCTTTTTTTTAATTACAGTATAATTGATTTATTAATAATATATTAGTTTCAGTATATGACTAGTGATTCAATAGTTTTATAGGTTGTACTTCATTTAAATTTATTACAAAATAATTACCTTGTTTCTTTGTGCTTTACAATATATTCTTGTTGCTTAGTTACTTTAACCACAGTGGTTTGTGTTTCTTTTTTTTTAATTTAAATTTATTTATTTTAATTGGAGGCTAATTACTTTACAATATTGTATTGGTTTGTGTTTCTTAATGCCATACACCTGTCTCGCCTCTCCCGCCTTACCTCTCTGCACTGGTAACCATTAGTGTCTTCTCTATACCTGTGAGTCTGTTTCTTTTTTATTACATACATTCATTTGATTTTACTCCTTAGTCATCTTACTTTAGAGCATTTGCATGACACTGTGATTCATAAGAAATACATATTAGGTTTTTTTTTTTTTTTTTTTGTCATTTCTGGCATAAAGCCCCTAAAACCTTTGGAATTTTTTAAATGAAGACAGCAAAGTATCTTTTGTTATGTTAATGAGGTAACTTTCGGGGAAAACATCTGAAAATGAGGGCTGGTTGATAGTGGAGCCAACCAGGTCTTTAGAGGGTTGGAACTTTCAGTCCTATCCCACAGCCTCTGGGAGGGAGAGGAGGGGGTCTGGAGGTTGAATCAATCAGCAATGGACAATTATTTACTCAAATCTTACCTGTGTATTGAAGCCCTCATAAAACCCAAAGGAACGCATATCAGTGACCTTTGCAACTGGTGAAAACATGGAAGTGTGGGCAGAGTGGTACCCTTGGAGCGGGTGTGGAAGTTTAGTGCTTCTTCTCTGTATGTTGCCCTGGGCTTCTCTTCAACCTACTTGTTCCTGAATTTTATCCTTTTATAGTAAACTGGTGGTCTAGTCAGTAACATGTTTCTCTGAGTTCTATGAGCCATTCCAGCAACTATTTCAACCCAAAGAGGGGATCATGGGAACCTCTGATGTATAGCTAGTTTGTCAGAAGTATAGGTAACAGCCTGGACATGTGACTGGTTTCTGAAATTCAAGGAGGAGGTTCATTGGAACCTACCATCTATAGTTTGTCAGTCAGATACAGTGATGACCTGGGCTTCTGATTGCTGTCTGAAGAGAGGAGGGTCGTGTAGGACTAAGATAAGATCTGGTAAGATCTGTAAGATCTGTAAGATAAGATCTGGTAAGATCTGTAAGATCTGGTGCTATCTCCAGGCAGATAAGATCAGAATTGAGTTAAATTATAGGACACCCAGATGTATCAGAGCATTGCTTGCTTTATGTTCTGGTGGGAAAAGCCCCACCTCCACACACTTGAATTGGTGGCCAGAACCTTTTTAACCTGCCTTTGCATTATCCTTCTTTGCTGGGGCCTGGTGGCTGAATACTGAATAACTGGCAACTTAATAAGGACCAACACCTCACATATGCATTTTCATCCTGGCTGAGAAGGACATCTCCATTAACTTGATGGTTAACCACTACCTCCTTCTTGAAACTTGACTCTTCTTGTTTCCATGATGCTGAAGTCTCATGGTACGCCACTCACCAGTAGGACCATTTTTTTTTTTACATGTTTCTTTCCTTAAACATTGGTGATTCTTGGGGTTTGGGGAGTGTTAATCATGTCTTTTTCCAACGTGGCTTCTGAACCAATGGATAAGTAGACACAGGATGCAGATAGAGATCAACATACTAGTTTTCCTACAGTAATGCTGAATTGAAGAGTGCAACCTGAACACAAATGGATGACTCAGTCTTTTGACAGAATTGGATGGGCTTTTTCATCCAGTTTCAGGCAGTGAAGCAGGAAACCCTTAGGCCTCCCCACTCAGGGCAGAGCCTGCTTCAGTAGCTTCCTGAAGTAGAAATAAGAAAATGAACCCACAAGGTAGATCAACTAGTCTGAAGTCGAAGGGCCACACTTGTGCAAACACATTTTTCTGTTTTACCCATCTAATAAGTCACTCTTCTTTCCTTAAAGGCCTGAGTGTTTGAAAAATATGTTTTTTACTGTGTATGCTGTCCAGCCTGATATGCAGATATCCTCCCAATATCTGATTATTTCTCCTCCTGTTGCACAAATAATAAGTCATCAGTTCTTCATATGTTATTAATGATGGTGATTGCCCTAGCCCTAACTCGTCATGTCTACACCTAAGCCTTGATTACTGTTCCCTTAGTTCTTGTATGCTTATTTAGTTCCCATTCCAGATTTTAGGGGAAAAAATAAAAAAAGATTACAAATACTCATTCTATAGGAATTCTTTTAGGCTTAGAAAAAAAGATACATTTTGCGAATATTTCTTAAGCTTAGAAGGCATTCTCTAAAGTTGTACATAGAGGTGTCATCATGATGTTTTCTTATAAAATTGTGCTGTATTTTCCTTGTAACACTTGTGCTAGGATTTTGAATAGAAATAGAATCTCACCTGGCCTCAGAATACTGGTGTTTATGGGGCCTTATATTTTACATAAGTCTGAAGATTGATTCAAGAGTAATATTCTGAAATCTGGAAAGATCTGTGACTCAGAGAGTGATAAAACATCTAAGATATCTCTTAGTATTCCCAAATGAGTCTCAGCTGAGTTGGGGAAAGAATTATAAACGATCTGCTTCTCCAAGACTAAGAAACTGCATTACATTTTAACCTCTTTGATTATAAGGCTTTTTAAAAAAAAATCCTCAAACCTGAGCACATCCATGTGTATATAGGACTTGAGTTATTTCTTCCATGAGGGCTTCCCTGATGGCTCAGATGGTAAGGAATCTGCCTGCAATATGGGAAACCTGGATTGGATCCCTGGGTCGGGAAGATCCCCTGAAGGAGGAAATGGCAACCCACTCCAGTATTCTTGCCTGAAAAATCCCATGGACAGAGGAGCCTGGTGGGCTACAGTTCATGAGGTCGAAAAAAGTTGGACATAACTGAGCAACTAACACTTAGTCTAACACTAGTGGCAATGCCCTTTCCAGTGTGAGATGATTCTCTAGACATTCATGAAAGCCATGAATTCTTTGACTTGGACAAAAAGGAAGAGACAGTGAACCCTTAACAGGGAGTTCAGACCTAGAAGGCAGGAAATTACTTACTGTATTAATTAACATTTGATAAGCACCTCCTGTGTGCCGTGACTGATTCAAGCACTGTGGAGAATAAAGGACATTTTATTAGTTCACATTATCATTTTGTTGTCATATGCCTATTTTCTGACTGAATCTTTAACATAACAGAGCAATTCTTGTGCTTCAGTCTATTAGTCTGTCTAGTAATATTTTCAGATTTGGGTTATATTTCTAACTCCTAGGACATGTATGTCATGTACCCAATCTACAACACCACTCAACTATTTATCCAATAGTATTTATTGCTGGAACACCAGGTTTACAAAGATGAATAATATAGGTTTCTTGACTTTGAGACACCAAATATCTATTGAGCAAAAGTAGAAATCAGCAGTGACAGGACAATTTAATGTGTGAACTAACAGTATTACCAAACTTAGGTTTGGCTGCTCACTGCTCAAAAGCCAATAATTGAGAGGCAAATATCAGTAGAAAGGAGAGATGAAGGAAAGATGCTTTAATAAGAAAAGTCAGCAATCTAAGGAGGAGCGGAACTCATGTCCCAAGACCAGCTCTGAAGATTCTATTCAGCCATGATAGTTTTTAAAGGGTAAAAGAAGCAAGAATCTCAAAGAACTGAGACAGGAGGTTGGGTTCTGCATCATTCTCCATTGTCTGAAGACTGGCTGATATTATCTTGCTTGAGTGATCTGCCTACAGGATATATAAGGAGGGTGTTGAGGGTAGAGAGCAAGTCATTTTTAAACTGCTTAATTCTTCATTCTTTTTAATCTAGGAAGAGTCAACAGGTTATCTACAAGGAGAGCATAAGACAGGAGTTAGTTTAAATTGCCTACCAGTCAATTGTAAAGGAAATCAGTCCTAAATATTCATTGGAAAGACTGATGCTGAAGCTCCAATACTTTGACCACCTGATGTGAAGACTGACTCATTGGAAAAGACTCTGATGCTGGGAAAGATTGAAAGGCAGGAGGATAAGGAGATGACAGAGGATGAGATGGCATCGCCAACTCAATGGATATGAGTTTGAGCAAGCTCTGGAGTTGGTGATGGACAGGGAAGCCTGGCGTGTGGCAGTCCGTGGAGTCGCAAAGAGTCAGACATGACTGAGCAATTGAACTGAACAGAACTGAGTGATCTCATTCCTATAATTAAGTTCTTTTAAGGTTATAGGGGGACAGAAGTGGGCAAACAGGAAAGGGGCAAAAGAGCTACTTTCAATGTGAGTGGGTACAAAGCTGAAAGAGTCAGTTGC
This sequence comes from Bos indicus x Bos taurus, assembly GCF_003369695.1. Lineage (NCBI taxonomy): Eukaryota > Metazoa > Chordata > Mammalia > Artiodactyla > Bovidae > Bos > Bos indicus x Bos taurus. Next base: position 87,520,012 of record NC_040081.1, on the reverse strand, counting down.
CTTGGGATGAGAAGAGGAAAGTGAAACATTTTAACTTTGTCTTAGATCACCTGTGGAGAGTTCTCCAGGTAGAAGGGGGAGCCTACAGAAAAGAATATATGCTCTGCTGCTGTTGCTGCTGCTAAGTCACCTCAGTCATGTCCAACTCTGTGCGACCCCATAGATGGCAGCACACAGGGCTCCCCCATCCCTGGGATTCTCCAGGCAAGAACACTGGAGTGGGTTGCCATTTCCTTCTCCAATGCATGAAAGTGAACAGTGAAAGTGAAGTTGCTCAGTCGTGTCCGACTCTTAGCGACCCCATGGACTGCAGCCTACCAGGCTCCTCTGTCCATGGGATTTTCCAGGCAAGAGTACTGGAGTGGGGTGCCATTGCCTTCTCCGAATATATGCTCAGGAATTGTAATTAGCCTGTCAGAGTATTGTTTATTTGAGGGTAGATAAACAATAAGGTTTAATGTAGAAATTGATTAACACTGAAGGACTGGTTTTCTTCCGAATAGTGAGGTTCTTGGAGCAAAAGAGAGGAGAATCATTCTTATACAAAGAAACATTACAAAATCAAGTGGGTTAAAAAAAACTTTATATTCATGCATTTGGATACTTGTTTTTCACATTGTTTGTTTTGTTGTTGTCGTTTAGTTGGTCAGTCATGTTCGACTCTTTGTGACCCCGTGGACTGCCACATGCCAGGCTTCCCTGTCCTTCACCATTTTTTTTTCTTTTTTTTAAATTTTAAATTAAGTTTTAAATTTTAATTGGAGGCTAATTACTCTACAATACTGTAGCGGATTTTGCCATACACTGACATGAATCAACCATGAGTGTACATGTGTTCCCTATCCTGAACCTCCCTCCCACCTCACTCCCCATCCCATCCCTCAGGGTCATCCCAGTGCACCAGCCCTGAGCACCCTGTCTCATGCATCGAACCTGGACTGGTGATCTATTTCACATATGATAATATACATGTTTCAATGCTATTCTCTCAAATCATCCCACCCTTGCCTTCTCCCACAGAGTCCAAAGGTCTGTTCTTTACATCTGTGTCTCTTTTGCTGTCTTACATACAGGGTCATCGTTACCATCTTTCTAAATTCCATATATATGCATTAATATATTGTATCAGTATTTTTCTTTCTGACTTACTTCACTCTGTATAATAGGCTCCAGTTTCATCCACCTCATTAGAAATGATTCAAATGCATTCTTTTTAATGGCTGAGTAATATTCCATTGTGTATATGTACCACAGCTTTCTTATCCATTCATCTGTGAATGGACATCTAGGTTGCTTCCATGGTCTGGCTATTGTAAACAGTGCTGCAATGAACACTGGGGTACATGCGTCTCTTTCAATTCTGGTTTCCTCAGTGTGTATGCCCGGCAGTGGGATTGCTGGGTCATATGGCAGTTCTATTTCCAGGTTTTTAAGGAATCTCCACATTGTTCTCCATAGTGGCTGTACTAGTTTGCATTCCTACCAACAGTGTAAGAGGGTTCCCTTTTCTCCACACCCTCTCCAGCATTTATTGTTTGCAGACTTTTTTGATAGTAGCCATTCTGACTGGCATGAGATGGTACCTCATTGTGGTTTTGATTTGCATTTCTCTGATAATGAGAGATGTTGAGCATCTTTTCATGTGTTTGTTAGCCATCTGTATGTCTTCTTTGGAGAAATGTCCTTCACCATTTCCTGGAGCTTGCTCAAAGTCATGTCTATTGAATTGGTGATGCCATCCACCCATCTCATCCTTTGTCATGCCCTTCTCCTCCTGCCTTCAATCTTTCCCAGGATCAGGGTCTTTTCTAATGAGTTAGCTCTTCATACCAAGTGGCCAAAGTATTGGAGCTTCAGCAGCATCTGTCCTTCCAAAGAATATTCAGGGTTGATTTCCTTTAGGATTGACTGGTTTGATATTCTTGTAGTCCAGGGGACTCTCAAGAGTCTTCTCCAACACCACATTTTGAAAGCATCAATTCTTTGGGCTTCAGCCTTCTTTATGATCCAACTCTCACATCCATACATGACAACCAGAAAAACCATAGCTTTGACAAGGTGGACCTTTGTTGGCAAAGTAATGTCTCTGCTTTTTAATATGCTGTCTAGGTTAGTTATAGCTTTTCTTCCAAGGAGTGAACATCTTTTAATTTCATGGCAATAGTCAGCATCTGCAGTGATTTTGGAGCCCAAGAAAATAAAGTATTGCATTGTTTACATTGTTTCTCCATCTATTTGCCATAAAGTGATGGGACCAGATGCCATGATCTTAGTTCTGTGAATGTTGAGTTTTAAGCCAGCTTTTTCACTCTCCTCTTTCACCTAAATCAAGAGGCTCTTTAGTTCCTTCTTGTTTTCTGCCATAAAGGTGGTTTCATCTGCATATCTGAGGTTACTGATATTTCTCCCAGTAGTCTTGATTCCAGCTTGTGATTCAACTAGCCAGAATTTCGCATGATGTACTCTGCATATAAGTTAAATAAGCAGGGTGGCAACATACAGCTTTGACGTACTTCTTTCCCAATTTGGAAGCAGTCCTGTTATAGCCATGCATCCCAGGAAACAAACTCACTCAGAAGGACAATGCAGATAGTGGAGGGCAGTTTATTACACAGGCAGGCCCAAGGCAGAGTCTCTCTTAGCCAAGGACCCAGACCAACTTTTGTGAAAATCTTATATACCTTAAGTGTACTGCTCAAGCCCACATCCCCAAATTCCTTAAACCTAGCTTGGGAAGTGTTAAGGGGAGACACAATCTGGTTACAGCCATGATTTATAATCAGAAGGGTTAGCTGGTTATACATTGTAGCCCATAACAACAGGTGCCATAAAGATTACAAAGGTGATTGACTACATAGGCAATTATTATATTCTTTTTGGCAATGGGAAATCTTGGTATGGAATCTGGTGTTTATCAGTCCAGGATGCCAGTTTGGCTGTACATATGCTATCCCCATGACTACCAGGCACATAGTCCAAAGCTCACTGAAAGTGCAAGCTGGAGTTTCATTCTTTTTCAAGACAAAGTCAGCTCTGCCTGTTCCTTTCCTTCTTCAGTCCGTTGTTCCTTGTCTGGTTCTAACTGTTGCTTCTTGACCCGCATATGGGTTTTGCATATGTGCGTTGAAAAACCTGATGGGTAAGATGGTGTATTAAGTAAGGTGGTCTAGTATTCCCATCTCTTCAAGAATTTTCCACAGTTTGTTCTGATCCACACAGTCAAATGTTTTAGTATAGTCAATGTTGCAGAAGTAGATATTTTTCTGGAATTCCCTTGCTTTTTCTGTGATCCAATGGGTGTTGGCAGTTTCTCTCTGGTTCCTTGTTTGTTTATAAAGTTTTAATTTAAAATTATTTCAAGACCCAAATATTCCTTTGGTTGTGCATATATTATTGAACTGGGACAGCATGACTAGAATAATCTTGGTGTGACCATATCTTTATTTGACTTTTTTCCCCTGCTTCCAGGATTATATACTGATTGTGAGAAGCCAGACCAAAACCTCTGTGGCCAAGAACAAGGGCTAGGTGAGCCAAGAGTGAAGGGGCAACAGATGTTAGATGACTCTGTGGTCAAGGCAACAGCATGTTTGGCCTCATTGCCACGAATGATTACTGAATTTTTTAGAATAGGGGAACTCGGGTAAATGACTGCTCCTGTACTCAACTGACCGCACTGGAGATTTGTGTGCCCACTGGCCCCCAACTTGTTTTGGATAGACTAAGCAACCCAGGGGGCAGAGGAAGCTAGAGCTTAGTGCTGTTTTGGCTTTCTTTGTAGAGTGAATTTGTTGTTGCTTAAATTTGTTTTTAAATATCTTTCCATTCCTGAGATTCTTCTTCATTTTCCTATTCAAATGGAAATCCTCCACAGAAGTGCACAGTTCTTTGGATGCTGCTGAGGGAAAAAAGAATGGAGAGTTTACTTTTTTAATGCTTGTTATCATAAAATGTATTATAGTTAATATTTTGGGTGGTGAATGAAGTTGACTCACTAACACACATGTGAACTTCTTTGCTTTTAATGTGTTAATTGAGATAGAAATATAATATATCAGAGTATATGTGAGTTGCCTTTACCCTGGAAAAGTTGTTTGTGCACTGACTGCTTTGGTAATATCAAAACCAAACATTTCATGTAAGGTATTCTCTAGTCCTTCCATCCCCTGTACCTCTAAGCACATTTTTGTTTACCTTGCATGATTGTAGTGGCACTCCATAATCCACCTTTGTTTCCATCAGCCGCAGATAAAAATCACCATCAATAATCCATGGTAGCTTTCATTTAATAAAACATATATTCTGGACTTTTTTACTCTTCTCTTTATTTGGGCAGCCATCATTTCTACCCACTAAGAAAAACTGATATAGAGAATGAGAAATAAGATTCAAAGTGCTTTGCAAGACCTGCAGTGTGAATATATACTTCTTAAGAAGCAGGATCAGATGCCATACTGTTAGAAGAATTCTACACTTATTAATTCAGTTTCTCTAACAACTGTAATTCCCAATTTATAACTCAGTTTTCAAATGAGCTAACTGAAGCCTAGAGGTTTTAAGTAACTTGCTCAAGACCTAATTGAGTCACTAGAGCCTGAATTCAGGTACTGTGTGCTGTTAACCATTTTGTGACAAATAACTTTTGAGTTAATGGGAAAAAAAAATCAGTTTTCTTGATTGAGTTTATTGGTAAAAGATAATTACCTTATGAAATCTATTTTTATTTCAATTCTTCTGATTTTATAAAGAGGACTTATTTAAGTGGTACTGTACTTAGTTTCAAAGATATAAAATCAGGTGGCTGTACTCTGGCACACTAAGCAGCTGTATTGAGACTCATATGACTAACACTTGGCTGGACCCCTCATCTGGTACTGGGCCACAGTAAGCACACCCCCCCTGGCTGAACTCAGAGATTCAAAACATTCAGTCTTTGCACATTAGCAGACTTCTGCTTTGTTCATAATAGTGTGGATTTTGCTTAAAGTACAATGCAAATATGCATGAGGCTTTTCAGAGGAAGATTGTATTTGGAGGGGTATTTCATCTTCAGGTTATTTAAATTGGATGTTGACTCTGAAGCTGGGAGGGATTGGGGGCAGGAGGAAAAGGGGATGACAGAGGATAAGATGGCTGGATGGCATCACCGACTTGATGGACATGAGTTTGAGTGAACTCCGGGAGTTGGTGATGCACAGGGAGGCCTGGCAGGTTGCAAAGAGTCTGACATGACTGAGCGACTGAACTGAACTGAACTGAACTGAACTAAACTGAAGTAGTTAGAACAAATGAAAACCTCCATATGCTATGTAAATTAGAAATTATGCAAAAGAATGCAATAATAGTGGCTATTGGTGGTGGTGGTTTAGTTGCTAAGTTGTGTCCAATGCTTGTGATCCCATGGACTGTATGTAGCCTCCCAGGCTACTCTGTCCATGGGATTCTTCAGACAAGAATACTGGAATGGGTTGCCATTTCCTTCTCCAAGAGAGGCTATTGCAACTCCCATAAAAAGAGAATATTGAGCAGTAAGTAGTAAAAGACGCTATGATTGGAAACAGGTTCAAAGATCATCTGATACTTACTATGTGATACTGATGTCATTTAACTGTCTCTGACTTAGTTTCCTCATATACAAAATGATGATGATAATGGCATCAATGTCATAGAGTTATCGTGAGTATTAAATCAGGTAATAAATACAAAGCATATACAGAGTGCTCGTCACAGAGTAAGCCCTCAATGTTAGGAATTATTGCATTCTTGAGAATGTGTATATGAATTGTTATTTGTCTTAATTGGACCATGACTGACTTCAACCAGTAAGAACTTGTTAATGAGCCATTTGTTTATACCAACTATCAATACCCAATCAATTAAATTGAGGTGATAGTTGATGTCATATATGTTTGTTTACAGAGTGAATTACCATGGTGGCTGGCATATGATACAATTAAAAGAATACAGAGAAAAAAAAATAAAAATAAAAAAATAAAAGAATACAGAGAATGAGAGAATGAGATAGAGATATAGATAAAGTTCTAAGAATGGGTGAGTCTAGGACAAGGCCAGAAAAAAATCAAATCAGTATATGTATAATCATACATACAGGGTGAGTCCCTGGTGGCTCAGAGGGTGAAGTTTCTGCCTGCAATGTGGGAGACCCAGGTTCGATCCCTGGGTCGGGAAGATTCCCTGGAGAAGGAAATGGCAACCCACTCTGGTACTCTTGCCTGGAAAATCCCATGGACAGAGAAGCCTGGTAGGCTACAGTCCATGGGGTCACAAAGAGTCGGACAGGACTAAGCAACTATCTATGTGTCTATCTATGTATAATCAACAATGTTTATCAATACTCTATGAGAAATATAATAGATTTATTTATCTATTTAAATCCCTTAATTAAAAATAAATTAGAGGTGACTGAACCAAAAAATAGACTATAGTGTTCTATATTTTGTGAACTGGTAATCAGCCCACTTTAAAACATCAGATTTATTTTTAAATTCTCCATGTATTATCTGCTATTCATTAGCATTTGTAAATGGTTACTAAATAAATTTTAAAATGTATGAAGAAACCAAAGACTTCATATGCCACAAGTGTATTCTGGAAAAGCTGGCCAATTTTCCCAAAAATTCAGACTACTAATAGAAAGTATTAAAAATAATAAACTTTTATAGAATTCTTGCTTTACTATACTTCTATGACTTTTTACTGGAATGCTTGCCACATGTAACTTCCTAGAATCTTTGGGTTTTAATCAGTATACTGATTTTTCTCTTGTATTAGGAAGCTACCCAAACACCCAGGTTGGTATAACTTCTGCTTATTTGAATGTCTCAGAATTAAGTGTATATAAGCTGTGAATTTATAGCTCTTCATCAGATTATAGGAAAACATCTGGAATACAAAAGCAAAGTGATTTCTGTGATAAAATTGAGGAGTCTATTGGGAGTGAGAGTGGGCTGGTCCTTTGTAGGACATCCCAGACTTGGAATGTATACCATGTGCCTTTACAGGGTGGGCTTAAACACATCTTTTCCAGGCCTCAATATTGTTGTGTCTGTTGATGTTTTAACTGTTGTCCATCTTATGGGTGGGGGTGGGAATATGCTAATTTGGAGACTAGAGAAACTAAGAAACCATTCACACCATGTAAGCTAATGCTCCATAAACATTATTCTTGAAAGGAGAGATGAGGACTAAGTTGTACCAAATGGAATTTACAATGGAGAAAACATCCTGCTGAGCCAATTGTCTCTGTGTTCTTTAGTAAACAGAACAGAAAAATGAAGACTTTCTTCAGTGCTAAACTATTTAATTGCATACATAAAACTTTCATGAAATATCGACAGCATTAGTTTGAATAGACTGATCTGTAAGAGGGATAGAAGGCCAAAGTATGTGATTGAATGATGGGAGAAACTCATTAAGGACTGTTGCTCACTCTTAGAAAGCAGCAGGAATATTATCTAGGTTTCTTTGGTAAATCTGTATTCACTTGAAGAGAAAGAGTGCCGTTTTACAGTCATACTTCTTATCATGTATAATTGTTTATTTTCACTTTGTATGAAAGTCGCTCAGTCATGTCTGATTCTTTGCAACCCCATGGACTGTAGCCCACCAGGCTCCTCTGTCCATGGAATTCTCCAGGCAAGAATACTGGAGTAGGTAGCTGTTCTCTTCTCCAGGGGGTCTTCCCAACCCAGGGATTAAACCCAGATCGTGTGCACTGCAGGTGGATTCTTTGCCATCTGAGCCCCCAGGGAAGCCCTTCACTTTGTAAGCACACAACCAAAATGGGGTCACAAGGACTATCCTACACTGAAAAACTAAGGAAAAAGGGGAAAAAATCTACCAATTGTTTACTAATTTGTGTCAGGGACTGTGCTATTTCAGTATATCTTTTATTTCAATATGCTCCATTCAACCAGTCCATCCTAAAGGAAATCAGTCCTGAATATTCATTGGAAGGACTGATGCTGAAGCTGAAACTCCAATCCTTTGGCCACCTGATGTGAAGAACTGCCTCATTTGAAAAGAGCCTGATGCTGGGAAAGATTGAAGGTGGGAGGAGAAGGGGACAGCTGAGGATAAGATGGTTGGATGGCATTACCGACTCGATGGACATGAGTTTGAGTAGATTCTGGGTGTTGGTGATGGACAGGGAAGCCTGGCTTGCTGCAGTCCATGGGGTCGCAAAGAGTCGGACATGACTGAGCGCCTGAACTGAACTGAATTGAACTGAACTGAACTGACTGAAGCCCTATCAAAGCCTATTTGGCCTCCCAGGTGGCACTAGTGGTAAAGAATCCACCTGCCAATACAGGAGACGCAGGAGATGTGAGTTCGATCTCTGGATCAGGAAGATCCCCTGGAGGTGGAAGTGGCAACCCACTCCAGTTTTCTTGCCTGGAGAATCCCATGGACAGAAGAGCCTGGTGGCCTACAGTCCACAGGGTTGTACAGAGTTGGACACGACTGAAGTAACTTAGCATGCATGCATCAAGGCCTATTAGAGTTCTCACAAATAGCTGATGCATATTTTTTTTTTAGTTCAGAAAATAATTGTATGGGATGTATAGTGTTATCCTGTTCAGAGAAAGCAACTAATAATCAAATTTTACAAATGAAGTCACTGAGACTAAAAAATATTGAGTAAATTGATTCCATACCTAGTATTTGATTCTGAGAGACTGAATGTATCAATGGACAATGGCCAGACCATATATAAAAATTGATTTCTGATCTATTAATACTACCTGTAGCAACCAGCCCAGAAAGCCAAGCCACTCTCTGCAGTAATGTAGACTAACAGAGATTTGCTCTCATATTTTATTCTAAAAGTTTTATGCCTTTAGATTTACACTTATATCTATGATATATTTAGTTAATTTTGTGTGTGGTATTAGGAAGTGTTTCATCTTTTTTTTTTGCATGTGGATATCCAGCTTTCTCATTAGAATTTGTTGAAAAGAATATTTTCAACTTTCTGAAAATCGATTGACTGCAAAATTGAGCTTTTAAGTCTTCTGATCCATGAACATGAAATCTCTTTTCACTTATTTATGTTATTAATTTCTATCTGTAATATTTCATAGTTTTCAAAGTATAAATTTTACATGTAACTTTTTAAATTTATTGCAAAGAATTTCATTTTTTAATGCTGTTATAAATAGAATTATTTTCTGGATTTCACTTTAAGGTTGTTTATTGCTAGATATAGAAATTCAGTCAATATTTGTGTATGGATACTTTACCCTGTATGCTTGGTAAACTTGTTAATTCCAATTATGTTTTTATGGATCCCTTAAGATTTTTCAAATAAACAATCATGTCATCAGTAAATAGAGATATCTTTACTTCTTGATTTCAAATCTGGATGCTTTTTATTTCTTTTTCTTGTCTAATTTCCCTGGCTAGGACTTCTAGTAGAATGTTGATATAAGTAACAAGAGTAGGCATCCTTGTTTTGCTTCTGGAGGTAGTGTAAAACATTCAGTCTTTCAACATTAAGTGGGACATTAGCTCTGTATTTTTCACGGATTTTCTTTATCAGGTTCAGAAAATTTCCTTCTTTTCTGGTTGAATTATTTTTCTCTTTGCCCGTTTAATATCATGGAAGACTGTTCAGTTCAGTTCAGTCACTCAGTCATGTCCGACTCTTTGTGACCCCATGAACCACAGCACACCAGGTCTCCCTGTCCATCACCAACTCCCGGAGTCCACCCAAACTCATGTTCATTGAGTTGGTGATGCCATCCAACCATCTCATCCTCTGTCGTCCCCTTTTCCTCTCACCTTCAATCTTTCCCAGCATCAGGGTCTTTTCAAATGAGTGAGCTCTTCATATCAGGTGGCCAAAATATGGGAGTTTCAGCTTCAACATCAGTCCTTCCAATGAACATCCAGGACTGATCTCCTTTAGGATGGACTGGTTGGATCTTGCAATCCAAAGGACTCTCAAGAGTCTTCTCCAACACCACAGTTCAAAAGCATCAATTCTTCGGTGCTCAGCTTTCTTTATAGTCCAACTCTCACGTCCATACATGACTACTGGAAAAACCATAGCCTTGACTAGACGGACCTTTGTTGACAAAGTAATGTCAAATATGCTGTCTGGTTGGTCATAACTTTCCTTCCAAGGAAGAAGACTATCAGATTTTGGCAAATGCTTTTTCTGCATCTATGGAGATAATCATACAATTTTTGTCCTTTGCTCATATGTATTATTACATAGACTAATTTCTGGCTATTAAATAAACCTTACACTTATTGGATAAATTTCACTTGGTCATAGTATATAATCATTTACTTATAGTAAGAATATATTAATGTATAATAATTAAACTATCTTGCATTATATGTTCATTCCCTTTTGAATAATCTGATGTTATTGAGGCTTATTTTAATTTAATTAATTTTTTTATTACAGACAGAGCTGAGTAAGAACAAACCAGATTATTCTGTGTCATGTGTTTTTTAAAGCATTCTTTAGAGAGTAGGAGAGATCTTAAACCTAAAATGAAATTGAAACTCCTCCTCTAAAGGCATACTTCTTACATTGTTAATTGCCGAGGACCAGCCCCGGCTGATCCAGGGTATTCGAAGGGGAGACAGCGTCGGCGACTATTTATATGCTAATTAGAGATATAGAGAACAATAGAATGAGGATAGCTCAGTAGGAAAATTCAGTGGAGAAAAGAAGCTGAGTAGCTTGGTTTACGCGGGAGACCAATAAAACTTCAAGACAAGAAGTTTGCACCACTTACATAGGCCGCAGGCGCCCTCTCGAATAGCGGAAGGTGCCTCACCCTAGACACCTTCTCGAGTGGGTCTTAGAAGCCCAGGCATAATTAGTAAGCGTGGTGGGTTCCGCGCTCCAGATGGAGACTCAGCTGGAAGTTAAAAGAAAGAATGACATGGGGAGACCAAGCGTTGGTGAGCAAGGCCCGTAGCTTTATTTTCAACAGGGGCTTTTATACCCTAAGTTACACATAGAGGATAATAGGGGATGCAAAGTCACCAGTCTTTGATTCTTATCAAAAACCAAGGTTTCTTTCCTGCAAATTTATCGTATACAAATGGTTTAGGTGATTTACATCATCTTCTGGCCAGAAGGCCTACTAACATTTTATGACTCTTGACAAGGACTTATCAACAAAGACTTATTTTCTCTAAGAGTAATTATTTTAAGGTTTGGCACCATCTTCCAAAGATAAAATTGCATTCCTATAGGGCGGATGTGTAATGGGTTTACAACAAAGAAAGAATTTATTACCTTAAGGGTCTAAAGTTACTAACACCAAGGCCACTACTTATTTTTTACTATATACCAACTATTAATTAATACATATTCAAGGATACAATTCAGGGGATGTGAAAACTTGGCAACAAACATTGACTCATCAATGAAATCCTTTACTAGTCTTATTCTGACAGTTTGTAACTCTCTGAGAGGCTCTAAGCTATTTGAATATCTTAAGCTTCCCGTGCCTCTGGAGGCTAGGAGACTGTAAACAATCGTATGCATAGCTGCAGGAGTCCAGGTAAACTTGTCAGGCGAGTTAGAGAGCCATCTGAGGGGTTTGGATTTAAACACTCCTAATTGCCCAGGAACTTTATTAATTGGAGCTGTAAGTTAACTCTTTGACAGAGAGAGAGAGATGGTGGTAGGGGACAGTCCCCAGTAAAGTCAGAGGTGAGAGCACAAAGCAATAAAGTAGGCAGACTCTGGTTTTTGGGGGGAAAATGCTCGAGAATATCCGGGGGGACTCCTGAGGCTCGATCCCGGCTTTGCGTATGCCGAGCCTCCTTCCTCATGACCTTTGTCATGAGCAGAATGCCTCACCGGCTCCCCGCAGTTAATGTACTGCTGTGGCTCATGAGCCTACAGATGATCAGGAGGAACATTCACATAGAAAGAAGAAATAACTGAAAAGAGTGCTGGAGGAAATATCAGGTGTTGCTGAGTAAGAAACTATGCCAAAACCTAGTGGTTTAAAACAATAGTTAGTTATTCTTTTTCATGACTTTGTAAGTCAACTCATCTATGCTAAGCTTAGGTGGACAGTTTTGCCAGTCTTGGATGAGTTCACTGCAGTTGGCTGGCTACGTGGCTCTGCTCAATGTGTCTCTCATTGCCCTCTTCCTGTGACCAACAGATAGAGTCAGTATGTTCTTCTGATGAGGGAAGAGATATAGGAGAGTAACTGGGACTGTGCAAGGCCTCTTGAGGCCTAGGGTTGGAACAGGGCACTGCAACTTCTACTTCTTTCTTCTGGCCGAAGCAAGTCACATTGGTTGTGGAAATAAACTTTGCTTCAGTGGGAGGAATTCGAAACTCACATAATAAAGTAAAGAATTAGGGTCAGTCATGCAATCAATCTACCACAAGGAATTAGGGAGGAAGTAAAGAGTTTTCCCAGTTTAGTTATTTCTGTCAAATGTAAATTGAGTTCTATTTTTGTTAGACTAGAAAAGAACAACCTTTTGAAAAATATGTTAATTCTGTCTTGTTGAGGGAGTGTGTACAGTATAAAAAAACTAGAGGAACCTAGGATGGAGTTCACCAGTCATTTAATTTAGCAGACTGGTCCTTACAACATGTGCCCTTTCGTGATATGTGTGTGTGTATGTGTGTTAATTGCACAGTCATGGCCAACTCTTTGTGACCCCATGGACTGTACCCACCAGGCTCCTCTGTCCATGGAATTCTCCAGGCAAGAACACTGGAGTAGCCATTCCCTTCTCCTAGGTATCTTCCTGATCCAAGGATCAAACCCAGGTCTCCCACAATGCAGGCAGATTCTTTACCATCTGAGCCACCAGGGAAGCGCCACCAGCCACCTCCCCCCACCCCCCAACTTTCATGATAACAGTGCTTATTCTGTCCTTTCTTATTTGCCTGTCTCTTGTATGGGTATAGAGAAAATTATTCTAGAAAGCAGGTAATTAGGCATTTCTAGTTCTTGGGAGGTTTAATCTTTACTTTTCTCAGGAATGTGAAGCATCAGCAGGTTTTGTTTGTCTTTAAAATGAGGAGGATTCTAGCGAAGCTGACTTGTTACTCCACAAATATCTTAAAAGTGTGGAACTTTCCCTCTGGAATTATTATATGTGAATGGATTCCTACATTTTACAATGGAAAAGCATGAAATCATAGCCGGCTTGGCTACTGCTATTATTCATTTAGCAGCTTTTATTCTTTTAACAGTTAAACTTCCATTATGTTTTACTATTTGTTACATACCATTTTTGTGTGTTTTATGCATTTTGCAGTTAACTATTTGAAAGAACGTTTAGTCCTTGAACGTAAGAGTGATTTCCCATTCTCATGCTTTTGTCTTTTACCAAGGCCATGTGTATTTTTAAAGATAATAATAAATTCTGCTATTAAAAAAAGCCTAATAACACACTTTATTTTTCTTGCTACCTATAGCAAGTTCTAATGTTTCAAGTGTTGGGGCATGCGCTTGGGAATGTATTGATGTACAACATATATACCTACAAATATTAGATGTTGCGTCAAACACAGTGACAACCACAGGTGAAAAGGAATAGAAAGCTCTGGCAATCAGTACACAGATTTTTGGACACACGTACAAACAATAGGCTAAGTTGAAAATAGTATTCTAGAATGCTAAGTTTTGCAGGAAATATATGTAATTTTGAAAGAGTTCTTTTTTATTTATCAGAAGTTTTATTTATTATTCATAGTGAAAAACAGACAGTTTTAAAACCACATTAATTCTGGTATTAGGAGTTTATTTACTTGAAGAATATATGTTTCTATGCATTTGTAACAATGATTTGCAAAATTATAAGAAAGTGAAGTGATATTTTCTTCTATTAGATTTATTTCTATATGTTTATATATATATAAAGTATGACTTTAAGATAATGAGAATATTGTACATTGAAAGGAAACAGTTTAAAATGTATGGAATGTATATTTCAAAATACATGTTGTCCATCAGGTCATCAAAGGAAGTTGTCGTTGTTCAGTCACTCAGTTGTTTCCGACTCTTTGTGACCCCCTGGATTGCAGTATGCCAGGTTTCCCTGTCCTTACTTGTCTCCCAGAGTTTGCTTAAACTCATGTCCATTGAGTTGGTGATGCCATCCAACCATTTTGTCCTGTGTCATCCCCTTTTCCTCCTGCCTTCAAGCTTTCCCAGCATCAGGGTCTTTTCCAATGAGTCGGCTTTTTGCATCAGGTGGCCAAAGTATTGGAGCGTCAGCTTCAGCATCAGTCCTTCCAATGAATATTCAGAGTTGATTTCCTTTAGGATTGACTGGTTTGATCTCCTTGCAGTCCAAGGGACTCTCAACAGTCTTTTCCAACACCACAGTTCAAAAACATCCAATCAAAGGAAGAAGTCAAATCTTTTTTGAAAAAAATTTGTAATTGCTCCATGATGAATTAGCCCGGGTTTTATAAGAAAATCACTCTCATTTCCTTATTTTCACTCTTACCCGCAAATATTATTCAGCTTGTTTTTTTTTTTTGTTTATTCTTCAGACTTGACTTGTAAAATAAATCTATTTTGTTAATAGTGAATATTATTCACTGATTCTCTGACTCAGAAGCTACCATAGTTTCCCTTTTGCAGATATCTTTCAGATATAGTTTAAGAAAATACAATTATATAAGTGTGTTTATTTCTCTTGTATTTGTCAACATAGATAGTAAAATGCTCACAATTTCTCAGCTTACTTTTGTTTTATTAAGGAATCACTTGATCTCCTGATGCCTGTGATTTTTCCTCTGCAAAGCAGGAAATCAGCCCTGCACCCCAATTTATGCAACATCATTATGACAGAGAAAGGAGATGACAGCAAGGGAATTCCATCTTGGCCTGCTAAAAATAAAGTCCATCCCTTCTTTGAGGCAGACTTTGGATAGGTATCCCAATTCAGAGACTTTTCCAAACTAGGAAGAATGGCGGAGCAGTTAAGTACATAGGCTCTACCACAGGGCAGTTATGCGCATTTCTTTCTACTACAGGCTTAGCCAACTTAACTTCTTATTGGATAGGTATCTTCAGACAAGTTATTTTAGTCATTCAGAACTTATTTCCCCTCCTTAAAATGAGGTTTTTAAAATCATCTTTATAATGATGCAAACATGGTAGAATTAAATGAACTAAAAAATAATATACTTAAAACAAGAGCTAGAACATAGTAAGTGCTATAAACATTATAGTTACATACTGACCTGTGGGACTTCTGCATTTGAACATCCAGAAACCTCTATTTATACCTCTGCAGCAGTATTTATCTTTGTTTCAAAGTGCAACCCACTCCAGTACTCTTGCCTGGAAGATCCCATGGACGGAGCAGCCTGGTAGGCTGCAGTCCACAGGGTCGATAAGAGTCGGGCATGACTGAGCGACTTCCCTTTCACTTTTCACTGTCATGCATTGGAGAAGGAAATGGCAACCCACTCCAGTATTCTTGCCTGGAGAATCCCAGGGACAGAGGAGCCTGGTGGGCTGCTGTCTATGGGGTCGCACAGAGTCTGACACGACTGAAGCGACTTAGCAGCAGCAGTAGCAGAGCTATTCTTGTCCTTGCCTTATTTTTTCCACCAGATTTAATGAAGTTCCTGAGGGCAGGAATTGTTTCATTCAGTTTTGATTCCCTAAACACTTAGGCCTGCTTCACAGTAGCTGCTTAAAAGTATTTATTGAATAGTGTTGAAAAGTCAAAAGTACATGTAAAGTATATAACATATAATGAAATTAATTTCTGTATGTGTTGTGTGAAATTCATATCATTACATTCTTCTTTATAGAATGGTGTCATAGATAGAGACTTAGTTTTGGAATTAGATAGTCATGAATTCAGTTTTCATTCTTCTGCTGTCTTTGCAAAAGTGACTTTACTTTCCTTAACTTCAGTTATAAAACTCAGGAAATAATAAATACTTTACAGAGCTATTCTGAGGGTTGGAGATAATATATTTAAAGCTTCTAGCATGATAGTAGTAGTCACAATATATGGGTAGCTATTATTTTATTTTTTGGCTTCACAAACTTTGAAGTTTATTTTGTATTAGAATAGCCTATTTATACATAAAATAGAAAAAAATTCCACTGATGGAATCCAAATACATGACTTCAATGAAAAGTAAATCTCAAAAACTTTTAAGTCAGCCAAAGTGAATACTTCAAAAGAAATGAAGCAAAATGGCAGCCAGGAGATGGTTCCATCTGTTTATCTGAGAGAGCTTATATCCTGAAGCCAATCTGAAGGCTTTCTCTATTTAAAACACATGGCTTTAATAGACTGAACTCTATGGTTCAAAAGGAATCAAGATCTCCTCCAGGGATTAGGGTGGTGGGGACAACAAATGGAAGCTTTCAACTAGTATGAACTAGTATGAAGGAATAATCTCTCCGTTAAGTCACTGTTAAGTGACTGTTTTAGGCTAGAACAGCAACACAGCCTGCAGTGAAACACAGAATTATCAGTGACCAGAAATGGCACCCCACTCCAGTATTCTTGCCTGGAAAATCCCATGGACGGAGGAGCCTGGTAGTCTGCAGTCCATGGGGTCGCTAAGAGTCGGGCACGACTGAGCGACTTCACTTTCACTTTTCACTTTCATGCATTGGAGAGGGAAATGGCAACCCACTCCAGTGTTCTTGCCTGGAGAATCCCAGAGACGGGGGAGCCTGGTGGGCTGCCGTCTATGGGGTCGCACAGAGTCGAATACGACTGACGTGACTTAGTAGTAGCAGCAGTAGTAGAAGGAACCCACACTACCAAGGGTGCCTTACAGAAGGATGATGTAATAATTAGGAAGATCTCCAGCATCCAATGACAAGTGGAAGACCCAGGTTACTTATTACAAACTGAACATTAATAAAGAGCTTATTAATAAAAATTTGCCAATATATAGGTTTTCAAAATAGCTGATACCACATCCTTAAGTTTCCATATGGGCTATTGAAAGGGCATTCTTTTCAAGTCATGAATCAATGGGTATGAATAATGACTGATTAAACCATTATATATCCTAATAAAAGCACCATTGCATATACGGTTATAAAATGACTGAACTAAGAGTTTTCTAAGAATTTATTTCACAAAATTGTAATGCATGCTTGATTTGCATGTAATACTTAATTCTCATCCAAGAAACCATGGCAGAAGCTTTATCCCATTGGTATTACTCAGTGATTTTTTTTCTTTTAGTTGAAAGGAAGAGGAGGAAGCCAGCTGCAGCTTTGACACTTATAATTGCACCCCATATAATAGCAATAGTTATGTATGAGCTGTTTAATTTGAAAGTACCATCAGGCATGCAAATTTCACATCAACTAAAAGTAAAGGGAGAAAAATGTCTGTCAAATGGAAAAGGGTTAAATTACTAGGATTAAAAGAAGGAAATTATTTCTAACATTCTGTGAAAGTATAGCTAGGAAGTAATGCATAAAAATTGAAACTCCTACATGTAAAGTTAAAATGTTACTTAAGTATTAAATTGGATTCATTTTCACTTAGCATTTCAGAAAGATCTGGTAACACTCTGGGTGGTGTGTGTAGCAACTCTCAATGAAAATTTTAAAATTTGTTTGGAAAAATACCAGTTGCACTGATGTGACTCCTCAACCTCAAATGGCTGTGGACCGTAAGGTTCTGAGGTTGGCTCAGCCTACACTGATGTGAGAGTGATTACTGAGAACATTCCACTGTGCTCTGGGGGTTGGAAAGCGGTAAGTAGCATGCATCTGTGAGTCAAGTTTATACGTCTTGATATGCAATCTTTTGTTTCCTTGCTCAGAAAGATAACTCTATTCTTCCAATTTTATAAGTGCATTTAGTTGGGCTAAAATTATTACATGTATCTGTAATATTCTTACAGGAAGTCAGATCATAAAATAATAATAATAATAATGAAATCTGAGAGCTAATTTTGGAAAAACCAAGCCTAGTACAAGCACATGGCTCATTCAAGGTCACTGAGCTCCTTAGCATGAAAGCTGGGTCTTAAAGTGAGAGGATTTGGTTGCAGCCTCCCAAGCCTTTCTTTTCCTCTTTGCTACATGAACACTGAAATCCTTTCTAGCTCTCAAATACCACAGCTCCCAAAGTAAATGTCTCCGTTGTCTTATTTCTTCAAAATTTTATTTTGGAGGGAAATTGTTTTGAAACAAATTTTACTTAGACTGTATTTACTATAAAATAATACTTCAGTTTTTATAACTTAGAAATAGATTGAAAAGCTGGTTATTAATTTTGGAACATAGAATGTGCAACAGTGTCCTGTATTTAGAATACCATAGCTAGTCACATAATTCAGCATAACCAAGGAAATCACTTTATTGGTGCTACCAATATCTAGGTGATACTAAACTGAAGAAAACTAAATAATTTTTCTTAGAAACATGATGGTTTAGGAATATTCATTCTGGTTCTACAAACAAAGACTTTGTTTCTTTTGAAAATCATTTCCTGATAGCTCAGTTGGTAAAGAATCCACCAGCAATGCAGGAGACCTGGGTTTGATCCCTGGGTTGGGAATATCCCCTGGAGAAGTGAAAGGCTACCCACTCTGGTATTCTGGCCTGGAGAATTCCATGGCCTGTATAGTCCACGGGGTCACAAAGAGTCAGACATGACAGAGTGACTTTCACTTTCACTTTCTAAATTCTAAGGGATGTAGTTTCTTCATTTGTAAAAAGGAGTCTCAGATTACTTGACTTTAATGTCAAGGTAAAACAAAACACTCCCCCGCCCCCCACCCCACTCCCACATCCCCCACCCCCAAAAAACCAAAACAACAGATTTCACTTTATCAGGATTTATTAGCAGAGTTTTTGCTTTTGGGATGATGGAGACATACTTTCCCCTATTTCTCCTACTAAGAATAACTAAAACTCCTACATGTTATAAATAAAACAAGCTCTTGCACATTACA
Organism: Bos indicus x Bos taurus; assembly: GCF_003369695.1. Lineage (NCBI taxonomy): Eukaryota > Metazoa > Chordata > Mammalia > Artiodactyla > Bovidae > Bos > Bos indicus x Bos taurus. The sequence continues at coordinate 87,501,078 of NC_040081.1, read as the reverse complement.
AATAAAACAAACCTAAGAAGATTCTGATTGATGGAAAGAAGAAGCCAGACAAACTTGGACATCAAGACCTAAGAAAGGACACATTAGTGAATTTCCTAAATTTTCTTTTTAGCCTTATCTCAGATTTGGAGCAGAAGCTGGCAATCCAATAATGCCAATCAATGGCTGCAGATAAACACAGCTCCAACCAACACCTTCTTTCCCTAGTCAAAGAACCAGGAAAGGGACTGCCAATCAAGAGTAAAACTTTTAGACAGTATGGCTCTCTTCTATCCACGCACCACAAAAAAACCTCTGGTCCTTCCCCCTATTTATGCCAGCAGAAGTTGCATGAATTAGACTTTCCGCCTAATGAGGCTATCATGAAGTGTGACCAAGAATCAGAAAAGGCCAAGTAAGGAACAGGGACTTTCATCCCTACTGGCTGATAATGGGTCCACCCATTGTGATGACGGTGGTGAATCTACTCCATCTCCACCCAGCAGTAAGGAGGCACCCTTCACCCTCTCCCTGGGGTGGTGTCACTGGAGGCCTAGTAGAGACTCAGAACTTTTATAGTCACTCATTCAGCACTAACAAGGCCACCCCCACCTAAGGGTCAGTGGAGGCCAAATCCTACCCCTGCCCAGCAGTAAGGAAGGGCACCACCATTGTTAAGTATCAACAGGGGCCAAGTGGGGAATTTGAGCTTCTATGTCCTTCTGGCCTGTGATAAGGTGGAACCATCCTTCCATGCTAGAGCACTATCAAAAAAGATCATTTAAAACAGGTTTAAAATTTAAAAAAATTTTTATACAGAATAAAAACCAAAGAGTAAAATTAAAAATATTAAAAAAATTTTAAAAAGTGGCTTTGTTTTTCATAATTTATAAACTTTCTTCTCAAAGACACTTTCAGGCTCAAGTGTTTTCACTATCAAATTCAACCAGTTATTTAAAGAAATAACATCAAAGCACAGATCTGGAAGGAACATTTATATTTATAATATCTCTTTTCAGAGGTAATGACTTTTAATATTTTGACTATTTTCATCATATCTACTTTTAAAATACAAAATTGGAATTATGCCACATGTATTCTTATTTCATTAGTGTTGATGTGCAAATAATTTCCTCCTCTAAATTTACTTGTAGAGTATAATTTAACTGATTGTATAGATTTTATTGAGTAGACATACCATAATTGATATAATTAATTTCTTATTGTTGGGTAAGTGGATTTTTTTCCCATTACATTGTAATTCACGGCAAATAGAAGGGGAAAAGTGGAAGCAGTGAGATTTGATCTGGGTGCTCCAAAATCACTACCAATGGTGACTAAAGCCATGAAATGAAAAAGATACTTGCTCCTTGGAGGGAAAGCTATGACAAACCTAGACAGCACATTAAAAAGCAGAGACATTGCTGACAAAGGTCCATATAGTCAAAGCTATGATTTTTCCAGTAGTCATGTATGGATGTGAGAATTGGACCATAAAGAAGGTTGAGCACTGAAGAACTGATGCTTTCAAACTGTGGTGCTGGAGAAGACTGTTGAGAATCCTTTGGTCAGCAAGGAGACCAAAACAGTCAATCCTAAAGGAAATCAATCCTAAATATTCATTTGAAGGACTGTTGCTGAAGCTGAAGCTCCAATACTTTGATCACCTGATGCAAAGATCTGATTAGAAAAGACCCTGATGCTGGGAAAGATTGAAAGCCAAAGGAGAAGCAGGCAGCAGAGAATAAGATGGTTAGACAGTATCATGGACTCAATGGACATGAATTTGAGTAAACTCTGTGAGACACTGGAAGACAGAGGAACGTGGCTCCTCTGTAGTGCTATAATCCATGGGGTTGCAAAGAATCAGACATGACTTCGTGACTGAAAACCAACAGTAAAATATGGTTATTCATATTCCAATATCTAAGAGTTAATAAGAAGGAGACTTGATCTAAGCCTGATTTATGTATCTTAAAACTGAAATTCCATCTTTTCCAGTGTTCCAGTTCACTCTGATTATGGTACTTTTATTTTCATCAGAATGTGACCCTGAATACAAATGGAAAGAAATTAGTTTTAGCTCTGCTCTCCCTCACTTCTTTCTTTCCCCTTTATCTCCCTCTGTCCCTCATTTCAGATATGTTTAAGTGCAAATAATTGATTTTTGTTGTCAAAAATCTCAAACGAAGAAAGAGGAGGAGATAGAATTTTGGTTGTCACAGTAACTCATATTGGAATCAGGAAATAGTACTTGAATTTTTTGTCTTCATTTTCTTCAACTATAAAGTGAAAAAATTGAGTTACTAGTTGTCTAAGGTTATTCTCATCTGCTAAATTCTTATGTTTTCCTTTCTTCAGGCCATCATAATGTTACTGAAGTCATGCATTCATAATTTTTCCAGTTTTTCCTGTTCTTTCACATGATTTTTCAGGGGTTTATTGTTTGTCTTTGTTTTATTATTACTTTAAAATTTTCTGGCATTATTGTTTGGTGTGTAAAGAACATGTGTGTGTGTGTGTGTGTGTTAGTTGCTCAGTATATGATGATAGTTTATAAATGGTATTTATTTATTTATTTATATGCTTCCCAGGTGGCTCAGTGGTAAAGAATGTTGATGATGATGATGCTAAGTCAATTCAGTTGTGTCTGACTTGTTGCGACCCTATGGACTGTAGCCCACCAGGCTCCTTTGTCCATGGGATTCTCCAGGCAAGAATACTGGAGTGGGTTGCCATTTCCTTCTCCAAAAAAGAACATGCGGGGATACGTTTTTCCATTGCCAGCATCTGGTCCCATCACTTCATGGGAAATAGATGGGGAAACAGTGGAAACAGTGTCAGACTTTATTTTTGGGGGCTCCAAAATCGCTGCAGATGGTGACTGCAGCCATGAAATTAAAAGGCGCTTACTCCTTGGAAGAAAAGTTATGACCAACCTAGATAGCATTTTGAAAAGCAGAGACATTACTTTGCCAACAAAGGTCCGTCTAGTCAAGGCTATGGTTTTTCCAGTAGTCATGTGTGGATGTGAGAGTTGGACTGTGAAGAAAGCTGAGCCCCAAAGAATTGATGCTTTTGAACTGTCATGTTGGGAGAAGACTCTTGAGAGTCCCTTGGACTGCAAGGAGATACAACCAGTCCGTTCTGAAGGAGATCAGCCCCAGGATTTCTCTGTAAAGAATGATGCTAAAGCTGAAACTCCAGTACTTTGGCCATCTCATGCGAAGAGTTGACTCACTGGAAAAGACTCTGATGTTGGGAGGGATTGGGGGCCGGAGGAGAAGGGGACGACAGAGGATGAGATGTCTGGATGGCATCACTGACTTGATGGACGTGAGTTTGAGTGAACTCCAGGAGTTGGTGATGGACAGGGAGGCCTGGCGTGCTGCGATTCATGTGGTTGCGAAGAGTCGGACACGACTTAGTGACTGAACTGAACTGAAAATTTCTCTGTTTTTCTTCATCTATGCTGGGTGGGTGGGAGAGTCAATCACTACTCTGAATTTCTCAAAGCGCTAAGTATAGGCTAGCTTACAAGGTATAGAACATGTACCAGCTCTTACTTTTTATAGCCATTTAGTCTATCTGACTCTTAGTTTCCTGATCTGTAAAACAGAAAATTATCTACCTCACAGTTTCCCTTGAGAAGGATTCAATAATGCGGTAATGAGCCAGAATGTCCTCTGTGGAATAGAAGTCAGTCCTGGAGCACCGTCTGAGTCACAGACTACAAAGGGCCTCTCACCACTAGATGGCAGAGTGAAGCATACTCTGTTCATCCTACACTGAAGTCAGTTGACCTTAGCTAGTCCAGCCTTTTATGACAAGCATCTATTTCTTTGCCATTTTCATTAATCTACCCTTGTGATTCCACTCCCTTAGCTCCCAAGACCTCCAGACTGATATTTTGAAGTTCTTCTTCTTAAGTTGTCAAGAGAAGGATTTTTTTGCCACATGTTTTCAGTTGTCCATCCCCGGTCCCTAGCTACTTGTTGGCTCACTAGCCTTGACTACTCAGAAGGGAAGGAAAGCATCTTGACCTGGAGAGTTTGGTCATTATCTTATCAAGTTAGGAGCCGATAACATACAATTTTTTTTTACATACGTCCATATGGCTTGTCACTGTTTGAAGGTCTGACATCAAGGACATCCTGAGGGACTGAGTGTCAAGATAAAGAACACTGTACCCAGCACCTGGGGAGTCAGTTCACATTCACCCTGACCTCCCTGGAGTGGGGTGATTTAATACTTTATAATGGACAACAAAATCCTGTATAGTGTATGTCTGATCAGAATAGTTACAAATACAGTTCTTCACTGTTTGCTTTTTCTTTAGATAAACAACATTGGAAATCCATACATAAAAAAGAAATGAAGTTGTTTTCTTTTCTACTATGGTTAGAAAACTTGTGGTAACTCCGAGTCATGGAACAAGATTGAACACTCACAAGATTACTCCAAACACAGGGTTTTCCTTACAAATAGGCGGCGTAGATGGTGCTTCAAAGATGTTGTCTACAAAACAAATGTTGAGAATTTCCTTTCTAAAAGTATCTTCCTCAGAGTCCAGCTGGGATGTTCAAATTTCCCTTGTTTGGGTTTAAGGCATTATTACTCTGTGTACCCCATAAAAGTGTGTGTCCCAGAGGGTTATAATTTGATATGAATTTGTTTTTAAATTTACTGTGTTAGCATGAGGAACTGGATTCCATGGATCCAGTAAGCTAAGTAAACTAAGCTAAGTAATAGCTGAGTTCAAGTTAAGATTCCTTAAACATAGTTAAAGTCTGTGTTTTGTTGGAGTTGGAGCATAGAATACCTCAGAGGAAGAAGAGAGATCAGAGCAGCAGGTGGTATCCAAAAATATTGAGTTTCCACAAGGAAGAAGAGTAGTATAGGCTTAAGGGTTAGCAGAAGGTTAAATCAGATAATGTATATGAATTTTTTAGCCCAGAGCTTGACTCAAAGTATATCCTCAACAGTAAATAGAAGAGGTACTTTTATCTTTTTTTTTAAAAAAGAACAATAAAATCAAGAGAAACTGAGAAAAAATTTTACAGTCACTACAATGTGCCTTGCAGATTGATGCTGGGCCACAAAAGAGAACAATACAGGCTTGGTTCTTGCCCTCAGGGAGCTAAACTTGGGTAGATGGGCAACTAACTACGAATTATGAGAGAGTGTATGGTAAATGCTGTGCTGGAGAAAGGTCAGAGCAGGGTGTTTGAGGAGTATTTAGAGTTTTCTAGAGAAGGTGATTTTCTCTTCTGTGACCTGAATGAGGAATGGGTGATGTGGGGAAAGAAGGAGAGCTTCAAACAGAGGAAACACATACATGAAAATCCAGAATGAAGACTGGGAAGGACATGCCTGAGAGCTGAAAAGAATGTTATTGTTGAAGGATAGAGTACTAGTGGGTCACTGTTTTGAAATGACGCTGAAGAGGTTGACGGAAGAAGGTAAAGTGGAAAGTGGTGGGCATAAAAGACATAGCTATAGCTGTTTGAAGCTGCAACTGCTGCTGCTGCTAAGTCGATTCAGTCGTGTCCGACTCTGTGCGACCCCATAGACGGCAGCCCACCAGGCTCCCCTGTCCCTGGGATTCTCCAGGCAAGAACACTGGAGTGGGTTGCCATCTCCTTCTCCAATGCATGAAAGTGAAAAGGGAAAGTGAAGTTGCTCAGTCGTGTCCGACTCTTTGCAGTCCCATGGACTGCAGCCTACCAGGCTCCTCCATCCATGGGATTTTCCAGGCAAGAGTACTGAAGTTGGGTGCCATTGCCTTCTCTGGAAGCTGCTACTAGCTTCTCCAAAGGGAGAAAATCCTTAGTCAACAGTGCAAATCTGCTAATTGCTTTTGGAACATTGATGCTACAACCAACTTTTGATGAGTTTGGGAGAAAACAACATTCTTATGACCACTTTCATTCTCTGAATCAAATACAATTGAAATGCTGTTGCTTCTCTCCTTACACTCTTCTCTTTCCTTCAGAAGGATCAGAGTGGTCAAAGGTCACTTGCATTTCCTGATGTCTACCACTGTGTGGTGCATATGATGGAAAAATTTGAATCTCCTGAGACTTTGTGATGTCTTCAAAGGAACCACCGATGCCCGTGTGGAAATTTGTTTTTGCACATGTGTAGAAATTTTTTTGGGGGGCGGGGTGCTTCCCTGGTGGCTCAGATGGTAAAGCATCTGTCTGCAATGCAGGAGACCCAGGTTCGATCCCTAGGTTGGGAAGATCCCCTGGAGAAGGAAATGGCAGCCCACTCCAGTATTCTTGTCTGGAAAATCCCATGGATGGCGGAGCCTGATAGGCTACTGTCCATGGGGTCGCAAAGAATCGGACACTACTGAGCGACTTCACTTCACTTCACTTCACCACTGTGTGGCACCACAAAGAACAAGCAAGGGCCACTGGGCATAGAAGAGAAAAAAGCTGAATAAACAGGGAGTTCAAAATTAAAAAAAAAAAGAAGTATTCAGTACAAGTAAATAATACAATTCATGTCACATCCACTCCCACTCTCCTCCCAGATAACCAGTGTTAACAGATGGTGTGTCTTTTTCTACCTTTTGCTAAGACTGTTGCTACTGCTGCTGCTAAGTTGCTTCAGTCGTGTCCGACTCTGTGGGACCCCATAGACGGCAGCCCACCAGGCTCCCCCGTCCCTGGGATTCTCTAGGCAAGAACACTGGAGTGGGTTGCCATTTCCTTCTCCAATGCATGAAGGTGAAAAGTGAAAGTGAAGTTGCTCAGTCGTGTCCGACTCTTCACAACCCCATGGACTGCAGCCTACCAGGCTCCTCCATCCATGGGATTTTCTAGGCAAAAGTACTGGAGTAGGGTGCCATTGCCTTCTCCGACTAAGCACAAGTAAAGCTATATATACATACAAAGCTGTTCCCTTGTTTTTAAAAGGGGCTGTACTTCACACATTACTTTGAAACTTGTATTCTTATTTAATAATATATTATGGACAACATTCCAGTTTTAGAAACATAAATAATTAATCCAGTCTTTAATGCTGCATAGTCAGTTCAGTTCAGTTCAGTTGCTCAGTCGTGTCTGGCTCTTTGTGACCCCATGTACCGCAGCACTCCAGGCCTCCCCGTCCATCACCTTCTGTAGTATATTGTGCTGTAATTTAACCAACTGCTCCACTCTTGAGGGGGCTTCGGATTGTTCTTAGGTCACACTGTAAACATGCTATAATAAATGTGCATATATATTTGCCAGTTCTTACAGATGTTTTCTATGGGTTGTCATAGTGGATTCCAAAAAGTGGGTTGAATGAATCAACGTGTAACTATGACTCTGTATTTTCTCTTTTGAAGATACCACATGCTTTCCTTTTTTTCCCCTGAATCCTTGAAAGCAACCAATTCTCAAATTTTGGGTAGAGAGAGTGGTGATTCTTAGCTTTAATGCTCTTCTTATCAAGGCCATCAGCATTCAAACTTGTTGGTCTCAGGAAACTTACACTACCAAATATGATTGAGAACCTCAGAGAGCTTTTTCAGTAATAGAAGTAGTCTCTAGCAATAATTACCATACAAGCAATTAAAACCGAGAACTTTAAACATTTATGACTTCCTTCAAAAACAGCAATAATAAATGCATTATATATTAATATATAATATATTTTATGAAAAGCATTTATTATTTCCAAAACAAAAAATTATTGGAAAGAAAAGCATTGGTTTTCTTTTTTGCCCATTTCTTTAATATCCTGCTTAATAGAAGACAGCTGGATTCTGATATCTGCTTCTGCATTCTAGTAAGTTGTTTTGGTTGAATGATACAAAGAATACTGGGACTCACAAATATGTAGTTGGAAACAGGAGTATTTTAATAGAATTTTCATATAATTGTGGATATTCTTCTTTGATACTATATAAAACTTGACAAGAGGTAGTTTCATAAATGTTATATGCAATTTGGAATATAAAACCATATCAGTAAATGTATATTCTTAATACATTACAGTTCTTGCTTCTTGAATGAATCTTTTTACTCATATATTGATCATTTAAAAAATATTGATTCTGTGAATTGTATAGGGTTTTCAAATGCAGTTGTTAACTTCACCAGCAATCCAATCTTTCGGTATTAGGAAAATATGAGGGCCTTATTGGTAAATACTAGTTTTCTAAAATCCTAATTTCCACTTTAAATCTCAAAGGTTATCATTGGAAACATTGTTAATTATTTTCCTTGAAGTGACAGATTTACTTCATTCATTTTGAATAAAGCATTTCTGGCTCAGCTGGTAAAGAATCCACCTGCAATGTAGGAGACCTGGGTTTGATCCCTGGGTTGGGAAGATCCTCTGAAGAAGGGAAAGGCTACCCACTCCAGTATTCTGGCCTGGAGAATTCCATGGACTGTATAGTCTATGGGGTTGCAAAGAGTTGGACACGACTGAGAGACTTTCACTTCACTTCACATTTGCCAAATACTCAGTTATGAATAACTATAATATGCCTATGGAAAAGAGCCTCTCATGAAAAAGAGGCTCATTTAGTTTATAACTCAGTCTCACAGGTGTTTTTCTTGAGTCAATGATTTATACCCAAAGGTACACCTAATTTATTTATTCCCAAAAGATACTTAAAAAAAAAGTGCATTCAGTGGTCGGGATTTGAGAAATTCAGTATGTTTTCCTGTATCACCAAAAACAAAAACATTTTAAAATGTAACTGGACTTTTTTTTTTTCCCTCGAAAGTGACAGTGTGACAGTGAAGAAATCAGTGATGACTTCTACATTTTGGTTCTGGTGACTTGATTCAAACTGCTGCTGCCTAGTCACTTCAGTTGTGTCGGACTCTATGTGACCCCATGGACTATAGACCACCAGTCTCCTCTGTTCATGGAATTCTCCAAGCAAGAATACTGGAGTGAGTAGCCATGCCCCTCCTACAGGGGATCTTTCAAACCTAGGTTTTGAACCTGGGTCTCCTGCACTGCAGGCTTCTCCATTGCTTTTGTACCATCAGTGCAAATGCCAATACAGAGAAAAATAGATTTTGATTTTATTTTGAAAGTATTTTGACCCCATTAGCACCGTGAAAACGTTTCAGGTAATTTTAGGGGTACAACCAATGTTGAGGATTACTCTTTTGGATTCATGCTTCTTAAATGTTGCTGCTGCTGCTGCTGCTGAGTCACTTCAGTCGTGTCCGACTCTGTGCGACCCCATAGACGGCAGCCCACCAGGCTCCCCCGTCCCTGGGATTCTCCAGGCAAGAACACTGGAGTGGGTTGCCATTTCCTTCTCCAATGCATCAAAGTGAAAAGTGAAAGTGAAGTCGCTCAGTCATGTCCAACCCTCAGCGACCCCATGGACTGCAGCCTACCAGGCTCCTCCATCCATGGGATTTTCCAGGCAAGAGTACTGGAGTGGGGTGCCATTGCCTTCTCCATCTTAAATGTTAATGCACACATAAATTATCTGGGGATCTTATTAAGATACAGATTCAAATTCAGTAGTCTTGAGGTAGGACCTGAAAGTTGCATTTGTAAAAAGTTCCCAGGTGAAGATAATGCTTTCTGTAGGTGGCTACACTTTGAGTAACAAGTCTCTAGACCCGCATTATCCAAACAGTAGCCACTAGCTCCATGTGACTACTTTAATTTAAATTTAAAGTAATTAAAATTAAATAAATATTCTCTTAGTCAGTCATATTAGCCACATCTTGATCACTCAAAGCCACCTGAGGCTAGTGTGTATCATGCTGGACAGAGCAAACAGAGCTTTCCACCATCACAGAAATCCATCAGACAATGATGTTCTGGATTGTTTACATGGAGTTAATAATGACAAGCCCATGTAGCTGAGCTTATTTAAATATTCATCAGAAGCTACTCTTCAAAATAGGTAAGCGTAATTTATGAATAACTTCATTTTTCTGATCAATGTTAAAAAGACAAATGATTTAGGATTTTAAATAATGTTTAGACTCTGTAGTTTCAAGTTGCCTGATTAATTTCTTATAAATTTCTTAATGACATGTCTTTATGAGTTATATCAATTGATATTGCCAAGGCCATTGCATGATATTCTATTTTTTTGTGAAAGAAAGCATTCTACTTAAAAGTTTAAAAGATTAAGAGTGACTGATACAGAGATAGAAAAATTCATACTCACTGTAAATGATTTTTATAATCAAAACATAGTCTTCCATGCAACTCACAAGGAACAATTTTGGTGAAAAAAGCTCCACTGGGGAGAATAAAAGGTTAGCCTCAAAGGTTAGCAGGACGGATAGTGTTTCTCCTGGGCACACGCCAGTGCAGACAGCGTGCTGAGAGGCATTCCTTGGAGTTCTTGGGCAGTTCTTGCTCCGATGAGAGCTGGCCAAACTCTGCATACTCCACCTGACTCAAGGAAACGTTCCAAGGTAGGCTTTCCAACAGCATTCCTAGTCTGCAAAGTTCACAAGCTGAGACGAGCCTGGTTGGAGTGAAGAGCAAAGTAAAAGCTAACAAAAATATGAGGAAAGTGGAGAAGGCATTCTAGACTGTACTGTGGGTTCTTCTTTAGGTTTTTTTCAGTCATCTCTCTATCCATAAGTACAGTCTGCTGTATACTGGTAAAGAATAGGTCGTAAATGAGATACACCTGAAACAGGCTTTTCTTTGTGGCTATGAGAATATGTCAGTGGCCAAGCACAAAGTCTTTTGTCGAGCATTCCAGTTTTAAAAGTGGATGTGGTGCTGGATTCTTTGGGAGAGATGAAAAATTCCTACCCTGTTAATGGTCTCTGTTTATGTACCTAACGTGCTTCCATAAAATTCTTCAGTCAGAAGAAAAAGAGTGTTCCATCACTCTTGGCCACTGGTTTGCCACTGCCCAGAAGCACAAGATTAGCAGCTCTTATAATTTCATCTCCCAGGGTAGGTGTAGATGCTGTTCTTGTCAGTTGAATTCGCATCTGAGTCGATGTACATGGCTTTGAAACTTTCCAGATATTAGTGAAATACCACGCAAGGGAGCAGAGTGATGAACTCCGCTGACATCTCCACCTGAGAAACATGTTTTCCTATTGCCACATTAGCTGTCCATCTGTGGTTTTCAGTCTGTAATTGACCATCTTCTCAGCCTGCCAGGTTCCATGTTCATGTCAGAGTCACGTCTTAACTCTGTGCTCTGTCTCGGACCCTAGAGTCGAATCCCAGGGGTCACCATTATTGTGAGGGATCAGGCGAAGGGCATTGTTTTTATTGGTTTGTTGAGATAAAATAGGGACATTTTAGGTGAAAAGCAGAATTTCCTTTTGCTCTTTGATGTGGAGGTGGGGCAAGAGGGGAGGCCGATGTGCTGCACTAGGCTGGCATTCTTACAGACAAAATTCTGTAGGAGCTCAGTGCATAGTGCTTGTCACTCTCAGTCAGACTTGGCCTCTTCCATTCACACTGGTCCCTACCCGGGCAACTTACCTCAGTCACTCCATCTGCCTAGGTCCTACATTTGCTTGTGCAACTCCTTGTTTAGGGCATAAATCTCTTGTCAGCCTCATAATCTAATGTACCTCTGGACATCAGAGTGATAAGTGCTCAGCAGCACCACGGTAAGAAATGCCAGTTTGTAAAGGCAGGGACCTGGTAGCCAAGTTCCCCGCTACAACTTCTCAATGAACAACCATATTTATCAAGAAAACACTATGTGCCAAGCTATGACAAACCTAGACAGCATATTAAAAAGCAGAGACATCACTTTGCTGGCAAAGGTCCATGTAGTCAAAACTATGGCTTTGATTGGTTTTTCCAATAGTCATGTACGAATGTGAGAGTTGGACCATAAAGAAGGCTGAGCACCGAAAAATTGATACTTTCAAACTGTGCTCCTGGAGAAGACTCTTGAGAGTCCCTTGGACTGCAAGGAGATCAAACCAGTCAATTCTATAGGAAATCAATCCTGAATATTCATTGGAAGGACTGATGCTGAAGCTGAAGCTCCAATACTTTGGCCACCTGATGCGAAGAGCTGACTTATTGGAAAAGACCCTGATACTAGGAAAGATTGAAGGCAAAAGGAGAAGAGGGACAGCAGAGGATGAGATGGTTGGATGGCATCACCATTTCAATGGACATGAGTCTGAGCAAACTCCAGGAGATAGTAAAAGACAGAGAAGCCTGGTATGCTGCAGTTAATGGGGTTGCAAAGAGTTGGACACGACTTGGTGACTGAACAATGAACAAGAACAACTGTGTTAGGCCATAGGTTAGGTGCCAGTAGATAGTGGACTTCCTAAAGTTATTTGTCAAGACAAGAAAATAAAAATAATACCTTATGGAATTTTCACAGCAACCAAATCTGTTAATGTGTATTAGGACTCAAGAGGCTTAATATTAAATAAAATGGCGTAAACCCTGAAGGGAAGCAGGAAAGATTTTTAGAATCTTCCATCTATCCTTCCTAAAAGGCAAAATGATTTGAGATGTCTGCATTGAGAATTTTCGTTTGTTTCTTGTTGGTTTCAACACCATTATCTCAAACCTCAATACGCTTAAAATATTGTATAGAACTATATATAAAACCATAGTTTCTCAGATTTTATAGTTTACTTAAAATTTTATCCAAGGGTAATTTTCTCCGTAATCAAGTTTTGCCTTAGAAGCTAATTTGCATAACTACCTGTGGGAAAGATGATAGATTTAAGGATTAACATTACTTCAAAGCTGTATTTTGGAGAAATTGGACAAGAATCTTGTACTAGGTGAAATTTTAATCCTGAGTAGTTTGAAATGAGACTGCGTTCCCACTTTTCTTTTTTTCTAAAGTTGACATCTTTGGGGACAATTATTACATAAATGAAGTGCTTGTTTTCTTGAAAAAGACCTACAAGGACACAGGTTGTTCTCTGTAGTTGCAACTTGGCTTTATTTTTTCCATTCAGAACAAATGTAAACTACCTGTTCTCAGAAAGAGCAGTTTATCATTAGCCATAGAAAAACAAAGATGAAAGATATCTACAAATGTTAAGTGGCTATTCTAATCTATTCCTGCCACAAAAGCAATGTATTCAACTATTTAAGAGTGTATTTTGTAGTTAGATGTCTTCAAAGATGAACTTCTACCTAAATTTGGAAGTTCTCCAGGAGGTACTACTGAGGTCATTTTGGATAATGTAGTTGATTAGTTGTAGAAACCCTTAAAATATTCCAGGTGAAAACCTGCCCCTTGCAGTAGATTGCAACCAAATACTCATCTACCACTTATTCCACTCCAGAAGCTCATTTCTTAGAGATGGCCTTGTGTCATAGGTTGAGACTAATCTGATTTTACGTACAGGATCATGCCTGTAGCTAAGACAATAAAGAATCTGCCTGCAATGCAGGAGACCCAGGTTCGATCCCTGAGTCAGGAAGATCCCCTGGAGAAGAGAATGGCAACCCACTCCCATATTCTTGCCTGGAGAATCCCATGGACAGAGGAGCCTGGCAGGCTACAGTCCATGGGATCGCAAAGAGTTGGACATGAGTGAGGGACTAACTACCACTACACTACTACTCTAACAGGAGTGCTTGGGGAGCACCTTTATGTAGTAGTCTGTTAACAGTGGCCTAGCCAGGGGTGTACCAGGAGGACCTCCCTTTTAGACTTTCTCTGTCATCTTTAAATAATGTTGCACATTATTTAAATGAAGTGAATGAAGGTGCATCAGTTTGTACTTACGTCCTTTGGGTGGATAATATTGTCTAAGATGATATTGACCTTCTCTCTTAAAACTTGGAATTGGCTTATAAAAAAGCAATTATTTTGCATTGCGTTTTTCTGCACTAAAGATGTTATTTTGTCTAGCATAAAGACTAAAATAACAACTTTCGAATCTTGTTTTGGTGCTTCTTCACTGAGAAGTAAAAACATATGCAAATACAGTTGACTCTTGAACAATGCAGATTTTGCCTGCCTTGGCCCACCTATACCTATTCAGTAATAAATGCTACAGTGCTACATGACCTGAGATTTGTTGAATCCAGGGATTCAGAACTATGGATGTGGAACTGAAGATAGTGTGTGAGGGCCAATTATAAGTTTCAAGCAGATTTTGGACTGCTGGGAGGGTTGATGGTATAAGAAACCTGAAAAACCAGAAGTGCCCTGAGCCCCTCTAGGCCTCTAGGAATTTCTGTTTGCAATGTAAATCACATGAAGTTAGTTTTAACTGACAACTTAGAATATTACTTTATGTGGTACAATTAGATAATTTAGCCACAATTAATTGCAATCTAATTCTTACCAGAAACTCTTTTAGAGGCAGCCCAATTAACACGTTAACTTTTTTCTCTAGCTTTGGCCCTATGTTAACCTAAGTAATGGTGCTAGTTCGCTAGGTTCTTAGTCAGGCTGTTGTTCAGGCTCCTGCTGTCACTGTGTTAGAATTTCCCCTTGGCTCTAAGCTTTTATAGAAGGCTAGAGACTCAGATTTACTTCAGGTGTCATTTACTCTGGTTCCTTCATTTTAGGAGCTTCCCTTGTGGCTCAGCTGGTAAAGAATTCTCCTTCAATGTGGGAGACCTGGATTCAATCCCTGGGTTGGGAAAATCCCCTGGAGAAGGGAAAGGCTACCCACTCCAGTATTCTGGCCTGGAGAATTCCATGGACTGTATAGTCCATTGGGTTTAGAAATGAAGAAATTGAAGCCCAAAGAAGTTAAAACACTTGCTCAAAAACACAAGGATAGTAAGTTGTAGAATCAGTACTAGAAAACAATGTCTCTTTTCCTTTATGTGGCAGCCCATTGGCCATGGCAGTCTCTCCAGCTCTCCTCCTCTGTGTGTCTTTTTTCCTACAGGCACCTTATCTATAGCTTCTGATTTTGACCACTTGGGTGAGCAGTGATGAGTAGAAAACATTCATCTGCTGAATATTTAGGAAATTCTTTTAGATGATGAACACACCCATGCTTGTTCATTGCCAACTGTAGTGCTTCCAAAACGAATCCACATTCTGTACACGGAAGGCAGAGCTTTGACTGGAAGAGTCCATGCTGGCCAAGTTCTAGGCAATATGTTTCTTTGCATACATTCTGAAATGAGGTAAAAGTAAACAAAGCATCAAATTTAATATCACCATTGTTTGTGTAATGAAATTATTCTAATATAAGCACCAGGACCAGACTATGTGGCTTCAAATATATTCTACCACATCAGTTTGGGGACCTTGAGTAAGTAACTATGACTCAGTTTCCTCATTCATAAAACTGGGCTATTAATAGTTCTTACAGAGTTTCTGTAAAAAATAAATGAAATATTACATGTATAGCTTTTGGAATAGTGCCTAGAACCTAGCCATTATTGGTATTTTTATAGTTTAAACCGTTTTCTTACTAAAAGGTATGCATGATGGGAATTTGGGAGCATGCGTCTCAAATAGATGCATATTTCTTTATGTTATATTTATATCACCATACTATTACATATAGGCTTCCCTAGTGGTACCAGTGGTAAAGAGCTCGCCTGCCAATACAGGAGACATAAGAGATAAGGGTTCCATCCCTGGGTCAGGAAGATCCCTTGGAGGAGTGCAAGGCAATTCACTTCAGTATTCTTGCCTGGAGAATCCCATGGAGCCTGGTGTGTTACAGTCCACAGGGTTGCAAAGAGTCAGACAAGACTGAATCAACTTAGCACACTCTCGCACTATTACATATCACATGTAAACTATAAAAATAGAAATTAAAATTGATGGGATAAAGCATTAAGACTTTTTGGATGCCAAGATACTGTTGCATATATATCTCCACTGAAAATTTTGGACACCACTGGTCTACTCTCATGCCCTAAATTTTCTGCTATTGCTTCCTTCAGTTTTATTTCACAGTCTACCATCAACCACAAAATGAGTGAAGGACAAGTTTCTTTCCTCTCCCAAAGCAATCATTCCTATGATAACACTGCTAACTTTAATTAAATTTAGTGCTTTAAAGTTCTGGTAAACTTACAACACATATCTTCAGTAATTAAGGATTTCCCCCCATCTGGCACCAGAGAAATTGTTCTGTGGTCTTTAGTCACAGGCTGTAACAAATTACATTGTATGCTCAGTAGTTACAATTTTCTTATTGCTTAAATCTGAAGGCCATAATAGCTTCTCAGTGTCTTTGTTTTTTTTTAATGTTTTGTTTATAGATGGAAATGCATCAAGAAGTTCTTTTTCTTTTCATACTTTTTAGTTTGTCAGTGGAGATTTTGCATGTGGTCCTAGTTACCATAGGGAACCAGAGACATTCCACTGAAGTCTTGGATGTACCATATGTCAGAGTCCCAGATGGGCTGCAGATGATGTTTAAAATGAAGGTTGTCTTTGGATGGCTTTACACTGAGACATAGCAAACACGATTTATAAGATGATTAATGCTACAGGGATCATTTTTCTCAATTTTTATGTGGTTACAGAAGTTGTTGAAGCACCTCCAAGATGATAAGCAATTATGAAAATTCAAATCAATTTTTTAATTTAAGGATTTAAGTTGGTTAACCCATTTTCATTTTAGTGCTGGTTCAGTTAACAATGACACAATAGGCATGAGTGTATGCTGGGATTGTTAGCAAGTTTATTTTGTAACTTGTCTCAGATATAATTTTATCATACAAAGCAATTATTTTGGAAACTAGTCCTTGTCAGTCTCTTTGTTTGCAAATACTTTCTCCCTTTCTGTGGGTTGTCTTTTTATTTTGTCTATGGTTTGTTTTGCTGTGCAAAAGTTTTTGAGTTTAATTAGGTCCCATTTGTTTATTTTTGTTATTTCCATTACTGTAGGAGATGGCTTGAAATGATCTTGCTGCAGTTTATGGCAGAGTGTACTGCCTATGTTTTTCTCCAAGAGTTTTATAATATCTGGTCTTACATTTAGGTCTTTAATCCATTTTGAGGGTTTTTTTTTTGTATTGTGTTAAAGAATGTTCTAATTTCATTTATTTACATGTAGCTGTCCAGTTTTCCTAGCATAATTTATTGAAGAGACTGTCTTTCCTCTATTGTATAGTTTTGCCTCCTTTGTTATAGAATAGCTTTGCTGTACACCTGAAGATAGCACAGCATTGTTAATCGACTCTGCTCCAATATGCGATAAAAATGTAAAAGTAATTATTACCTTTATTATGTGAAAAAGTGACAGTGAAAGTCACTCAGTTGTGTCTGCCTCTTTGCGACCCCATGGACTACACAGTCCATGGAATTCTCTAGGCCAGAATACTGGAGTGGGTAGCCTTTCCCTTCTGCAGGGGATCTTCCCAATCCAGGGATCAAGCCCAGGTCTTCCATATTGTAGGCAGATTCTTTACCAACTGAGCCACAAGGGAAGCCCAAGAATACTAGAGTGGATAGCCTATTCCTTCTCCAGCAGATCTTCCCAACCCAGGAATCAAACTGGGATCTCCGGCATTGCTGCTGCTGCTGCTGCTGCTGCTGCTAAGTCGCTTCAGTCGTGTCTGATTCTGTGCAACCCCGTAGATGGCAGACCACTAGGCTCCCGGTCCCTGGGATTCTCCAGGCAAGAATACTGGAGTGTGTTACCATTTCCTTCTCCAATGCATGAAAGTGAAAAGTGTACTGCACTAGAATTATTCTATAGTTTACCTATATTATTTAATAAATAGTATTCTGCTACATATTACTTTAGATATAAAAATTTATATCTTTCGTTTCTAAGTGTTAGTCACTCAGTCATGTCTGACTCTTTTGTGACTTCATGGACTATAACCTGCCAGGCTCCATTATCTAGGGATTTTCCAGGCAAGCTCCTTCTCCAGGGGATCTTCCTGACCCAGAGTTCAAACCCGGGTCTCCTGGCTTGCAGGCAGATTCTTTACCATCTGAGTCACCAGGGAAGCCCTTAGTTAAGAAAGTCGCATTCAATTATTGTAATTTTAAATATCCAGGGGATATACCATGAGAATTTATAAAAAGGTAGAAGACATGGTACACAACTTATA
Organism: Bos indicus x Bos taurus; assembly: GCF_003369695.1. NCBI lineage: Eukaryota > Metazoa > Chordata > Mammalia > Artiodactyla > Bovidae > Bos > Bos indicus x Bos taurus. Next base: position 87,483,150 of record NC_040081.1, on the reverse strand, counting down.
AGTAAAAAAAACACAGAGATAAAATTCTCAGACAAACAACTAAATCTCGAAACATAAAAGTAAGTACACACAGCAATCAGATCAGATCAGATCAGATCAGTCGCTCAGTCGTGTCCGACTCTTTGCGACCCCATGAATCGCAGCACGCCAGGCCTCCCTGTCCATCACCAACTCCCAGAGTTCACTCAGACTCACGTCCATCGAGTCAGTGATGCCATCCGGCCATCTCATCCTCTGTTGTCCCCTTCTCCTCCTGCCCCCAATCCCTCCAGCATCAGAGTCTTTTCCAATGAGTCAACTCTTCGCATGAGGTGGCCAAAGTACTGGAGTTTCAGTTTTAGCATCATTCCTTCCAAAGAAATCCCAGGGCTGATCTCCTTCAGAATGGACTGGTTGGATCTCCTTGCAGTCCAAGGGACTCTCAAGAGTCTTCTCCAACACCATAGTTCAAAAGCATCAATTCTTCAGCACTCAGGCTTCTTCATAGTCCAACTCTCACATCCATACATGACCACTGGAAAAACCATAGCCTTGACTAGACGGACCTTTGTTGGCAAAGTAATGTCTCTGCTTTTGAATATGCTATCTAGGTTGGTCATAACTTTCCTTCCAAGGAGTAAGCGTCTTTTAATTTCATGGCTGTAGTCACCATCTGTAGTGATTTTGGAGCCCAGAAAAATAAAGTCTGACACTGTTTCCCCATCTATTTCCCATGAGTGATGGGACTGGATGCCATGATCCTCGTTTTCTGAATGTTGAGCTTTAAGCCAACTTTTTCACTCTCCACTTTCACTTTCATCAAGAGGCTTTTTAGTTTCTCTTCACTTTCTGCCATAAGGGTGGTGTCATCTGCATATCTGAGGTTATTGATATTTCTCCTGGCAATCTTGATTCCAGCTTGTGTTTCTGCCAGTCCAGCGTTTCTCATGATGTACTCTGCATATAAATTAAATAAGCAGGGTGACAATATACAGCCTTGATGTACTCCTTTTCCTATTTGGAAACAGTCTGTTGTTCCATGTCCAGTTCTAACTGTTGCTTCCTGACCTGCATACAAATTTCTCAAGAGGCAGATCAGGTGGTCTGGTATTCCCATCTCTTTCAGAATTTTCCACAGTTTATTGTGATCCACACAGTCAAAGGCTTTGGCATATTTTCTGGAATTCTCTTGCTTTTTCCATGATCCAGCGGATGTTGGCAATTTGATCTCTGGTTCCTCTGCCTTTTCTAAAACCAGCTTGAACATCAGAAAGTTCAAGGTTCACATATTGCTGAAGCCTGGCTTGGAGAATTTTGAGCATTACTTTACCAGCCTGTGAGATGAGTGCAATTGTGCAGTAGTTTGAGCATTCTTTGGCATTGCCTTTCTTTGGGATTGGAATGAAAACTGACCTTTTCCAGTCCTGTGGCCACTGCTGAGTTTTCTAAATTTGCTTGCATATTGAGTGCAGCACTTTCACAGCATCATCTTCCAGGATTTGAAATAGCTCAACCAGAATTCTATCACCTCCACTAGCTTTGTTCATAGTGATGCTTTCTAAGGCCCACTTGACTTCACATTCCAGGATGTCTGGCTCTAGGTCAGTGAGCACACCATCGTGATTATCTGGGTTGTGAAGATCGTTTTTGTACAGTTCTTCTGTGTATTCTTGCCATCTCTTCTTAATATCTTCTGCTTCTGTTAGGTCCATACCATTTCTTTCCTTTATCGAGCCCATCTTTGCATGAAATGTTCCTTTGGTATCTCTGATTTTCTTGAAGAGATCCCTAGCCTTTCCCATTCTGTTGTTTTCCTCTATTTCTTTGCATTGACCACTGAAGAAGGCTTTCTTATCTCTTCTTGCTATTCTTTGGAACTCTGCATTCAGATGCTTATATCTTTCCTTTTCTCCTTTGCTTTTCACTTCTCTTCTTTTCACAGCTATTTGTAAGGCCTCCCCAGACAGCCATTTTGCTTTTTTGCATTTCTTTTCCACAGGGATGGTCTGGATCCCTGTCTCCTGTACAATGTCATGAACCTCAGTCCATAGCTCATCAGGCACTCTATCTATCAGATCTAAGCTCTTAAATCTATTTCTCACTTCCACTGTATAATCATAAGGGATTTGATTTAGGTCATACCTGAATGGTCTAGTGGTTTTCCTGACTTTCTTCAATTTAAGTCTGAATTTGGCAATAAGGAGTTCATGGTCTGAGCCACAGTCAGCTCCTGGTCTTGTTTTTGCTGACTGTATAGAGCTTCTCCATCTTTGGCTGCAAAGAATATAATCAGTCTGATTTTGGTGTTGACCATCTGGTGATGTCCATGTGTAGAGTCTTCTCTTGTGTTGTTGGAAGAGGGTGTTTGCTATGACCAGTGCATTTTCTTGGCAAAACTCTATTAGTCTTTGCCCTGCTTCATTCCGTATTCCAAGGCCAAATTTGCCTGTTACTCCAGGTGTTTCTTGACTTCCTACTTTTGCATTCCAGTCCCCTATAATGAAAAGGACATCTTTTTTGGGTGTTAGTTCTAAAAGGTCTTGTAGGTCTTCATAGAACCATTCAACTTCAGCTTCTTCAGCATTACTGGTTGGCAATAATTAAGTGCAAAAATCAGAAGGGTGGTTGATTTAAAGAGAGTGAGTTGAGACTAGTCACTGAAATATCTGAATTCAGCTATGATTAAACTAAATGACTTTATGATTAAGAAGGATTTTTTATAAGTATTCTCAAGGTTTAAAGGAGAGGAAGAAACACATTTTCCAACCCTTAAGAGAGTTAACATGACCTACAAGAGACTAAAATCAGGAGATGTCAGGAGGGTTCTTGGTTCAAGTCTTAAATTTGAGGAGACATTCATGAGTTGGATATTATTGGGTGTCAACTTGTACAAGCAAGCAGAAGTAAGCTATCACAAATGTTGATATTAGCCTGGGATATTCTCCAGTTAGTTGTCTAGGCACCATATTGCAAACAACTTTTGGGGTTGCTGCTAAGCATAATAACTAACCATAAATGATAAGCCAATTTTGTTGGAGGAGATTAATGTAAGGCTAGGTCTGACCCAGATAACCACAATGGTGTGATCACTCTCCTAGAGCCAGACATCCTGGAATTCAAAGTCAAGTGGGCCTTAGGAAGCATAACTATGAACAAAGTTAGTGGAAGTGATGGAATTCCAGCTAAGCTTTTTCAAATCCTAAAAGATGATGCTGTGAAAGTGCTGCACTCAGTATGCCAGCAAATTTGGAAAGCTCAGCAGTGGCCACAGGACTGGAAAAGGTCAGTTTTCATTCCAATCCCAAAGAAAGGCAATGCCAAAGAATGCTCAAACTACTGCACAATTGCACTCATCTCATACACTAGTAAAGTAATGCTCAAAATTCTCCAAGCCAGGCTTCAACAGTACGTGAACTGTGAACTTCCAGATATTCAAGCTGGCTTTAGAAAAGGCAGAGGAACCAGAGATCGAATTGCCAACATCCACTGGATCATGGAAAAAGCAATAGAGTTCCAGAAAAACATCTACTTCTGCTTTATTGACTATGCCAAAGCCTTTGACTGTGTGGATCACAATAAACTGTGGAAAATTCTGAAAGAGATGGGAATAGCAGACCACCTGACCTGCCTCTTGAGAAATGCAGGTCAGGAAGCAACAGTCAGAACTGGACATGGAACAACAGACTGGTTCCAAACTGGGAAAGGAATACGTCAAGGCTGTGTATTGTCACCCTGCTTATTTAACTTATAAGCAGAGTACATCATGTGAAATGCTGGGCTGGATGAAGCACAAGCTGGAATCAAGATTGCCAGAAGCAGTATCAATAACCTCAGATATGCAGATGACACCACCCTTATGGCAGAAAGTGAAGAACTGAAGAGCCTCTTGATGAAAATGAAAGACGAGAGTGAAAAAGCTGACTTAAAACTCAACATTCATAAAACTAAGATCATGGCATCTGGTCTCATCACTTCGTGGCAAATAGATGAGGAAACAATGCAATGAGTGGCAGACTTTATTTTGGGGGGCTCCAAAATCACTGCAGATGGTGACTACAGCCATGAATTTAAAGACACTTATTGCTTGGAAGCAAAAGCAGAGACATTACTTTGCCAACAAAGGTCCGTCTAGTCAAGGCTATGGTTTTTCCAGTAGTCATGTATGGATGTGAGAGTTGGACTATAAGGAAAGCTGAGCACTGAAGAACTGATGCTTTTGAACTGTGGTGTTGGAGGAGACTCTTGAGAGTCCCTTGGACTGCAAGGAGATTCAACCAGTCAGTCCTAAAGGAAATCAATCCTGAATATTCATTGGAAGGACTGATGCTGAAGATGTAGCTCCAATACTTTGGCCACCTGATGTGAAGAACTGACTCATTACCCTGATGCTGCAAAAGACTGAAGACAGGAGGAGAAGGGGATGACAGAGGATGAGGTGGTTGGATGGCATCACCGACTTGATGGACATGAGTTTGAGCAAGCTTTGGGATTGCTGATGGTGATGGACAGGGAAGCCTGGCATGCTGCGGTCCATGAGGTCGCAAAGAGTTGGACACGACTGAGCGACTTAAGTGAACTGAACTGAGGTCCCACTTTAAGGATAGTTTGTGTGGTGATTTTTTTTTTTTTAAATTGTGTCAACTAGGTACTTGGTTGTTTATCAAGCACCAGTTTAGGTATTGCTAGATATTTTTTTGCTAACATTTAAATCAGCAGACATTGAATAAAACATATTATTCTCCATGAGGTGAATGGGTCTCAACCAATAAATTGAAGATCTTATGAAGAAAGATTGAGGTCTCATGAGGAGGAAGGAATTCTACCTCTGTACGGCCTTTGGACTCAAGACTGCAAAATCAGCTCTTTCCTGGCTCTCCAGCATGCTAGCCTGCCTCACAGATTTTGGGCTTGCCAGCCTCCACAATTGCAGGAGTTAATTTCTTCAACTGAATCAATCTCTCTCTTCCCTTCCTGCCTCCTTTCCTTCTTCTTCCTCTTCTTCTTTGACTCCTCTTTCTCCTCCTCCTTTCTCTTTCTCTACTCTCTTTCTTTCTCTCTGTAAATGCATTCTAATTGGTCTGAGTCTCTCAAGAACTTTGACTAATACTGTTGCAGGAAGAGGGACCCCTTCCATGGCCCAAAACTGGGCTCTTGTCTAACACTCGGAAATGAATTGTCCAAGGAAACACATATGCTGACAAAGCAAGAGATTTTATGGGAAAGGGCACCCAGGTGGAGAGAAGTAGTGTAAGGGAACCCAGGAGAACAGCTCTGCCACATGGATTGCAGTCTCGGGTTTTATGGTGATGGGATTAGTTTCCGGGTTGTCCTTAGCCAATCATTCTGACTCAGAGTCCTTCCTGGTGGTGCAAGCCTTGTTCAGCCAAGATGGATGCCAGAGAGAAGGATTCTGGGAGGTGGTTGGACATGTGGTGTCTTATTTTGACCTTTCCCGAACTCTTCAGGTTGGTGGTGGCTTATTAGTTCCATGTTCCTTATTAGGACCTCCTGTCATAAAACAACTCACGCAAATAGTTACTATGGTGCCTGGCTAGGGTAGGCGGTTTCAGTCAGTGTGCTTCCCCTAACAATACAGGATGTCAACATTAGCTATTACTCCTAGTGATTAATATTTCTCAGAGGCACAGTAGGACTTTATCTTTCAGTAACCATTCATGCTACTACCTCTATCTATTTGAGAAACAATGTCAAAAATGCAATAACAAAGTTACCTCTAAAAAAAAAAATATGTGTGTATGTGTGTATTTTAACCAAATTTCTATATTTATTTGTAGCATGTTCCATAAAAATTAATTCCTGGGAATTTAAAAAAATATTTTTTTATTGTCTATCTATGTTTTTGTTACATTTAAACTTGTGTGACACAGAGTGGAAGCATGTTATATTAATATTCACATTTTATTTAACTGTATAAAACTGTTTTTTCTCCTCCTTTCCTTCCTCTACTTACCCTTCCCTCGTTCCTTCCTTCCATCTTTCCTTCCTTCCTTTCCTTTCATCAGCGCTCTAATAATATTTTGAGGCCTATTAATAATATTTTAATATAAGAATATTTTCACTTGCCATTAATAGAAAACAATTTATTTTAATCACACAATTTCCTGATTTTATCTCATATTTAGGAAATAGTTCAGGAAAAGTGTATAAGTACAGGTGATCAAGCTTCAAAATTTTTATTCTACTAATAATATACAAGGCTCTGATTTGCTGTATGTATGTTAGTCATTCAGTCATGTCCAACTCTTTGCAATACCATGGACTGTAACCTGCCAGACTCCTCTGTCCATGAAATTCTCCAGGCAAGAGTACTGGAATGGGTTGCCATTTCCTTCTCCAGGGTGCCGGGGACCAGCCCCGGCTGATCCAGGGTATTCAAAGGAGAGACGGCGTAGGCGAAGATCAGGAAACAATTGCTTAATTAAATGTTAATTAAGGATATAAAGAGTAATAGAATAAGGATAGCTCAGTGAGGAAATTCAGTGGAGAAAAGAGGCTGAATAATTCAGCCAGAAGGTAAGAGAAAGAACGACATGGTGAGACCAAGTTTCGGTGAACAAGGCCCGCACTTTATTTTCCAAAGTAGTTTTTATACCTTAAGTTATGCATAGAGGATAATGGGGGAAGGGGTAGAGGCATGCAGTAAGCCAGGCTTTCTTCCTGCAAACTTATCATATGCAAAAGTTTAGGTGATTTGCATCATCTTCTGGCCCGGAGGCCTTTTCCTCTAAAGGTGATTATTCTAAAGTCAGGCGCCAGCCTCCAAAAAGCATTAGATAAAGTTGCATTCCTACAGAGCAAAGGTGTGGTGGGCTATAACAAGAAAAAGAATTAACTCAAGGGTCCCAGGTTACAAACATTAAAGCTACTACTTACACCAATTATATTAATCAATACACTGCCAGGGACACAGCAGATAAGGGATATGGAAACTTAGCAGCAAACATTGGCCCAACAAGTGAAAATCCCTTCACCAATACAATTTCTAATCAATCTTTTAACTGCTCAAAGGAATCTGTATTTAGTTTAGAACATCTCATGCCTCTCACAGTTGGGAGGCTCTGAACAATCACGTGTGGCCGGAAAAACCTATTCAGGCAGGCTAGAGGATTTCCAAAGGAGTTTGTAGGTTGAAACACTGTCACACCCAGGAATTATTAACTGGAGCTGTAAGCTAACTCTTTTTTCAGAGAGAGGTAGTGGGGGACAGCCCCCGTAAAGTCAGAGGTGTAGGTGAAAGCACAAAGCAGAAAGTAGGCAGACTCTGGTTTTGGGGGTAGATTGCTCGAGAATTTCCAGGGTGAGTCCTGAGGCTTGATCCCGCCTTTGCATATGCCAAGCCTCCTTCCTCATGACCTTTGCCTGGGGCGGAGCTCGCTCCCCGCACCAGGGGATCTTCCCAACCTAGGGATCGAACCCAGGTTTCCTGGCATTGCAGGCAGATGCTTTATCATTTGAGCTACTAGGGAAGCCCAGTCTCTGATTTGCTACTTTATCCTTTATCTTCAAATTTATTATGTCTAACAATAGGAAATTGCTTATTTTCAGTGATTTCTGATCTACAAAATCATTTTTGATTACAAAAAGCCACTTGTGATCCACAAAGATGTTGATTTTATCATGGAGCCCATCCAAATCTAAAGAAACTTCATTGACATCTAGGATTATCGATGTCCTAGCATGGGAAGGGATAACAGCAAGTGGCCTTAAAACCCAAAGGCTGCCTGGGTTTCACTGAGCCAGTTAGGGAAGGCTTCTGCCTTGGGTGGCTCAAGTATAACAGAGATCACTCCTGCAAGCTGATCAGGAGGATACTTTGAGCATGCTATAAAGAAGACAGCTCAATGAAAAGGAGATTTATTGATGAATGTTAATGTTATAATGATGGAATTTGTTCTTTAAGGATGATCTTTTTGGTGATAAGGATAACAAAATTACCATAATTCCATTCATAGCTAGGATAATTATTTCTATTTGGAAACTTAAAAAGGAGATGATGAAATAAAGGAAGAGAGATTCTTTTATAAACTACAATAAAAGGGCCAAGACTGGGTCATGGCTCTGAAATGCATGGGAAAAATTAGAATCAGGATCATGAAAAATTCAGCAGTCTATACAATATAAGTAAGAAATAGTAACAGATCAGTATAATATAATCATAAAGTACTTTGGTACTTTATGTGGCTTTCCCCACATAATAATTAATAATAACTAATGTGGGTTTCCCAGGTGGCACTAGCAGTAAAGAACCTGCCTGCCTATACTGGAGACATGAAAGATGAAGGTTCAATCCCTAGGTAGGGAAGATCCTCTGGAGAATGCTATGATAACCCACTGCAGTATTCTTGCCAGGAGAATCCCACGGACAGAGGATCCTGGCAGGCTACAGTCTCTGGGGTCTCAGAGGCAGACACGACTGAAGTGACTTAAGACGCACATGCACACCATGAATGTGTCATAAAAATGTTAAACAAAGATGACAAATAATGCTTTAGAAAAGTTATAAATTGTTGATTTTGAAAAGTATTTTCAAAACTTTTATAATTCCAAATATTCTGCTCTCGATTAGTTTTTCTGTACTAATTGTTGTCTTCTGCAACCTAAACCACATTATTAGTTTGTACACAAAACGAATGCCTTAAAAACATAAATGAGGTAGGACTGAAATAAGAAAAAGAAAATAAGTGAAGTATACTGTTTTATTACTTACAATGGAGTATAGGGCTACTTCTCTGAATATAAGTAGGTGAGCTACAATCCTTGAGTTAAAACAGCACTCTGAATTTTGCTGCACTAGAACTTGTCATATAACATGTGGTTCACTGAAGGTCGTTCCCTCAAAGTACATGATGTGCTGTGTGAAGTTTGAAACTAGTAATCTTGACGGTACATAAAATGGTAGGATTGAAATGTGGTCTGAACAAGATGCCACAAGATGAAATACCAAAGAAAGACATTAGCACAGCGCTGTTTGCCTTGGAATCACTCCTATATCTATTTACTTTAGTTTTTTTTATTTGTTTTCAAATCAACTATAACCCAAATACTTGAGTTAATTCAGTGGATTCTTCTTATTTGATTTTTGCAATATAAATAATTATAGCATAATTTTAAAATGTTTAAATTAGCCCAATAGGTGCAGATTAAGAAAATTTAAGGAAATTTCCTAAATATCTTTAAATTTTACACCTTCTAGTAGAAGATGGAGGCTTCTTCCATGACGCTTTAGAGATTGATCAACCAGCAGTCTTCAAGTATAACCATGTAAGATTTTTAAAATAGAAACATTCCATATAAAAATCTGTTTTTCAAGCTTCTCTTGAAAACTGAGGACACTTGGCAGCATCAGGCCTGCTTCCTCCCACGGCAACAATCAGTCGGGGAACAGTAAGTCGTGACTGCTTTTAGACTAGGCGAGTGTTCTTCCACTTGCCACAGTACCATCTTCCCCAACTCCTGGCCCACCTCATGTAACTCCATTTACCTTATTTTTATTGGTTTCTGAATTTGTGACTCAGTAAAGGGACATGTTTTAGTTCTGCATCACAAGTTTCTTGAGGTAGAGTTGATAAAATACCAGTTTCAGGTGTATAACATAATGATTCAATATTCGTGAATATTGCAAAGTGCTCACCACAGTTAGTCTGGTTAGCATCTGTCACCATACATAGTTTTTTCTTGTCATGAGAACTTTTAAAGTCTACTCTTTTAACAACTTTCAAACATAGTCCCTAAAGCATGACGACATTAGCCTTCTAACAGTGAGACTGGCTGCCTCATGAAGTGGTAGGTAGCCTCGCTCTGAAGTGTTAAAGATGGTCTTGAGGGAATCAAGGAAAGTAGTTGTGAGACTTGGCTAGATGGCCTCTTAAAACTCTTTTCTTCTCTGTACTCCTTAGATCTCCTTCATTAGCATAGCATCATTTTCTGAGAAGTGTTAGTTTTTACAAATTTCACGTTTAAAAAAATTTTTTTACAAGAAAAATAACAATTTTACATAATAAGAAATCAAGACACACAACTGGCATGTTGTAGATAATTAATGGAAGATGTCTATCCTTGGATCAAGTGCCTCTCTGTATAATGTATCTCTTCTTTCAGTGTTTGTTTATTGAGCTCCTTCTATGTGTTCAAGATTTTGGCAATGTAGGCTACAGTGAACAGACAAAATATATCCTTTTATGGGAGTTTGTATTTGGACTTTAGAAAATAAGTCTATAATTTCAGAGAATGGCAAGTGCTGTGAAGAAAATTGAAACAGAGTGAGGTTGTGTGTGCTCTTCAGAAAAGGTGACTGGAAATACTTCCAAGATAGAAATGTTTGGGCAGCAAATGAATGATTAGAGTGGGTTAGCTATGCAAGGACATAGGGCTAAGGAACAGAATGAATCTGACTTCTTCAAGATACAATAAGAAAGCTACTGTAGATGTAGCCTAGAGAGCAAGAGAGAGGGGGCAAGAAATGAAGTCAAACTGTAGGGAAGGCTCTGAGTACAATGGGAAAACATTTGGCGATTTTAATCTGGGGAATGATGTGATCTGATTCAGGGTTTGAAGGGTTTCTGTGGCAGATTTGGGAAGAAGGGACTGCAGGGGCAGAAGAGGACACAGGAACGCAGCAACCAGGCACCTGCCCCTGTAATGGAGTAAAAGTGAAAGTCCCACAGTCCTGTCCATTTGTGACCCCATATCCATGGAATTCTCTGGCCAGAATACTGAATGGGTAGTCATTTCCTTCTCCAGGGGATCTTCCCAACCTAGGGCTCAAACCCGGACCTCCTGCCTTGCAGGCGGATTCTTTACCAACTGAGCCACCAGGGAAGCCCCCTGTAGTCTAGGGGGGGGGTGGTAATGGTGAAATGGTGGGAAGTGATGATACAAGGTTTGTAGTGAAAAGAGAACTGACAGGATTTGATGATGGGCTGAATCAGGAAGAGGGAAAGAGAAGAATCAGGAAGGACTCCTACAGTTTTGGATTGAGCAAGCAGAGGAATGATTGCTGGTAACAGAAATAGTGTAGACTGGGAGAAGCAAGTTCTCCCAACAAAAACCAAGCAACATGTTAAATCTTTCCTGAAAAAAGTCAGGGCATAAATACACAAGAGAAGTATATTGAGTACTAAGCGTGAGTATACGTATTTTCACATGAAATAAATATACACGCTCCCTCATCTTGGAGGACTCATAGTCTGGAAGGGAAAGCACATGTGAAAAAAGTCATAAAAAATTATATCCAATGTGCTAGAGATGTGAATAAAGTGGGAGAGGAGGAGTTTTTAGCTTCTCATTTCCTTATGATCGAGGGGTAAATAGCTTTAATGTGGACTCACTTCTATGTCTAAGCAATGGCTAGCAGCATGACTTATGAACATAAAAAGAAATTGTTAATCACCATTCATCTATTCTTTTATGGGGAATAGACTGGATTTTATTTAACCTTTTCTCAGAGGTCTTATTTTCTCACATTTTAATCATTCCCATAATTCTCTGGGAAATCACCCCTTTACATCACATGATGGAAAGAATATGGAGCATGAAAGAAAGTTACTTCACTCTGTCTCTTTCTTCTACAAATTCTAATCTTGTTTCCACTCCCTTATCTCTCTTCTGTCTCAACAGCAACCAAAACCTACCAAGTGTTTCTTAAGAGTCCGTTCTGAGCCAAGTACTTGTTTCTTTCCACATTCTTTGTACTTTCCGGCACTTGAAACTTTGAGTATGCTAAAATTTCCAGCTGTTATTTTAAAAGCATTCTTAGACTTCCTCTCTTCCTGACTCAAAGTTTCATTTTCTTCACCATCTCCTATCTGTCTCTTTCATCTTGTTCTCCATTTCCACCTTTTTGCTTAACTCACTAGTAACCTGACAGCCGGCCATGTTTTTACTTCCTATGATTTAGCTCCCTCCCACCTCTCTCCCCGTGCCTCTTTCCCATTTCTTCTTTAATTGGAACTTCCGTATCTTTCTTGGTGACCTTTTTTTTGTTTGTTTTTTTCCTAGGCTGTTTCCTGTCCATATCACTTAGTTCTGCTTTCTCTAACATGGTCTGCTGCCTACCATTTCTTCAGCAAGTCCATATTAAAACAAATTTAATGTTTGAACTTCTTATGTAGATTAAAATAGTTTGACAATGTTGATTAGATTAAAGATGTTCCAAACATCATTATGAATGGTTAATCCTGCCAAACAGCAATGCCTGCATTTTTTCCCTTTTTGCTCACTGGGGTTTCCATGGGTGTGTTTTCTTAAAAGAAAAAAAAAAATAGTGAACAACTGATCTACTTGTCTACTTGCCTGGTTTTAATTGGGCAGTGACTGAGTAAAGACTGTAATTAAGTATGTTCTAGAAGTCCCAATGGCAACCCACTCCAGTGTTCTTGCCTGGAGAATCCCAGGGACGAGGGAGCCTGGTGGGCTGCCGTCTATGGGGTCGCACAGAGTCGGACACGACTGAAGTGACTTAGCAGCATAAGTCACAAATAAAAATCCAATAAGTTAGATTTAGAGAAGATAATGAGACAAAAAAATGAAGATTCACATGAAGAGAAAAGCAAAGAATGTAACAGATTTCCAAGGTCCTTACATGTCAATAGATATTTAAGAGCCCCTTATTAGAAATTTCTGTCATTACAGATTCAGTAGGAATTATACATCTTTGAAATTGAACAAGTTCCCTTTTCCCTTATCCACTGTTAGAAAGACTGAAGTCAAATTTGTGGTCTAAAGTAACTTCTCTTTCTTTGTTTTATTTCCTTTCCTTATCTACTGCCTATTTTTAATTTGTTATCTTGTTGCTTAATATTTATCTTTGTAAGCCACCCCAGTTGTTTCTGATGAGAGACTGAGAGATGAGATAGAAACACCCTTCCTTATAAACACCCTTTCTAACCATTTGGTGTCACTGTTCACCCTGTTTCTACCTCAGTCTTAACTGACTAGAATATGAGCCATTTGGTTAGAAAAGCTGTCACATTTGGAAAGGAGCAGCCAGTCAGAGAGAAATTAAATTGTTTTTCTTTGTCTGCCTGCTGTTCCAAGTTTCTGCTGGCGTTGCCAGTCATTTGGAGAGAGAAGTGTGGGGCTTGTTCAGCTGTCAGTGAGTGTGAAGGAGGCTGGGTGGATGTACGCCAGCCTCTCCTTTTTGCGGTGGAGTCAATAACTGAAGGCTGGGTAGGCACTATGGGAGGCTCCACCAGGTCACCCTAGAGGAAACAGCCAATACTTCTGAGGAAAGAAAGCTTCGTCACTGTTGGGAAGCTGAGGGCATTGCTCTCAGAGGCAAAGCTCATATTTCCCACTTTGATATCTCTGACACTAGGAGTCTTTGTGGACAAAACAACTTTATTCTATTCACCAAAGCTGAATTTGTTATTAGGTTAGTTCAGGCATTCAACAGGGGTGAGAGGCTGAAATAGTAAGAATTTCTCTGTGTGAATCAGTCTCTTGAGATGGCCTGGTAGTGTTGGGTCAGATCCCTTTGTATTTGAGAGTGATGGCGGAGATATTGAGAGGTGTGGCTCTCAAGTGTGATGAGAATGAAGAAGGCGTAGATGGAGTGAATCTATGCTTGCCTGAGAAAAGTTGTTAAGGAAAAAGACTAATCCTAAGAATGGTGAAAGATATATAAACCATGGAGCTCTCTATAAAATACAGAAAGTTAATATGTGATGTTTAAATTCAGAAGCCAGCTTGCCAGACATTCAGTGTTAATAAGGATATATTTCCAGACTTATAGCAGAAATAAGTGACTCAACTGATGAGACATTTATTTAGTGGCTTTAGGACTATGACCCTTGGGAAAAGTACATGTTAGAGACAATAATAGGAAGAAATTTCTCTTCCCCCCCATTTTGCTGTTTATTTAGTGAATGTCCATGTTACTATCTGTACTAAGGGCTTTGAATGCATTGTATTATTTACTACTTACAACAAGTTTATGAGGGCAACTCTTTATCACCTCTGTTTTCTGAATGGATTTCTTCACTGAGACTGAGAAAATTAATGAAAAAACTTGTCCAAGGTTACATAGCTAGAAAATGGTATGGCGAGATTCAAACCTAGGCACTGCTCAAGTTATTTACTTATACTGTACAGATTTCATTCAGGATGTGTATGTGTGTTCACTCAGTCTTGTACAGGACTTTGCAACGCCATGAACTGTAGCTTGCCAGGCTCCTCTGTCTATGGAATTTTCCAGGCAAGAATACTAGAGTGGGTTACCATTTCTTCCTCCAGGGGATCCTGCTGACCCAGGGATTGAATTTGAGTCTCCTGAGTCTCCTACATTGGCATGTGGATTCTTTACCGCTGTGCCTCTGGGAAGCCCTCATTTAGGATATAGGTGCAAAAAAGAAAGTGGAAAGTTATCTTATCTTCAAATCTGTTATCCATATACAGACTAACATTTGAAAAGAATTATTGAGCCATTGACACATTTCTAAAGAACAGAGAAGACAGAAATAAATGCCTCCATCATAGAACTTTGCAAGAGGAGGTCAAACGTGACGGCTACATAAAAACAGTTTTTGAGCAGATGCTGGAGATTAGTAAGGTAACATATGACGTTTAGTGAGACCTAGTCATGTACTGGGCTCCTTTTCATCATATGTCACTGGTTTAAAAATAAATTTTATTAATTATTAATTTAATTCATTTCTCTGGATTTAATTTTTCTCTTTAAAAAAATAAAGACAATAACTGTACCTACTTTGTAAGTTGTTGTGGTGATTAAATGAGTTCATACAGTAAAAAATGGTCTGGCATGCAGTGAGTCCTCAAGTGTTAGCCACCACCACTGTTAGCATCGTCATCTCACTGAAATCCTTTTATTTCTCACACCCAGCTCTTACTACATGACAGGCAGTGTCATAAGTACTTTATATTTATTAACTCCGTTCATGTTTGTAATGTACGTGTGGGCATTGTTATCATGCCCATCTTGAGGCAGGGCTTAGACTCAGGATGGTGGGCATTGTTATCATGCCCATCTTGAGGCAGGGCTTAGACTCAGGATGGTGGGCTCTGAAGTCGGCTTTCTTCATCATCACCCAAAGGCTTCTACATACTGTAAGCAACCAGCCCAACTTCAGACAGTTACCAAAGGCCAGAACTGGAATCAGGACTAGTACTTTCCCACCATACGTCTAGATTCTGCAGTTTCTGGGAGGTGTAACTTGGAGACTGATTAGAGCTGAAAAACTGAAAGCAAGATACTCTCTACAATCAGAGATGCACTAACATTGCATTTCAGCACATGAATACACTTTAAAGTGCCAAAATCAGACTTTCTGGAAAAGAAGAATTAAATATACAGAAAAAAGATTAATAAATAAAATACTCAAAATAAGTAAGAAGAGAAATAATTTTAATGAAACAATATAAAATAAAAAAATGGATCAAAAGAATCTAAAGAGACAGTTTCCCAAATCTAAACCATAAAAGCTCATGTTAACATGGCAAAACAAATTGAGAATAAAATACTGAATTATGTTTGTTTGCTATTATGTTTTGTGTTTCCAATGATACTGAAGGAGAAAACATTTCTAATTGTAACAATTTTACAGAGATACAAAATAATTTAGCATTTTAATTTTTTGATTTTTGACCTGATCAGTTTTTGTATCAGTTCAAATTTATTGGAAGTACCTTCTATCTACCTTTCTGAGGATTCAAATGGGAAATGTCAGCTCAATTATCATTCATTGAATGTTCAAAGACTCAGAATTTCATACCTTAAATAAAGTACCTATAAAAGCCAATAATATGCGAATACGATCTTTTTACTCCAGGTTTCTGACTCTCTTTCTTTCTTTGCCTCTCAGTCGGCAAAACCAGGAAAGACTATTTATTAGGTCTTTTTCTTTGGATTGTTCTAAATGCTGAGGATACAGTGATACAAAAATAAAGGCAAACTAACTACCTGCTCTCCTAAAATGAAGGAGAAAAATAAAACAATTACAAATGCCTAAATGCAAGATACCAACATCAAAAATGGTTGTAGTCATCTTTTTAATGCTGTAACTACTACTGAAAATGAGCTTCCTAAGTGTCACTAGTGATAAGGAACCACGCTGCCAATGCAAAAGAAATAAGGTATGCAAGCTCTGTCCCTGAGTCTGGAAGACGCCCTGGAGGAGGGCATGGCAATCCACTCCAGTATTTTTGCCTGGATAATCCCATGGACCAAGGTGCCTGGCAACGTATAGTCCATAGGGTCACACAGAGTTGGACATGACTGAAGCAACTTACACATACACACACACACACACACACACACACACACACACACGCACGCACGCGCTACTGAAAATAAGAATAAATGTAATAGTAATGATAATAATAATACATGATAGGTAGTAGTAATTGAGGACTTATTCCTGTGAAATACTGCTAGGCATTTTATATGTATTGTATCTTTCAGTTCAGTTCAGTAGCTCAGTCGTGGTGATATCCAGAATAGAAGTGGAGTGATGGGGAAGGAGAGTTAATTTGGAAAAAAAGATGAAAATGTTAGTTTATAATAGGTTGAATTTGAGGTTACAACAGGTTATACAAATGGAAATGCCTATTTCAGTTCAGTTCAGTTGCTCAAAGTGTCCGACTCTTTGTGACCCCATGAACCGCAGCACGCCAGGCCTCCCTGTCCATCACCAACTCCCAGAGTATACCCAAACTCATGTCCATTGAGTTTGTGATGCCATCCAACCATCTCATCCTCTGTCGTCCCCTCCTCCTCCTGCCCTCAACCTTTTCCAGCATCAGGGTCTTTTCAAATGAGTCAGCTGTTTGCATCAGGTGGCCAAAGTATTGGAGCTTCAGCTTCAACATCAGTCCTTCCAATGAACATTCAGGACTGATCTCCTTTAGGATGGACTGGTTGGATCTCCTTGCAGTCCAAGGGACTCTCAAGAGTCTTCTCCAACACCACAGTTCAAAAGCACCAATTCTTCGGCACTCAGCTTTCTCTATAGTCCAACTCTCACATCCATACATGACCACTGGAAAAACCATAGCCTTGACTAGATGGACCTTTGTTGACAAAGTAATGTCTCTGCTTTTTAATATATTATCTAGCTTTGTCATAACTTTCCTTCCAGGGAAAGTTCCAGGGAGTAAGTGTCTTTTAATTTCATGGCTGCAATCACCATCTGCAGTGACCTTGGAGCTCCAAAAAATAAAGTCTGACACTGTTTCCCCATCTATTTCCCAAGAAGTGATGGGACCAGATGCCATGATCTTCGTTTTCTGAATGTTGAGCTTTAAGCCAACTTTTTCACTCTCCTCTTTCACTTTCATCAAGGGGCTCTTTAGTTCTTCTTTGGTTTCTGCCATAAGGGTGGTGTCATCTGCATATCTGAGGTTATTGGAATTTCTCCCAGCAATCTTGATTCCAGCTTGTGCTTCTTCCAGCCCACAGTTTCCCATGATGTACTCTGCATATAAGTTAAATAACCAGGGTGACAATATACAGCCTTGACATACTCCTTTTCCTAATTCGAACCAGTCTGTTCTAAGTCCAGTTCTAACTGTTGATTCCTGACCTGCATGCAGATTTCTCAAGAGGCAGGTCAGGTGGTCTGGTATTCCCATCTCTTTCAGAATTTCCCACAGTTTATTGTGATCCACACAGTCAAAGGCTTTGGCATAGTCAATAAAACAGAAATAGATGCTTTTCTGGAACTCTCTTGCTTTTTCCATGATCCAGCGGATGTTGGTAATTTGATCTCTGGTTCTTCTGCCTTTTCTAAAACCAGCTTGAACATCTGGAAGTTCACGGTTCACATATTGCTGAAGCCTGGCTTGGAGAATTTTGAGCATTACTTTACTAGCATGTGAGATGAGTGCAATTGTGCGGTAGTTTGAGCATTCTTTGGCATTTCCTTTCTTAGGGATTGGAATGAAAACTGACCTTTTCCAGTCCTGTGGCCACTGCTGAGTTTTCTAAATTTGCTGGGATATTAAGTGTAGGACTTACACAGCATCGTCTTTCAGGATTTGAAATAACTCAACTGGAACTCCATCACTTCCTCTAGCTTTGTTCATAGTGATGCTTCCTAAGGCCCACTTGACTTCACATTCCAGGATGTCTGGCTCTAGGTGAGTGATCACACCATTGTGATTATCTGGTTTGTGAAGATCTTTTTTGTACAGTTCTTCTGTGTATTCTTGCCACCTCTTCTTAATACCTTCTGTTTCTGTTAGGTCCCTACCATTTCTGTCCTTTATTGAGCCCATCTTTGCATGAAATGTTCCCTTGGTATCTCTAATTTTCCTGAAGAGATCTCTAGTCTTTCCCATTCTATTGTTTTCCTCTATTTCTTTACATTGATCGCTGAGGAAGGCTTTCTTATCTCTCCATGCTATTCTTTGGAACTCTGCATTCAAATGGGTATATCTTTCCTTTTAGCTTCCTTTCTTTTAACAGCTATTTGTAAGGGCTCCTCAGACAGCCATTTTGTTTTTTTGCGTTTCTTTTTCTTGGGGATGGTCTTGATTCCTATCTCCTGTACAATGTCACAAACTTCCATCCTTAGTTCATCAGGCACTCTATCAGATCTAGTCCCTTAAATCTATTTCTCACTTCCACTGTTTAGTCATAAGGGATTTGATTTAGGTCATATCTGAATGGTCTAGTGGTTTTCTCCACTTTCTTCAATTTCAGTCTGAATTTGGCAATAAGGAGTTCATGATCTGAGCCACAGTCAGCTCCCAGTCTGCATGGTGGCTGCAATGGCCCAGAAGCACTGTGGAGAGGAGCTACCCCATGTCCAAGGTAAGGAGCAGTGGCTGCGCTTTGCTGGAGCAGCCATGAAGAGATATGCCAAGTCCAAGGTAAGAGAAACCCAAGTTAGATGGTAGGCACTAAGAGAGGGCATTAGAGGGCAGACAGACTGAAACCACAGTCACAGACAACTAGCCAATCTGATCACATGGACCACAACCTTGTCTAACTTTGTGAAACTAAGCCATGCCATGTGGGGCCACCCAAGACGGATGGGTCATGGTGGAGAGGTCTGACAGAATGTCGCCCACTGGAAATGCCTAGGGCCATTTATAAATGGAGAAGGAGCTGATGGGAAATAAGAACTGGAGAAGGATATCTGGTGATTACCCTCTCAGGAGACAGTGGAAGCAGCAGCATTTATAAACTCACTGACTGAAAAGAATATAAAAATATAATAAGCAGAGGACAGACCCTTGAGACACACAAAAGGGCAGGAATGATGAGTAACAGTTATCTACGAAGAGAGAAACAGGGCAGTCAGAGAACAAGAAGAGACCAAGAGAGTTCTAAATGCAGCAAGGAGCTCAAGGTAAAGACAGAAGCTACATTTTGGCAGGAAAATGGCTACTGGTATCAAAAGAGTGCTCTATGTAGAGTGGAAGCAAAGAGAGTGCAGAAACCAAACGCAAGGGATGGAGTGGGGTGGGCAGGCAGGAAGTGGCCACTGTCAGTACAAGGAAGCAGAGACAGGATAATAGCCAGAATGGCTAGAGGGCAGTTCCAAGAACAAAGTGGCATTGCTCAGTTCACGTCTAGTCTCTGGGTTCCAAAGACTACTGAGAAAGAAACTGGTATTAGCTCAGTGAAAAATTTCTTACGAAACACTGGAAAAATAACCCATTTTTCTACACAGTAGTTGGCTTTCAGCATGCAGCCTAACACCCACAGGAGACCTTGGTATCGTTTCTTGAATATGAAGTGAGAAACTTGTGCCCTCCAATGTGAACATTTCATTTTCCCATCTCCCTTCACACAGGGATTTATTCTTGCTGTCAGTCAGATAGGAACATTATCTGCTGGTAGGTAGTAGGGTTTGAAGCAAGGGAGAAGATGAGACACACTCTGTCAGCAGGTTTGCATCTGTATTAGGAAAATATCATTTTGGCAAGAGAGACACTGTAATTTGTCAAGCAAATTAATCTCTGGAGTGGAAATTCCTAATCAAATGGTGAAGATTTTAATATATCTCTTGGATAGATAGGTTGGCTGCAGCCCTGTAATTGCTATGGGTGTGAAAAGAGACTCAGACCATCTGCAAGAATCTAATGGATGGAAGTCATGATAAATTTGGAGAATGTGTATAATTAGGTTTTCTTAGTGTTGGCACGTTCCCACTTTTAGCAATGCAGCAGAACAAGTAGAAAATGCTCATTTAGAACATATTAGTCTATGTATATTACATTAAGATTCCTTTAATCTATCTATAGGTTGTGAATGGCTAGAAAACTAGAGAAACAATCAGAGCAATCTTCCTTTTTCACTCTAATTATATTTGTTATATTTTCAAAATAAGCAAAAAGGAATGGACAGGCAGAAAATTCATAATAATACACAAGAGCTAGAATTTTTCTTCAAATTGTAAATGGCATTCCAGTTGAAACCATATTTAATGGTGAGCTAATTCCAATTATACTCTGAAATTCTTGTCCCTTTAGGGGGTCCTTCAGGAAATATATATTTTTTTAATTAATTTTTTTTCTTACTGACGGATAATTGCTTTACAGAATTTTGTTGTTTTCTCTCAAACTTCAACATGAATCAGCCATAAGTATACATATGTCACCTCCCTTTTGAACCTCCCTCCCTTCTTCCCCATCCCACCCCTCTAGGTTGATACAGAGCCCCTGTTTGAGTTTCCTGAGCCATGCAGCAAATTCCCATTGGCTATCTATTTTGCATATGGTAATGTAAGTTTTCGTATTACTTTTTCCATACGTCTCACCCTGTCCTCCCTTCTCCCCATGTCCATAAGTCTCTTGTCTGTGTCCGTTTCTCCATTGCTGTCCTGTAAATCTTCAGTGTATTTTTTAACTGATAGATGTACAAAAGCTGTGCCTTACATACTAATACTTCTCCATATATTTAATTATAGGAAAGGTGGTAGAAGTAAGTGGTTCTAGAACACTGAGATATTTGGCTTTGGTAAAGCTTCATTTCATTACTGCAAGGTTAGTACCAACTTCTGTGTATCCTCATGGTAATTAGAAGAGTGCTCTAAGGGTAGTAAATAGTCATAAAACACAGTTCAGCATGTGAACACAAAGAATATTGTCATATTTTCAACTATAGTAAGAGTGGTTTAAAAATTCCATAAAGAGAATTGGACAGAATTTAAGATTTCAGTGTGTTCGTGCTTAGTTGCCCAGTGGTGTCTGACTGTGCGACCCCATGGAGGTCTCAATATATATTGCTAATTACAGAATGATTATTATCCAATTTCTAGCTATTGATGACTTGGGTATATCTTGAATTACAATTTCTAATGATGAAAGATTATATCCAGTGTTTCCAGCTCAGTATAGTCAGAAAGGGGTCTCCCAGGTGACAATGCAGGAGAGTTGAGAGACATGCGTTCAATCCCTGGGTCTGGAAGGTCCCCTGGAGAAGCTCATGACAACCGACTCCAGTATTCTTGCCTGGAGAATTCCATGGACAGAGGAGCCTGGTGGGCTATAGTCCGTGGGGTTGCAAAGAGTTAGACATGACTGAAGCCACTTAGCACGCACATATGCGCAGTAAGAAAGATGACCCTATTTGAGAGAGTAACAGAGCTTCTGTTGGATAGGAAACAGCCTGTGGAAATACAATACATATGGCTGGATGCTGTTTACAGTGTATGTAAACTGCCACCACTTTATCAAGTTGTAGTATCTCTCCTTTCAAAATCTTAGACAGCTTGTGTGTACCATCTGCTCTTTGTCTGTATTCCTTCCGTGCTTTTCTTTATCTAGAAGAATGGTTCTTGAAATTCTTATAGTGCTCTTCATACCGTTTGCCACATATTTTGAGAAGCATCTGGTTGGAAGAAGTCCTGTATTTGTTCCCAGCTGCCTAGTGTGTGCCATGTTTCTTGTGAATCTAGTTTTGTTAACTTTGGGGGTAAATGCTTTTGCATTTCCTTAAGTACATATTTATGGTGAGACTAATAGCCCAAAGCAAGTTGCTAATGGTTGTATAAATGAAAGACTCAGCATCAGCAAAACTTGATTAATTTACCTGACATCTAATTTGCACAAGGCTACCTGAAAATTGGTGTTTGTTTCTTTTGCTTGATGGTTTCAAGATGGACCTTGTCTCTTTAAGGGATCCTGGATACCTTGAATACTTTCTCAAACATCTGCTCCAGTTTCATCAGGAAGACTTTGGGCTAGCTATAATTCACATAGCTTTCCCTTCAGCAAACAAGGCACCTACCTGTCAGTAAGACAAATTTTCCAAGGAGCTAAAGAAATGAAGAGTGTTTAAAGGAGCTTTGAATGTTAATAGGGACAGAACTTTCAGTTAAGTGAGCTGTAGGATTGTCTGTTGCTATCTACTTTTTACTTATTTTTATAGCTTTTTTTTTTGAAATAACACTCACATTAAAATTTTTGAAATTTAAAACACACAAAGAAGAAAATTAAAATCATACATAATACCTAGAAATAATCTCAATAGCTACCACTTTTGTGGTGTCACTAGGAAATCAGTACTGTTTTAAGTGCTTTGCTTCTATTAATTCTTTTAACTCTCATGATGATATTATGATTGAAACTATCATACTCCTTGTTGTAGAGATGAGGAAACTGAAGCATAGGTTAAGTTACATGCCCAAGGTTACTTGACTAAGAGGTGGCAGAGAGATATTGGCAGTCTAATTCCAAGGTCTAACTTTAAACTGCGATGCTGCATCATCGACTCTTATTTATTCCTATTCACACTTAAATGAAATTCCTTCCAGATTACTTCCAATCAAGTTTTTAAAACAAAATTGAAACAAGAGACCGTTTTTAATTATGTGCCTTAATTTTACTTAACCTTATAAAAAGTGTTACACTCCACTATCTACAGATGTTTGGTAGGTATCTTTGTAGTGAAGATGCTTTAAATTAGTAAAGGGCTTCCCTCATAGCTCAGTTGGTAAAGAATCCGCCTGCAATACAGGAGACCCCGGTTCGATCCCTAGGTTGGGAAGATCCACTGGAGAAGAGACTGGCTACCCACCCCAGTATTCTTGGGCTTCCCTTGTGGCTCAGCTGTTAAAGAATCCACCTGCATTGCGGGAGACCTGGGTTTGATCCCGGGGTTGGGGAGATCCCCTGGAGAAGGGAAAGGCTACCCACTCTAGTATTCTAGCCTGGAGAATTCCATGAGCAACTTTCACTTTCATTTCAAAGTTGCTGAGACCCCTGACTTCATTTATCACCTATTTCCAAAAATTTGCTTTGCCTAGAGTAGTAACATAGTACAGAAGAAAAGTGCAGGAAGCCAAGATGGTGCAGGTCTGAGTAAACCACCTTTGGTTAGTCCCTTAGCCTCTTTAAGTCTCAGTTTCTTCCTCTATAAAATAAGGATAAATATATTGATATAGGGCTATAGGATTGCCATGATGACTAAATATTATGCATGTGAAGTGTGCTTACTAGGGTATATATAGCCACTTATAAATGTCAGTGGCTGCTTTTAATGGTAACAATAACAATGATCATGTCCAGCTACAATTGTCAATCCCTACAGGAAATTCTTTCTTAGTCGAGGGAGGAGATAAGAGAGGTTTATCACGGAAATGAACACAGAACTCTGTCACTCTCAGGAACTATTGAAAAATCCTTTAATAACGGTGATGGAAACACTGAAAGATTACCAGCATAAATAAGATTTCCATGTTACTTCCTTCTAGACTTTTGTCTATTAAGTTTTCTGTTTTATTTTTTTAGTTTTGCCATTTGACTCCTTTCTATTCTAAGGTCAATGAATTGCTAAGTCAACTGCTTTCGTTTTCCTCCTCTTTCTTTTTTTTTTTTTAAATTATATGCATATACACAATTAAATATTTATATATAAATTTATATTTAACACAAATTATATTGGTATATAGCCAATTAACAATGTTGTGATAGTTTCAAGTTCCTCCCATTTCAATTTGCTACTTATTCTTTCATTCCTCTCCCTTCTACTTGGTTACTTGCTTGCTTAATGTCTCCCTTTTCTCTTCTCTTTCCCATGTGCTTGTACTAAATGCTTCTGCTTGTAGACAAATCCGGTCCCGGGTGGGGGACTGGAGTCTTGCCATGGACCTTTGAGAGGTGCCTGTTTTCCCCTATTCTCTCCCTTTGCACAGAACCACATCTGCATGGTTTCAGGCACAGAAACCTGGACACTTGAGGTCAAGCCCTTCAGACAAGGAGATCCTGACTCCATATTCACAATACTGCAGCAATCTGCAACCTAAAACCATTAAGAACCAAGTTGCTAAATGAACTGCTTTGTAACTGACCTGGCTTAACCACTTAAGAAGGAGATAATATTCAAAATGTGAATAAAATGATAAAGAAGGTAGATTGTTTTTAAACTCCCAGGCTCTTCGAAAATGGACTGAAAATGTCTACATAAATTGCACTGATGATATTTTATATGAAACTCTCTAATTCTCCAGCTTTTGCCATCTTTGGAAATTGTTGGTAGTAGCTCAGCACACACTGACAAATTTTTGTATTTTCTTTTAATTTGGGGCTTGGCACTTACATTAGAAATCTTAGCAAGACTGAAAGGCAGATCCAGCTGAGGTGGAATACCTGCCTTATAAACTTGTTATGGAGATATTCTTGAGAATATGTGAAAAAAGTACCTATATTCTGAAAAGATATCATCAGCCCCTGCCCACTGTCTTAAATTCATGTTGCCCTGTCCAGAGAAAGTACCATAGAAAATTCTGCAGTGGATAAGTCTAGACAAAATATTTTTGGATAATTTGAGCATATCCCTCCAGATTAAAGAGTGTTGCAAAGGGGTTAATTGGACTCAAAAATCCCTCCCCATGAGGTTTGAGAGTCTGTGATATAAATTCCATCTGTTACTTGAAGCAGTTTATGGGTTTGGCAATATGATGTGTTGGCTTGACAATTGTTTAAAAAATCCCTCTTAGTCTGATACAGGTATAATTTTTTTTTATAGTATCCAGATTTATTTTCCTCAACATCTAATTTTAAATTAGAAACCACTCCAGCTCCATGTCTGGGATACCAAATTTGTTCTAAATCTGAATACTACATAGCCATCTCTTGACCAAAGAGGTGTAACTTTCATACTGTAGTGGGAGTAGAACATTCTTCCCCAAGTCTGATACTATGAGAATTGGAATGTTATAAATAGTGAAAGTCAGACCTGAAATATTTCCTGACTATACTTTCTCTGATTCAAGGGATTGTCTACAAACTGCCTTCAGTTCGTAGAATCTGAGATGGTCTCTAGGCTTATATAGACTGTGTGCTCATTTTCCAGGATTAATTTTCATAGAGATAAAACCAGATTTAAGAAAGAAGAGAAGTAAATACAGTCTTAAATAATTAAATTGGGAAAAGTCAGCTTTCACCTCAAGAGGGTGAATGTTGTCCTAGAAATGGAAAGGCGGGATCTGCTTCCCCTCTGGCCCTTTCTTCACCCACGACCCTGGTTTTGAATTTTACACAAAGGGCTTGCTGTTGTTGTTCAGGTCCTAAGTCATGTCTGACTCCGGGCAACCCCATGGACCATAGCCCGCCAGGTTCCTTTGTCCATGGGGTTCTTCAGGCAAGTGTCCTAGTGGTGGTGGTGGTGGTAGTTTAGTTGCTAAGTTGTGTCCAACTCTTGTGACCCCATGGACTGTAGCCTGCCAGGCTCCTCTGTCCATGGGAATTCTCCAGGCAAGAATACTGGAGTGGGTTGCCATTTTCTTCTCCAAGGAATCTTCTGGGACCAGGGATCAAACCCACATCTCCTGTACTGGCAGGTGGATTCTTTACCACTGAGCCACCAGGGAAGCCCACAGAAAGGGCTACCTTGGATATATTCATTCATGGATAGGAAATGCCTACAGGTCTGTCTGCTTCAGCTTCCTGATGCTCTATGAAATAGTTGACTTTTTATCATGCTTCCTATCCTCCTCTATAGACCTGTTTGATTACATGATTAGGTTATAAGCTTTTATTCTGACCTGCTTCCCTTTAAATTCTACTTCTAATCTAATAATTTCCCCTGGCTCCACACTCCACCACTGCTGGCAAGGAAGGGGCTCTGTTCCTTCGGCCTGCACCAACTGCTCAGGAAGCTTTCTATCTGGGTGGATATTAGTGCTTCAGCTTCACTTGTGTGAAGAAAGAGATTTGACAACTTTCTCTAATTGTTGGTCAGCTCACAGAGAAGACAGAGTTCTTGGTCTATGAAGACATTGCACCTACTCTATACTTGCCCAGACTACCAACAGGAGATAAGAAGCCTTAGGCCTTGCTCTGCATGGAAGGCGATGTCATTTCCCATTATTTAGAACTAAGATAGCAGATTTATGTCTCCAGAACAAGATGGTGATGACCTCAGTAGCCTTAGCTAGTTTGGTGGAACAAGTAAATAAACCTGAAATATCAATTTCTGGGAAAAAATATTTGACCCTAACCTTTACAGACACATAGGGAAACCCTATTTAGGACTAGTGCCCACGGCACTCTTGTCCCCTTCTAGTCATTTTGGCTGACCTTTTCTTCTTTAGATTGTAATTTGACACTAGAAATATTTCCTCGCTCTTTGTTCCAGGATTCCAGATTAATAGGTTTGGACTCCTTAAAAAAAGAAAACAGAGTGTCCTTAACTCTATGAAGACTGTGAGTTAGCATCTGGAACTGCTCCTTGCTTTTGTGGATGCCTGATCTCTTGGGCTAATGTTTATTCCACCAGCTGCCCTTTTTTAACATGCCCAGCCTCCCAAGAGCCAGATAAAAAAGCTCTCTGTGCACCTGCTTTTCCACTCAGAACTGTCTCCTGGCTCCATTTCTCATCATCTCCTCCAAACTGCTTTCTTATTAGCTATCAGTCTCCATGTTCTTTAAATGTCACTAGGCTCCCATCATTGCTAGTTCTCCTTTGAAATGGCATCTTGATTTCATGCTGGATCTCATTAAATATGCCTTTGAGGGAGTGTTTTGGTAAATACCTCCATCAAAAGGCTTCAGATCCATGACATTATAGCTATGTCTTTGACTTTCCTGTGACTTTAGACACTAACTGAATGCTGTGTTCTTTACTGGTTAACTAAAAAATTCTAGTGCTGAAAAATCATGTGGCATTTCCTGCCTCTAGATCTAAGTGACTACCCAATCCAGGGCATTGATTCCATGTGATGAGTTGCATCTAGTGTGAGCAGACATTAAGCTTCCATGGGGCAGGGACTTTCTTCCTTCCTTTCACTTTTAACTAACTTAATTCCTCTGTTTTTAAAAATTGAATATAGTTGATTTACAATATTATATTAGTTTCAGGTGTATTACATAGTGATTTCACATTTGCATACATTACACAATTAGCATCAACCTAGTTATCATCTATCCCCATATAAAATGATTACATTATTAACTGTATTCCTTATGCTGTATATTACATCCCATGGCTTATTTATTTTCTAACTAGTAGTCTGCACCTCTTAATCCTTTTCATCTATTTCACTCAACTCTCACCCCGCTTCTCTCTGGTAATCATCCACTTGTTCTCCGTATCTATGTGTCTGGTTTTGTTTTTGTGTTTTGTTTTCTAGATTCTACATCTAAGTGGTTATATTGTACTTGTATTTTTTTGTTTGTTTGTTTTTTGGTCTGGTTTATTTCACTTAGCATAATGCTGTCTAGAGTTATTTATGTTGTTGCAAATAGCAAGATTTCAAGTTTTGTGGTTGAATAATATTCCATTGGGCTTCCCTTGTAGCTCACTCGGTAAAAAATCTGCCTGCAGTGCAGGTGACCTGGGTTCGATCCCTGGGTTGGGAAGATCCCCTGGAGAAGGAAATGGCAACCCACTCCAGTATCCTTGCCTGGAATATCTCATGAAGAGAGGAGCCTGGTGGGCTGCAGTCCATGAGGTTGCAAAGAGTCGGACATGACTGAGTGACTAACATGGCTAAGATGGTGAAGCGTCTGTCTACAATGCTGGAGACCCAGTTTTGATCCCTGGGTTGGGAAGATCCCGTGGAGAAGGAAATGACAATCCACTCCAGTACTATTGCCTGGAAAATCCCATGGACAGAGGAGCCTGGCAGGCTACAGTCCATGGGGTCGCAAAGAGTTGGACACGACTGAGTGACTTCACTTCACTTCAATATTCCATTATATATATTTATATATATATATATATATATATATATATATATATATATACCACATCTTCTTTATCCATTCATCTAGCGATGAGCATTCAGGTTGCTTCCATATTTTAGCTATTATAAATATGCTGCACTAAACATTGGGGTGCACATATCTTTTCAAATTAGTGTTTTTACTTTCTTCAATAATCAGAAGTGAAATTGCTGAATCATATAGTAGTTCTATTTTTACTTTTCTGTGGATCTTCCATACTGTTTTATACAGTGGATACACCAATTTACAGTCCCCTTAACAGTGAATGAGGGTACACTTTAGTCCACATTCTCACCCTTGCCTATTATTTGTTGTCTTTTTGGTGATTGCCATTCTAAAATGTATGAGGCAGTGTCTTATTGGGTGTTGATGAGCATTCCCCAGGTGAGTAGTGATGCTGAACAACTTTTCATGTGTGTGTTGGCTGTGTATATGTCTTCTCTAAAAATTTCTGTATTCAGATCCTGTGCTCATTTTTCAGTTGGATTATTTGGAGTTTTTGATGTTGATTTATGTGCATTCTTTGTATATTCTGGATATTAATACCTTATCTGATATATTGTTTGCAAATATCTTCTTTCATTCAGTCGGCTATCTTTTCATTATTTTGATGGTTTCTTTCCCTATGAAAAGATTTTTAATTTGATGTAAATTTGGTGTCTCATTTATTTATGCTTTTGTTGCCCTTGCCTGAGGAGATATATCCAAAAAAATATTGCTAAGACCAATCAATGCCATTGATTTCCTCTAGACATTTCATGGTTTCAGGTTTTACATGTAAGTCTTTAATGTTTTGAGTTTATTTTTGTCTGTGTTAGGAGTATTCCAAGTTGATTCCTTGTCATGTAACATTCCAGTGGCATCCCAATACCACTTATTAAAGAAGTTCTCTTTTCTCTTTTGTATATTATTGCCACCTTTGTCATAGGTTTAATTGACCACATAACTGTGGGCTTATTTCTATTCTTTTCCATTGATCTATGTGTCCTTTTTTTTTTTTTTTTTTTGGGTTCTAGTACCATAATGTTTTGATCACAATCAGTTCAGTTCAGTTGCTCAGTCGTGTCCAACTCTTTGAAACCCCATGAATCACAGCACGCCAGGCCTCCCTGTCCATCACCAACTCCTGGAGTTCACCCAAACTCATGTCCACTGAGTCGGTAATGCCATCCAGCCATCTCATCCTCTGTCGTCCCCTTCTCCTCCTGCCCCCAATCCCTCCCAGCATCAGGGTCTTTTCCAATGAGTCAACTCTTAGCATGAGGTGGCCAAAGTACTGGAGTTTCAGCCTCAGCATCAGTCCTTCCAATGAACGCCCAGGACTGGTCTCCTTTAGGATGGACTGGTTGGATTTCCTTGCAGTCCAAGGGAATCTCAAGATCCTTTAGGATGGACTGCTTGGATATCCTTGCAGTCCAAGGGACTCTCAAGAGCCTTCTTCAACACCACAGTTCAAAAGCATCAATTCTTTGGCACTCAGCTTTCTTCAGTCCAACTCTCACATCCATACATGACCACTGGAAAAACCATAGCCTTGACTAGATGGACCTTTGTTGGCAAAGTAATATCTCTGCTTTTTAATATGCTATCCAGGTTGGTCATAACTTTCATTCCAAGGAGAAAGCATCTTTTAATTTCATGGCTGCAATCACCATCTGCAGTGATTTTGGAGCCCCCACAAATAAAGTCTGACACTCTTTCCACATCTATTTGCCATGAAGTGATGAGACCAGATGCCATGATCTTCATTGTTTTGAATGTTGAGTTTTAAGTCAACTTTTTCACTTTCCTCTTTCACTTTCCCCCAGAGGCTCTTTAGTTCCTCTTCACTTTCTGCCATAAGGGTGGTGTCATCTGCCTATCTGAGGTTATTGATGTTTCTCCCAGCAATCTTGATTTCAGCTTGTGCTTCATCTAGCCCAGCATTTCAGACGGAGGCTCGTGACATTGTACAGGAGACAGGGATCAAGACCATCCCCAAGGAAAAGAAATGCAAAAAGCCAAAATGGTTGTCTGAGGAGGCCTTACAAATAGCTGTGAAGAGTAGAGAAGCGAAAGGCAAAGGAGGAATGGAAAGATACACCCATTTGAATGCAGGGTTCCAGAGAATAGCAAGGAGAGATAAGAAAGCCTTCCTCAGTGATCAGTGCAAAGAAATAGAGGAAAATAGAATGGGAAAGACTAGAGATGTCTTCAAGAAAATTAGAGATACCAAGGGAACATTTCATGCAAAGATGGGCACAATAAAGGACAGAAATGGTATGGACCTGACAGAAGCAGAAGATATTAAAAAGAGATGGAAAGAATACACAGAATTATACAAAAAAGATCATGAACCAGATAACCACGATGGTCTGATCACCAACCTAGAGCCAGACATCCTGGAATGTGAAGTCAAGTGGGCCTTAGAAAGCATCACTACAAACAAAGCTAATGGAGGTGATGGAATTCCAGTTGAGCTATTTCAAATCCTAAAAGATGATGCTGTGAAAGTGCTGCACTCAATATGCCAGCAAATTTGGAAAACTCCACAGTGGTCACAGGACTGGAAAAGATCAGTTTTCATTCCAATCCCAAAGAAAGGCAATGCCAAAGAATGTTCAAACTACCACACAATTGCATTCATCTCACATGCTAGTAAAGTATGCTCAAAATTCTCCAAGCCAGGCTTCAGCAATACGTGAACCGTGAACTTCCACATGTTCAAGCTGGATTTAGAAAAGGCAGAGGAATCAGAGATTAAGTTGCCAACATCTGTCAGATCATCGAAAAAGCAAGAGAGTTCCAGAAAAACATCTACTTCTGCTTTATTGACTATGCCAAAGCTTTTGACTGTGTGGACCACAACAAACTCTGGAAAATTCTTCAAGAGATGGGAATGCCAGACCACCTGACCTGCCTCTTGAGAAATCTGTATGCAGGTCAGGAAGCAACAGTTAGAAGTGGACATGGAATAACAGACTAGTTTCAAATAGGGAAAGGAGTACATCAAGGCTGTATATTGTCACCCTGCTTATTTAACTTATATGCAGAGCACATCATGAGAAATGCTGGGCTGGAGGAAGCACAAGCTGGAATCAAGATTGCTGGGAGAAATACCAATAACCTCAGATATGCAGATGACACCATCCTTTGTCAGAAAATGAAGAAGAACTAAAGAGCCTCCTGATGAAAGTGAAAGAGAGTAAAAAAGTTGTCTCAGACACGACTGAACAACTGAACTGATACTGATACTGACTGCTGTTAAGAATGTAGTGAAATAGGTATCATACTTATGGAAGTATCAAATGATTTATGAAAATATTGATCACAAAAGTTTGGAAATGCAGACAAGTAATTATCTAAAGGAGACAGACATTAATTTTATATTCAGAAAAAATTAAGGAATTAGAAAATTTTTAAATGAAGTAGAACTTAAACAATATTTTAATGTGTAATATAATTATTAAAATGTAAAAGACTTGCTTCTTGTAACAGCTTAGTTCCTGAGGCTTTTCATTAGTGGAAAAACCTGTGCTATCCCCACAAAAATCTAAGAGCAAACTATGGATACATTTGACATAATAAACTAACAAATAGTGTAGAACTGTTGAGTCTGTCTATAATCTTCGAATTCCTTGATGTAAACTTAGAGAAAGCAGGATAGGGCAGTGAATGGTGGCTGGTCTCTAAGGCAGGAGATAAGAGTTCTATTCTAGTCTGCCACTTATGGTATTACCTTGTACATATCAATTTCTCACTCTGAACTTTAATATACAGCCTAGAAAATCATCAATAAGTGCTTCTTGCTCAAGGCCACACAGGCATTGAATGTTGGAACATGTGAGGTTTGGTGGATTTAGGCTGGCTGGAATATAATCAAATTTAGGAAGGGAGAAAATTCCAATTAGAGAGAACAGCCTGAAGAAAAATGATCACATTCACACCACATGTGAAGCTGGTTTATGCAGCCAGTACAGACAAATATACATAATATCTCAGCATATTAGTAACATTTTATAATAATATTATATTTATTATAATATATAATATCTCAGATTTTTATGTATTATAATATATGCTATCTAAGCTTTCTTTTTTTTATTTTTATTTTATTTTTTAACTTTACAATATTGTATTGGTTTTGCCATATATTGAAATGAATCCACCACAGGTATACATATGTTCCCCATCCTGAACCCTCCTCCCTCCTCCCTCCCAATACCATCCCTTTGGGTCGTCTCAGTGCACCAGCCCCGAGCATCCAGTATCGTGCATCGAACCTGGATTGGCAACTCATTTCATATATGATATTATACATATTTCAATGCCATTCTCCCAAATTATCCCACCCTCTCCCTCTCCCACAGAGTCCAAAAGACTGTTCCATACATCAGTGTCTCTTTTGCTGTCTGTATACAGGGTTATTGTTACCATCTTTCTAAATTCCATATATATGCGTTAGTATACTGTATTGGTGTTTTTCTTTCTGGCTTACTTCTAAGCTTTCTGTCTGTTATTGTTTTATAATCTAATTGCTTATACATTTTCTTATTTGGTCTTCTTGGAAGATCTTTGGAGTTTGAATGAACAGTTACTATCATCCTCGCACATTCTTGAATTAAAATTTAAAAACTTAAGATACCCTTTCCTAAGGAAGTATTAGGTCAGGAAATTCAGATAGGCACCTCATAGTAATTTGATGGAAAATATTGAAACCGATGGAAAGCAGCTTAAAACTCAGCACATGAAGGTAATGGAGACGCAATGGCATACCCCAGAGAAGTGGTTGACAGAGGAGGAGACTGTTAGTGCAAGTTTGTATTTTTGTTTTTGTTTTGGCTACATTGTGTGGCTTGCAGGATCTTAGTTCCCCAGCTAGAGACTGAATCTGGGCACTTTGCAGTGAAAGCCCCAAGGACTAACCACTGGATCACCAAGAAATTCACTCAGTGCAGATTTATATAAAAGATATTTGCATACAGAAGGCTCAAGGTGAGAATCTAGGACAGTGGATAGTAGTGAAGGAAAAAGATAATTTCCAAGCAGCATCTAGAAACTGGGTGGTAAATTTATCTACCACAGTTCAAAAGGAAGCAATGAAACACGTAGAACATTGAAAGAGAGGATTGACTTGGCACTGTTGTAAACCTCAAACTGATGATTTTGCAAGATTTCGTTTCTACCTTAAGGCAAGACCACACCTCAACCACCTCATACAGACAAAAATCTTCCCTTAAAAGACATCAAGAAGAGGTTTCTCAATTGTATACACCTCAAACAAGTCTTTGTTGGGCCAAGATGGGGTTGGAATGATCTGAGCTCTGTCTGCCTTTTCTGCCTGTTCAGCCAAGTAAGATTTTGGAAACTGACTCATGTATGGTTGCCGCTGGACATCAGAGCCTTGTCAAACCAAGAGAGCTCTGTTGGAGGCTCCAGGGTAGAGCAGAGTGGGCCTTGTCTCTGGTTCCTGGAGGCACAGCTGATACTTCTGTATATATATAAAAGCAACCTCAGGTATCTGAGATCCTCCGATTCCCCAGTCTAAGGCTTATCCACCCCCTTGGAAGGTACTTTAGCAAAAAGTTGTTGTTTAGTTGCTAAGTTGTGTCCAACTTTTTTTTGTGACCCCATAGATTGTAGCCCACCAAGCTTCTCTGTCTCTAGGACTTCCCAGGCAAGAATACTGGAGTGGGTTACTATGTCCTCCAGAGGATCTTCCTGACTCAGGGATTGAACCAGTGTCTGCTGCACTAACAGGTAGATTTTTTACCACTGAGCCACCAGGAAAGCCCCCAAAATATGGTCACTTAATTCTACAACTGGGCAGAGAATACCAGGTGGTATAGACATGTTTTGAAAATGCGGTTTTTTAAAAAATTTAAACATGTATATATATTTGCATAGAGGGAAAAAATTAGTAGGGATGAAACAAACTTTTAAAGTGAGCTTTAGTAATTTATTTATGACTATTTATATATACAAAGTACACACACACACAGATTTATTAGAAAGAGGGCCCACCTGTGTGCTAATTGGTCATGTGCTCAGTGATCTATGGGGTCATCTCCCATTTTTGTATTAACTTGGGGGCAGATAGGGTGAGATTAGTGGTGTTATGCCACCCATGAAATCCTTGACGAATCGTAGAGGAATTTTCTCAGTCTCTTTTCCTAAGCTAGTAGAAACTCACCAAGCAGGTGATTTGACAACCAAGTTTCTCTTTTCCTTTAGGATCACTCTTATCCTTTACTCAAAAATCTCTGGAAACATTCCTATTCACTTGAAACAACAGTCTTTTCATTACTTGGCTCCTGGATGAAGAAATACTCTTCCTGGAGTAGAAGTAGATTAGTTATGTTTTTATTCGACACCAGAACAAAAGTCATGTTAGGATTAAATAGCCAAGCAATAGTTCTTACTGATGACCGGATTCTTTTGAGATTTCTCAAGTAATTACATATTGCTTCATATTTCCTCAAAAAAAACATTCATCCCACACTTTATCATGGGCCCATAGACAGCAGCCCACCAGGCTCCCCCGTCCCTGGGATTCTCCAGGCAAGAACACTGGAGTGGCTTGCCATTTCCTTCTCCATATCATGGGCCAGAGGTTGAGAATTCTTTGGAAATTTAGTAGCTACATGTAAGTTTTAATATTAATTCCTCATGATGATGTATAAGGGATCTGGAAAGTTTTCATGTGGAAGTTCTATTATTTCTGATGATTAAACATTTTACCATGCAAGAGACACCAGTCATATAGAAGAAATGTAGGTGGTTTTGTCTGCTTATTTCTGGATAATTTTTTTAGAGCTGGAAGCAACAGAGTACATACAAACTTAATAATTCTCTCAATGTTTTCAGAAAGTTTTTATAGTTTCTATGAGTTTTCTCAAACTCTCAATTTCCCCCAAACACAAATAAAGCCCAAATTACTAACAAGTTAGAAGTAGCTGTTGATTTTTTCCTTCATATGAGAGGCTCTTTCATTCTCCATTTAGATCCTTCCAAAGGACTTATAAATATCTGTGCTGTGGCTAGCTACCAGTATAATGTTCTGTATGGCAGCATAAGTAAGGAGGTAGAGAGAGAAAGTATATACAAGTTACTCTGATGTGGTAAGAATGGCTCAGGCAACTGCATTAAGTGAAGTTCCCGTTCATCAAGTGATGAAATAGCATTTACCCTTTAACTTTCTCTATAAATAGGTTCACTATGGGTCAGTTCAGGTCAAAGCCCTACTGGGTCTAGACTGACATCCTTTCTAACTAAGGTTTACTATAAAAGTGGTGGCTCTATAAAAGTCCTTAAATATTGATTTATTTGAGTAGTGGACATTGGTGCCTAATTTCCTAGAAAATAGTTTTCCTTTTGCGGTGATGACTGCTCAGAGTTGTTTGGCCATTAATTTTATTTTGACTATTTTTCTCAAGTTTACTCTCTTCCTATCAGGTCATGTGGTGCCATTGTCTTTGATTTCTTGGCAGTAACATAGGATAGTAAAGAAAATATTGGATCAGAAACAGGGAGACTTGAGTGTCCCTTCAAGTTTTGCCATTACCAGCTAGGTGAACTTCGAGGTAATCACTCAATTCTCCCGTGTCTCTATTCTTTCCTCTGTAAAATGAGGATGTTGAACTAGATGGCTTTCCCAGTAATCAAGTTCTATGAGCAGGCACTGCTTTACACCACTCTTTGTTCCCATGTTTTGTGCTGTGGCAAATTTTCTCATTATTTTTAAAAAGTAAGATGATAAAAGTAATGCATACATTTAGTGTAACAGGTGGCACGGTGGTAAAGAATCTGCCTGCCAATGCAGAAGACACAAGTGATGCAAGTTCAATCTCTGGATTGGGAAGTCTTCTGGAGAAAGAAATGGCAAGCCATTCCAGTATTCTTGCCTGGGAAATCCCATGGACAGAGGAGCCTCAAGGGCTATAGTCCAGGGGATCGAAAAGAGTTGGACATGACAGAGCACACACACACACACACACACACACGGAAAAATTAAAGAAGGCAATTACCAAAATAATTCTCACCCCATGCAAAGATGATTACTGTTAACATTTGTTGTATTGGGTGTCAGTGTTTTTCTTTTACATATGTTTGTATTTGACTTCCATTTTATAATATATGTGTAATTATATTTTGTAGGTGAATAAAAATATATTTACAAAGTGTGTGATAATACTAAATATATAGTTTTATATGCTACTTATTTCACTTAACAGTACATTATGACTGTTATTTGATATTCTTCAAGAATATTATTTTTTTCAAAATATCAATTTTAATGTCTACAGAGTATACAGTGTCTGAATAGAAAAAAATCTAGTAAGTTTTTACTTTATTTTTTTTAATTTTATTTTATTTTTAAACTTTACATAATTGCATTAGTTTTGCCAAATGTGATATTGCTATATAAAAAATTCATTAAAAATCATTTCTATTTAGGTTAGACACTTTATTTCAATTTTTTTCTATTATGAATAACACTGTACTTAACCTACTCACAATGAATGTTATAACCTTCCTGATGATTGCTTTAGGAGAATGTATTAATTATCTTTTGCTGCATAACATATTATCCCCAAATTTGATGTATTAAAATAGTTAAAAATATTTACAGTCTCATAGTTAGTGTGGTTAGGAGTTTGGGAGCACCTTAGCTGGCTGGTTTTGTCTCAAGTCCTCTAAATGATTATAGTTAAGTTGTCAGCTGGAGCGGCAGTAATCTGAAGGCTTGACTAGGGCTGGTGGATTTGCTTCCAAGGTGACTCAGTCTCATCACTGGCATGTTGTTGTTGACTTGGCTGTTGATGTCAGCAGCCATCACTTGGCTGTTGACAAAAGGCCTTAGCTCTTCATTAGTGGGACTTTTCATGGGCTGCTTGAGTGCCTTCACAATGTGACAGCTGGCTTGGTCAGGACAAGTGACCTAAGAGGAAGTAAGGCAGAAGACACAATGTTTCTTAAGACCTAACCTCAGAAGTCATGCTCCATAATTTCTTCAATATCTCATTTATTATACAAATCAGTCCATTAAATGTGGGAAGACATCAACATTAGAAGATGAGACTCACTGGAAGCCATTTTAGAGGCAGGTTACCATAGATATTAATTGATTCCCTGAAGTGCAATTATGGGATCATACCTTAGTAGAAAAAAATAACTTTTTAATTAATCATATTATTTAATATGTATTTATGCCAATGTAACAAAAGTATGTGCCGTCTTACATTCCCAAGTTCTCTAACCTTCCTGGGTCAACTTGTCCTTTAATATTTAAAAGGAGTGATTGAATCTCCTGTAGTCACAAGGATGTTTTGAGAAACTCAGAATTCTTCCCTTCCCACCAACCCAAGGATTTGCAATTTTTATATAGCTCTGGTTACCTTTTTCTGTAATTTGCAAATCCACTGAATTTTCAGTCTCTTCTCTGCATTTCTCTTCCTAATGTTGCTGTCTTCTCAGACCTCTATGTCCCATGTATATGACCTTCATTTCTATTTCAATCAAAGTGTTTTAAATGAAAGTGTTATAAATATGTAGCAGATTTTTATTAAATATTTGGGGATGGTGAGGAAAATCAGAGTGCAGCATGGTATAATAATAAAATTTAGTATTAGGCATTGCTTTCCAACAATTTCATCAGCTACTTCCCTCTCTAGAAATTTCCTGATGGCTATCCCAATTTAAAACTTCTTGTGTTTTTCCTTCTATTGCCGATTTCTCTTTATTCTTGAGTCCTACCCCCAGTTTGTCTGAAGTTAGTAAGATTTCTTTTGCTTCATTATGCAGAATAATCTGTCTCTCTACTATACCATTTTCTTCCAAAGTCTCCCATAAGAAATACAAATTTGACACCAAGAGGCATATAAATAATTTTCCTGAGCAAAGAACTTTCTTTCTTGATGTGAATCATACCATTCCTAAGAAATGGTATGATTTCCTTTCCTAAGAAAGGAAAATGTTAATTTTCCTTTCTTAGAAATATTACTTAAATTTTCTCCTTGCTTTCTTCTTTTAACATTTTTATTTTGATATAATTTCAGACCCTACAGAAAAGCTGCAATAATAGTAGAAAGAGTCCCTATATATACTTCGCTGAGTTTCCCCACATAATAACATTTTACCACATTTGCTTTATATGTATTTTTCTGTGTGTGTGTGTAAGTTTTCTTCTAAACCATTTGAGGGTAAGATGGAGACACGATTCCTCCTTACCCGTAAATTCTTCAGTGTGTCTATTCTAAAAACATTTGCTTACATAACTCAAGTGCAATTATCAAAATTAGACAAATGACAAATAACATTGATATATCATAATTGTTTAATATACAGCCTTTATTCAGATTTTGCCAGTTGGTCTAAGAGTATCATTTTAGCAAAACAAAACCCAAGATCTTGTGTTTCATTTGGGTGTCTTGTCTTTTTAGTCTCTTTCTATCTGGAATGGTACTTCAGTCTGTGACACTTGTGAAGTGCACAGGTCGGTTATGTTGCTGTGTATCTTTGAGTGTGGGTTTGTCTCTATTTCCTCATGATTAGATTCAAGTTGCGGTTTAAGAGATGTGTTATTCTTCATGAACCATATCAGGAATACATGGTAACAATTTGCCCCATTGCTAGTGATTGGGGATTTGGGTTTAATTTTTTTTATTGATACTCATAAAGTGAAAGTGAAGTCGCTCAGTCATGTCTGACTCTTTGCGACCCCGTGACTGTAGCCCACCAAGCTCCTAAGTCCATGGGATTCTCCAGGCAAGAATACTGGAGTGGGTTGCCATTTCCTTCTCCAGGGGATCTTCCTGACCCAGGGATTGAACCCAGGTCTCCCACATTGCAGGCAGAGGCTTTAACCTCTAAGCCACCAGGGAAGCCGGTTAGCATGATTCTAAATATTTATAATGTAATGGCATGGAGCTTTTGGAATTTCTTCACAAAGTAACTTTATTATAGTTCTGTTTTCTAAAAATCAAAGAAAATTAAGCTTCCTTCCTAGACCATTCTTTCTTTTTTCCTATCTAGGTTAAGCCTTTCTAGGTTTAATTCAAATTCTTCCTCCTCTGTGAAGTCTTCTCTGTCAGCCTATGCAGAAGTAATTTTTCCTGAACTTAAATCTATTAAACATAATGAACCTAGTATGAAGTCTGACATTTTGTAAACACTCATTAAACATTGTCTCCTTTCTGCTTTTCTGCTTCTTATCTGATATCTCACATTTATTGTATTTTAAATATTTTATTTAATCACGAAATTTTAGATATGAAAGCAAAATCAATAATAAGTTAATATCATTTCCGTTTATGTATGAAGAAAGGTTATATTACTCTGGAACTGATATCGGGAGTTCATAGAATCTCAGAATTTTAAAACCCCTAACAAGTTTTGTTTCGTGGAGATGGTACAGGGTGGATGGTTTAGCAGTTGCAGATCTAGGTTCCTGCCAGCCAATTCAACAAAGTTTCTCTGATTTTGTCTGTTTTATATGTTGCATTTTGTAAAACCAATAATTTTTACAAAACAAAAAGGATTCAGCTACTAAAAAGAAAGCAAAAAGTAAAAAAATGAAAACAGTTGCTCTATCCCATATCAACCCAATGTACAACCTCTGGTAGGGGTTGTATAAGGTATACTTTTGATCCTAGAGACAAGGAACTTACTGACTCCTCAGTCACTGAGCACTTTTCACATACCAGGCATCTTGTAGGCACTGATCATACAAAGATGAACGACACATACATAGATACTGCT
Organism: Bos indicus x Bos taurus; assembly: GCF_003369695.1. Taxonomy (NCBI): domain Eukaryota; kingdom Metazoa; phylum Chordata; class Mammalia; order Artiodactyla; family Bovidae; genus Bos; species Bos indicus x Bos taurus. The sequence goes on along the minus strand of NC_040081.1, from coordinate 87,443,277 downwards.
CTCATGTAGCTGATAGATTTAAAACTTAAAAAACACCTTTTTATATCAAGTTGAAGTCTACTTACCTGTGAGGTGAACGTGATGATACTACATTATGGAAACAAGCTTACTGACTTGTCATTTCTCTCTTCAGGGTCTATAAAGAAAAGACTAGCTGCCTAATCTACATAAAGCTCTTACTTTTACAAAGATAGATTAATATTTTTTTCTTCTCCAGGGTAAAACTTCCAAAGCCTTTCAACTAATTTTTTCATGTGTCTATTTTTTTTTTCTTTTTTTTGTAAGACTTCATTTTTCAGAGCAGTTGTAGGTTTACAATAAAGGAGAGTGCTAAGATTTCCCACGTACCCCTACCCCCTGCTGCTACACAACTTAGCTTTCCCCATTATTAACATCACTCACCAAATGGAACTTTTACATTTTTTTTATTGTTTAAAACTTTTTTGTTTTCAGTTATACATATGCATGTATCTATTGGTACCTTTTTTTTTTTTTAATTTTTTTACTTTATTTTTTTTTTTACTTTACAATAGGTTGATGTATGGTACCTTTTTTCAAAAACCAAGGATGAACTTATGTCAACATATCACAATCACCCGAAGTCCATAAGGGCTCACTCTTGGTATTGTACATTCACTGGGCTTGGAAAAATTATAACATATTTTCATCATTATAATATCATTTACAGTATTTTCACTGCCCTAAAAATCCCCTGTGTTCTGCTTATTCATCTCTCCCTCCAACTATCTTCTTCTCATCCCTGGAAATCACTGATCTTTATCTTGTCCATGGTTTTGCTTTTTCCAGAATGCTATGTAACTGGAATCCTACAGTATAGTAACGTTCTTAGATTGCCTTTTTTCACTTAGTAATATGCATTTAAGGTTTCTCCTTGTCAAGCCTTTTCCTGGCTTGACAACTCAGTTATTTTTAGCACTGAATAATATTCTATGGCCTGGATGAGCCTCAGATTTTTATCCATTCACCTAATGAAGGATATCTTGGTAGCTTCAAGTTTTGGAAATTATAGAGAAAGCTACTATTGACATTCATGTGCAAGTTTTTGTGTAGAGATAAGTTTTCAGCTCCTTTGGTTTTTTATCAAAGAGGGAAATTATAGGATCATATGATAAGAGTATGTTTAGCTTTGATGAGAAACCACCAAACTTGTCTTCCAAAGTGGATGTACCATTTTGTATTCCCATCAGCAATATGTTTACACCCTTTAATTACATTGAGTTTTACACACAGTAAGTGCTCAAACATAATTTAACAATAAATATTTAAAAGAGTACACATGGATATTCAATCATAAAGTGTGGAATTTTGGTTGTTTCAGCTGGGATTGTTGTAGAGGCATTTGTTAGTTGAGGAAAATGCTATGTGCAGATATACACAACTTAGCTTTCCCCATTATTAACATCACTCACCAAATGGAACTTTTATATTTTTTTTCTTGTTTAAAACTTATTTATTTTCAATTATACATATACATGTATCTATTGGTACCTTTTTTAAAAAAAAAACAAGGATGAATTTATGTCAACATATCACAATCACCCAAAGTCCATAAGGGTGACAGTAGAGTTTGTCTCATTCATTTTTCCTTGTTTGTCTCAACAATTACATCATAAATCTAAGGTATATATGGAAGTCAAAGTGTTGAGAGAAGTTAAAGGAGAAAAATATGTGGTTAAGCGTTTATTAGAATGTCTAATTTCTCATTATATAATTATAATTTCTTTGAATAATTGTAATAGTATTTTTCCCACTTCTGTTGGAATGAGCAAAAGTACTTTTCTAGCTGAGTTTCACAGAAGAGCAGTTTATCATCTTTCCCAGAAATGGTTCTTTATATGACTCATAAATCACCATACAAATTGGAAGTGACTATTGTTCAGTCTGAAATATAGCTTTTTGTATACTAAATGGAAATAAAGAGATGAAATATATGCTTTGTTTTACAATGCTTATATGATATAGTAAAGGGAAAATAAATTTTTCTTAATGTTTCTAAAACTGTTTCTTGTGGATAATGTTAAAATATGAACTTTCTTTTTTGTAAATACTGAAGGGAAAAAGGATGACAGGAGCCTTCTCTCTTTGTTATTTTGCTTTTTAAAGGAAAATCAGTTATAAATGAAAAAGATTAATAACAAAATTATTTAACTCCATTTTCACTGACTTGTTTCACCCACTCCTTCATACAATTGCCTCACCCTCCTTCCAGAAAACATATATTACTTCTTTTAATTTGAGCTTTCTCATCTCAAAATATTAAGTTATTGCTTTATGCTTTGGTTAGTATATAAGGCAGTGGAAGCCAAAGAGGGAAATATGTATTTGAGTAAGACTTTGTCCAACAAAAAATGGTATGTTGGAGTCCTAACCCCCAAGTGTCTCAGAATGTGAATTTATTTGGGGATAGACTCTTTACATAGGTGATCAAGTTAAAATGAAGTCTTTAGTGTGGGCCCTAATCTGATATGATTGATGTTCCTGCAAAAGACAGGAGTGGAATATGGAGACAGTGATAGAAACACTTAGAGGGAAGATCACATGAAGAGACAGGGAGAAGGCAGCCAGCTACAAGCCAAAGAGAGAGGCCTGGAAAGATCTTTCCCTCAAAAATGCCTGATGGAGCCAACAGTACTGACACCTTTGATTTCGGACTTTTAACCTCCCAAACCGTGAGACAATACATTTCTGTTATTTAATCCTTCCAGTTTGTGGTGCTTTGTTACAGAAGAAATATGGAATTGTTCACAAGCATAAGAATATTTCTTGTAAAGTCAGACAAAGACAAATACTGTATGATATCACTTGTATGCGAGATCTATAGAGCAAACCAGTGAATATAATGAAAAGAGAAACAGACTCGAGATATAGAGAACTTCTATGTGCCAAGTTAGTATAGTTCTAAGTACCATGTAACTGCTATGTAAATAGTTGCCAGCATGTGGCAAATTCCAGGTTTGCTTTTTAGGTACTTTTTGGAATTTTTTTAAAAATCATCATTTGGTGGAATTCATGGATGCAAAACCTAAAGATGAAGAGGGCTAACCTTATTCTTAACACTACATTGGATACTACACATTACCTAGAGAAAGTTGGTCACAACACTATCTAGAATTTGACAAATTAGGGTAATTTCTTTACCTTTTCAGAACTTAGGAAGATTCCTTTTTAACTGGTGAGATTTTTCAGTATTAGTGCTTGTGTTAGTTTTCTGTGGCGGCCATAACAAATGACCACAAACTGGTTATTTAAGACGGCAGAAGTTTATTTGCTCACTGTTTTGAAGGCCCAAAGTCTGAACTCAAGGGCCACAATCCCCTCAGGGACCCTAGTGGCAATTCCATCTCTGCCATTTTCAGCTTCTGGTGGCTATAGCCCCTCTTTGGTGCCTCTTGGTCGCATTACTCCAGTCTCTGTCTCCATGGTCACACCGCCTGCTGCCCTTCCTGCTGTGTTCGTTTCCTCTGTGTGTCTCTTATAGAGACTCTTCTCATTGGATTAGGGGCCAGATAATCCAAGATGATCTCATTTCAAAATCCTTAACTTAATTACGTCTGTAATAACTCATTTTCTGAGTGAGGTGACATTTAAAAGTTTCAGAGATTTGATTTAAAATACAAATATCTTTTAGAGGGACCACCATTCAACCCACTACAATGCTGTCTCATGTTTTAAATTCAGTGTGCTTTTCTTGTGGTCATAGTGAACCAAAATATTTTCGGGAAATTAATAACAAAGACAAGAAGGAGAGGAAGATGGGGGAGAGAAAAAGCTTACTTCTATGGAGAATAACCATTACAAACCTTTATATGTTTCAACATTTGCTACTAAAGTTTAATCCTCATTATTTGAGAGTAGTTTAAAAGAAGTGAAAAAAATTGGAGGTTTCTTGGGGAAAATGCAGTTAAGTACTTGAATAAAAATATGGGGAGAAAGAATTTTTAAGGCGGTTGAGATGAACTATTTTAAATTATAAGCCATTCAAAAAGCATTGTCATAAACGAATTTAAGTCATGATCTTAATCATCATAACCTTTAATAGATCTATCTTCTTGTGTCTGTTTCTATAGTAAACAAATAACATTTCGGCATAGTTTTGTATGATTACCACAAGACTAAGAAACAATTTGTCATTGGCAAGTCTGGTGAATGCAAGACGTTAGTGAGTCCTTGACATGTGACTGTTCATAATAACTTGCCAAAGCCTCAATTAAACCCAGAATTTTAAGAAACTGAAATGTTATTCCTAATGAAAATGCTGTAACTTAAAAAAAAAACTTTTCACAGCCTAATAATAATAAAACAATAAACATGAGCAGACAATTCACAAAATAAACCTTATAAATACTAAAAATAAAGTTCAAAGTCAGTAATACTCAAAGAAATTCAAGTTGCATATTTTTACCCAATGGAGTGGCAGTGATTAAAAAGAATAACTATATCCAGTATTGTAAACTATATGAATAAAAGGGCATTTTTGTAATTACTGGTGAGATGTAAGCTAGGACCAATTTTCCCAAGGGCAAGTCTTCAAAATGTGCAGATAGTTTGATGCAACATTTCAGTTCTAGGCAACATACTCTAAAGAAATAAAAATACATGCACTCAAAGATGTATGCACAAAGAGGTTTATTCTAATGTGTTTTCATTAGAGACAATATGTTAGATATTAGAGACAATATATATGTCTCTAATGTGTTTTCATTAGAGACAATATATCTCTAATATAAATTAGAGACAATATATGTTTCCCATGTTAAGATATTGGCTAAGTAACAATGTGTCCACATGATAGAATCTATCCATTGCTGGGAATGATGATGAAGATCCATGTCTACTGGCATGAAAATGAACTGTGTTAATGATACTTTTGCATGTGAAAAAAAGGTTACAAAAGAAGATAATACCATTTTTTGTGAAAAATGCATTTTAATCTATTTTATTCAGATATATATTTCACATATCTATTACATAGAAATAGCTGGTAGCAAAAAAAAAGTTAAGAATATTGTCTATTTGATAATAAGATTAAAGCTTTTAAAATATGTATCAGTTTTATAAATTTTTAATAATGAATTTAAACCACATGTAAAATAGACAAGGAAGTATTTTAGAGGTATTTATTTTATTTTTTTAATTTATTTATTTTTAATTGAAGGATAATTGCTTTATAATATTGTGTTGGTTTCTGCCATACATCAGCATGAATCAGCCACATGAATACGTCCCTTCCCTTGCACCTCCCACCCTGTCCCACTCCTCTAGGTTGTCACAGAGCCCTGGTTTGAGTTCCCTGAATAATACAGCAAATTCCCATTGGCTATTTTACTTATGATAGTGTATATGTTGCTGCTGCTGCTGCTAAGTCGCTTCAGTCTCTGTGTGACCCCACAGACGGCAGCCCACCAGGCTCCCCTGTCCCTGAGATTCTCCAGGCAAGAACACTGGAGTGGGTTGCCATTTCCTTCTCCAATGCATGCAAGTGAAAAGTGAAAGTGAAGTCGCTCAGCCGTGTCCGACTCTTAGTGACCCCATGGACTGCAGCCTACCAGGCTCCTCTGTCCATGCAATTTTCCAGGCAAGAGTACTGAAGTGGGGTGCCATTTCCTTCTCCTATATGTTAGAGGTATTTAAATATGTTGGGCAATGTTTCATAAGCACATTTTGGAGATTTGTCTCATTAAAGTTTGCATTGTGGATATACATACTTAATAGAAAACACACAGGGTTTTGTTTTGTTTTAGGATAAAAATTAGAAATTTGTTGCCATAGAGAAAAATAAATTTACAAAGCTAAAAAAAAAATAGTATGTTTCTGTTTGCTTTAAAAGGACAGACATTCACAATTTATGATAGATAGTTAATTGGCAAGTTAAGAATGCTCAGGGCTCAAAGAAACAACCCTAAATGAGGAGAAATTGGCAAGTATTAAAACTTAGGTAGAGGTTTTCTACTATTCTTGCTATGCTTCCTTTATAGTCTAGAATAAAGTATTGTGAGGACATTTCTTCACATTCAGTTCAATCCAGTAAATATTTCTTGAGCTCATAGAACTCACTGTGTTCAAGAATGAACAGATTAAGAAGACACAGTTGCTATACTTCAGGAGATCAAGTCTGGAACCTCTCATATTCCAGTAATTTCCTGATTCACACAAAGGAGAAACTTCGTTTGTAGCACTCAGAAACACTACCTGGCAATATGACTCTGTGAAATTCAAAATTTTCAGTTGCTAGCTTTCTTTCATCCATGCTGTACTGAATACCCATATAGGCAGAAGACTGAGGCTAAAAACGATTACTTCTTCAAAGCAAAGTATTTGCTAATACTCTCTGTCTTTGTTTGGGTTGCTATAACCAAATAACACAGATGGGGTAGCTTATAAACAGCAAAATTTATTTCTCTTAGTTCTCGGGGCTGAGAAATCCAAGATTGGGGTGCAAGATCATGGTCATGTTCTGGTGAGGGTGTTTTCTTGCTTCATAGCTGGTGTGTTCTTGCTGTGTTCTCACTTGGTGGAAGGGGCTAGGGAGCTCTCTTGAGCCTCTTTCATAAAGAATTAATCCCATTATCATAACATGACTCTTATGATATAAGCATTTCTCGAAAGTTTCCACCTCCTCAAACCATTATCTTTGGCGATTAGGCTTTCTTTCTTTTTTAGGATTTCAACATAGGAACTCTGGAGGGACACATTTGGGCCATAGCATGTTTCAACAAAAACTATAAATAAGATAGATTTCTTTAAATATATTTAAAACATTTATTAAAGATACACACACATATTAACAAGTGAAGTAGAACCCAAAAAGACTTTTAAAACGAGAGGAAAACACTCACTCTATTTCTTACTCTTTCCCACCCCCAGTGCAGTTTCTGTAGAGGCAACTATTTTAAATTATTTTCTTACAAATTCCTTCATATTGCTAAATAATGCATATATACTGATTGTATTCTGGGGGCTTCCCTGGAGGCTCAGATGGTAAAGAATCTACCTGCAATGCAGGAGAACCAGGCTTGATCCCTTGGTGGGGGAAATCCCTTGGAGAAGGAAATGGCTATCTTCTCTAGTTATTGTATTCTCTGCTTCCTCTTAGGATATAGAGATTTACTCTCTCACACCACCTTTTGGCTTTACACTCATCCTTACAAAATCATCATAAATCTTAATTTTAGGTAAATCAACTAATAATATTTGCATTAATAAGAAATAAGTGATTTTTGCAGTGTCAAGAATTGACCTTGGATTGCATTTTATTTCTGTTAAAATTTTGTTTGCTGTAGTTGAGAATTGTTTTACGTCTTTTTAAAGGAATTTCTTATAGAAATGCTTATTTTTCCAAACCGTATCATCAGAGCCATTTTTCTATACATTAAAAAAAAAAAAAATGGAGCTCAATACCCTAGGCATGTCATGTCATGACCACAGTCCTAGGAGTTCCTTTGTGTATGACCCTGAATAGAATCCACTATGTCCAAGGTCATAAGACTTCCTTCTTGGTGTTGTCCTTGGTATGGTAAGAATTACCATAACCTTAAGTGTTTCTAGAAAGAGTGCACAGAAGGTAAGTATATGTATCAATGCATGTCTGAAAATGTCTTTATTTAACCCACATTATGACTGGTCATTTTTTAGGACATAGAAACAAGCAAAGAGCTCTAAAATATAAGAAAAAAGTAAGAGACAAACTGAGATATCTAACATTTGACTAGTAAGTGTTCCAGGAAAGAGACAAAGAAAACTTGGAACAAGATACGGTTAAAAAAAAAAAAAATTAAAGGGACTTCCCTGGTGGTTCAGTGAGTAAGACTTTGTCATCCAATTCAGGTGGTGTGGATACAATTCCTGGTTGTGAACCTGATTACCCCATGACTTGCAGCCAAAATACCAAAACATGAAAAATAGAAGGAATATTGTAATAAATTCAATAAAGACTTTAAAATGGTCCATGTCAAAAATAAAGTTAAAAAAAAGAAACACAGTAAAGAAAGATAAAGCTCCAGGTTGAAAGAGAAAGCTACAATTTTTCCACAGACTTTGAAGAAACCGTCTAATGCCATAGTACATCCAGTGTTGTAAACGACAAGTCTGAAGTGATTCAGGTTTTCATTTTTGTAGGTCCTCCTACTCTGTGGAAGTTTTCAGGATTTTGAAAAAGACTTCTAGAATTCTAAAATTTCATAATGATATGCTTTTCTGTCGATATCTTTAAAAATCACTTTTCCTGGTATTTAGTTTGCTCCTTCAATGTGGGACTTTTGGTTCTTTAGCTTCAGCAAGTTTTTATTTTGTTTTGGCTTAATTTGGCTTTTTTCCCCTCCTTTTTCTTTTCTGAAACTCTTTCAGTCAATTATTTGATTGTCTAGATTTGTCTTTTATGTCTCTTGCATTAAATTTTTTTTCAATTATTTTCTGTTTTTTTCTATTTTTCTAAGAAATGTCCTTTACTTTCTAAACTTTATGCTGATTTTAAATTTACGTAGTCAAATATTTAATTTCCAAGAGCTCTTTGTTTTCTTTAATTGCTTATTTTTGAAATGGCATCATTAATGAAAGTTAGTTTGAATTACAAACAAGAGAACATTATTGTTACAATTATTCTCCTATCTCCTCAGTTTTCTCTTTTTCTTCGAGATAGTTTTCCTCATTTATTTTATTTGTCTTTTACATTGTGGTGTTATTTTTTTAAGTGATGATTTTCAATCGCCAATTACACAGTTGACTTCAACCTCTGCATCCGATTTACGTTTCAGTTGGAAATTCTGCCTGCTTGGGATCAGACAGAAAGCCAGGGGTTCACAAAATGTCAAAACATCAAACATCTGTTCTTTGGGTTTCTTCATTTTCCCCAGAGAAAAAGCCTTCACTCTCCTAAGAATAAGATTTCTGACTACTGCCTTTCTGTCTATTCTGCCTAAGGTGGGATATGGCAGAGTGGACACGGAATTGGAATGACCAATATGCAGATCATAAGTCAGCCCGTCATTTCATTACCACTACCAACATTAGCTTTCTGTCTGGGGTTCTCCAGGACATGTTGCTTCTTTTATTCTGTGCTTTCTACAAGCATTCTAAGGTAAGGTCTTCTCTAACATGCTACATCAGTTGCCATTATTCTACTTGCTTCCCATTTTCTAGAGTTATATGAAATATGTCATCCTTTGGTAGCTCCTTTTGTATCTTTTGGTCATTCTTGGTTTAATTGTATGTGTCTTCATTCATCAAATACCTGCTTTGTGCTTATTGCTGTGAGAGGTATAAGACACCTGTAAGAGGCAAAGACTCTGGCTTGAAATTTCTTCAGGAGGAGAAATTAAATATACAATTTAATAGGCAGATAAAAGGCTGATACAAATGACAGTGAATAACTGAGTAATATTATATAGCACTGAATTACACACCCCAGTTTTATGACACTGTAAGGGTTCAGGGCACTTGGAATAAGCTCTGAATGCAGGAATATTTTGAACTTGTGGAAAAATGAAAATTTGCTGCAAGTATGTGCCAGGAGAAATATCAATAACCTCAGATATGCAGATGACACCACCCTTATGGCAGAAAGTGAAGAGGAACTAAAAAGCCTCTTGATGAAAGTGAAAGAGGAGAGTGAAAAGGAGGCTTAAAGCTCAACATTCAGAAAACTAAGATCATGGCATCTGGTCCCATCACTTCATGGGAAATAGATGGGGAAACAGTGGAAACAGTGTCAGACGTTATTTTGGGGGGCTCCAAATCACTGCAGATGGTGATTGCAGCCATGAAATTAAAAGATGCTTACTCCTTGGAAGGAAAGTTATGACCAACCTAGATAGCATATTCAAAAGCAGAGACATTACTTGGCCAACAAAGGTCCGTCTAGTCAAGGCTATGGTTTTTCCAGTAGTCATGTATGGATGTGAGAGTTGGACTGTGAAGAAAGCTGAGCACCGAAGAATTGATGCTTTTGAACTGTGGAGTTGGAGAAGACTCTTGAGAGTCCCTTGGACTGCAAGGAGATCCAACCAGTCCACTCTAAAGGAGATCAGTCCTGGGTGTTCTTTGGAAGGAATGATGCTACAGCTGAAACTCCAGTACTTTGGCCACCTCATGCGAAGAGTTGACTCATTGGAAAAGATTCTGATGCTGGGAGGGATTGGGGGCAGAGGAGAAGGGGATGATAGAGGATGAGATGGCTGGATGGCATCTCCGACTCGATGGAAATGAGTGTGAGTGAACTCCGGAAATTGGTGATGGACAGGGAGGCCTGGCGTGCTGCAATTCATGGGGTCGCAAAGAGTCGGACACAACTGAGCGACTGAACTGACTGAACTGACTGATGTGTCATTGGTCTTTCTGGGTCTTTACTTAGATATGTGGCAGTTCTATAGACTATTAAGAAGGCTGACTGGCTAGTGCAAAGGTTAAGTATTGAAAAGTAGCAGGAGTGGATATGTGACAGTAATGATGATAATAAAATAAATAAGAATGTATACATGGCATGGCAGTTAATGTCCTCTAACTCTATTCTATAGATATAAGAAGCAAAGGTTTGATGATTTAATTTGGTTTTGAGTAACAAAGGAAAAGATCTTGGGATCTAGGGCAAAGATATAGAACCCAAGCTCTCTAATGTATAGCCGTGGTGTAAACCTAATTTTTTGTAATAACTCATGAGTTTTGTTTCTTTCGTGTAAGAAAATCCCACACATATCCTGAGATGTTACCAGCTGACCATATAATGCATAATTATAAAGCAGAATACATGCTTTATACAACAGTATTTGAATAATGTCTCTTGTCTTCATTCACTGATGCATTCATGTGTTCATTAATTCATTCAATATTTTATTCATTCTTTCCATGAAGGTCCTGAATGCCAGGAATTCAAGTCCAAGTGAGCCATTTCTTTCAAATGGCTCATTTTGTGGATGTAAAGGGACAAATTTATGTTGCTTTGTTTTCTTGTGATTCAGACAACTAATTTAACTCCTTGGATTTATTAGGATTATTTCTCACTGATGCTAGTGTTTGTGTGTGTGTGTGTGTGTGTGTGTGTGTGTGTGTGTGTGTTTCCTTTCATTGTAAGCCACCCACAATCTGAAAAACAGAGTTTACTTTTTCCTCTTCCTGATAACCCTCAGCAATAAGGACACTATTGTCAGGTATTGGATTTAGCAAACACATCTCCAAAGTACTTTTTCCAAAATAACTGAAAAAATATTTTGGAGTTTGTAGAACCTGAAACGCAACATATTAGAAAACTTAGACTCTTGACTTCTAAATTCTGACTCACTTACATGTAACTCAGCTCAACATTATTTTGTGAGAGGGGTTTAAAGCTCAGGAATTTTCCTAGGCTTTACTTTTTTTTTGTCCTAACCCCAACTTAGCCTCGCATCCAAACAAAGACATCCTGCTATATCTACACAGCCCTAAATATTCAAGTTCTGCTTAAAATTAAAAAAAAAATCAGAAAGTCTTCAAATTTATATGCCCATGACCCTATGGCATATCTATCTCTCCACTGGGTGAATAACTTTCAGAAGAAAAAATATGGGAGATAGGGGAGCAAGGAAAGGGCAATTTCTTTCCACCAATGCTTTGGCGTGTTCAGTTCTGCTGGATCTTACCCACATGTAAGTGTAATCATGAAGACAGATGGGACATTCTTTTTCCTTGAAGAATATGCTGGCATGAGCATTTTTTGTTGGAACGTGGACTTTTGTGAGAACCATGCTGAATCAGAAGAAGAAAGGAGCAGTGATGGAAAGTTTCAGCATCATTCTGCCTTCCCCTCCTTTTCATCCACAAGAAAAAAAAAAATCCCACAGAGAATATGCAGCACATTCCAAGAGAGTTGATTATTGTTTTGTTTCAGCAACCTTTGGACTTTATAAACAAATATCCAGATTAATCTGGTGGAGCCTGTAGTTTCACATCGTTTTGCCTTCCAGTTACTCCCATTATTACTATGGCCACTACCATTATGATTAATGCAGGCATCTTACTGTGTTTTCAAACAAAAGGCTGGCTACCCTTTCTGAAAATTTCATAAAGACTAAGCTCCCTATAAAATTTTAAGGAAACATTTTAAAGCTAAAACCGCACAGGTTCAATCTGAACTTCATTAGTGGCCTCCTTGAAGCCAAAACAGTCTTGCGAGGCCTATTAGTGTGAGCTGGAGACATTGAAGGCCCACATAGTTTCTTAAAGTCCAAAAATGCCTCACTCAAGCTGGCATCCTTCCCTGAACTGTGCTGTTTGAGGCATTCACTGGATCCAGGTAAATTCACATCTTGTTTCTTTCTCTTGATTCTGTCAGCTAAGAAGAAATCTAAGATAGTGCTAGCCTGCCTGGAGAATTAGCAGCTAGGTGAAGGGCTGTCTTTCTTGGCAGAGCTGAGAGAGCTTTTCTGCTTGCTGCATCCATTTAGCAGAATAGACTGGTGTTGCTCTGTGGCATATGCATTTATGGGTCCTTAATTAAAAATGCACATTTTCTCATTCTATGATCAAATATGTAACATGGCATCCATGGGAAATAGCATTCTTCATAGGGTCTGGAATGTATCTGCACCTTCCTGGAAAAAAGAATCTATGAAGGAACTTCTGATCCCTAGTCTTGAAGATTAGATTTAGTGATGAATAGGCTCACTTTTGAATGCTTTACTTTCAATTCTAATAAGAATGATTTTAATTTACCCATTCAACTAATACTTGTAGACAATTCCTTATGTACCAAACACAATCCTAGGTACTAGAAAAATAATGATGAACGTGATAGACAAAAGGGATCCCTTAAAGAACTGGCAATAGAATGATGGAGACAGACACACTTTTTTTTTAACATAATACTTTGGATAACTCCTTTTAAAACAAGTAAAGCAAGATAACAGAATGGAAAATAATGGGACATATGCATATGTTGTAGCTATTTTAGATATGATAATCAAGGAAAGACTTCCAAAGGAGATGGCATTTAAGAGGTACCTAGACACAATGGTTCCCTCACCCTACTGCTCTCCACCTGGGTGCCCTTTCCCAATAAAATCTCTTGCTTTGTCAGCAAGAGCCCAGTTTCGGGCCCTGGAAGGGGTCCCCCTTCTTGCAATAAATGGCGACTCTGGCTGTGACTCTTCTTCGCTGAGACTGACATCCTGACCACTCGGGGTACTCAGGGGCCAGCTTGCCTGCCAATGGACCAGACCCAGCGGCCGCAACTGGGACCCTTTTGTCCCTGGTCTCCTCCTGACGTGGACAGCTGGCCAGAGTGCCCCAACTGGGTAAGGAACAGGAGACTTTATTGACCTCTCTCCCCTTCCCTCTCTCTTTCCTCTCCTTAACCCTTCCTATCCTTCCCCGTTTTTCTAGTCTCCCAGTCCTGGATGCAGGAATCTGGTCGAAGGGCCTCAGTCTGAGCTGAGGATTGGAGACTGATCATCTCCTCTTGGCAGAGAACTCGAATTCTGGTTCTGGTCTGGTCTGATTTCTGGTAGGGTCGAGTTCCAGTCCTCCCTTCTCTGGAGGCCCAGGGCAAAGTCCCATAATGCCTGGGTATCTGCAGGTGGCAGGAGACGTCTGTAAGGCCACCCCTTTTGCCCCCTTCTCCCGCTTCCTCCCATTTCTTCTTTCAACCTGGCTTCCTTTCCTCCCTTTGAAATCTTTGAAGTTGTTAGTACTTGGATCTGAAGTTCTGTGTCTCTATAGGAGGTTTTCTGAGAGACTGTATTCTTGTATTTAAGGGAGTGTCTGCTGAGGACTGCCAAGTTAATATGTGTGTGTTTTAACTCTGTATGCTGTGTTGTGATTTTTGATGGCCATTTTGCTAGGTCCCCTGGTGGCTCAGATGATAAAGCATCTGTCTATCAATGTGGGAGACCTGGGTTCGATCCCTGGGTCAGGAAGATTCCCTGGAGAAGGAAATGGCAACCCACTCCAGTACTCTTGCCTAGAAAATCCCATGGACAGAGGAGCCTGGTGCAGGCTAATGTCCATGGGGTCACAAAGAGTTGGACACGACTGAGCGATTTCACTTAGACACAATGAGAGAATGACTCCATTCTTTCATGGGGTGTCTGGGAGAAACCTATTCTGGGGAGAGAGAGAGAGAACTGTAAAGGCAGTGTCCTGAGGTTGGGATGAGCCTGTACACTTGGGGAGCATCAAAAATCCCAGTCTGGAAAGAAATAGTTAAAGTAGGATAAGTATTAGAAGATGAAGTTAAAGTATGTGGTGTATCAAATGACTGGTCCTGATTCTTTAGCTTTTACTGTCTCATCAAGGTTCAAATGTATCTCTTGCTCTTTGACCTTGAGGTCATCCACATGATGTTCTGTGGCTAAAGGCTAGTGGGCAGAGTTGACAGGATGATAGTTCTGACCAGAGGATTTGAGACGCCTGCCACATTTCTGTTTCTACCACAGGTAGTTTGTTGGACCCAGGAGATGAATGAGAGAGGCATGCAGAACCTTCTAAACTATTGCAGCCTGAAGATATTCTGCTCCAGGAGTGACTGTGAGGTCGACTCAGCCAACTGAAGATCTATGAGAATAAATGATTGAAATCCTTGAGTTTTGTGGTTGTTTTTAAAGCATTATTATGGCAGTGGCTAATCAGTGCAGGGACCTGATCATTTAGGATCTCAAGGGTCTTAATAAAAAGTTGGACACTCTTTTTAAAGTAATGGAAACTGGCACACCTTCTCAGGTGGATGTTGACTGTCCAGAACCCCAAGAAGTCTTAGTTAGCAAAGAAGCCTGTTTACAGTTTTGTAGATAATGTCTCTCTGGGGCTGCGATTGCCCCCTTCTGGCTCTGGCTGCCTGTCACTGGAGGGGGATGGTGTGCAGCTGGCTATACCTCCAATTAAAATAAATGTATATTAAAAAAAATAAAAATTTTAAAAAGTTAAATTAAAAAAATAAAAGTAATGGAAAACCACCAGTTGGTTTTAAGTTGAGAAATGACACAAATTGAATTAAAATTTTAAAAGATCACAAAGGTTTAAAAGATCATCACTGTCTGAAGAATAGACTGTAGGAGGAAAATGATATGAGGAAGTTTGGGAGTAGTGAGTCAAAGATGTTGGTGGTTGAGATACTCCCTTGTTTATTTAAAAAACAGTAAAAATGATAAGTTCTGGTTTCCATTAGAAATTAGATAATTATTTTATTTTAAAAATATTTATTTATCTAAAGTCTACAGACAATAAATGCTGGAGAGGGTATGGAGAAATGGGAACACTCTT
This sequence comes from Bos indicus x Bos taurus, assembly GCF_003369695.1. Classification (NCBI taxonomy): domain Eukaryota; kingdom Metazoa; phylum Chordata; class Mammalia; order Artiodactyla; family Bovidae; genus Bos; species Bos indicus x Bos taurus. The sequence goes on along the minus strand of NC_040081.1, from coordinate 87,428,034 downwards.
GCATTGCTCTTGGGAATGTAAAGTGATACAGCCACTATGGAAGACAGTATGGAGACTCCTTAAAAAGCTGGGAATAAAACCACCATATGACCCAGCAATTCCACTCCTAGGCATATACCCTGAGGAAGTCAAAACTGAAAAACACACATGTACCCCAATGTTCACTGCACCACCATTTACAATAGCTAGAACATGGAAGCAACCTAGATGTCCATCAACAGATGAACATATAAAGAAGCTGTGGTACATATATACAATGAACTACTACTCAGCCATAAAAAGGAACACATTTGAATCTGTTCTAATGAGGTGGATGAAACTAGAACACATGATACAGAGTGAATGGAAATATAAATATCATATACTGACACATATACATGGGATATGAGAGATGGCACCGATGCATTTATTTTCAGGGCAGCAATGGAGAAACAGAGATAGAGAACAGACCTACGGACAAGGTGGGAGAAGAGGAGGGATAAGGGGAGATGTATGGAGAGGGTAACATAGAAATTTACAATAGCATGTGTAAACCAGATAGCCAATGGGAATTTGCTGTATGACTCAGGGAACTCAAACAGGAGCTCTGCGACAGGCTGAAGGGTGGCGTGAGGAAGGAGATGGGAGGGGGACATGGGTGTACCTATGGCTGTTTCTCATTGATGTATGACAGAAAACCACAAAATTCTGTAAAGCAATTATCCTTCAATTAAAAAAAAATTAAGTTATTTATTTATTGCTGTGCTGGGTCTTGAACACTGTGTGTAGGGTTTCTCTAGTTGTGGCACATGGATTTCTCATTGCGATGGCTTCTCTTGTTGTGAAACATGGGCTCTAGGGCACCAGGGCTTTAGTAGTTGCGAAGTGCAGGCTCAGTACTTGTGGTGCATGGGCTTAGCTGCTCTGTGGCAAGAGGGATCTTCAGGACCAGGGAGAGAACCCGTGTACCCTGCATTGCAAGGTGGACTCTAAACAACTGGACTACCAGGCAAGTCTGGTAATTATTTTATACTTGGCGAAATCCAAAGTGCTTATTTGTTTTGTGTTAACTAAAGATCTGTACTTTAACTAGAATGAGCCTTGCTATAACATAGTCAGATCTAGTAGAATTATGTTTTGTTTTGTTTTTTTACATTTGAGGCAAGGAACACAGAGCTTGAAATTTGGAAGAATCCCTTCTGATGACAGTTTTTAAGGATAAAAGGGAGAATCCAGAGAGTGGAAAGAAGAAATCATATGTCTCTTTAGCCCCATATTTAAAGATCTCAAGAATTATTCAGATATAATGTAGTAAAAAGGAAAAAGTTTTAAAGAGAGAGAGAGAGAGTATGTGGATAGTAAGCCAGGATAGTGAACATATTGCTATTGTTTCTAAATAATCTTGAGCAAGCGGAAGTCAAGGTTTCCATTCAGCCACAGAAAAATGGGAAAATAACCACCTAATCTATGTATAAGTTTATCCCGGGGCTGTTGTGTGTGCTAAGGCACTTTAAAAGAAAGCATAAAATGCTATTGCTATGGAAAGTGCAATTATACAACTTGAAAACCAGTCAAGGTCTTTTCTAATGGAAGATCATTTATATTATACATAGAAAAATTCCTACTAATTTACTGTAAATGTTGTAATTACTAACATATATAGGGGATTTCCATTTTTATTGAATATAGGTTAGAGTAAATCTGAGCAAATGTGACCCACCATGTCTGCTCTTACATTTAAATACTGAGCTAATATATCTTGACACTGTAGTTAAAAAAAAAAAAAAAAACAACACTAAACTTAAAAGTGCTTTAATATTGCAGAGGAATAGGGAATGATGTAAACTTTTCTGTTTTTTTTTTTTTTTTTCTGTATTAAAAGAAGAATTCATTGAAAAAGCAATTAATTTTTTTCTTTTCTCTCAGGGAGGGAAAAAAAAAACCCACCAAAATTACTGATACTTCCCCACGTCTAGAAGTAACTTCACCCACGGCACATGAGTTGAGTGTTGCAATGTTTGTCCTGAAAGAGAAAACCAGAAATCATGACCGCTCCTGTGTATGCTTTTTCAATCTCCCCCAGCCACCTCTCTGTAATCCCTGTGTCATCTGAGGAAAATTCTCCTTTACTTACAAAGACAACTGTAAAATCTTCATGTGGACTGACATTTTAAAACCAGACTGTCCACTTGTATTTTATAATTTGGTCAGAAATATTCTTCATCTTGTGTTCCAGGTGAAACCAAAATGAGGCCACAAGTGGGACAGTCGGGTGAGGTGGTGAGCACACCATCCAGAGGAGATGACCTGGCCAACAGGCTTTCCTTCTCAGGTAACAGGGAATTGCGGACTTGCCAGCCGAGGTGACCAAAAGGCAGAAGTTTTTCTTCCTTTCCTTCACCCCTTCATGTCCTATGGAACCTACGCTCCAGTTTGGGATTGAGCCCTGCTCTTTGGCACTGTATGTATGACTGTCATTGAGGTTCCTCACTAAGGACTCAGTTGCTGTGTGCTAGCTGACAGTAGACTCCATGTTAGTTTTAACTGTGAAATAGCAACAAATCCTTCCTTTCATTAGTTTTCTGGTCTTCCTTTCATCAGATGTGGGAAACTGGTGTGTGTGTGTGTGTGTGTGTGTGTGTGTCTGTGTGTCTGTGGTGTGTGTTGTGTGTGTGCACGTGTGCCCAATTGTGTCTGACTCTTTGCCTGTATCCCACTAGGATACATGGACTGTATCCCACTAGGCTCCTCTTTCCATGGGATTTCCAAGGCAAGAATACTGGAATGGGTTGCCATTTCCTACTCCAGGGGATCTTCCAGACTCAGAGACTGAACCAGCCTCTCTTGTGCCTCCTGCGTTGGCAGAAGGATTCTTTACCACTGCGCCACCTGTTATATGTAAATCAGACCCTTTTCCTGAGAGCTGAGAGACACTGCAAGTGTTGCCATGACTATATTCCTCACCAGCAGCTGGGAGGGAAAAAAAAATAGGGTACAGCTCCAATTGCTTTTTCTTTCTGATTAATGGTTTAACTATTACTAGTTTAACTCCTGTTTCAACTTAGTTGTTTCTTAGTTTCATGGAGTTGTTTTTCTTTTTTGTGTTAATATTGTTTGTAGCACTTCATTAGCTATGATTTTTGAGCTTTAAGGAGAATGTATGCAAAATTTTGTGTGTAAATGGATATGTATATTACGGTAGATTAAGTATCAGAATCTTTCATGATATTTTCAAACAAGTCTGTGATGCAAAAAATGGGTTAGGTACTGTTAAACTTGCTAGTAGGTCTTTCCTGGTGGCTCAGCAGTAAAGAATCTGCCTGTCAATGCAGGAGACACGGGTTCACTCTCTGAGTTGGGAAGATCCCCTGGTGAAGGAAATGGTAACCTGCTCCAGTATTCTTGCCTGAGAAACCCCATGGTCAGAGGAGCCTGGCACACTATTGTCCATGGGGTTGCAAAAAGTCCAACACTACACAACTAAACAACAACAACAAACTTTGCTAATAAAGGTATCATTCATGTAGTCAACGTAAGGATGTTAGCCTTAAACCATTAGGGTGCCATCTGACCCACTGTCTAGTGGGATATGATAAAGCTGGGCAGCTACCCAGTTTGCTCAGTGAATTGCTCCAGATTCTATCACCCACTCACTCTACTTCCTCCTTTCTTTCATAGCTTAGAATCCTTTGGTTTAGAACCTGGATACTTTTTTTTAAAGCATATTACCTTGTTATTTTTAGGTTGTTTGAACAATCTGTCATTTTGATTTGTACCTTACTTACACCAAAATCAAAAGAAGTAACAGGAATTGAGAAGGGATAGTAGAGAGTTGATGGGAAGAATGAGAAACTGTAAACCTTTTCTTTGTTCTTAGTTAAGCTTTCTTGATGTCAATTCTAAATTCTGAATCCAGAACCATTGATTTTAGGGTCCCAGGCCTTTGTACTGCCTGGGAAAGAAATTTTGACATGTAGTAAAAGTTTTGGTGGTTCTAAGAATAAAAAGATTTTCCAGAACTGTTTTCCTTCATCTAATTCAAGGATTTCATTCCAACCACTCCTGCCCTGTGGGGAACGTTTCTCTCAATGTCTAGCACACAAATGGGTTACCTCCTTCTCTTTACTTGGATTGACTGGATTGGCTCCAGAAGCCATCTGCAGCTGGTTTGGAGTTGCCTGTTGTCTGGTTTCCTGTAAGGAAAATGGAATTGCCTGTTGTCTGGCTTCCTGTAAGGATCATGAAGATGATCCTTCCTTTACAGGGCTACTTGGACTATAGGACAGGTGTATCTTGGCTCATTTTAATCTTACTTCTAGCTTCCTCTTGAAGTGCTTCATCAGACAGGATCTGAAATAGATCTCTTTCTGATTTCCTGAAATATGTCTATTTAGCAGGTTATAACTTTTCTTGAACCTATATGCAGGTCAGGAAGCAGCAGTTAGAACTGGACATGGAACAACAGACTTGTTCCAAATAGGAAAAGGAATACGTCAAGGCTGTATATTGTCACCCTGCTTATTTAACTTCTATGCATAGTACATCATGAGAAATTCTGGGCTGGAAGAAGCACAGGCTGGAATCAAGATTGCCAGGAGAAATATTAATAACCTCAGATGTGCGGATGACACCACCCTTATGGCAGAAAGTGAAGAGGAACTAAAAAGCCTCTTGATGAAAGTGAAAGAGGAGAGTGAAAAAGTTGGCTTAAAGCTCAACATTCAGAAAACTAAGATCATGGCATTTGGTCCCATCACTTCATAGCAAATAGATGGGGAAACAGTGGAAACAGCGTCAGACTTTATTTTTTTTGGGCTCCAAAATCACTGCAGATGGTGACTGCAGCCATGAAATTAAAAGATGCTTACTCCTTGGAAGGAAAGTTATGTCCAACCTAGATAGCATATTCAAAAGCAGAGACATTACTTTGCCAACAAAGGTCCATCTAGTCAAGTCTATGGTTTTTCCAGTGGTCATGTATGGATGTGAGAGTTGGACTGCGAAGAAAACTGAGAGCCGAAGAATTGATGCTTTTGAACTGTGGTGTTGGAGAAGACTCTTGAGAGTCCGTTGGACTGCAAGGAGATCCAACCAGTCCATTATGAAGGAGATCAGTCCTGGGTGTTCATTGGAAGGACTGATGTTGAAGCTGAAACTCTAATACTTTGGCCACCTCACGTGAAGAGTTGACTCATGGGAAAATACCCTGATACTGGGAGGGATTGTGGGCAGGAGGAGAAGGGGACGACAGAGGATGAGATGGCTGGATGGCATCGCCGACTTGATGCACATGAGTTTGGGTAAACTCCGGGAGTTAGTGATGGACAGGGAGGGCTGGCATGCTGTGATTCATGGGGTCTCAAAGAGTCAGATACGACTGAGTGACTGAACTGAACTGAACTGAACTTTTCTTGATCTTCTCTTTGAATGTAATCCTGGATGAAAGAACTTCAAAATATTTAGGTATTTCTTGACTTCAGACATTCTAAGAGTAAGCTGCTGATCATTAATTTAGGGCTTCTCAATCTTGTTCAAAAAATTGCAAATACCAAAACATGCAAAATTGGAATAATAATAAATAAAGATTGTGGTGCCTAGGAGTAAAATGAAAGTAACACTAGAAAATCCAGGGTGAAATTTGGCCATATAACTTACTCTTCAAAGAAAAGCAGGTTATACATCCTATGTAATGACTCCAATACTTTGGCCACCTGATGTGAATAGCCAACTCACTGGAAAAGACCCTGATGCTAGGAAAGGCTGAACGCTATTAGAGAAGCAGAGGATGAGGCAGAGGATGAGATGATTAGATATCATCACTGACTCAATGTATATGAATTGAGCAAACTTCAGGAGATAGTGAAGGATAGGGAAGTCTGGTGTGCTTGTAGACCATGGGGTTGCAAAGAGTCGGACACAACTTAGCAACTCAACAACAAGATGACTCCCTGATCTCTGAGGCTAACCTAGAAGTAATTTATATTCTGATTCTAGTCCTTAACTCAGCAATATTGACTTTGTGGTCACATTAGGGCTTAATTTTTAATGATTTTGGGGGTCTTATGATGGCTTACCTATAGTAACCAGCTACTATAATGTTTGCACCTTTTAAATATTTGTTGATACAGAAACACACTCTTAAACACATAGAAAACTTCATATAGCCAGTAAAAATCATACAGAAGGTACATTTTAACATCATCTGTAGATCTAAACTACTTTATAGGAGTGAGTAGTTTTCTGAAGTTACATTAGTGTTTCCAAGTTCCTAGGTTGATATTAGGACACTGAACCAAGAGTCAAAAAACCTGGAGGCAGAAGGAAATAGAAGAGTGCATATGTCAGTGGTAACACAAATTATCCTGATGACATGTTTTAACAAAACGTTTACTTCAGAGCACTCTGTTCAGCTGAACTGAGTTGAAGGTTGCCAACCAAAATGGTTCCTGCTAAGTCGCTTCAGTCGTGTCCGACTCTGTGTGACCCCATAGACCGCAGCCCACCAGGCTCCCCCGTTCCTGGGATTCTCCAGGCAAGAACACTGGAGTGGGTTGCCATTGCCTTCTCCAATGCATGAAAGTGAAAAGTGAAAGTGAAGTCGTTCAGTCATGTCCGACTCTTTGCGACCCCATGGACTGCAGCCTACCACGCTCCTCCACCCATGGGATTTTCCAGGCAAGAATGTGGTTAATTAGTGTTTAATCAAGACAGCAAAAATGAATAGTTGGTTCCCATGTGGCTCAGCTGGTAAAGAATCCATCTGCAATTTGGGAGACCTGGATTCATCCCTGGGTTAGGAAGATTCCCTGGGGAAGGGAAAGGCTACCCACTCCAGTATTCTGGCCTGGAGAATTCCATGGACTCTGTAGTCCATGGGGTCATAATGAGTCGGACATGACTGAGAGACTTTTACTTCACCACTATCTTTGAGAATGTATCATGTCTAAAGAGTGTATTGAATAAGTTTGACTCACCTGACAGATGTCAGCTGTGACTGGGTCACTTTAAGACCACAATAAGTAAAGGGACAGCAGGCTGTCTAGAACCTCAGACTGAACTCATCAACGGAACCAGATGTTTCCAGAACTCAGATGTGCTCCTCTGCACGAGGATCTGGTATTCTGGCACTAAGGTCAGAGGTTCCACTTACAAAATCTGAGCTTACTTCAGGGTTTTGGAATAGTTAGTACTTCTTGATATTCTTTTAAGGTACTCTTCTTATAGTAGAATTTTCTTTTTCCTTCTTTCCTCCATCCCTCTTTGTTTCTTTCTTTTTTATTGACACCTTTTCTTGAAATTAAAAGACACTTACTCCTTGGAAGGAAAGTTATGACCAACCTAGATAGCATATTCAAAAGCAGAGACATTACTTTGCCCACAAAGGTCTGTCTGGTCAAGGCTATGGTTTTTACAGTGGTCATGTAAGGATGTGAGAGTTGGACTGTGAAGAAAGCTGAGCGCCGAAGAATTGATGCTTTTGAACTGTGGTGTTGGAGAAGACTCTTGAGAGTCCCTTGGACTGCAAGGAGATCCAACCAGTCCATTCTGAAGGAGATCAGCCCTGGGATTTCTTTGGAGGAAATGATGCTGAAGCTGAAACTCCAGTACTTTGGCCACCTGATGTGGAGAGCTGACTCATTTGAAAAGACTCTGATGCTGGGAAAGATTGAGGGCAGGAGGAGAAGGGGACGACAGAGGATGAGATGGCTGGAAGGCATCACTGACTCGATGGACATGAGTCTCAGTGAATTCCTGGAGCTGGTGATGGACAGGGAGGCCTGGCGTGCTGTGATTCATGGGGTCACAGAGTCAGACACGACTGAGCAACTGAACTGAACTGAACTGATTCTTAACATTTATGTTTTTCTGTAGCTAGATTTGGTTTTTTCTTTTATGTTCAGGATAAAGCATAAGAACCTGTTTTAGAGGTACTGTATTATATTTGTTCAATAGGAAGGTCTCCAAGATACAGAAAACAGACTGAAAAGGCAAACTGGGGGGAGGTTTTACTATATTTTCAGGCTGCTAATAAATAAAATGTTTCTACTCGCAACATTTATTTTGCCTTTATATTGCTCAAAATCCAGCATCTGTTGGAGTTCTGTGTTAAATTAGCTATCTATTACAGTGGCCATGAATCTTTGCTTTATGTTTCCCTTTTCAAATATCCTTGCTGATCTGTTGTATTTTTCTTTAGACCACTCTCCTTTCTAATACCTCAAAAGTAGAAATTAATTTCACATTTGTAGTAATCTGTATTAACTATAAAATATTTTTTCTCAAATTTGTTTACCTAAAATCTAGTTTATCCACGGATTCCTCACTAGCCAAGCTGCACATCCCTGCGTTTGTCATGGTTTTTCATGTCTTTCTCATGTCTTCTTGGCTCATGTTACTTTTTACTTTATGTTCTTCTCCAATAGGTATAACTACAATTACTCCAGAGTGTCTTGCAGCTTGTTTTCTCCAGGAAATTCCCATCAACACTCTTTATACACAAGGACTATGCCAATTTTCAATATGTGGCAGAGTTTCTTATGTATCTGTGACTCACATGATATAGTGACTTTGTTAATAGCTAATATTAGAGGTGATTCTCTTCAACTCCAATGCTTATAACAGGGTGGCTTTCCAAAATATATACTGATTGAATACACCAACATTAAGTGTCTTTTCTTTCTTCACATATTTCTTTACGTGATAAACACAGTGGTGTCCTGCAGCTGACTCATATTGGATTGTGACAGCTGAGGAATAACTTTTCAAGAATTTTACAAACTTATTATTAAAAATTAAGTCATACAGATGTGTCATTAAATAAATTAAATTAAAAGTAATATGGAAAACTCATCACTACCTAATTATTTCATTGTCATTTAATCACTAAGTCATGTCTGACTTTTTTGTAACCCCATGGATTGTAGTTGGCCCGGCTCCTCTGTTCATGGAATTTCCTGGGCAAGATTCCTGAAGTGGATTGCCATTTCCTTCTCTAGGGGGTCTTCCCAATTCAAGGATCAAACCCCCATTTCCTGCATTGGCAGGCAGGTTCTTTACCACTGAGCCACCAGGGAAGCCCAATTATTTCACTACCTTTTACTATTATCTATTTACTATTTATACTATTTACTATTATCTATATTCTTGAGGTTATTTACACATATTGCATCTGTATGGTAGAAATACTGTGTACAGTCAGGTTCTCTCATTTGTGGAATCCATAGCCACTGGTTCCATGTCTGTGTATTCAACTAAATATAGATGAAAGATTTTTTTAAAATACTTCCAGAAAGTTCCAAAAAAGCAAAACTTGAATTTGCTACATGCCAGCAACTATCAATATTTATATAGCATTTACATTTATTAAGGTATTTTAAGTTATTTAGTGAAATCTCTCAGTCGTGTCTGACTCTTTGCAATCCCATGGACTGTAGCCTAACAGCCTCCTCCGTCATGATCTAAAACATATAGGGCTTCCCTCGTGGCTCAGCTGGTAAAGAATCTACCTGCCATGTGGGAGACCTGGGTTCAAGCCCTGGGTTAGGAAGATCTCCTGGAGAAGGGAACAGCTGCCCACTCCAGTATTCTGGCCTGGAGAATTCCATGGATTGTACAGTTCATGGGGTTGCAAAGAGGTGGATGCAACTGAGAGATGTTCACTTAACTAAAATATATGGGAGGGTGTGTATAGGTTATCAGATCAGATCAGTCGCTCAGTCGTGTCCAACTCTTTGTGACCCCATGAATTGCAGCACGCCAGGCCTCCCTGTCCATTACCAACTCCTGGAGTTCACTCAGACTCACGTCCATCGAGTCAGTGATGCCATCCAGCCATCTCATCCTCTGTCGTCCCCTTCTCCTCCTGGCCCCAATCCCTCCTAGCATCAGAGTCTTTTCCAATGAGTCAACTCTTCGCATGAGGAGGCCAGAGTACTGGAGTTTCAGCTTTAGCATCATTCCTTCCAAAGAAATCCCAGGGCTGATCTCCTTCAGAATGGACTGGTTGGATCTCCTTGCAGTCCAAGGGACTCTCAAGAGTCTTCTCCAACACCACAGTTCAAAAGCATCAATTCTTCGGCACTCAGCCTTCTTCACAGTCCAACTCTCACATCCATACCTGACCACAGGAAAAACCATAGCCTTGACTAGATGGACCTTTGTTGGCCAAGTAATATCTCCGCTTTTGAATATGCTATCTAGGTTGGTCATAACTTTCCTTCCAAGGAGTAAGTGTCTTTTAATTTCATGGCTGCAGTCACCATCTGCAATGATCTTGGAGCCAAAAAAATAGTCTGACATTATTTCTACTGTTTCCCCATCTATTTGCCATGAACTGATGGGACAGGATGCCATGACCTTAGTTTTCTGAATGTTGAGCTTTAAGCCAAATTTTTCACTGTCCTCTTTCACTTTCCTGACTTCCCTGGTGGCTCAGACCGTAAAGCGTCTGTCTACAATGTGGGAGGCCCAGGTTTGATCCCAGGGTCGGGAAGATCCCCTGGAGAAGGAAATGGTAATCCACTCCAGTACTATTGCCTAGAAAATCCCATGGACAGAGGAGCCTAGTAGGCTACAGCCCATGGAGTCGAAAAGAGTCAGACAGGACTGAGTGACTTCACTTTTCACTTTCACTTTCTTTCACTTTCATCAAGAGGCTTTTTAGTTCCTCTTCACTTTCTGCCATAAGGGTGGTGTCATCTGCATATCTGAGGTTATTGAGATTTCTCCCAGCAATCTTGATTCCAGCTTGTGCTTCTTCCAGCCCAGCATTTTTCATGATGTACTCTGCATGGAAGTTAAATAAGCAGGGTGACAATATACAGCCTTGATGTACTCCTTTTCCTATTTGGAACCAGTCTGTTGTTCCATGTCCAGTTCTGACTGTTGCTTCCTGACCTGCATACAAATTTCTCAAGAGGCAGATCAGGTGGTCTGGTATTCCCATCTCTTTCAGAATTTTCCACAGTTTATTGTGATCCACACAGTCAAAGGCTTTGGCATAGTCAATAAAGCAGAAATAGATGCTTTTCTGGAACTCTCTTGCTTTTTCCATGATCCAGCAGATGTTGGCAGTTTGATCTCTGGTTCCTCTGCCTTTTCTAAAACCAGCTTGAACATCTGGAAGTTCAAGGTTCACATATTGCTGAAGCCTGGCTTGGAGAATTTTGAGCATTACTTTACTAGCATGTGAGATGAGTGCAATTGTGCAGTAGTTTGAGCATTCTTTGGCATTGCCTTTCTTTGGGATTGGAATGAAAACTGACCTTTTCCAGTCCTGTGGCCACTGCTGAGTTTTCCAAATTTGCTGGCATATTGAGTGCAGCACATTCACAGTATCATCTTCCAGGATTTGAAATAGCTCAACTGGAATCCATCACCTCCACCAACTTTGTTCATAGTGATGCTTTCTAAGGCCCACTTGACTTCACATTCCAGGATGTCCAGCTCTAGGTGAGTGAACATACCATCATGATTATCTGGTCGTGAAGCTCTTTTTTGTACAGTTCTTCTGTGTATTCTTGCTGCCTCTTCTTAATATCTTCTGCTTCTGTTAGGTCCATACCATTTCTGTCCTTTATCGAGCCCATCTTTGCATGACATATTCCTTTGGTGTCTCTAATTTTCTTGAAGAGATCTGTAGTCTTTCCCATGCTATTGTTTTCCTCTATTTCTTTGCATTGATCACTGAGGAAGGCTTTTTTATCTCTCCTTGCTATTCTTTGGAACTCTGCATTCAAATGGGAATCTTTCCTTTTCTCCTTTGCTTTTTGCTTCTCTTCTTTTCACAGCTATTTGTAAGGCCTCCTCAGACAGCCATTTTGTTTTTTTGCATTTCTTTTCCATTGGGATGGTCTTGATCCCTGTTTCCTGTATAATGTCACTAACCTCTGTCCATAGTTCATCAGGTACTCTGTCTATCAGATCTAGTCCCTTAAATCTATTTCTCACTTCCACTGTATAATCATAAGGGATTTGATTTAAGTCAATTGTTACTATTTAACAATTTATATCAATTATTATAGATATATTGATATCCTTTTTATCAATAATTAAATTTATATAAAGGGTAATAAATTGATATAAAGGATATCAATACATCTATAATAATTGTATATAAGTACATATATTTTTATATATGCATACTTTTTCTGGGCTTCCCTGGTGGCTCTAAAGGATCTGCCTGCCAAGCAGGAGATGCAGGTTAAATACTTTGGTTGGGAAGATCTGCTGGAAAAGGAAATGACAACCCATTCAAGTACTCTTGTTTGGAGAACTCCATGGACAGAGAAGCTTGGCAGACTACAGTCAGTGGGGTACAAAGAGTCGGACATGACTTAACAACTAAACAACAGCGACAATAATACTTTCTAGAGATTTCCTCCATATATATGACATTTAACTACTGATTTTTTCTTCCAATTATTATCTGATCTTATTATCTTTATGTTTTTTTCAGTAAGATTTTTCTATTTTCCTTGTGATTTTAACTATTTATATACAATCATGCAAAGAATCAATCAGTTGTATAAGGAAGGTAGTAAGAATGGCAATATATTTTTCAATGGCAATGTATTTTCCACCCTTTGGACTGTAGACAGTGAGGCTCCACTGTCCATGGGATTTTCCAGGCAAGAATACTGGAGTGGATTGCCATTTCTTCCTCCAGGGGATTTTCCCAACCCAAGGATTAAACCTGTGTCTTCTGAGTCTCCTGCACTGCAGGTGGAATCTTTCCACTGAGCCATTGGGGAAGTTCATTTTATATATAGTAGTGTATGTATTTTAATCCCAAGTTCCTAATTTATTCACCCCTGCTTTCTCCTTCAGTAACCAAAAATTTGTGTTCTATGTCTGTGGGTCTACCTCTGTTTTGTAAATAAGTTCTTTTATATCTTTTTTTTTTTTAGATTTCACATATAAGCAATATATGATGTTTGTCTCTCTCTGTTTGATTTACTTCACTTAGTATGACTATCTCCAGGACTATCTCCAGCATGTATATATACTTTATCCATTCATCTAATGATGAGCACTTAGGTTGCTTCCATGTCTTGGCCATTATAAATAGTGCTGCTATGAACATTAGGGTGTGTGTTTTCAAATTATGGTTTTCTCTAGATATGTGCACAGAAATAGGATTGCAGGATTATATGGTAACTATATTTTTAGTTTTTTTTTTTAAATGTATTTAACACACTTTTTAAAATATTTACTGACATTTATTTGAAACTATAGGTTAGTGTGTAGGGGTGTGTATGTGTGTGTGTGTTACACTGACTGTGCTCAGTCGGTCAGTTCAGTCACTCAGTGATGTCCAACTCTTTGCGACCCCATTAACTGTAGCACATCAGGCTTCCCTGTCCATTGCCAAGTTACCAACTCCCGGAGCTCGCTCATACTCATGTCCATCGAGTTGGTGATGCCATCCAACCATCTCATTCTCTGTTGTCCCCATCTCTTTCTGTCTTCAATCTTTCCCAGCACCAAGGTCTTATGTAATGAGTCAGTTTTTTTCATCAGGTGGGCAAAGTATTGGAGCTTCAGCTTCAACATCAGTCCTTCCAATGAATATTCAGGACTGATTACCTTTAGGATTGACTGGCTTGATCTCCTTGCAGTCCAAGGAACTCTCAAGAGTTCACCAACACCACAGTTTAAAAGTATCAGTTCTTTGGTGCTCAACTTTCTTTATGGTCCAACTCTCACATCCATATGTGACAATCAGAAAAACCATAGCTTTGACTAGATGGACCTTTGTCAGCAAAGTCAAGTCTCTGTTTTTAATATGCTGTCTAGGTTGGTCGTAGCTTTTCTTCCAAGGAGCAAGTGTCTTTTAATTTCATGTCTGCAGTCACGATCTACAGTGATTTTGGAGCCCCCCCAAAATAGTCTCTCACTGTTTCCATTGTTTCCCCATCTACTTGGCATGAAGTGATGGGACTGGATGCCATGATCTTAGTTTTTTGAATGTTGAGTGTTAAGCCAGCTTTTTCGCTCTCCTCTTTCACTTTCATTAAGAGGCTCTTATTTCCTCTTCGCTGTCTACCATAAGGGTGGTGTCATCTGCTTTTCTGAAGTTACTGATATTTCTCCCTGCAATCTTGATTCCAGCTTGTGCTCAGTTACATCCAACTCTTTTTGACCCCATGGACTGTAGCTTGCCATGGTCCTCTGTCCATGGAAGTTTGCAGGCAAAAATACTGAAGTGGGTTGCCATTTCCTACTCCATAGTTTTAGTTTTTGAAGGATCCTCCATACTGTTCTCCATAGTGGCTTCAACAATTTATATTCCTACCAACGGTGTTGTACAATTCCCTTTTCTCTATACCCTTTCCAGCATTTATTATTTGTAGATTTTTTGATGATAGTCATACTGACTGGTATAAGGTAATACCTCATTGTAGTTTTGGTTCTCCTAGAATGATTGTTTAAAATTTGTTTTAATTAATAACAAAGTTTTCATTCAGCTTTAAAACTTATTTGAAATGTCATTTAATTTTTTAGGATTGTTGCCAAATTTGTAAAAATCTTTTTCATATTTCTTTTACGTGTGAAGTGTAAGATTTTAAGGTGTTTTTTTTGGTGTGTATGATGATTAATGATAATTACATTTTTAATTCATACTCATTAACTGATGTGTCATTGATGTTCTCATTGTTGCTGCTGCTGCTGCTGCTAAGTCGCTTCAGTCATGTCCAACTCTGTGTGACCCCATAGACGGCAGCCCACCAGGTTTCCCCATCCCTGGGATTCTCCAGGCAAGAACACTGGAGTGTGTTGCCATTTCCTTCTCCACTGGAGGAAAGTGAAAAGTGAAAGTGAAGTCACTCAGTCGTGCCCGACTCTTAGCGACCCCATGGACTGCAGCCCACCAGGCTCCTCCGTCCATGGGATTTTCCAGGCAAGAGTGCTGGAGTGGGTTACCATTGCCTTCTCCATTGTAGTGACATGCAAACTTTCTATTAACTTAGTCAAGTCACTGTTTTATGTTAAGTCAACAAGAACCAGTAAAATAAAATAATTAGCTAAGGGAAGAGAATGAGCAAACTTCTTTCACAGCAAGCATAAGCAATCCAGTTTGGATAAAGTATGCTATGCTGGTAAGATAGAAGGGGGCAAAAAGACAAAAAAAAAAAAAATTCTCGGAGTCAGACAACAGTAGGAACGTACTATCACTTCCTGACAGGAGCTTAAAGATATATAGTCTTAAGAAGCTCTGCTGCTGGATCACTAAGCACATGAAGGGCAGTCTAATGGAAGTGTTAAGTGCATTATGTAGTCAGACTAAGACAGGTCTGAGTCCTAGCTCTGCCATCTATGAGCATATAATACCTTGCTACCAATTACTTGACTATATTTTCTTGAGCTTCAAAATCATGGTGGATCTTAACTGCAGCCATGAAATTAAAAGATACTTGATCCTTGGAAGGAAAGCTATGACAAACCTAGATAGCATATTAAAAAGCAGAGACATCACTTTGCTGACAAAGGTCCATATAGTCAAAGCTATGGTTTTTCCAGTAGTCATGTACAGATGTGAGAGTTAGACCATAAGGAAGGGTGAGCACTGAAGAACTGATGCTTTCAAGTTGTGGTGCTGGAGAACACTCTTGAGAGTCCGTTGGACTGCAAAGAGATAAAACCAGTCAATCCTAACTCTGAATATTCATTGGAAGGACGGATGCTGAAGCTCCAATACTTTTGTCACCTGCTGCAAAGAGCCAGCTCACTGGAAAAGACCCTGATGTTGGGGAAGATTGAAGGCAAAGGAGGGGAGGATGGCAGAAGACGAGATGCTTAGATAGCATCACTGATTCAATGGACATAAATTTGAGCAAACTCTGGGAGAACAGAGGAGCCTGGCATTCTGTGGTCCGTGGAGTGGCAAAGAGTCAGACATGACTTAGCTACTGAACAATGATAATCCATGGAAATGACTATGCATCATATACCTGTATCCCACTTAACACCAAACTAACACTACTCTCAAATCTCCCTTAGCCAGGTCCTCCAAATGCTGTGGCTCTTCCAACATCACTTAGTATAAGGGGAAGTATGGCAGAGAAGTAGCAGTGAAAAGAATTAGTGGTATTAGCCAGTTGCAGTAAAAATACCTTATATTTTGCACTTTTTAAGAAATCACAATTCTGGGGTCCCTCAAGGTACCTTAGAATGACCTATGGAAGTGAGAGGCCCAAAAGGTTATGCTGTATCAGCTTCACAGTAAAGGAGCCTCTGCTGGAAATGTTGTGATGGGAACGACATTTTGGATGTTTTCCACACAACCAGGATAACCACAAGTCAAGGGGAAACTGAAGTTAGTTTGAAGAGGCTGTCACCTTTGCATTGTTCTTTTCATGCATTTATGATAAGATCACCTTTCTCTGTTTGGTAGTGATCTGTCTTTTAGCTGCTGCAGAAAATGAGAAGTGGGCAAATGAGAAGTTATTGGGCAACTGGGAAGAATTTTCAGAAATCATTATATTCATTTGCTGCTTCTGGCAAATTTCAATTTCTTGGAAAAAAACAAGAAACACTGAAAGACAAAGGACTACACTAACATATTGTCTAATATACTGCTCCCCTTAAAAGTTCAACCCATTTTAGGCTTGAGATAGAGGCTGTTTCAAAAAACAAAATTTTTGATTTTCCAAAAATTAGGCAAAGAACCAAGTTTTTATAAATGAGAAACATTGTGTTTGCAGTTCATAGTTCATGTTATTGTATTAAATGCGTAAATTCACAAATGCTTGTTATAAAATACTTTTATTTTATGATATTACTGCTTCTTTATAGTCTTACCTCTGAATGTGTCTTCTCTACCAGGTCAGTGGTTATTAATCTTGGTTATAAAATAGAATCCCTGGAGTACGAAATATCCATTTCGTGGCACATCCCGAAGTAATTGCAATTTTAAAAAACATAAATAATTCTGATGCACAATGAAAGCTGAGAACCAATGTACCAAACAAATATCAGAGCAAGACAACTCTAGTTTAAGCTTCAACAGCTCCATGACTGTTGTCCCATTCTAAAAGCACTATAGCACCACCTATTGGGAGATCTGGCCGTTAAAAATGAGTACAGTTGACCCTTGAGCAAGGTGGGTTTGAACTGCCCAGGTCTTCTTATACTTCTTATACTATATTTCTATAGTAAATACTACAGTACCATGTGACACTTAGTTGACTCAATCAAAAGAATATGGAAGTATGTAGCATATTGAAGGTGACTGTAAGTTATAGGCAGATTTTTTGACTGGATAGAGGGTTGGCACTCCTAAACCCAGCATTGTTTGAGAGTCAACTGTACTCTGGTTCCTACAAATATCATTGATTTCATTTTGGTCATTGGCAAAATAAATTTAATCTTGATTAACAACAACAAAAGTTAGTTTCCAAATACTATATTTTAGAAATCAAGTAAAATTCCTAATTTCTTGGTCATGGTGTAAGGTAAGGCAGATGTGGATAAACATATCAACATATTTGTTCAAATATTGAGGATTATTTGAAAGAAAGGCATTGCATTCTATCTTTACTTCACAACTCAACTTAATATTTATTCTGGAGAATTTCAACCAAAACTTCCTGATGCATGGAACAACTATCACCTCTTCTCTTTCATTCAGTGTTTGGGCACCATGCAACTTGAACTAATCATAATTGCCTTTTTGTTGTTGTTTTTCCTTCTTTCCACTTCTATGGCTGTCATGTTCCTTGAATCTGAAGTTGTGGATGAGCAGGGAGGTGTTTTCACCTCCCTTCATTCATCAAGTAGATATGAAGTGCCTTCCATGTGCCAGACACTATGCAGGTGTGGTAGGTTTGTTGGGGAGCAGAGATGTGGGAGGTTATTTGAGTTCCTTTCTTCACAGTTTAGGCCCAGAGGGATGATGACTAAGAAGTTTAATGAGATATTGGAAACAACTCAGAAAAATCCATTTCTATGATGATCTGATCATTTGGTGAGGGAATGAAGATGAAAGAGTAGTATGAATGTAATGTCTACAGTACAGTACATTAAAGCTCTCCCAGGGCAATATAAGGGGGAGGGGTGATTTCCATCCCACTTTGAGCCCAAGTTGCATCTACCACTGAGACTCATGCAAACACAAGAAAATGTAATGAGCTAATATCTTGGGTGGTCTGAAGATATGTTTGCATAAATTGATTAGCATGGAACAGGTTGACAGCCAAATAAGAGGAAAGTGGAATAAAATGGAGATGCAGAAGGCAGCAAGGTATCTGTTGAAACATTAGTCTCTTAACATGGGGTCATAGGCTCATTTCTAAGACTTATGGAAAGATAGACTTCAAGCAAAATCTTAACCTTGAGATGAGGAGCACTTTGCTGGCAGCACCCAGGCATCTGAGTATGAAACAGGAATAGGAAGAATATTCTGCTCCCCACGCCTGCTCAAGTATAGCACTCCAAGGTCAAATAATATCAAGAGAATCAAGTGCTAATAGTCTTGGCAGAATCACCAGAATTCTTTCTATGCTGTCTATAGTTTCAAAGTTAAGGCAGCCTCAAATAACTTCACAGGCAGTGACATCAGTGAGTGAGTCGGAGTAGGAAGAGTGGGTAGATTCCAGGTAGTTAACGTGGCTGACAAAATGGTTGTGATACATATGAAATACCTGAGCATTAGTAGATGAATAGATGAAACTTCCCAGGGGGATGGATCTTTTAAAATATGAGTCATTATTGTTATCATGATCGTGTGCTCAGTCATGCCCGACACTTTGCAACCCCATGGACTGCAATCCACCAGGCTCCTCTGTCCATGGGATTCTCCAGGCAAGATTGCCAGAGTGGGGTTGCCATTTCCTACTCCAGGGGATCTTCCCGACCCAGGGATTGAACCCGTGTCTCCTTCATCTCCTGTATTGGCAGGTGGATTCTTTGCCACTGTGCCTTGTGAGAAGCCCCATTAGCATGATTACACATACCTCTATACATCCTACTTGTATAGCAGGATAGAATTGGTTATCCTTTTTGTTTTTCTTACTCTTTTTGGTGCATTAGCATTCAAAGAGCCTCAATTTTCTTCCCAATTCTATTACTCCCATCACAACACCGCAGTGCTATCTTCTCTTTCGAGAACATTTGAAAATTAAGCCTCTCTCTTTGCTTTCAAGGAAAGACAAACCACCTTTTTGGTAATCACTTGTGTCTGGTTATGATGTGCTGTCAAGATCTATTAAGAAAGCAAGGAGGAAAATTAATTGATGAGGAGATAGGAATAGAAGGATTAAGAAGTAGTGAAAAAATAAAAAAACTAGACAGAAGACTGTTGATGAGAAAAATAAGTGAAGAAGATGTCAGCCTGGAGGTTTGTAAAACTATCCTGGAACACTTGTCCAAGAAGCAGAGGTGGAGGTTGGGAGAGAGACCATTGCCTAGCAACTGCATATTGGTGAACCTATCAATAAGAAGACAACTTTGAGAGCATGTTGGTTAGAAATTATAAACAACAACAGTAACCATTTAATTTTTCTCACTAGGTTGGAAGTAGGCAGATGGGCTCTGATGATCTGGGCTGGGCTTGTCTGATGCCTGGTAGGCAAGCCTACCTATTTCAGACTCATAGGTCTGAAATTAGATACTAGGTTGGCTGGAGCTGGTTGATCTGGGAGAGACTTGGCTGGGATGACTCCTCGTGTGTCTCTTGCATTCCTCCGTCAGGCATGTTTTCAGGGCAGAAACAGAGTTCTGAGAAAGGAAAAGGAAATATGCACGTACTTTTTTCAAGTAACTGTTTGAGTCAAGCGTTGTATTTCCCATTGGCCGAAGCATGTCACACGGTCAAGCCCAGCATCACTGTGGAAGGGTGTTATCAAAGGTGTGGGTATAGGCTGCCGTTGCTGTCTAGTCACTAAGTCATGTCTGATTGTTTGGGACCCCACGGACTGTTGCCTGCAAGACTCCTCTGTCCATGGGATTTTCCAGGCAAGCATACTGGAGTGGGTTGCCATTTCTTCCTCCAGAGGATCTTCCCAACCCAGGGATTGAACCCATTCTCCTGCTTGGCAGGCGGACTCTTTACCTCTGAGCCACCTGGGGAGCATGATATAGGAAAGTGACATTATTCAAACTCCCAGGTGCCATTTGAAAAGCTGACCACATACTGTTTACATAACAGAGATCCTCTCACCACCCACACTGAGGACTTGCACCAGGGGTTCATACCAACCTAGAACAGACACAGCAAGACGCTTAGCTTGGTTGGCATCTACATCTCACTTTTGCCCTCAATTCATGAAGGCAAAAGTTTTGGTGATGTTTAAAAGTTCCATGATGTTTAAAAGTTTTGGTTACGGTTTTAATCGAAAGTTTAAGAGAAAGCTAAAATACACTGTTGCTGATATAATCCTTCAGGTACATTTTAAAAAAAACTTAATCTCCTATTTTCAAATACTTGTAAAACCCTAGGTTCATTAATTTCTAGTTTTGAAGCAAAACTGCTTTCTTAAAGACTCATGTCTTATTCTTTCCACTCAGAGTGGAAGTATAATATTAACTGTCTTTTTGGACTGGCCTCATTTGAATTTAATATTAACAGTGTCAATCCTATGTAAATGTGTGCAGCTGATGTATACTATCTGTTTATTTTATCCAGAAAATTATAAGAAAATAAAGTAAAAAATAAAAGTTTTAAAAAGTTATGAAGTATAAAGTGCAAGGTTGCATCTACAACCAATAACATGGGTGGATGTTTGTATAGTATACAATATAATATTTAGTACAAAAGAAAGTTCTAGAACATTGTACACAATGTAATATATTTGTAAAATTAAAGAACAACAAAATGAGTAATAAATATAGATTTAGGAATATTTATAAAATATAAATTTATTTTCAGAAAAGCAAGGGAATGATACACACAGGATTCAGGATGATAGTTACTTTGAGTGAAAGTTGAAGCAGACAGGATGAAGGAGAATCAGAGGAAGATGTAAGTTTATGTTAAAATTCTAGTTCTCGTGATGGACGTTGGGATACAAAGACCTATTATTATTAGAAATGCATTCATACATGTGTACCAAGGGGTGCCACACAGAGACCACTGGTGATAATAAAGGTTATGATTAATTCAACTCTGTACATCTGAGTATATTTTTAAAATTTTTATTTTTTATTGGACTATAGTTGATTTACGATGGTATGTTAGTTTCAGTTATACAGCAAAGTGATTCAGTTATACATATACATATATCTATTCTTTTTAAAATTCTTTTCCCATTTAGGTTATTACAGAATACTGAGCAGAGTTCTGCGTGCTGTACCGTAGGTCCTTATTATTATCTATTTTAAATATGTGTGTGCTTAGTTGCTCAGCAGTCATGTCCGACTCTTTGAGACCCTATGGACTGTGGCCTGCCAGGCTCCTCTGTCTATGGGGATTCTCCAGGCAAGAATATTGGAGTGGGTTGCCATGCCCTCTTCCAGGGGATCTTCCCAACCCAATGCTCAAACCCAGGTCTCCCGTATTGCCTGTGGGTTCTTTACCATCTGAGCCACCACGGAAGCCCATTTCTCTCAGATTTTAAATATAGACTGTATATATCAATTCCAAATTCCCAGTTTATCCCTACCCCTACCTTTCCCCTTTGGTAACCATAAGCTTGTTTTCTAAGTCTGTGAGTTCATTTCTGTTTTATAAATAGGTTCATTTGTATCATTTTCTTCATAATGATATAAGTGATGTCACATGATATTTGTTTTTCTCTAACTTACTTCACTTAGCATGGTAATCTCCAGGCCTATCCTTTTTGCTACAAATGGCATTATTTCATTCTTCTTTAGGGCCAAGTAATATTCCATTATATATGTGTGTGTGTGTGTGTGTGTGTGTATACAACATCTTCTTTATCCATTCATCTGAAGATGTACACTTAGGTTGCTTTCATGTCTTGGCTATTTTAAGTAGTGCTGCTGTGAATACTGGGGTGCATGTATATTTTCAAATTATGGTTTTCTCTAGTTATATGCCCAGGAGTAGGATTGCTGGATCTTTTGGTAGCTCTATTTTAGTTTTTAAGGTAGGAAATCATCCACACACAAATATGAGGTGGTGTTGTTGTTGTTGTTAAGCAGCATTGCTTAAAAGAAGGTTTAAATGGTCAAGACAAATGACTTAATTTTGAAGATTAAGTCATATGTCTCTTTTAAAATGCTTTTTGTTTTTTGAGAACAGTGTGGAGATTCCTTAAAAAACTGGAAATAGAACTGCCTTATGATCCAGCAATCCCACTGCTGGGCATACACACTGAGGAAACCAGAAGGGAAAGAGACACGTACACCCCAATGTTCATCGCAGCACTGTTTGTAATAGCCAGGACATGGAAGCAACCTAGATGTCCATCAGCAGATGAATGGATAAGAAAGCTGTGGTACATATACACAATGGAGTATTACTCAGCCATTAAAAAGAATACATTTGAATCAGTTCTAATGAGGTGGATGAAACTGGAGCCGATTATACAGAATGAAGTAAGCCAGAAAGAAAAACACCAATACAGTATACTAACGCATATATATGGAATTTAGAAAGATGGTAACAATAACCCTGTATACGAGACAGCAAAAGAGACACTGATGTATAGAACAGTCTTTTGGACTCTGTGGGAGAGGGAGAGGGTGGGATGATTTGGGAGAATGGCATTGAAATACGTATAATATCATATATGAAATGAGTCGCCAGTCCAGGTTCGATACTCGATACTGGATGCTTGGGGCTGGTGCACTCGGACGACCCAGAGGGATGGTATGGGGAGGGAGGCGGGAGGAGAGTTCAGGATGGGGAACACATGTATACCTGTGGCAGATTCATTTTGATATATGGCAAAACCAATACAATATTGTAAAGTTAAAAAATAAAATAAAATAAAAAATAAAATTAGCATAAATTAAAAAAAAAATGCTTTTTGTTTTTTTTTCCCTTAATGCCTTTCAAGAAATGGGTTTGGTATACATAAAATATGCTATTTGAATTAGCTTTAAAATTCATTGGTCTCTAATGAGCTTAAACTATCAATATCAGTGATTATAAATCTTACCCCCTTTTAATTTGGTTTGGTTAACTACCGGTAAAATGTGAATTAGAGAACTCTGGTTTATTTCCATATTAACTATTCTATAACAATTACACACAAAGTTAATTTTCAATATCCCACCATTTGGCTGCTATGGCTAACAAAGTTACACAGATGTAGCAAGTTTATTTTTCTCAGATTTTAGAATAACAAGGGGACAGACTATGACTTGGTTGCTATTCACTCGAAATTTCTATTTAAAATAATGAAAAAAATCAATGTAAGCAAAATGCTTACAAATGATTACAACCAACACCAGCAAGACAAATAGAAATCTAGGAAGTGAACCAACACTGACAGTTACTGATTAAATTATATGAGTTTTACCCCAGGCAGGGGAAAAGGTATCATGAAACCACCACAATACTAAATAAATAGGAGGGAAATGAGTGCTGTGAGAGACCAGAGAAAACCAAACCAAGCACTCACCCTGAGGGTAAGGGCAGATGTTTCCTTCAAAGATGATTACAAGTGGGAAGCAATTAGTGACAGTAAGGCCCTACAGAGAATCCCTTCATTTAAGAAGATGCTTTAAAAGAACTTATTTATAGGGCACAGCTGTCTTTGTGTGATGTTAGAATTAAGCAAAATTAACTCCTCAAGGAATTAACCATAAGGAAGACTCCTGTGTAAAGGCACCCTGGGAACTCGAATGTTATGAATTAGACAACAGAGGAAGTCTTTTTAGAAGACAGTTAGCCAGTGGTTCATAAAGTTCTCTGGGATAGAGCAATTATGGAAGCAGTGAGACAAGACATTTAAGCACTCTGCTTGTGAAGGTTGCTTTCACTTTTTTGAGACATTCACTCTTTGTTAGGACAGAATACAAGTGTATTATATTCTGCTTCACTCCAAGAGTCTTTTCTGGGATTCCAGGCTACCCTTTTTATCATGCTTTTCTTCTGCTCTCAAATATGTTCATAAATGCTAATATTCACATAGGAAGTTAGTCTACTCTCAAAAAGACTATGATTAGACTTAGAGCTTAATGCCTGTCTAGGTTTAAATATATTTATATATCTCTTTGGGCTTCCCAGGAGGTGCTAGTAGTAAAGAACCCACCTACCAATGCAGGTGACAAGGGATGCGAGTTCTATCCCTGGCTTGGGAAGATTTCCTGGAGGAGGGCATGGAAACCCACTCCAGTATTCTTACCTGGAGAATCCCATGGACAGAGGAGTCCGGCAGGCAGTCCATAGGGTCAAAAAGAGTTGGATATGACTGAAGTGACTCAGAATACATGCATATTTCACTTTCCTTCCTTAATCTGTGCAAACTTTCTCAGTGAAGGTGAAATTAAATGTGAGCTTTCGGGGGCTTGTCTCATCATTGACTTCAAACAAGGTGAAAATTAGAGCAATTGTCAGCATTTGCACAAAATGCCTTTATTCTTTTGTGGTGCATGTGTGTGTGGGTGCATGTGTGTGTATGTGCATATATGTGGTGTGTGTGAAAGTGTTGTGACCCTGGAGATCAGGGAAATAAGCATGGTTGATGAGGCACCAGGGTATGGTTTCTCCAAAGCAGTGGCAGATAGACCTCTCAGTGGATGGTAGTAATTTTGAAATCAGCTCTTTCTTGGCTCTGGCAGCAATTCCCCATGCCCACAGGGGTCCTGTCAAATCAGTGTAGAACAGTGTACATTGACCAAGTACATATATGCCCTGGAACCAACTGATGACTATCGTGAACACTAAATCAGGATAAACTAGGACTGAGGTTTTCCAAAGGAATCAGGCTTCTATAGGAATATGGAGGAAAAGTAAACATGGAGCACTCTTGGATCCTATTGTTGCAGAAACTGAAAGTCACTCAGTTGTGCCTGACTCTTTGTGACCTCTTGGACTGTAGCCCACCAGGCTCCTCTGTCCATGGAATTCTCCAGGCAAGAATGCTGGAGTGGGTAGCCATTCCCTTCTACAGGAGATCCTGACCCAGGGACCAAACCCAGGTCTCTGGCATTGCAGGCAAATTCTTTATTGTCTGAGCCACTAGGGAAGCCATGGAGTGGGTTATCATTTCCTCCTCCAGGGGATCGTCCTGACCCAGGAATTGAACCAGCATCTCCTACATTGCAGGTGGATTCTTTACCACCGAACCACTTGAGAGGGCAGGGAAAAGCCAATTCTGACTCTATATTTAAACTGTTTCTTTGACTTGTTTTTGTTATTATAATCATACATAATGGCCTGCCTCTGAGAATCCTGCCCCTTTGCTTGACTGTTAAACTAAAGTTCCTTTGTTCAGAACCCTTACGCACCTGTAGGTGGCAGGAAGAAAGAAATTAACACATCCCACCTGCCTGAGGCTCACCATTCTAGGAGATATTTGCAAGATTAATGGCCTTTTTTATTGTGTTTCTTCACCTCTCCCCATCTCTGATCTATAAATGAATCTGGCATCCAGACCCCGATAAAATGGTTATTTGTAGGCATATAACCTTGCTTCTCAGTCAGCTGACTCTCTGAATAAAGTTGTATTCCTTGTCCCATTACCTCTGATTCATTGACCTTTGTGAGGTGAGCAGAGCAAGCTTGGACTTGGTAACACTATGAGTGACCCAAAATAAATACCTAATAGTCAAGAGAATGGGTAGAACAGAACTCCCTTAGGTAACAAACTTAGGAAGTAAGATTTGATAAAAAATGTTCTGCATGTGAATTCCTAGAAGAGTAGCTTTGACAGGGACCAGGATGGTTCAAGGCAATGTCTACCAAATGGGACTGTGGATCCTGCAGACCCATTATGAGTTGAACCTGGGCCACTCCATTATTTAGCACACAAGTCATGATCAGGGTATGGTAGCACTTGGGATATCTGGATATCAATATCAATTGAGACCCCAAATCTAACAGAACTTGAAATGACTGAGTATTATCCTTTTCCCAATTCATAGTTACACAAATAAATGTCCTAGGCACTTCTTCTCTCAGGATCTGTTCTCGTAGGGATCTGGTTTCTCTTGATGCCAGAGAGTTTTGACTCTGGAAACTAGCTCAAATCTGGATAACAGCCCAGGGATTGGGGCTTTTTTTTTTTTTTTTAATTGAACAGCTTCTGTCAACTTCCTAACCCTTCTTCCTCAGTTTCATGTCATTAAGCAATGTGCGTTGGCTGCCTATCCATCATGCTTCTAGGAAGACTGTATATTTTTATCTGCATAGTTCTCCATGGGCTTCCCAGATAGCATTTGTGGTAAAGAACCTGCCTGCCAATGCAGGAGATGTAAAAGATGCAGGTTGGATCCCTGGGTTGGGAAGGTCCCCTGGAGGAGGGCATGGAAACCAACTCCAGTATTCTTGCTTGGGGATGCCCATGGAGAGAGGAGCCTGGTGGACTACAGTCCACAGGATCACAAAGAGTCAGACATGACTGAAGCTATTTAACACATAGTTTTCCCTAATTGGGGTCACTCCTTGCTACTACTTTAACCTTGCTTCTCATTGTAATAATTGCACTCACTTTGCTTCTCATGGTGAAGGTACCACCATCTGAACTCTATTATTATTGGAGTTTAGTTCTACAACATCATCTCCTATCCTTGCTCCCATCCTGCAGAGGGTACCACCAATGAACTTATCAACAATGCTTTGTGCCCTTCTCACCACTGCTTTCCTTACCCCTTTGGTAAGTGAAGTTTTCTCTGCTCCTGCAACAAAACATATCAAATATTTGGCCAGTGGATTTTCTAGCATTTTTTAGTATATCTTGTGGGGGTGGGGGTGGGAGTTTGTAATTTCCTTGGTTGTCTCACCACAGCAAAAATTTGAAGCGATGGATGGATCGGTGTTACAGCTCAGTTTTATTTGGAAAGCAAAGGAAAATACATCCCTTGGGCGTGAGGGCGGGCCAACCCAAAAGACATGAAAAGAAGAGAAGCCAGCAGCTCAATTTTGACTCATTTTTTATATGATATTTTTACTCCCCCTGAGCCTGCCCTCTAAATTAGGCTAGCCAGGAGGGCTGTTTGTTTTACCTGAGGTTCTCATTCCGATCCTTGGACCTTCCTTTGTTCTATTTTCCTGGGCTTTTTCCTTTCTTTATCTTTTAGCCACTGCCATTATGGACTCCTATTTCCTATTCTACCTACCTAACATTCCCCCCTCAAGAGATGGGAGGCCCAGTTCTTTAAGAATAGGGGCATCAAGGTCTCTCTGGCTACTTCTTGCTGAACTGGGATGACGAGGGGCATTGGACCTCCCCCTCTTGCTAGTCTCAAGCCTTGCTAGTCTCAAGCCTCAAGGGCAGAGACAAAATGGGTTAGACAATTGATAATACATGGAGCAATCATAAATAGTATCCCTATGGTGATAACAGGGATTAGTAAGGGCATTAGCCAACTCCAAATTCCTACTGGCCAGGAGAAAGATCTCCCAAAGAGATATTGCAGCTACCCTGACAACTCTCCAGCTCATTTTTTGAGATCCTGTAGGATGTGAATGTTTTTCTTGGGATTGTGAGACTTTCTTTAACTTAGCTGGAGGTATTTACCCAGAAATAACACATCTCATTTAAGATGGCTCAAGTCCCTCCTTATTCAGGGATCAGGAGATCTATCTACTATTTTGGAGTACAACCCCTGCCAAGCTGTGTTGGCTCTTTAGAGCTGTCCTGAGAAATCTTATCCCCGGAAACTTAATTTTGGGGGTGTTCATTAGAATGACACTCATTTGTAGTCCTGAATAGGTATCTAAGAGTTCCCAGGGGCTCACAGGTGTATTGAGTGTCCTCTTCTGTTTTCTTCCATGGCTTGACTCATGAGTAGTGAATCCAGGAGTTGTGTCCTGGTACCTTGAATGCTGTGGGGGTAGAAAGTATTACAGGGTAGGGGCCCTTCCAGGTGGGCTGGAGTTGAGCCTTTGGGGACTCATCTTTTCAGACATTAATTAGGACTTGAGTTCCCAGAGCATTTAGTAGTGGCTCTGTAGAATCTTTTGGGTACTGGTTGACACCTCACACACATATATCTTGTTGGAATTGCCCAATGGCCATGATGTAAGACTGGTATAAGACTCGTGTAAGACATGGTGTAAGACTGGAGGGTCTGAGCCTCTGGATGTAGGAAGAGGTCATTGACATAAACAAAAGGTCTCCCATATAACATCTCATAAGGACTAAGACCAACCTGTTCCTTAGGTGCAATATGGGTGCAGAGGAGAGCTATTGGTAAAGCCTCCTTCCATCCCAGGGAGGTCTCCTGGGTTCTTTTTTATTGCTGATTTTAAGAATTCTTTTTGAAGACTGAGGCACAATGGAGATAATAAGTAATACCCAATGCTTTAGAGACCCCTTGGGTGACCTTAGAAGTAAATTATGTCCCATTGTCACTTTGTAATGACCTGGGCAGACCAAATCTTGGAATGATTTCATGAAGCAGTTTTTTTTTAACCACCTCCTCAGCCTTCTCAGTTTGGAGAAAGCCCTCAGTCCATTCTGTGAATGTATCTATTATGACTAATAGGTATTCATACCCTTGATAAACTGGCATCTAGGTGGAGTCCATCTGCCAGTCCTCTCCTGGGTAGGTCCCACATTGTTGGATAGGCTGGGTGAACTGGGATCTTCAAGCTCCTTGGGAGTTGTTTAATAGGCAAGTGGGACAAGAGGAGACCTTATAATTGTTTGGAGGCCTGTTTCTCTGAAGGACCTTTCTAGTAATCTTTGGAGGGCCTTCTCCCCTAAATGAGTGGTGGCATGTAAGGGGTTAACCAATTTCCATTGGAGGTTCCCAGGCAGAAAAAGGAGTCCCTCCTTTTGGAACCACCCCAGATGATCCTCTTGAAAGCCCTCACTCTTGGCTTTAAGAGTCTCACCTTCAGTATATTAAGGAGTTTCTGGCAAATTAGTCTGTGAAACAGGTAGCAACCCCTATTAGGTCATTGTTCTGTAATGCTGCTTTCTTAGCTACCTGACTGGCTGCTTGATCCCCTCGTGCCACTTCCATGCTACCTTTTTGGTGTCCTTTACAATGAGAGACTGAAACCTCAGTAGGGAGATGAACTGCCTCCAAGAGCCTAAGGATTTGATCACTATATTTGATTGGAGATCCTCGGGTGGTCAAGTGGCCTTTTTGCTTCCAAACAGCAGTATGTGCATGTGGCACCAGAAAGGCATACTTGGAGTCAGTGTAAATGGCTACTCTTTTTCCTTTTCCCAGCTCTAAAGCTCAAGTCAGGGCTATGAGGTCAGCTAATTAGGCTGAAGTACCTGGCTGTAAAGGTTTCACCTCTATGGTCTCAAAATTGGAGACTACTGCATAGCCAGCTCTTCTTTTTCCATCCAAGACAAAGCTGCTTCCATCAGTGTATCAGATTTCCTCAGGATTGGTCAGAGGATCTTCTGACAATCCCTCTCAGGATTTTATCTGGTGGTCCAAAGTTTCTAGGCAAGAGTGAAAGGGGAGAGCCTTCGGGGGTAGGCAGGAGGGTAGCTGGGTTAAAAAACTCACAAGGGGATATAGTCAGGCTTGGATTTTCCATCAGCACTACTTGATATCTGAGGATCCTTTGATCAGACATCTATAAATGACCTCTACCATTTAGGAGTTGTTTCACTTCATGGCTGGTAAAAATAGCTAGTTTTCCCCCAGATAGAGTTTTAAAGCATCTTCTATCAGGATTGCAATAGCTGCAAGATTTTGAAAGCAGAGAGGACAGCCTCGGATGGTTGGGTCAAGCCTCTTGGATAAGTAAGCTACAGGCAGAGGCTCAGGTCCTAACCTTTGAGTTAACAGTCCCAAGGCTGTTCCTTCCTTTTTTTGGACATAAAGTTGGAATGTTTCTGGCAACCTCAAGGCAGGTGCTTGAGTTAAGGCTTGTTTTAGTGTAGCCTCTGCCTTCTTTTGAGGAGTTCCCCACATCAGCGGAATTGAATCATGTCCCTTCAAGCTTTCATATAAGGGCTGGGCAATTAGACCATAGTTGGGTATCCAGATTCTACAATACCCAGTTAGCACCAGGAAAGCTTGCAGTTGTTTTTGAGTTGT
Organism: Bos indicus x Bos taurus; assembly: GCF_003369695.1. Classification (NCBI taxonomy): domain Eukaryota; kingdom Metazoa; phylum Chordata; class Mammalia; order Artiodactyla; family Bovidae; genus Bos; species Bos indicus x Bos taurus. Next base: position 87,397,968 of record NC_040081.1, on the reverse strand, counting down.
GGGGGAGGGCAACTGGAGGATTACTTGTACCCAATCAGAGGACAACCTCCTGGACCTGTGTGTAATCTGAACTCCCAGGTAAGTGACCTTTGTCTCAACCATCTGTGCTTTAGCACAGGAGACTTTATGTCCCCTCTCTGCCAAAAAATTTAGAACCTGAATTGGATGTTGTTGGGAATTTTCCTAATCTGCAGAGATTAGTAGGTCATCTATGTATTGTAGGATTTTCCCATTAGGTCCAGATCTAGGAGATCCTGGCTAAGAAGAGCCTGCCCAAACAGGTGGAGGCTATCTCTGAACCCCTGAGGTAATACTGTCCAAGTCATCTGTTGGTGTTTTTCTCCTGGAGCCTCCCACTTGAAGGTAAAAAGATACTGGGATTCTTTAGCCAGTGGTATGCAAAAGAATGCATCTTTGAGATCCAGGACTGTAAACCACTTGGCACTGGGCAGGATTTCTCCCAAGATTACATATGGATTGGGTACTGAGGGATGGATGGGGACTACAGCTTCATTTATGAACTGGAGCTCTTGAACCATTCACCAGGTCCCATCCTTTTCCTTTAGAGGGAGGATTGGGGTATTACACAGCAAACTGGTGGGGACCAATAACCCACAGTCAAGGAATTTATTTATTAGAGGCTGAAATCCTTCCTGAGCTTCTCTTCTGAGGGGGTATTGTTTCCCATTTGGAAATGGGATCTCGAAGAACAATGATGACCAGTTCAGCTTGGTGGGCTCATCAAGGAGTCCCCTGGTCCCACACGTGGGGGCTAATTTTGTCCTCCCATAGTTTTTGGTCTCTCCGTATTTGAGAGGATGAGATGGCTGGATGGCATCACTGACTCAATGGACGTGAGTCTGAGTGAACTCCGGGAGTTGGTGATGAACAGGGAGGCCTGGTGAGCTGTGATTCATGGGGTCACAAAGAGTCAGATACAACTGAACTAACTAACTAACTAATGGGTTCCTCAGTGGTAATCAGAAGCTGTAGGGCTCTAGGGGCTGAAAAGCTTCCCATCACAAGGGTGGTCCCCAATTTAGTGAGTAGATTTCTTCCCAATAAGGGAGTGGGACACTCAGAGACCACCAAAAACTGGTGGGAAAATATTCATCCATCCCAGCAACAAAGAAGTGCTTGGGTGAATCTTTTTGTAACTGTTTTTCCTGTAGCACCCCAAATTGTACAGGTTTGGGAGGAGAAGTCTCTGGAATAGGAGGTCAGGACAGAGTGGGTAGCCCCTGTGTCAACCAAGAAATTATCAGACCTACCTGTCACATCCAGTTGCACACTTGGCCCCAGCCCTGTGATGGTTATCTGTGACAGGCAGCTTGGCTGGAGCAGGATACTTTAGTCCTGTTGAACCATCCTGAGGGAAGGGTTGTCCCTTGACCTTGAGGCCCTTGGGTCCCAAGGGCAGAGTGTCACCCAATATCTCAACTGATAGTGTTTGTAGCAAGCCATTTTAGGAGACTTGTCACAGCTTGGATATTCTTTGGCCTAATGTCCCACCTGTCTATAGATTAGGCATTTGCCTCATGCCTTGTCCTTTAAGGACTTGGAGTTTGCCATAGGGCTTCCCTGAAGGGTGGCCATCATCTGGGCATGTCTTATCTCTTTCCTTTTCTCTCTTTCCTGGGCCTTGGCCTCCCTCTCCTGTTCTTGGTTATAAAAGGTATTGGTGGCAGTCTGGGCCATCTCATCTAAAGAGGTAGCAAGGTCCCGCTGCTGTAGCTATTGTAACTTTATCCTGATGTCTGATGCACGTTGGGACAGGAATTTGTCCTTTAAAATCACCTGTCCCTGGTAAGAGTCTAAGTCCAGATTGATAAACTTTTGTAGAGCCTCTTTTAGCCTTTCCAGAAAGGCAATGGGGTTCTCATTGGACTCCTGAGTTATTGCTGAGACCAGGCACAGTCTCATAACTAGTAGGCTTACTTTTATTTCCATGGGTGGACTTCCTTGGGGATGAGTCTTTTTGAAGCTTATCCACCCAGTACTGTTGCAACCTGAGAGCCAGGCATCCCCGAGTCAGGGTGCAGGTCCCCAGGCGGGCTGAGATGTGACAGCTTCCTGGAGATCAAATCCTCAGGCAGGTTGAGGCACGTCAGCCTCCCAAGAATTGGATTCCTGGGCAGGCTGAGGCATGTTGACCTCCTGGGACCCCTGGACTGGTGGATCACCAAGCAGGTTGAGTCATGACAACCTTTCAAAGACCAGATCCCTAGGCAGGTGGAGGCAGGTAGACCTCCTGGGACCCTCAGCCTGGAGTTGGGCATCCCCAAGGTCTCCAGCATGACCAATGCTGGGTAGGATTAAGGGGTTGTAATCCAAACTCTTTGCTGGTTTGCCTACTGCGGATGGGAATAGAAACCATGATGTAAAGCAATCTAAGCCTGTGCCCTGAGACTGGTAACCTGCTGAAACAGCCATAAAGCCTTATCTTCTTATTGCTCTCAAGGAATGTAAGTCACTTATTTCCTCCCCTAGTCCTCCATAAGAGCAGTTTAGGGTGTTTCCAACATTTCATTGTCATAGACTCACTTTAGGTAATAACAGAAGTAATGACAAAGAAGTGGGTTATCTGGTTCTGTTATAATAAGTGGGGTGGAGCAATGTTGCCTACAAGGGGGCAGGGTCCTGGTTGTAGGAGTTAATAAGTGGCTTAAGAACAAATTGATAAGAGGCAACAAACAAGATGTTCCATAAAAGTTGAGTGGAGATTTGATCCAGGGGAATGTTTGTAACTTTAGGAGAATGGTGGTAAGGGTTTGAGCCTGAACAGCCTGCAGGGCTAACTCCCAAAGTGACAAACATTATCCCTTTAAGCCCAACTGCCCTTGAAGGGATGCCACCAACAGATGGACTTCTAGCCTGTGTGCCTGTCACCCACCCTAGCAGGTTCATTGAGAGATGATGTTGTTGCACATGTTGTAGGAAACATAGAAGATAAAGGCCTGAATATCTAGAGGGATTGGGTATTATACAGTATTTCCGTCCCAAAGGCCAGCTATCTTATGGTTGTCCCTCCAGAAAATTGTAGAGGCAACATTGTGGGCCTGGACAGGGCTCAGGATAAGAGCATGAAACAGGAGGGAAGGGGGCAGGGCCCAACTTTTGAAAGAATGACACAGCCCAAAGGGCATAAAATAAACCAATTAAAATCAAATGGGTCCAAGATGAAAAGCCACATTCAACTAAAACTTGATCCTCAATCTGTCAGCTAAATGACACACCCAGAGGTGCCAGGATATTTCTAGTTTGGTTAAGATCAGTCACTCAGTCGTGTCCGACTCTTTGCAACCCCATGAACCACAGCACGCCAGGCCTCCCTGTCCATCACCAACTCCTGGAGTTAACCCAAACCCAGGTCCATTGAGTCGGTGATGCCATCCAACCATCTCATCCTGTCATCCCCTTCTCCTCCTACCTTCAATCTGTCCCAACATCAGGGTTTTTTCAATGAGTCAGCTCTTCACATCAAGTGGCCAAAGTATTGGAGTTTCAGCTTCAACATCAGTCCTACCAATGAACACCCAGGACTGATCTCCTTTAGGATGGACTGGTTGGATCGCCTTGCAGTCCAAGGGACTCTCAAGAGTCTTCTCCAACACCACAGTTCAAAAGCATCAATTCTTCAGTGCTCAGCTTTCTTCACAGTCCAACTCTCACATCCATACATGACCACTGGAAAAACCACAGCCTTGACTAGACAGACCTTGTTGGCAAAGTAATTTCTCTGCCTTTCAATATGCTATCTAGGTTGGTCATAACTTTCCTTCCAAGGATTAAGCATCTTTTAATTTCATGGCTGCAATCCCCATCTGCAGTGATTTTGGAACCCCCCAAAAATAAAGTCAGCCACTGTTTCCACTGTTTCCCCATCTATTTCCCATGAAGTGATGCGACTGGATGCCACAATCTTAGTTTTTTGAATGCTGATCTTTAAGCCAACTTTTTCACTCTCCTCTTTCACTTTCATCAAGAGGCTCTTTAGTTCTTCTTCACTTCTGCCATAAGGGTGGTGTCATCTGCATATCTAAGGTTATTGATATTTCTCCCAGCAATCTTGATTCCAGCTTGTGCTTCATCCAGCCCAGGGTTTTTCATGATGTACTCTGAATATAAGTTAAATAAGCAAGGTGACAATATACAGCCTTGACATCCTTTTCCTATTTGGAACCAGTCTGTTGTTCCATGTCCAGTTCTAACTGTTGTTTCCTGACCTGCAAACAGGTTTCTCAATAGGCAGGTCAGGTGGTCTGCTATTCCCATCTCTTTCAGAATTTTCCACAGTTTATGGTGATCCACACAGTCAAAGGCTTTGGCATAGTCAATAAAGCAGAAATAGATGTTTTTCTGGAACTCTCTTGCTTTTTCCATGATCCAGAGGATGTTGGCAATTTGATCTCTGGTTCCTCTGCCTTTTCTAAAACCAGCTTAAATAGCTGGAAGTCCATGATTCACATATTGCTGAAGCCTGGCTTGGAGAACTTTGAGCATTACTTTACTAGCATGTGAGATGAGTGCAATTGTGCAGTAGTTTGAGCATTCTTTGGCATTGCCTTTCTTTGGGACTGGAACGAAAACTGACCTTTTCCAGTCCTGTGGCCACTGCTGAGTTTTCCAAATTTGCTGGCATATTGAGTGCAACACTTTCACAGCATCGTCTTTAAGGATTTGGAATAGCTCAACTGGAATTCCATCACCTCCACTAGCTTTGTTTATAATGATGCTTCCTAAGGCCCACTTGACTTCACATTCCAGGATGTCTGGCTCTAGGTGAGTGATCACACCATCGTGATTATCTTGGTCGTGAACATCTTTTTTGTATAGTTCTTCTGTGTATTCTTGCCACCTCTTCTTAATATCTTCTGCTTCTGTTAGGTCCCTACCATTTCTGTCCTTTATTGAGCCCATCTTGGCATGAAATGTTCCCTTGGTATCTCTGATTTTCTTGAAGACATCTCTAGTCTTTCCCATTCTATTGTATTTCTTTCCCATTCTATTGTATTTCTTTGCATTGATCACTGAGAAAGGCTTTCTTATCTCTCCTTGCTATTCTTTGGAACTCTGCATTCAAATGGGTATTTTTTTTCTGTTCTCCTTTGCTTTTCACTTCCCTTCTTTTAACAGCTATTTGTAAGGCCTCCTCAAACAGCCATTTTGCTTTTTTGCATTTCTTTTTCTCGGGATGGTCTTGATTCCTGTCTCCTATACCATGTCATGAATCTCCATCCATAGTTCATCAGGCATTCTGTCTATCAAATCTAGTCCCTTAAATCTATTTCTCACTTCTACTGTATAGTCATAAGGGATTTGATTTAGGTCATACCTCAATGCTCTAGTGGTTTTCTCCACTGTCTTCAATTTCAGTCTGAATTTGGCAATAAGGAGTTCATGATCTGAGCCACAGTCAGCAACGGTCTTGCTTTTGCTGACTGTATAGAGCTTCTCCAACTTTGGCTGCAAACAATATTATCAATCTGAATATGGCATCAACCATCTGGTGATGTCCATGTGTAGAGTCTTCTCTTGTGTTGTTGGAAGAGGATGTTTGCTATTACCAGTGCGTTCTCTTGGCAGAACTCTATGAGCCTTTGCCCTGCTTCATTCCGTACTCCAAGGCCAAATTTGCCTGTTACTCCAGATGTTTCTTGACTTCCTACTTTTGCATTCCAGTCCCCTATAATGAAAAGGACATCTTTTTTGTGTGTGTTAATTCTAGAAGGTCTTGTAGATCTTCATAGAACTGTTCAACTTCAGCTTCTTCAGCATTACTGGTTGGGGCATAGATTTAGATTACCATGATATTGAATGTTTTGTCTTGGAAATGAATAGAGATCATTCTGTCATTTTTGAGATTGCATCCAAGTACTGCATTTCAGACTCTTTTGTTGACTATGATGGCTACTCCATTTCTTCTAAGGAATTCCTGCCCACAGTACTATATATAACGGTCATCTAAGTTAAATACACCCATTCCAGTCCATCTTAGTTCACTGATTCCTAGAATGTTGATGTTCACTCTTGCCATCTCCTGTTTGACCACTTCCAATTTGCCTTGATTCATGGACCTAACATTCCAGGTTTCTATGCAATATCACTCTTTACAGCATCAAACCTTGCTTCTATCACCAGTCCCATCCACAACTGGGGGTTGTTTTTGTTTTGGCTCCATCCCTTTATTCTTTCTGTAGTTATTTCTCTACTGATCTGCAGTAGCATATCAAGCACCTACTGACCTGGGGAGTTCATCTTTCAGTGTCCTATCTTTTTGCTTTTTCATACTGTTCATGGGGTTCTCAAGGCAAGAATATTGGAGTAGTTTGCCATTCCCTTCTCCAGTGGACCACATTCTGTCAGATCTCTCCACCATGACCTGTCCATCTTGGGTGGCCCACATGACATGGCTTAGTTTCATTGAGTTAGACAAGGCTGTGATCTGTGTGATCAAATTGACATTTCCAAGGCACTGTCAAAAACCGAGGAGTGGGTGGTTCCCCAATTGTTGGAATGGTCCTCCCACTCATTAGCATTTGAAATCACCCAGCTCACAAAATCTAACTATAGCACATTCCATGGCCACCTTGCTTGCTCTTGTGATTGTCCACACTCTGTGGAGTGTGCTTCTCTCTAAATCTGAACAAATCCACCTCTTACCTATCACTGTGTCTCTCACCTAATTTTTTTGCAATGAGACATCAAGAGCCCGAGTTCCATTAGGTCCTAAAACTAGGCACCATGGGTTCTGGCCAGGCTCAAGTTCCAAGAGAGGAGCTGAAGGATGGGAGAAAAAAAACAGTGGGAAAAATGTGCTGAGGACTCCCCCTCCATAACCTGCTGGAAAATTTGCTAAATACCTGACCTGTGCTCACAGTTTTCATTGGCCTGATTCTTGACACAAAGAAGATTAAGGGCAGAAGAACCCTCATCCGCTTGGGCAATAGCTACTAGGGCACAGCAGACAGTGGAGCCTTCAGGACACGCTGGGGGGTAGCCCCTGCCAGAGTCCCTCAACTGCACCCACTGCCACTTGCCTGTTCACAGGGGTTTGAGGAAACAAGAAACGAGAGATTGTAAAGGAATTAAGATTTTGTTAGCTATATGTCCTTCCAGCCATGAGGGCGAGGACTTCCTACCCCAACCGAAGGTCTTCTGAAATCTGAGACTGAGCCACGCGAGCTTCCTGCTGAGTTTGTTTTTGCTGTCCTGGTTTCCAGCATGCTGGGCTTTTTGTCACTTCCCCTGTGCTGGATTTTCTTCACGTTCATCTTCCACCGTGGGAGCTTTGGCTGAGTTGGGCTTCTGCTGTGCTTGCCCTCCACCTCCCGGGGGCCAAGCCAAGGTTGTTTCAGCCAAGTTAAGCCTGAGAAACGGTACCATAGATGTTGGGGGAGTTTGTAATTTCCTTGGTCCTGTTTCCCCACAGCAAAAAGTTGAAGCGATGGACGGATCTGGTGTTACAGCTCAGTTTTATTTGGCAAGCAAAGGAAAATACATCCCTGAGGCATGAGGGCTGGCTGACCCAAAAGATTCAAAGAGAAGAGAAGCCAGGGGCTAATTTTGTTTCCTCTTTTTATGTGTTATTTCTCCTCTGCCTGAGCCTGTCCTATGTAAATTGGGCTAGCCAGGAGGGCTGTTTGTTTTACCTGAGGCTCTGGTCCTTGGACCTTCCTTTGTTCTATTTCTGTGGGCTTTTTCCTTTCTTTGTCTTTTAGCCACCGCCATTATGGACTCCTTTTTCCTACTAACTACCTAACATAACTCCAGTACTTTGGCCACCTCATGCGAAGAGTTGACTCATTGGAAAAGACTCTGATGATGGGAGGGATTGGGGGCAGGAGGAGAAGGGGACGACAGAGGATGAAACGGCTGGATGGCATCACTGACTCGATGGACGTCAATCTGAGTGAACTCCGGGAGTTGGTGAGGGACAGGGAGGCCTGGCGTGCTGCGATTCTTGGGGTCACAAAGAGTCGGACACGACTGAGCAACTGAACTGAACTGAACATATCTATTCTATCCTGTCCACTTTACTGAGCATTTGTATCCATTTCTTTACCATATAGCATAATAGTTCTGCCATTTATAATTTCCTGATAGACAGCAATTGCTGTTTTCATTTTCAAGAGCCATACAGGTAAAGTAACTTTAAGTTCCAGAGGCTTTGCCTGTGTTGTTACATTCTATATTATGACAATGTTATGAAAATTGAGTCTCTCTTATCCAACTTAATGTTTCACTCCCTTGATCTAGAACCACCAAGAGACAGTTCATTGCTTAATTTCCCAAGTTCCTTCCAAGATGTGTTAGCCAAATATCCCTTTATTTCAAATCGGGCTAGACTGGGGTTTTATCCTTGTTATTGGCTTGGTCAACAGGAAATGATATGAGGATAGATCTTGAGGGGACAAGCATTATCTTGTAAGACTCCTGTCTTGTTTCAGACCTGTGTACAATATTAAGCAGTGGGCTTTAAAGCAGTATCTTTGTATAAGATCGAGATGACTGTTTATGCAGGTCCAGCACATTTATGGGTATTTGGGAGGTTAATGATCTCAGTGCATCCACCCAGATTTCTCCAACCCAAGTCTTGATTTCCTTCTCCTACATGATTTTGGCCTTGACATGAAGGGCCTGTTAGTGCTGAGATTTCAGCCTTCCAATGAAGCTCTGCTACTCTTATAATTGTCCTGAGATTGTTCCCAATTCTTTCCCTCATCTACAAGAGATTATGGGTTTTATGAAATGGGATTAGGACACACTCTGGCTTTTGAATTTTGCCTTGTTTTAATTTATCACTCTATATCTCTCCTTATCTCTCTTCAGGGATACAGTGATACTTAGTAACAGCTACCCAGTTCCACAGTTTCATCTTTCCCTCATACTTCAAGCATCAGAGAGTGAGACTTTGCAACGTAGGTGAGCCATGTAGTCCAATCATGGCTCGGCATGAACTGGGAGGTAGGGAAGAATATGTTTGGTGCTAAGCTAATCCACTGAGATGTCTATTGGTGCTCCCATGCCCAGTTTTAACAGTGAACAGTCAAAAAAACAGTTGCTATGGCCTACACATGGGCATGGTAACCTGGAGTTCAGACACCTCAGGGAATGAGGCTGTGGGTTGCTTCATCAGCTAAGGTGCTAGCTGAAAGTAAGGGAATCTAGATTAAGTGGAGAAAAGAGGAGGATGATAAATACTGATTACTGGTTGGAAATCAAGCACCAACTTGAAATGTAGTTCCTATCCTTGCTAAGTCTCTTTTTATGTTTCCCCTAAGAATGAGAGCAACTGGCATCTTGGAAAAACTGGCCCCAGCTGGGCATACACTCCTACAGTATATACTGTGACATTTAGCCCAGAGCCCCTCCTCAGGGTGGCATGTCTATCACTAGCTGCTAATAAGTACAGCTATTGATTACTCATATATATGCCCCTCACTGGGAATAGCTCTTGGCTAGAAGGAAGATTGTGTCTAAGATTATGTTACTTCAAAGGGTGTGGCCATCTGTCAATGACTATCTGATGTGGGGACACAAAAGCCCAAGCTCTTTGCCTCAATTTGGGACAACTCTGAGAGGTCATTATAGCTCCAGAACTTGCTGTGGGACTAGCTGAGGCCTTAGTTGTAGAATACTGTATATGTGTTTCTTCTCTGCCCAATTTTGCCTTCCTTGCTGTCTTATAGCTGTGTGTCCTGAGAGGACTTCCCAATTTATCTTCCAAGTGCAACTCTCCATCTCTGAATATGTTTCTAGGGAACCCAACTCAAGACTCTATTTCATTAAACCAGTATAGTCAGATTTCTGTGGATGCAGCCAAGTGCTGTCCCCAATGCAAATACAGCCTAGGAAAGATTCCTGAGAAATGAGGTCTTTATTGGTACATTCCAAATCAGATATACCCCTGTCATTCTTATTTTAACAAGCAGAATTTAATTAAAAGAGCCAAATCTCTTGTTTGAGTGGCAAGTAATTGGTAAACTGAAGTATCACCCCACTGAGAAAATACATAAAATATCAAGACAGAAACACAGCAAATATCAAACAGGACAAAGAACCCATGATTTTGACCAGATTTCTTATAGCTTTGAACAGACACACCTTGAGATAACTACGACCTAATTTGATTGTTTTTTCTTTTCAATTAACTTAAACAACTTCTGCTTTTTTACTTATGAATTACTTCTTCCTGTTTTTTTTTTTTTTTCTAGTTCTCAAGTTGAATCCATAAAGCATTTATTTTCATTCATATGTTGGGAAAAATCAGAAACAATTTTTTGGAAATCAATTACATTTTATCTTCAGTTCAGTTCAGTTCAGTCTCTCAGTCATGTCCGACTCTTTGCAGCCCTAAGGACTGCAGAACACCAGGCTTCCCTGTCCACCACCAACTCCTAGAGCTTGCTCAAACTCATGTCCGTTGAGTCAGTGATACCTGCCAACCATCTTATCCTCTGTCATCCCCTTCTCCTCCTGCCTTCAATCTTTCCCAGCATTAGGGTCTTTTCCAATGAGTCAGTTGTTCTTGTCAGGTGGCCAGAGTTTCAGCTTCAACATCAGTCCTTCCAGTGAACACCCAGGACTGATCTCCTTTAGGATGGACTGGTTGGATCTCCTTGTAGTCCAAGGGACTCTCAAGAGTCTTCAACACCACAGTTCAGAAGCATCATTTCTTCAGTGCTCAGCTTTCTTTATAGTCCACCTCTCATATCCATACATGACTACTGGAAAAACCATAGCTTTGACTAGACAGACCTTTGTTGGCAAAGTAAAGAAACTAAAGAGCCTCTTGATGAAAGTGAAACAGGAGAGTGAAAAAGTTGGCTTAAAACTCAACATTCAGAAAACTAAGATCATGGCATCCAGTCCCATCACTTCATGGCAAATAAATAAGGAAACAGTGGCTTTATTTTGGGGGGCTCCAAAATCACTGCAGATGGTGACTGCAGCCAGGAAATTAAAAGACACTTGCTCCTTGGCAGAAAAGCTATGACCAATCTAGATAGCATATTAAAGCAGAGACATTTTATCTTAGAAAACACTAAGCTGACTCTTTCAAATGTAACTGAGACAGGTTATATTGGTGGAACCTAGGAAAAAAATTTCTCAGCTCTTAATTTTTTAAAAAAATTACTTCTGTAACCTGACCACAACATCCATATCTCAAAAAGATATTCTATTTTATTTATGTTTTCTCTTTTTTGCCCTGTTTTTATTCCCACTGCAATTTAAGCAGTACAGTCACTTGAAAAGGTTTCTCCATTATAAATGGAATTAATGTTTCAAGTATTTGAAACTTAAATGTAGTGCATAATAAATCCAGGATTTCTAGAGTTTTTAAAGTTTGGATCTTAGTACAATAAATTACAGTAAGAAAGTCAGCTAAGGACAGTATCTCTAAGTTTGCAATCTAAAAATAATCTAGATTTCAATGGGGTTATTTTAGTGCATTCACCTAATCATCATTTTTCAAACTTAAATTGTAGTGACAAAAATATTGAATATAAAATACTTTAAAGGAAAGCTTCTGCAAAAGCCTGAAAATACTACATTTAGTATTTGCTACATAACTTTCTACAAAGCAGTGATTGAATCTAAGATGCTTCTTTTTATTATAAAAATATCTATGAATCCATGTGTTCATAATCTCTGCATCTTCCTTCTTATTTCCTGCTCATGTCTTTTCTCACCTTTTGATTGTCTTTTCCACTACAAGCTATATTAATTCTACTCTTTGAGTTCTAGGCTTGTCAATTCTATGGTACGTTGGTCATTTCTTTGGTAGTGAAAGTGGAGGGTAAATATCAAATGAAAGCAAACAAGGGAATGGTGAACATAAGAAAAGAGACAAAGGTCTCTCCTTGTATATTTTTATCCATAAATGTATCATCTTCATTAACCTCAATATCCCTTTTTCTATTGTGAGATCCTTCATTTCCTAGGTTCAAGAACAGAAGACTTTGACAAAATATGCAATTTGATGTTGAATAGGGATAGACTTGGATCCAAATGTTAAAACTTTACTAGTGATATGACCTTGGGCAAGTTTTAGTAACCTCTCTGAAGCTGTTTCCTCCTTCATAAATGGAGAGAATGCCTACCTTGCAGAGTGTTTGTAACAATTATACATACACACATAACATACCTCCATATTCATTTGCTCATTCTCACAGTGGACAAATATGTAATAACATATTTTATGTGCCAGGCATTATACTAGGCTCTGGAGTGTACTTAAGGTTTTGAGAAATAAAAACAGCACATTTCAGGCATAAAATGAATGATAACTATTAAAAGACTCAAAAATGTAGTCCAGAAAGAAGCTTAATGACTCCAGGAACAAGTAATGGTATATGAGACTTGATAGTGAACAGAGACATTATACAAACTTATTAATTCTCCTCAAATATTAAATGTGAAAAAAAAAAGAAGAACAAATTAGGAAAGTAAAAGATTTTTCAAGTTTTTGACATGTTCTGGGGAAAGTCATAAACATCTATACACTCTAGATATTAGAAAATATTAAATTTGATTATGAATATTCATCCTTGTTTAACAGTAGATATGAGGAGAATAAAAATGGAATATTATATATTCTCCATCTAGTAAATGCTAGAATAGAGAAAATAATCTTCTGACCAAAGAAAGAGGGTAGTTAAAGCTAGTGGGAATAGAAAACAGATTAAAATGTCAGATATAAGAAGGCATAATATGAATCTGGCAATAAATGAAAAATTTTAAATTCAAATACCTGGTGCTACAGCAGTGTTTGATAAGCATGAGTGAAGACTAAGAGAATCCTGGCACTGCTGGCTTTCACGTTATGGATTTCCTGAGCTGAAATAATAAATATCTTTCTAGGTTTTCCTTGATAGTTGAAATTTTTTGAATTCATGGACAAAATTATTCTCCAAACTATCTGTTTTATATAATAAGAAATAACTGAAATGTATATAAATTTTCATAAGATATATTGCAATTTACTAGTATATTCTCACAACATATTGTTGCCCTCAACTATTTTACCTACTCCAAATTAAGTTCCACTTAACTTACTTTCATTGATACATTTTATACATTAACCAACATTCTTCATTCCCTATGAAAGGTACAGTCTCAATCCTATAGCCTTCTGAGTGCTTATGGCCTGTAATTTATTCTGTTATATTTTTATAAATGCACTGTAGCTCCCACTTGTTGAAGGATAGTTTTGTTTATTCCAAAACATTTTATGCTAGTGGTATTTAATATTTTAATGATATAATTTAATTAAATATCTATGTAAATCAATAAAATATGATTGGAAAAAGAAGTGAAATATTTGTATCAAGATTAAATTCATGCTCTGGAATGTCCCAATAAAGAGAAACAGCTGAAAATGGTGTCAAATTAGGTGTCAGCAAGATATTTAGAAAAGATTATAAAGCCATGGAAATCTAAAAGGATTTAAAATGTTTTTGCTTCACTGAAGAATTTAAATTCTTGAACCTTTTAAAAAACTAAAACTGGAAATCTTAGTCAATGTTACGGATGTGGTTTACACAGAGAAGGCCAGATGGAATTCCCATCGGTGGATATATTCTCAAGGGAGCAGCTTTCTTCTCACATCAAAAGATTAGAACTTGAATACATATTTAACACAAAATATTTATAATACCTCTAATTTTTGTTGTTCCCTAAGTTAACTACATATCCAATTACTTAGCTAACTACCATACTCAATTGCACTGACTGTAAGTATTTCTGTTGCATGTCATGAATTTATTTTGCTTGTAGTATACAAAGCTAATGAATTTCTGGGCGAATAAGTCAGTTGCTTTTGCTTCTGATGCAACTGTATTTCAGGCTTCTGGTTGAACTTCAGATGATTTATCTGAAGATGGAACAGAACTCTGACTTTAACATGAATGTTCTAAAGTTATACTTGGAAGTTTAGTGTATCAAGATGTAGTATGGCCAAGTAAATATTCTGTGTTGGCAGTTTTCACAATGTGAACCCTTTCCAAATGACTACATATGTTAGTTATTTCTACAATTAGTTGTAAATTCTGAAGCATATAACAAAGTTACCCTTATTTTACCAGCAGCGATTGACTTGTAATATGTTAGTTGCAAGAAAAATTGCAGTAGGCCTCCATTTTGCTTTGCAACACAATAATGAACTTTACCTATGTAAAACAAGGAAGTCCACTACAGGACACCTTCCTAACTTACCACTAAATTTCAAAATGTTCATCTGCATAATTTAGGGTGTATCTATGGGTGGTCTCTTTCCAACACAATTCTGTATTGTCATTTCATTACAGAGGAGATAGCATCTCATACAGAGTGTGTTATTTGAAGACCCAGGTTTATGGCAGCCTGAAAGTGAAAGTGTTAATCGCTCAGTCCTGTCCAACTCTTTGTGACCACATAGACTGTAGCCCACCAGGCTCTTCTGTCCATGAGATTCTCCAGGCAAGAATACTGGAGTGGTTAGTCATTCCCTTCTCCAGGGGATCTTCCCGACACATGGATCAAACCCAGGTCTCCTGCATTGCAGGCAGATTCTTTACTGCTAAGCCACCAGGCTAGTGCATCTTATTCACAACTCAGAAGGTTAATAGCAAGCATGTGGGGGCCATTTGTTATGGAAACCAAGGGGCTAAGTTATTAAATTCACCATAATACATACTTAACCAATTATGGTATTACAAGAAAACCTGACTTCCGGAAGGAGGCTTCATAGATTTTATAGCCAAAACTAAGTATGTGGTGGGAGGAGTACCAAATGGTGGAGTGTCAGTTCTACAGTTTAACTCCTCAATTACCAGGCTGCGAATAGCTTTACCAAGTTTCTGTCTTCATTTCCATGTTGATATAACAGTAAAAATTATTCTCAGATGACCCAACTCCAGTCAGTGCAGAGAGTTGGAGAGCTAAAAAACTGGCATTTATAACTGTCTCACATTATCATATTTTCTCAAAAATTAGCAGAATTTTGGCTTAATTTTTGGAACAGAATTATGCCTGCCGTATTATTGATTCTTACACCCTCCTCTGTTTGTACAAAAGGGCAACCCATAGTAAGGACCTTCTATAAGAGATCCTCTGGTATCCTGCAGATATTTATCATATTATTATAAATTTTTTCCTTCTGAAAAATTTTAAAAATATGTAAAAATAATCTGACAGAGGTCATGGAGCTGACTTCATGCTCTGCCAGTGTTTACAGAGGCTGCTTTGGTAGAGTGAATATTGGATGGAGGTGAGGAAGATAGGAGTTCTAGAGTGCTGCTTGAGATGTTTTTATAGTTCTGGCACCTATGATTTTTCCATGCCTCATTTTTCTTAACTGTAAAATGGGGAGTAATCATGTAGCTACCTTGTAGATTGAGGTGAACTACATGTATGTATGTGAAGCATATTAGACATAGGTAACTGCTCAGTGCCTCTCGGCTATTGTCTCATGAGCCTGTTTCTTCTGCTTGGGACTAGGCTGTGAGGTTCTCTTGGAAAATTGCCCTGCAAATACTTTCTTTATGTTCTCAGTGAATTGTACAGGCATAAAAGAGTTTTGTCATTAATTGGGGAGACCATCTTGTATTGTGGGTTTCCGTTCCCTTTTTGGCACTTGGTAGATAAGCGGTGTCATACTGGGGCTAGTGGGGGAGAAGTGGATCAGAGTGATATGGCAGAAACAGGCTGACAGCTTGAAAAGTTTTCTGTTTTCTTTCTTCCTTCTCTGCATGCCTGCTGTGCAACTCAGAAAGAATTAAAGAATAAAAGGAGAAGGACAGTAGCCTCTGGGTTGGAACTGAATGCATGGGAACATGGGGGGTAATGTGAGAAAGAGAATGGGGAGATTTGGCTGTTTAAAAATCTATAAAATGAAATTGTAGAAGCATTATAGCTATTGATTTCTCATTTAGCCCTAGGGACCAATTAATCTTGATGAGATTTCCCAGTTAGTTTGGGGTTAATGGATCCTCGCAGAACTCAGACAAATGGAATCAGAAAATTGCAATTAAATACCAGGCCTCCAGAGTATCTGTTGTATGGTCTTGCATTTCTCAATAGTGTTTTCTTTATCTTTCATAAATGACATATTGTGACATAATCTGTATTATGTCACTGATTCTTTTGTAATTATTATAATGTACCACAACAGATATTATGGGATCATGACTTACTCATCTTTTTATTCCCAGCATCCAGCGTGATAGTTTTCATATAATATGTACACAATATCTTTGAAGAAAGAAAAATAAGAGGAAATATAAGAAAAGGAAAAGAAAAGAAAGAAGTGAAGGAAGGCAGGAGGAGTGCTTATTCGTATGGCTATTGTAAATGACTGCAGACAAATTTTCTTCTTGAAGAGCTCTAAGAAAGAGTATCATATAATCTTTCCCAATAATATATTCCAGAGAGTAGCAACTATTTGAGTAGAGATATTATGAAGACATAGATCTTTACATAATTGAATCTTTACTCTAGAAGAGCAAGTTTTAGAGGTATAAGAAATATACTAAAGAGAAGCTAATATGATTAAATTTAGACAGTACATATATCAAAAAAGTCACATGCTATAGTTAGTGGGTAAAAAAGGTGATGTGACCCAACAAACATTTTACATAATGCGATTGAAATGCTATTGTATTATTCATCAAGAATCCTTCCGAAGTACAAATATGAACTTTTCACCTATTATTAGTTCCCTGGTACATTTTATAAACTAAACCATTTCACTTCTGTTAAACCAGAATACCTTTCAAAATTTTCTTAGCCTCTTGAGGTTGATGAATTATTTATTGTTAAGCAACTTGGTTGCCAAAAGGAGACAGTCTAATGAGATTTTGGAAGCTAAATATGAATAGTCTCATGATTTTGAAAGAAAATAGTGCACTTGTTGAGATGTGGATTACTCAGATTCAACAATTAGTTTGGCAATGTGCCATTTTTCACATATATTGTTAACAATTCTAATAACTTCAACTTATAAGGGGGAAGTGGCACTTTCCACTGCTATGTCTATCAGCAAGCATGGAAAAATATCTTAAAAAAAAAAAAAAGTTTGATATTGTAAATATCTGCCAGAGGTAAAAACTGAGGTTGAGAGAGAAAGCACAATTCCTTCATAAATGCATTCGTTCAAAAATAAAATGTAAAGGGGATGAGTGGCCAAGAGAGTAGACTAGGAGGACCCTGAGCTCACCTCCTGCCATGGCACACCAAAATTACAGCTATTTACAGAGTACCTATCAATGGAAAAATCAGAAGACTTGCAGAAAAGATGTTATACAACTAAAGATATAAAAAAGAAACCACAAGAGGATAGGTAGGAAGGCAGAAATGTGGTTTAGTCACGTTCTAGGGGGGGCAACCCACAAAAGGAAGGACAACTATAAGTGCAGAGGAGCACAAGTGTCAGTTTTAAAAGTGGCACATTGCCACCAATTCTCTGGAGAAAATGCTGGGGCTCATATGGAAAGCTATGAAGAAAGACAGGCTCCAAGTTGGGTCACTCTAGTTATCTGGGATATTCAGAAGTGCTGTTTCTGCCTGAGCAGAAACCACCTGCTATCAAAAAGAAAGTACTATCAAAATCAGAGAGGGACAGAGGTTAAAGTGGTGATGGCAAATTTTATGCAGCACTACTGCAATTATGGAGGAGAGACACGAGTATGAAACTGGGCTTCCTTCCAAATATAAGAGAGATGAGGATCTAATGATCTAAGTCTCACGTCAGGTTCCTCAGCTCTGGGGTTCTGCACCCAGAAGATAAGCTCCTAGAATGTGTAACTTGGCTTCCTTTTGGAGAATCAGAGGGCAGTGGGAAATGGAGACTTCACTCTTAAAAGGCACACACAAAATCTCATATGCTGTAAGACTCAGGGCAGAATCAGTCATTTGAAAGAAGCTTGCGTCAGAACCACCCACTGACCTTGGAGAGCCTCCCAGAGAGGGACAAATGGAGCTCACCCTGGAGACATAGAACCTGGTAGCAGCCATCATTGGGAGCTTGTCCTATCACATGGACATGGACATGGTGCTGCCAAACACTGTTTTGAAATCCTCCCTCAAGCTTATTAGTGCCAGGACCTAGCCCCATCCACCAGCCTTTTGGCATCAGTACTGAGACACTCCAGGCCAAGTAACTAGCCAGGCAAGGAGAAAGCTCCACTCACCAGAAAGCCCGATGCTTTAAGACCCCCCTGGGCCTACAGCTGTCCCAAGACCTGGCCCTGTGCATCAGAGAGCCCAGGACCCAGCCCCCTATACTAGTATGCTGGCACTAGCCCTGGAACCCGCAGGGTCCTGCAGCCAGTGACCCTGTGACCTATTTGCCCATCAGTGGGACCAGCTTCACCCACCAGCAAGTAGGCACTGGCCCTTTTGCCCACTATTTTGCCCACCAGCGAGCTGAAGCACTAAATCTAGGACCCATGCAGTCCAAACTGGGGGTACCTCCTAGAGCAGATACCCACTAGAGATTAGAGGGGAATGAATTTTGGGGGAAGCAAAGGACATCTTCACAAAAAGCCACTTCTCCAAGGTCAGAAAACATAATGAATCTACCATATACATAGAAATAAAAGGAGCAAATTAGGCAAAATGAGGTGACTAAGGAATATCTTTTAACCAAAGAAACAGGATAAACCTAAGTGAAGTGAACATAGGCAATCTACCCTATGGATTATTTAAGGTAATTATCCTAGAGATGTTCAAAGAACTTGGGAGAAGAATGGATACACAGAGTAGGAAGTTAGAAGTTTTTAACAAAGAGTTATAAATATAAATAAGATTAACATAAAGATAAAAACAGAGTTATAATATAAAATAAAGATATTAATATAAAGAAGAACCAGAAATGAAGAAAACAATAACTGAAGTAAAAAATACACTAGAAGAAATCAACAGTAGATTAAATAATGATCCAGAAGAATGGATCAGTGCATTGGAAGACAGAGTAGTGGAAATCATGGAAGACAGCTGACTAGAAAAAATAGTAAAAATAAATGAGGACAGTTTGAGACATCTGCAATAACAAGTATATTAACATTTGAATTACAGGGATTCCAGAAGGAGAAGAGAGGCAGAAAGGGGTAGAGAACATATTTGAAGACATAATAGCTGAAAACTTCCCTAACCCAGGAAACATCCAGGTCCAGGAAGCAGAGAGTCCCAAACAAAATCAACTCAAAGAGGAACACACCAAGGTACACTGTAATTAAAATGGCAAAAAGTGAAAGATAAAGAGAATATTAAAAGCATCCAGGGAGTTCCCACTAGGCTATCAGCTGACTTTTAACCAAAAACTCTGCAGGCCGGAAGGGGGTGGCATGATAACTTTAAAGTGACGAAAGTGAAAAACCTACAACTGAGAATACTCCACCCAGCAGGGTTTCCGGAGAAGGCGATGGCACCCACTCCAGTGCTCTCACCTGGAAAATCCCATGGACAGAGGAGCCTGGTGGGCTGCAGTCCATGGGGTCGCTAAGGGTCGGACATGACTGAGCGACTTTAGTTTCACTTTTCACTTTCATGCATTGAGAAGGAAATGGCAACCCACTCCAGTGTTCTTGCCTGGAGAATCCCAGGGATTCTGGTGGGCTGCCGTCTATGGGGTTGCACAGAGTTGGACACGACTGAAGCGACTTAGCAGCAGCAGCAGCAAGGTTTCCATTCAGACTTGATGGCGAGAACTACAATTTTTACAAACAAAAGCTAAAGCAGTTAGGCACCACCAAACCAGGTCTACAAGAAATGTTACAGTGACTTCTCTTAGGTGAAAAAGAAAAGGCTGCAACTTGAAATGTGAAAATTATGAAAGGAAAAACCTCTTGGTAAAGGCAAATGTACAAAGCTAGCAGGAAGGTTAAAAGACAAAAGTACTAAAATTATTTCTATCAGCAATAAGTAGTTAAGTGATACACGAAAGAAACTGGTGTCGAATGTAATGTTAAAACAGTAAACATGATGGCTAAAAATGCAGGGTTGTTAAAATGAGTCTGAATTTAGGAGATCAGCTACTTAAAATAATCATATATATATATATAGTTAATAACCATGTAATATCTTTGTATAGTGACATATCATAACTAGACTTATTGCGATCATTTTGAAATATAATAGAAATACAAATCACAGTGTTGTGTAACAGGAACTAACAGTGTTATAGACCAATTATCATACAAAAACAAACAAACAAATAAACAAAAACTCTTAGAAAAAGAGAACCAGGTTTGCAGAGAGTAAAGGGAGGGGAAATTGGATGAAGGTAGTCAAAAGATACAAACTTCCATTTTTAAGATAAATAAGTACAAGGGATGTAATGAACAACAGGATAAATACAGTTAACACTGCTGTATGCTATCTATGAAAGTTGTTAAGAAAGTAAATAAATCCTAAGTCTTATCACAAGAAAGAAATTTTTTATGTTTCTTCAATTTGTATGTATAGAGATGATGGATGTTCACTGAGCTTCTTGTAATCGTTTCATGATACATGGAAGCCAAATCATTATGCACCTTAAACTTATGCAGTGCTGTGTGTCAACTGTATCTCAGTCAAACTTAAAGAAAAAAATAGGATATCAAGATTGTAATTATACCCAAAGCAATCTATAGATTCAATGCAATCCCTATCAAGCTACCAATGATATTTTTCACAGAGCTAGAACAAATAATTTCACAATTTGTATGGAAATACAAAAAACCTCAAATAGTCAAAGCAATCTTGAGAAAGAAGAATGGAACTGGCGGAATCAACCTGCCTGACTTCAGGCTCTCTACTACAAAGCCACGGTCATCAAGACAGTATGGTACTGGCACAAATACAGAAATATAGATCAATGGAACAAAATAGAAAGCCCAGAGATAAATCCACATACCTATGGACACCTTATCTTCAACAAAGGAGGCTAGAATATACAATGGAGAAAAGACAATCTCTTTAATAAGTGATGCTGGGAAAACTGGTCAACCACTTGTAAAAGAATGAAACTAGAACACTTTCTAACACCATACACAAAAATAAATTCAAAATGGATTAAAGATCTAAACATAAGACCAGAAACTATAAAACTCCTAGAGGAGAACATAGGCAAAACATTCTCCTACATAAATCAGAAGAGGATCCTCTATGACCCACTTCCCAGAATATTGGAAATAAAAGCAAAAATAAACAAATGGGACCTAGTTAAACTTAAAAGCTTTTGCACAACAAAGGAAACTATAAGCAAGGTGAAAAGACAGCCTTCAGAATGGGAGAAAATAATAGCTAATGAAGCAACTGACGAAGAATTAATCACAAAAATATACAAGCAACTCCTGCAGCTCAATTCCAGAAAAATAAACGACCCAATCAAAAAATGGGCCAAAGAACTAAACAGACATTTCTCCAAGAAGACATACAGATGGCTAACAAACACATGAAAAGATGCTCAACATCACTCATTATCAGAGAAATGCAAATCAAAACCACAGTGAGGAACCATTTCACGCCAGTCAGAATGGCTGCGATCCAAAAGTCTACAAGCAATAAATGCTGGAGAGGGTGTGGAGAAAAGGGAACCCTCTTACACTGTTGGTGGGAATGCAAACTAGTACAGCCACTATGGAGAACAGTGTGGAGATTCCTTAAAAAACTGGAAATAGAACTGCCATATGACCCAGCAATCCCACTGCTGGGCATACACACCAAGGAAACCAGAAGGGAAAGAGACACGTGTACCCCAATGTTCATCGCAGCACTGCTTATAATAGCCAGGACATGGAAGCAACCTAGATGTCCATCAGCAGATGAATGGTTAAGAAAGGAGTAGTACATATACACAATGGAGTATTACTCAGCCATTAAAAAGAATACATTTGAATCAGTTCTAATGAGGTGGATGAAGCTGGAGACTATTATACAGAGTGAAGTAAGCCAGAAAGAAAAACACCAATACAGTATACTAACACACATATATGGAATTTAGAAAGATGGTAATGACAATCCTGTATGCGAGACAGCAAAAGAGACACAGATATATAGAACAGTCTTTTGGACTCTGTGGGAGAAGGCGAGGGTGGGATGATCTGAGAGAATAGCATTGAAACATGTATATTATCATATGTGAAACAGATCTCCAGTCCAGGTTTGATGTATGAGACAGGTGCTCAGGGCTGGTGCACTGGGATGACCCAGAGGGATGGGATGGGGAGGGAGGTGGGAGGGGGGGTTCAGGATGGAGAACACATGTACACCCATGGCTGATTCATGTCAATGTATGGCTAAAACCACTACAATATTGTAAAGTAATTAGCCTCCAACTAAAATAAATAAATTTAAAAAATAAGATTGTAGTTATAAAGGAAAATATGCCATTTAATTCAAATTCCCTTGGATACCAGCACAGAAGTAATATGTTCTAGATTTTTATAGTGTTTACTTCTAGCTTGACTGAGCAAAGGTGAATGGACTCAAAAACATGTTAACAAACTCTTAAATGTAATGTTTATATCTTCAGAGGCTGTGAATACAAATACCCTCCACAACTCCTTTAGTTTTCCTATTTTAAAGGGGAAACTTGAGGCCTTTCTGTGACATGGATCTCCTGGGTATATACTATGGCGTGCGACCCTTACCATATACATATTCTACATCCAGATGCATCAACACCCCAGCAGTGCCAGGCACACAGGCAGCATTCAGTAAATGTTTGCTGAGCTGAAACTAGTAGTTAGCACTTGGAAATCTCATTTGAATGAATGAACAGATGCTGACCCATGAGTAATGCACCTCTTGTTGACTGTCACTGTTATTTAATGCACATTAGCCAGAAATACTGAAAATTCAGTCTTGCTCTGGAGATCTGTTCATAGAAATAAAGTTTCTTTCTTTAAATTCAGTAAACATCCCTATTTCAAGGACTGTAAATATATACTGTATAGGGCAAATAACATGTAATGATTAAAAGCAGAACACACAATCTTTACAGCAACCGAGCACCTGCTTTTCCTAAGCAGAGAATCTTGTACGTGACTTCTTACATTCATTGAAGGAAAGAAAATGGAAATTTATTATTTTATAATAGTATAATAAAAGTCTATTTCGTTTTCTTGAAAATTAACATTTTTTCAATGGATCTTCCTTACACTCTTCAGTAAAAAGTGGACAGGGATTAAACATGGAATGTCTCAGTTTACTGTGATTTTTTTTTTCAGGAGTAACAGCCAACTATGCAAAAACTATGAGAATGGAAATTATATCCTCACCTCACCCGTGTCTTTGTATGAGGCTATCTTTGACTCCTTTCCTAGGAAGACTTCATTGGGGTAGATACATATTTGTTTTGAGATACTTGGGTTAGTAATTGCCGTAGGTGGGGTTCAAATTGAGCCTAATGTTGATTTCTGTTGTGTGGCAAAGGGTATTGTATCTCACATTCAGACTACTAGTAGCAATATTTTTGGTTCCTCAGCAGATCCCAAAGAATCCTAAGCAGGCTAAGATAAGTTACGTGAACCAAACCTGGCCAGAAAATGCTTCCTGAAAACAGGTTTAGTTTATACTTTGAAAAGAATGTGTAGAAACATTCTCAACTCTACTTTTCAGTAATTTTTTTTTAAGAAATTGACAAAAGAGGGTTTAAAGAAAGAAAATGTGGTAATGAGAATAGGGAGTCTATTCCTCCATGCAGAGGGAGAAGAGTCAAATAAAAGGAGAAGTATTACAGTTGGAAAATTCAGTGGAGATAATGTGTGTGCACTTTACCTTCTCCATTATATAATTCACCAAAACGAGTTCTAGGAAGACAAATGATTTGACAAACGCATTCTGTGTTGAACAGAGCCAGGACTTCAATCTGAACTTCATGTTACTTGTCTATAATAGGATACCTTAAATGAACATAACCCTAGATATCTGGGATTTTGAAAGAATTATGTGAAACTGAGTGTGAGCTACTTAGTCCTGCAGAGAAAATGGAGCCACTCGTCAATATTCTAATGTTAGTGGAGGAATGCCTCCACTGAAACGTGTCTCCATGCAGATGGCATCTGGAGACTCGTAGAGGGGAAATGAGAGCATTTACATTATTTTCATTAACACCAAAGTAGAGTATATGTGTTGAAATATGGCATCAGTGAAGAAAAAGTTAGACGTAAAATTGTACTGCATGTTGTTTAATGCCCATATAATAGTAAATAAAGAATTCCACAGAAATAATGGACACTCAAGCCAAGATATTGATTACTTTAAGGATGAGAGAGGGTGACAAGCCAAGAGGGGTAAATGAAATACTTTATTATAGTAATATTTTATTTTAAAGCTAACAATGTTATTCTTTAAACCTGTGTGTATCTTAAATATCACATAACTCTTTATAAGATTGTATGAGAATAGCCTTTAATACAGGATGTGGTTATAAACTTTATGAATGTCTATGCTGATATACATTTCATTTCCCATCACACGTCCCAAATATTGAATGACAATAGCAAGTTATGATATTCACATTGTTTCAGTCTCAAAATTTAACATTTCACTTTATGAGCCTAATTTTCAGACTCTCTATTAGGTGGAGAGAAGACAGATTCTCTTCTCTCTCACACTTCACTTCTCACGACCTATTTCCACAAGACATGTTTCCACCTGTCCTGCCTGGACCCTGGCACTCTTAGGCCAACACACGCACCATCTTTTATAAATTCAGATCAGCACACTCTCATGCTTGCTTGCCTGCCTGTTTCCCTTTCTCAGTGGTGGGGAGAATCCATTTTATTAGGTTCAATGTTCTGAAAGTCTCAACTCTGTACTATGGACATCACTAAACACTGTCTCCTAATTGTTTCATAACAAGAATAGAGGCTGCTCCCTATCCTCATCACCTGGCTCCTGTAACATTTGAATCTGAGAAAAAGCAAAAGAACTTCTACTTAGATGCAACCAAATGTCCATCCAGGCTTAAAGATGTGATAATGCAGCTTGCTGCCTCAAAAATCCACCGGGAGTGATCATGAAGTACAAAACCATGTGAAAACGTATGGCACTGCATTGCACTCCAGGGGCAGCTCATGATGGTCTAACTTCTCAGGAAACCTCAAGGGTGTGCATAGGTGGGAGTGAAAGTGAAGGCCAAGTTTGTACCATGTCAGAAGAAAAAAACCTAAGTGCCAGCAGAGCAGTGTCACAAAAGAGACACCAAACCTGAACTCTTATTTTCTTTCTCTCTTCTATCAAATCTATCACTGCAGCACGTGTCATGAGGCAAATAAATACCATTTGGACAGAGAACTTGTTTGCAATTTTAACTATGAGAAAGCAAGATGTGTCCAGTGTCAGGCCAGATGTAATCAACTCTGGAGAATCTCAGGGGTACTTGTTCCGATTTGAGATTGTCCACTTAGGAAGGACTATAAAGGTTTCAGCTTTCCTGGTTGGCCTCCACTACTGACCTTGATATTAACAACAACAGGAAAGTAGATGCCCTCGTTTCCCCTCTGCTGCTCTCCAATGCCATGTGTATGGGGACAATTTTTGCAGGAAGCATTCCTCTTTTATGACCCCATAGTATTTTGACTCAGCAGCTTGTGGTACCATAAAAGTCATTACTCAGAATAATTGGTAGCTAAACCAGAGAAGTATAGCTTTTACCACATTGCCAACTGGGAGGGGCAGTCGAGAATTTGGCCTAAACTGGACTTCTGATGGGATTGCGCAGGACAGACTAGAATATTTCAGCTACACACCCATTTAGCTCCCCAGTAGCTCTTTTAGCTTGAAAATTGGGAGAATCATTCAGGGAGCAATTGGATCTGAGAATGAATCCAGTGTCACTCTCTGCTTTCTTCGATGTCACCTCAGGCTTTAGGTGGGTGATAACTGAGGCAAGATTTCCAGATGTCTCAGTGGTAAAGAACCTGCCTGCCATTTCGGGAGACACAGGAGATGCAGGTTTGGTCCCTGAGTCAATCCTTGGGTTGGGAAGATTCCCCTGGAGAAGGGAATGGCAACCCACTCCAGTATTCTTGCCTGGAAAATCCCATGAACAGAGGAGCCTGAGGGGCTGCAGTCCCTGAGGTCACAAAGAGTTGTATACAACTGAACGACTGAACTTGCCCACACACAACCAAGGCAAGATTCCTAAAAAGCTTCTCAAACAGTAGTTTGGTTTTCAAATTGCACCAAGTAAGGACTGTGAAGGAGTTTCATGATGGTGTTAGGAGGGATAGTTTAGACCATGTGAAATGTAATTTTGGTTTTTTAAAACAGGCCTCTTAAAAAATTGCCTCGGTGAGTTACCCATTTCTCCCCTTTAAGTTTCTGTTTCCTTTTGATTTGAAGAGTTATGGTGTATCTACGAAACTGTGTTTACTACTCTGTAGTTGTAACTCAACCCCAAAGCAAGTGGACTAATTTAGTTCTCACAAAATCTCAAGAAGATGGTGCCATTATTATCACTACTCTATAAATGAAATTGACTCAGGGAAGTTAAAGAAATTATTCAAAAACACATAGCAATTATGCCAAGTTCTGTATTGTAACTAAAGGGACTTAATTCTTGTTTGGTTAAAATTTGTAGCCTTTAAAACAACTGGATATTTGAGTTCGAGCAAACATACCTGTATATATCTAGGGCTTTTTTTCTTTTTCTCCCTATAATGGAAATAGAATTAAGTAGTGAGTAAAATGTCTGAAGAATGGATAATTTGAAAGCTCTACTTTCCAGTTTCTATCAGCCCATGTGCAATTTTGTATCTAAATTCCTTTTCAATTAACATTATATTACAAGCATTTTCTATACTGTCATAAAATGTAACTATTGTTTGCATCATATTCCATCACATAGCTATATTACCAGTTACCTAGGTGTTCTGTTCTGCAAATTAAAGCAGGTTTGAATTTCTTTCTAGCACAAATAATGATGCAATTTGTGGCTAATGTTTCTTGTGTTTTTATAATTACTTCCTTAGAATAGATCCACAAGAATTGGTCAAGGAGTATGAGAATTTTTTAAAACTATTATTGTACACACTAAACAATTTTATGTGTTATAAAAATAACATGTGAGTGTGAGCTATATTATCTGTTCAATTATATATATATGTGTGTGTATATATATCAATGTATATATGAAAAATATATATACTATAAATACATGTGTGGATTATATTATCTGCACAATTCCAGATTAGTGTAAAATTAGAAATAATGTTGTCAATATATTCCAGTTTAACTAACAGAGTCAAATGTTTACTAATTGAAGAAATCCATGAAATATTTTCTAATTATTGAAGAGGTAGAAAAAGATCTTTTGAAAAATTTTTCTTAATAGATACATTGCTTTATAAAGGCATTCATAGCATGGACCAAGGATCTAATTTTATCAAATTAAATGTTTATATACTGTATTGGTAAATAAATATTAAGTAATACCAGTAAATTAGAGAAGATTTTAGAAATATTGAAAGTCAGACCACAAAATGTTGGGCCGCAAAAGAGAAAATAATTTGAGATGAAGCAAGAATTTTAAAAATGTGACCTACATTGAACCACCATGGAAGTCATTCCCTAGCATTTTGTGGTCACCCTCATTCATCAACTTCTAAATATGCTCCAAACAGAGGAGTTCCCAGGTATGTGACCCTGAAACTGTCTGAGCAAACCCAGCCACCGTAAATGATCCTTAAGCTACTAAATTAATTCCAAAATATAATAAGAACTGTTTTCAAAGATGACATGTCACAGATCTAAGCAAATTTAGTGACTAAGTGGATGCCTCAATAAAATGCCAAATAAATGAGAAAGAATGTAAAAATAAGACAGTCTAGTTTTTTGTGTGTTACTTCACACAAATGTTATGAACCTTAATAAAATTAATACAATCCTGAGTTCCAGAATTTTCTTTTTCATTTCAACATCTAGATTTTTCTCAATTCAGACCATATAGAGATATTATATAAAATAAAATCTGAAAATTACACAACTTACATAATTTAAGAGTGATTATAATAACATTCAGAGATTGTCAGTCATTGTCAGTTAAAACAACTTCATTATAAAGAAGTTCTTCGTCTTCTCTAGGGAATAGTGATATTTTGAATGTTAATCTTGGTCCTTTCTGAGTTCCCACCGACTAAACGTTCCCTGTTAGCCTCCCAGTTATGCCCCTCTATCATGTTTACAGGGATCCAAAGATCTTGCTCCCTTTTCTAGGACCCTCCGAGAAAGGGACAGCAGAGTTTGCCTCAGGCCTTATATTACTAAACTTACACGTGTTCAGTCATCTCCCCCATAACACACACATACACACATTCTGCCTAACGTGGTAGACTGAATCCCTCTCTTTTCAACATTCAGTTTAGTTCAGTTCAGTCACTCAGTCATGTCCGACTCTTTGTGACCCCAAGGCCTGCAGCACGCCAGGCCTCCCTGTCCATCACCAACTTGCAGAGTTTACTCAAAATCATGTCCATTGAGTTGGTGATGCCATCAAACCATCTCATCCTCTGTCGTCCCCTTCTCCTCCTGCACTCAATCTTACCCAGCATCAGGGTCTTTTCCACTGAGTCAGCTCTTTGCAACAGGTGGCCAAAGTATTGGAGTTTCAGCTTCAGCATCAGTCCTTCCAATGAACACTCGGGACTGATCTCCTTTAGGATGATCTGGTTGGATCTCCTTGCAGTCCAAGGGACTCTCAAGAGTCTTCTCCAACACCACAGTTCAAAAGCATCAATTCTTCAGTGCTCAGCTTCTTCACAGTCCAACTCTCACATCCATACATGACCACAGGAAAAACCATAACCTTGACTAGATGGACCTTTGTTGGCAAAGTAATGTCTCTGCTTTTGAATATGCTATCTAGGTTGGTCATAACTTTCCTTCCAAGGAGTAAATGTCTTTTAATTTCATGGCTGCAGTCACCATCTGCAGTGATTTTGGAACCCCAAAAAATAAAGTGTGCAACTGTTTCCCCATTCATTTGCCATAAGGTGATGGGACCGGATGCCATGATCTTCATTTTCTGAACATTGAGCTTTAAGCCAACTTTTTCACTCTCCTCTTTCACTTTCATCAAGAGGCCCTTTAGTTCTTCTTCACTTTCTGCCATAAGGGTTGTGTCATCTGCATATCTGAAGTTATTGATATTTCTCCCGGCAATCTTGATTCCAGCCTGTGCTTCATCCAGCCCAGCATTTCTCAGGATGTACTCTGCATATATGTTAAATAAGCAGGGTGACAATATACAGCCTTGATGTACTCCTTTTCCTATTTGGAACCAGTCTGTTGTTCTGTGTCCAGTTCTAACTGTTGCTTCCTGACCTGCATACAGGTTTCTCAAGAGGCAGGTCAGGTGGTCTGGTATTCCCATTTCTTTCAGAATTTTCCACAGTTTATTGTGATCCACACAGTCAAAGGCTTTGGCATAGTCAATAAAGCAGAAATAGATGTTTTTCTGGAACTCTCTTGCTTTTTCCATGATCCAGCAGATGTTGGCAATTTGATCTCTGGTTCTCCTGCCTTTTCTAAAACCAGCTTGAACATCAGGAAGTTCACGGTTCACATATTGTTGGAGCCTGGTTTGGAGAATTTTGAGCATTACTTTACTAGTATGTGAGATGAGTACAGTTGTGTGGTAATTTGAGCATTCTTTGGCATTGCCTTTCTTTGGGATTGGAATGAAAACTGACTTTTTCCAGTCTTGTGACCACTGAGTTTTCCAAATTTGCTGGCATATTGAATGCAGCACTTTCACAGCATCATCTTTCAGAATTTGAAATAGCTCAACTGGAATTCCATCACTTCCACTAGCTTTGTTCATAGTGATGCTTCCTAAAGACCCACTTGACTTTTCATTCCAGGATGTCTGGCTCTAGGTGAGTGATCACACCATCATGATTATCTGGGTCATGAAAATCTTTTTTGTACAGTTATTCTGTGTATTCTTGCCACCTCTTCTTAATATCTTCTGCTTCTGTTAAGTCCATACCATTTCTGTTCTTTATTGAACGAATCTTTGCATGAAATATTCCCTTGATATCTCTAATTTTCTTGAAGAGATCTCTAGTCTTTCCCATTCTATTATTTTTCTCTATTTCTTTGCATTGATCACTGAGGAAGGCTTTTTTTTATCTCTCCTTGTTATTTTTTGGAACTCTGCATTCAAATGGGTATATCTTTCCTGTTCGCCTTTGCTTTTCACTTCCCTTCTTTTCACAGCTATTTGTAAGGCTTCTCAGACAGCTGTTTTGCTCTTTTTCATTTCTTTTTCTTGGGGATGGTCTTCATCCCTGCCTCCTGTACAGTGTCATGACCTCCATTCATAGTTCATCAGGTACTCTGTCTAATAGATCTAGTCCCTTAAATCTATTTCTCACTTCCACTGTATAATCGTAAGGGATTTCATTTCAGTCATACCTGAATGGTCTAGTGGTTTTCCCTACTTTCTTCAATTTCAGTCTGAATTTGGCAAGAAAGTGTTCATGATATGAGCCACAGTCAGCTCCCAGTCTTGTTTTTGCTGACTGTATAGAGCTTCTCCATCTTTGGCTTCAAAGAATATAATCAGTTTGATTTCGGTGTTGACCGTCTAGTGATGTCCATGTGTAGAGTCTTCTCTTATGTTGTTGAAAGAGGGTGTTTGCTATGACCAGTGTGTTCTCTTGGTAAAACTCTATTAGCCTTTGCCCTGTTTCATTCTGTACTCCAAGGCCAAATTTGCCTGTTACTCCAGGTGTTTCTTGATTTCCTACTTTTGCATTCCAGTCCCCAATAATGAAAAGGATATCTTTTTTGGGTGTTAGTTCTAAAAGGTCTTGTAGGTCTTCATAGAACCGTTCAACTTCAGCTTTTCAGCATTACTGGTCAGGGCATAGACTTGGATGACTGTGATATTGAACGGTTTTCCTTGGAAACATTAACCAACTCTTACTCTGCTTGTTTTCTCTTTCCCCCTTGGGGAATAGAATCCTAAGAAAGTTCTCTCTCCTTCTCAGTACTTCCCTGCCTTGGCCTTTTGTTAGTGATAATGAAAGGCAAACAGCATATTTCTTCAGTTTCAAGCACACCTTTTTCTAGGGAATTTTAAGATTCAAGTCCACCGTAGCATGTGGGGAACAGACGTAAATTATATACTCTCCATCCACATTTTTCGTGATGGACTGAAATGTACTTTGAAGGAACATCGAAGTGGGAGATACATTTTGTTTGATGATGAATGGATATGGTAAACCATAGAATTAGTTTAATCAGGTAAGTTCTTGATTGACCACTCCCTACCTCACTCTAAAACCTAAATACTATGTTGTATTGCAATGAAATTTGTATGTGAAGCCAAATTTCTCTTCTGCTAGTTTATAAACCAGAGAAGGCAATGGCACCCCACTCCAGTACTCTTGCCTGGTAAATCCCATGGATGGCGGAGCCTGGTAGGCTGCAGTCCATGGGGTCACTAAGAGTTGGACACGGCTGAGTGACTTCACTTTCAATTTTTCACTTTCATGCATTGGAGAAGGAAATGGCAACCCACTCCAGTGTTCTTACCTGGAGAATCGCAGGGATGGGGAAGCCTGGTTGACTTCAGT
Organism: Bos indicus x Bos taurus; assembly: GCF_003369695.1. Classification (NCBI taxonomy): domain Eukaryota; kingdom Metazoa; phylum Chordata; class Mammalia; order Artiodactyla; family Bovidae; genus Bos; species Bos indicus x Bos taurus. The sequence goes on along the minus strand of NC_040081.1, from coordinate 87,366,412 downwards.
GTACCGGGTCACACAGAGTCGGACATGACTGAACCGACTTAGCAACACAACAGCAGTTTGTAAACATCTCAAGAGGAAGATGAATTTTTTCTTATTCACTTCTCTAACTCAACTAGAAGTGTGCCTGACCCATGAAAGTGAAAAGAAAGTGAAGTGTTAGTTGCTCATTCGTGTCTGATTCTTTGTGACCCCATGGACTGTAGCCTACCAGGCTGTTCTGTCCATGGAATTCTCCAGGCAAGAATTCTGGAATGGGTTTCCATTCTCTTCTCCAAGGGATCTTTCTGACCCAGGGATTGAACCAGGTCTCCTGCCTGACAGGCAGAGTCTTTAGCATCTGCACCATCAGGGAAGTCTTAGTAGTAGTAGTAGTGTTAGTCGCTCAGTCGTGTCTGACTCTTTTCAACTCCCCAGACTGTAGCTCACCAGGCTCCTCTGTCCATGGGATTCTCCAGGCAAGAATGGGGGAGTGGGTTGCCATTCCCTTCTCCAGAGGATCTTCCTGACCCAGGGATCGAACCTGGGTCTTGTGCATTTCAGGCAGATTCTTTACCATTAAGAACACTCAGTAAATGCTGCTGCTGCTAAGTCTCTTTAGTCGTGTCTGACTCTGTGCAACCTGAGATGGCAGCCCACCAGGCTCCTCCGTTCCTGGGATTCCCCAGGAACACTGGAGTGGGTTGCCATTTCCTTTTCCAATCACTCAGTAAATACTTATGGAATAAATGAATAGTTTTGGTCTCAGGGATTGAACTACCTAAGTTTCACCTGATTAACAGCATCTGTGAATCACTGTAACATAGCCTGGCTACAGTATAAAAACATCAAAATGCTAGACCAATGATTAGGAAATAGGGAAGGAGGGCTCAGCAATTTTAATGAAAGAATCATATTTTAATTTGTCCTCTTTTCATGAGCAAGTCCAATTTGGGGGTGTCCCAACTGTGAAACAAGCTGGTCAGGTATGTGAGGTCACACAGAAGAATAATCTTTCCAGCAATGTCAAGAAATGTATTTACTTTTTCACCATCAATAATTTCATTCATGATATATTATTAATTTATTAAATAAATTGTATTATATTTTATACAACATAAAACATATTAAATTATCTTAACTTTTGTAGTTTAAGTAATGGCTTTCATGCCATTATCACATCTAATCTCTAAAAAATATATTGAAATTTAGGAACTGATAGGTCTTGACCACAGTGACACAGCTTAAAGAGGTAAATTGAATCTAAATCTTCTCACTCCAGGTGTTCTTTCCATCATGTCATAGATGCACAACCTTCTGGTGGAGAACTCACAGCTGAATCAGTCATAAACTGTCCAAGTATAGGGTCCGCACAAATGACCATTATTCAAGTAGAAATTGGAAATACCATCAGAGAAACCAAGTAACTTGCAATGGGAGGATAAAAGAGTGAAAGCTGATTTCCCTCTGGGGGAAGGGAAACGTCTTCCCTGCCTGGTGGATGAATGGGACTTTTAGGATGCCAAGAATTAGGATTGTAGGGAAAGATAATTTTAAATTGGAGAAATTGCATAAGCAAGCACAGAACTTGGGTTGAAGATCAAGGAACAGCAAGTGGCTTAGTTTGGCAGGATCTTGAATGGGTGTAGAGCATAATATGGTAGGAAAGGTCAGCTGGGGCCAGATTGTGAGGAACCTGAATTCCAGACTAAGGCATTCAAATTATTATTGAGACAGTGATCACTGAGGATGCAGGTTTTCTGAGTGGACCATTGAAATTGTTAATGGGGGAATGTTATGCTTGGGCTCTGGCCACTGTACTCCTATCCCTCATTTTTTTTTTTTTTTTTAATCAAATCTAATATACGTGCACCTGTTTCTTTGGCTGATGTCAGGAAATCCTTTGCTATTTCCCCAGGGTAATATTTTCCTTGTATACCTCATAAAGGGAAACTGAAGATCCTATGAGCATTTCCAAGAAATAGGCTGTCCCAGGGCAGTGCGCCCTGACTTCTGCCTGGCAAAACAGGCCTGCTTTGAGCAGGGTGTGCACTGCACACATTCAGCTGATAGCAATGGGAAAAGCAGATATTCCATCTGCCAACAATCAAACACATAAAATCACACAGGAATGTACAGTATGCTGGTCTGAACTACATAGGCGTTTGCCCCAACCAAGAGAAAAGACCTGCCTATTTATGTCCCCTGGTAAGGACATTAGTGAAGAAAAGCTTTGATGTTTAAGCAATCATTTAATTGACTCTACTGTTGGATCCAGAAGTCCAGGGTTGGTTTCAGGAATGAACACTGAACATTTTTAATGGCACTTTGAATAAACAGAGGCGTGTGGTTGAAACAGTAAGTAGATAGACCATTATCTGTAAAATATTCTGAGTATGCAGAATTTAAACTTTGCTTTTCAAAATTTGTACTGCCAGTGTTGTTGAATTTAGGTTTTAGGTACTGCATCCCTGGGAATCTAAAAAAACAACACGGATTCTCAAATGTGGTTGTGTGAGTTTTGTGAGGACAAGGTCAATGGAAAGGATTTAGATGACTACAGGAGGACACATCTGTCCTTGGATTTTTATGATTAGAATTGGAGTCAATTTCTCATCCCTTTACTTCACCCCATACATCCAATGAATTTACCCAGTCCTATCAATTCATCTTTGACAAAAATACATCATTTGCCCCTTTTATATCAAGAGCTGACTCCAGGACCTCATCGCCTTCTTCCTGGATGAGTGTAATGGTTTCTTAACTGCTTTCCCTGCCTCCAGCCTCTTCTTTCTCCTATCCAATCTGTGAACTACATCCCCTTTCCCTCTTTCCAACCTGCAGGCATTCCAAACTAGCATTCTTAAAATACTGCTGTTGTTCTCTTACTCATCTGTTCATACCACCTTATGGTTCCTCACCGCCTACAACGGATACTCCTTGATTCCAGTATCCATTCACACACACCCTTCACTATGCTACACTGTTGACATTTTTCAATTTCATGTTTTTCTGAGATTTCCTCCACACCTCATCTTTTTTTTTTTTTAATTGGAGGCTAATTACTTTACAATATTGTATTGGTTTTGCCATACATCAACATGAATTTGCCACTGGTATACACATGTTCCCCATCCTGAACCCCCCTCCCACCTCCCTCTCCATCCCATCCCTCTGGGTCATCCCAGTGCACCAGTCCCGAGCATCCTGTATCATGCATCGAACCTGGACTGTCAGTTCGTTTCTTATATGATATTATACATGTTTCAATGCCATTCTCCCAAATCATCCCACCCTCTCCCTCTCCCACAGAGTTCAAAAGACTGTTCCATACATCTGTGTCTCTTTTGCTGTCTTGCATACAGGGTTATCATTACCATCTTTCTAAATTCCATATATATGCGTTAGTATACTGTAATGGTGTTTTTCCTTCTGGCTTACTTCACTCTGTATAATAGGCTCCAGTTTCATCCACCTCATTAGAACCGATTCAAATGTATTCTTTTTAATGGCTGAGTAATACTCCATTGTGTATATGTACCACAGCTTTCTTATCCATTCATCTGCTGATGGACATCTAGGTTGCTTCCATGTCCTGGCTATTATAAACAGTGCTGCGATGAACATTGGGGTACACGTGTCTCTTTCCCTTCTGGTTTCCTCAGTGTGTATGCCCAGCAGTAGGATTGCTGGGTCATATGGCAGTTCTATTTCCAGTTTTTTAAGGAATCTCCACACTGTTCTCCATAGTGGCTGTACTAGTTTGCATTCCCACCAACAGTGTAAGAGGGTTCCCTTTTCTCCACACCCTCTCCAGCACTTATTGCTTGTAGACTTTTGAATCGCAGCCATTCTGACTGGCGTGAAATGGTATCTCATTGTGGATTTGATTTGCATTTCACTGATAATGAGTGATGTTGAGCATCTTTTCATGTGTTTGTTAGCCATCTGTATGTCTTCTTTGGAGAAATGTCTATTTAGTTCTTTGGCCCATTTTCTGATTGGGTCATTTATTTTTCTGGAATTGAGCTGCAGGAGTTGCTTGTATATTTTTGAGATTAGTTGTTTGTCAGTTGCTTCATTTGCTATTATTTTGTCCCATTCCGAAGGCTGTCTTTTCACCTTGCTTATAGTTTCCTTTGTTGTGCAGAAGCTTTTAATTTAAATTAGATCCCATTTGTTTATTTTTGCTTTTATTTCCAGTATTCTGGGAGGTGGGATCCCACCTCATCTTTTGATTAATATACTCTTTCCTCTGATCTTCCTCTTTATCAACCTAAATCTCAACTTTTCCATGGCTACAACTTTTCTCATTGGTTTCTAAGTTTTTAGAACTTATTTCCAAATTAATGTTTCAACTCCTGACTCTAGCACTAAATTATAGACTGCCTTCTTTGGTTATTTACCCACTTTCATCGGAGTCTTGTCCCCCAAAGTGATTTTATGTGCCAAGAAGGTGAGGATCATTTGTGGTTTCACTTTTGTAACCTCCAGTGTTCAGCACCTTTGTAGACGGACTTCAAAAAAACTGCTTTAAAAATGAGTTTGATAGAATAGAACCAAATTATTTTCTCACAGACAAAATAAATAAATGGCAAAAAGTTTAACTAACTTATTTTATCCCTAAATCAGAGAAAAAATTTAAAAAAATAAGATAAAAAGCAATAACTAACAATTAAGTTACTGTTTATTTTGTTCCACATACACTTTTATGAACATTTAATGCCTGATTTTATTTAATTTCTTCACCAACCTTGTGAAGTAGATACTAACATCATTCTCATTGTATAGAGAAGGAAACTAAAACTTATTGGGATTAAGACATTTGTCCAAGGTCACACAGATGGTTAATGATGTTTAAGCATATGCTGTTCACTTTAGAAAGCATATTATTAATTACTCCTTGCTCTGGTCTGAATATTTGTGTGTGTGTTAGTTGCTCATTTGTGTCAGATTCTTTGCAACCCTATAGGGTGTACCCCGCCAGGCTCCTCTGTCCATGGGATTACCCCGGCAAGAATACTGGAGTGGCTTGCTATTTCCTTCTCCAGGGGATCTTCCTGACCCAGGGATCTAACCTGGGTCTTCTGCATTTCAGGCAGACTCTTTACTGTTTGAGCCACTAGGGGCTTAATATTTGTGTCCCCTCAAAAGTCACAGGTTGAAATCCTCTAAAGTGATGGTAATAGGAGGTGGGAACTTTGGGAAGTGATAAGGCCTCGAACTGTAGGAAATAAATTTCTGTCGTTTATAAGCTACCCATCTGTAGGATATTGTTATAGCAGCCCAAACAGACTAAGACACTCCTATAACCTAGATTTCTTAGAGGAGCATTAACTCACCATGTGTTGTTTATTAATACAATTATATTTTTATGATAAAACATGTTACCCATCTAACGTGAGACTACTGGTACTAGAATGAAAAACAACTCCACTCATATAAGGGCTTCTCAGGTGGCTTAGTGGGTAAAGAATCCTTCAGAAATGCAGGAGACAAAGGAGATGCAGGTTCAAACCTTGGGTCAGAAAGATCTCCTGGCGGAGGGTGTGGCAATCCACTCCAGTATTCTTGCCAGGAGAATCCTATGCAAAGAGGTGCCTGGTGGGCTACAATCCATGGGGTCGCAAAGAGCAAACAACTGAAATGACTGAACACGCACATGCATTACTCATATAAAGAGAAAGTGGAAATGACTATAGGAAAAACAAATACATTCTGATTGAGATGGAAAGAATCATAGAATAAGGTAAGAAGCATTAATACAAGCATATAACTTATGCATTATGATTTATATTTTGTAGTCTTAATATATATTGCACTGTTATTTATAATCAATAACCATTATTTTCAATAAGAATTGACTATTATTCTGCTGACTTTAGCCATAATTTGTCTTTCATTGGAATTTTTTGTTTAGTTTGGAGTTTGATGGCTGAAATTAGTTGTAAAGATAATAAAGTTAGGAAAATACTTCTAAATTTAGGATTATTTCTCTAAAGACATATTGTAGAATTTTATAGTAAGCAAGCCATTCCAGCTGATATAAATTTTCAATGAAAATACATAAATGGAAAATCAGTATTCTTCTAGCAGAAGTAAATTTTATGAGTTTGGGAAAAACAACCTTCTGACTAAGAATTATCATTGCATAACATCCATGTTTAATATATAATGTTTTATGTGAATGCTATTAAAGTAGTGGGAGCTCCACCTTGCCCTTGGAAATGTCTACACATGTCTTCAATAGCAGAGACATTCAAAAACTGGTTACAAATGGTGGCCAGAAGTTTCTCATGACATCAGTTATCTCCACAAATTAACTTAGGGCTGAAGAATCTCAGACAGGAAGCAGGGCATTGTGGATGTCCAAAAGGTGAGCAGGAGCTTGGAAAAAGGAAAGATGGTTCTACTTTGGCTAAAAGACTTTATGTAATTCTCAGTAGTTTCAGTTAGATTACCTCTAACAGCAAGGCCATCCAAATAGCTTAGTTTAGAACAATGTAGAAGTCAAACACTCTGGAACCAATAGTGATAAAGAGTACTGAATAATCAATTTATTGAATAAATCACTCAAAAAATAGCTTTTATCCAACACCTTTATACAATAAACACTCTACTAAACACAGAGTTTATATGTCTTCAAGGAGGTCAGCGTGGGTTTGAACCAATAATCTGTAAAACAGAAGTAGGCTATGACTGACATTTAGGGCCCTGGAGGTATCATGGTGGCCGGGGACTGAAAGAGATGCTGCAAAGTTGCTTGAAAATTTTTTTCTTCATCTCCCCAGACTCTAGGTATTTCAAAGGGAAAGCAAAAGTGCTTATTCACTTAGTTCAGTAGAGACAGGAGTCATTTTGTCCCAATCGGCCCAGAGAGCTTTGACCTGAGCCAAGCTCAGCTTTAGACCTGAGGCTCTTCAGAGATCTTGCAGTGTGTTCTAATCCTGGAAAAACAGAATTGGGGCTGGGGATAAAATCTACAGTATATCTCATCTGGACCATTACCTTACAAAGGACCTTACTTTTAAATCAGCATCTTAATTGAGTCTTGGGTTCAGTAAAGTTTGAGAATCTCTATCTTAGCATAGAGCAGCAGTTCTTAACTGGAAGTGATTTTGCCCCTAAGAGGACACAGAGTAAGTGGATGCTGCTGGTGTCTAGAGGGTAGAAGCCAGGGATGTTGCTCAACATCCTGCCATACACAGGACAATCCCCAGAACAACAACAAAAAAATTATCCAGCCCAGAATATCAATGGTGCTGTAATCCTGGCATAGAGCAAACAACATCATGCCCATGTAGGTGATCAATAAATGTGAAGTGGGTAGAGAAAAGTAAAGCTGAGGGCTCTTTTTGAGGGCTCAGGTGCATTTCTTCTGGGACACGCCTGGTGGGGGTGCTTCACAGCTTTGTAACCTGTCCAGGTGTGTGGGGACACAGAGCCCAGGACCTCCAAAAACTCATCCACTTCAGTGACTATGCATCACATTTAACAACCTATAAGAGAGACAGTCTTTTTATTTTTTAATGTTCAGGGTGTCCCAGACAGTAAAGAAATCTGCCTGCAATGTGGGAGACCCAGGTTTGATCCCTGGGTTGGGACGATCCCTTGGAGAAGGGAATGGATACCACTCCAGTACTTTTGCCTAGAGAATCCAATAGACAGAGAAGCCTGGTGGGTTACAGTCCATAGGGTCACAAAAAGTTGGACATGACTAAGCAACTAATACTTTCACTTTTCATTTTACACATATAATTCTATAATACTAGATAAGATATAAAAATTAAATACAATATTTGGATAGAGTTATTTCTGACTCTTTTTTATTCCAGTACAATTTCTCTCTTTTGATTTTTGGCTGAAAAGGTCCCCAGCTCTGTGTTGAGGTTCTCTGGCATAGATAACACTTTGACTATATAGCATCAAGAAAGAAAGAAAAAAAAAAATGAGGATTCAATGATTCAGTTATAGTTGGGCTTCCTTGGTGGCTCAGATGGTAAAGCGTCTTCCTGCAATGCAGGAGACATGGGTTCTGTCCCTGGGTTGGGAAGATCCCTTGGAGAAGAAAATGGCAACCCACTCCAGTACTCTTGCCTGAAAAATTCCGTAGATGGATGAGCCTGGTAGGCTATAGTCCATGAGATCACTAAGAGTCGGACACGACTGAGCAACTTCACTGGTTCATTTGTTCCATCTTAAAATCAATTCTTATTTTTTTTTTAATATTTATTTATGTAGGAAGTCTTAGGATATATATAAAATGTTATAACACAGTATAGATTTTTCCACAAGTTCTGTGAAGAATTTGGACACAGACTATGTTATTTTCCTCTTTTTGAAAAATATTTTAGAAGTTCTAGTCTGTTCAGGTCAGAAGTAAAAATGAATTTGAAAGACTGGAAAATCTTTAATAGAATATAAAAACATTTTTCTTGGGTGGCCTCCCTGTAACTCATCTTTTTTTTCTTCTTCTTCTTATCACCTATATTTTCAAACATGTTTCAATATCAGACAAGTGAATTAAAAGGAAAGAACTTCTTTTAAAATCTATCTAAAGAAAGGAGAAATGCAAAGACTAATTGATAAGGGTGTCTTACACTTTCTCTTTAGCATTTAGTATGAAGCTGACTTTCACTGCTGTCTAATAAAATAACGCAGAGTGAAAAGTTCAAATATTAGGCTTTCCTGTGGAGCTTGTTTCATGAGGTCTTGAGAGCCAACATTAGCGGAGTGACAGATGGGCGTTCATGTTTCTGTCTAGTCTGTGGTGTACTGCTGAGATGGCTACTTGAGGCAAATAAAAATCTCCAAACCAAAATGTAACCTTCATCTCAGAAGTTCAGTGACCTAAGGTGAAAGAACTTTGCTTCGCCTCCACTAACTTCCTCTGCCCTTCACCAACCCCTCTCTCCAAATTGCCTCCCTAAAGCTAAACAAACAAAAACAGCAAAACTCCAGACTTCTCAACAAAAGGCATTTTGTGTTCTACCCAACTGTTGTGTACAATATATGAAAGTCTCAGTCATGGCAAAAGGAAACTTACATTAAATTAACATTCCCCCAAACAACTTAAAATCAATGGATGTGTTTTTCTCCAGAGAAATCCATAATTACCTTGGCTTCTGCACAGCAGAAAATAACAGAGTTTCATAGACAGTTTTTTGAGTTGACTATAGTTCAGATCAAGGCCCACATATGCTATAAATCTTTGTAATGGCAAGTAACTATCAGGGACCTATCTACTGAGCCATTTAGCAATTTAAGTGGTCCACACCAGAATGTCCAAACAGATTGCAACAAGTGTTCATTTCTCATGGAGTACCCCGAAATAACCAATAGACAAAGTTAAGGTAGCATCTTAGACATTTAAGCCTGTGTGTGTGGAATAAGGGTGCCAGATAAAATACAGGGCACCCAGTTTACATTTGAATTTCAGAGAAGCAATAGATAGCTTTCTCTTAGTATAAATATGTCCCAAACATTATATAGGACATACTTATACTAAAAAAGCATTTATTATGTATCTGAAATTCAAACATAATGAGTATTCTCTATTTTTATTTTGTATTTGCTAAGGCTGGCAACCCCACCTATGAAGAATTTCAAACTTTAATTTTAGAATTCCTGTTATTAAACACTAAACAGTTGGATAAATATATACTTATATATATAATTTTAAACTATGCAGGTATATGAAATGTAAGAAATTGAATGCCAGTACTAGCAGGCACAATCAGTGTAAAGATAGTTAATGAATAATAATATAAAAACGGTTGTGGAGTTTTTGTAAACCTGAGACATACTTAACCCATCTCACACACAGGTTAACCTGTGTGTTAACCTTGATGCTTTATAATTGTGATGTTTTGGGTCATGGGCAGCCACCTGTCCAGAGATTATCTGATAGAATTGGATATTTAATTCACCTTTGATGCCATTAATTTAGTCAATCTAAATTTGACCAAAGCAGCATTATTCTCTATCTGCAACTAAACAGTTGTTCTCAGATGATGTGTAGGTTCCAGAGTAACATTTTCTTTCTATGGGTTCTTGATAAATGTATTTTTGTGGTCAATTTAGGATTTTGCTTCAAATACTAGTTCTGCGATTTGTTTGTTGCATTAATTGGATTAGCTCTCTAAACCTCAGTTTTAAAAAAAATTTATTTATAGAATGAAAGAAAAATACTAACTCTCAATAAGCTGTTGAGATTACAAACTATTCAATGAGACCATGCAATTAAAACAGTGACTGACACTTATTAATGGTTAAGCTATCAATTCCCTGGGTGCCAGGAGTTTCTCTGTCTTGTTCATTATATAGCATCAGCTCCAAGTGCATTGCTTAGGACATAATGGGAACTCACATATTTTATGAAATAATACTTCTATAAATAACTGTAGTAATAGAGGTAGTCCTAGAGTACCTGATAAAGCCAGAACTTTAGTATTTTAAAAGAAACAATTGGTATTTGTGAGTTTCTGAAAGCTTTGTGTTTGGGGCAGTGTGGAAGCAAATTTTTAAAACAGATACATTTTAATAAAATCACCAGTTAGACTCTTGAGTTACCCCACTAAGTACCAATCCAAGGGGTGGTAATATGAGGTCATCTTATATTTGAATATAGATGCTGCAAATTGTGTTGTTTTCTGTTTGTTCACTAGCAAAAGTTGTAGTTTTTCTGCTTTATTCCTTTGAAAAATCAGAGTAGTCATTATATAAAGCACAGATTTTGATTGAATCGTAGACATGCCTCATATGATGCTGTTTAAGATTAAAGCAACATTCAGGAAATATTCTATTTACTATTATTATTGTCCTAGATAGACTCTAGGTCATAGTCCCTGAGTAGAGAAGGGTTGTAGAGAAGACTTTTTTTGAAGAAAAAGATATTCCAACCTATGATCTTCCCTGGGTGGTGGATGAGGAATTTTAACATGGGAAGATGACCTTCCATTCTGTAAGAGTAAGAGTTTCAGGATCAGACTTGGAGACATGGAAATATCCAAAACACAAACACCACGAAGGATAAAGCTGGTGGAGGTTAATCTGGTAACTGCTGTGGAAAAACTGGTTGGGATCTTAAGGTATGTTTAATTCCTATGATTTCATCCAGCCATAAAATTAAAAGATATTTGCTCCTCAGAAGGAAAGGTGTGACAAACCTAGACAGAGTATTAAAAAGCAGAGATGTCACTTTGCTAACAAAGGTCCATATGCTCAAAGCAATGGTTTTATCAGTAGTCATGTACAGATGTGAGTTGGATCATAAAGAAAGTCAGGTGCCAAAGAATCGATGGTTTAGAACTGTAGTGCTGGAGAAGATGGGGAGGAATAGGATGGGGAGGCCACTTTCTCCCCGACAAATTCATCAAAAGAACATTTGAACGCTGAGTAAATTCCACAAAACAACTTCCGAATGCCGGCAGAGGACATTAGGCAACCAGAAAAGCAGCCCATTGTCTTCAGAAGGAGATGTTTTAGCAATGGTGCTGAATAGATGAAGTCTTGAGGGTACTGTAAAAATAAGACTGAAAACTAGAAGCAGGAGGCTTAAGTCCAAATCCTGAGAACACCAGAGAACTCCTGACTCCAGGGAACATTAATTGACAGTAGCTCATCAAACGCCTCCATACCTACACTGAAACCAAGCATCACCCAAGGGCCAACAAGTTCCAGAGCAAGACATACCATGCAAATTCTCCAGCAACACAGGAACACAGCCCTGAGCTTCAATATACAGGCTGCCCAAAGTCACTCCAAACCCATTGACATCTCATAACTCATTACTGGACACTTCATTGCACTCCAGAGAGAAGAACTCCAGCTCCACCCACCAGAACACCGACACAAGCTTCCCTAATCAAGAAACCTTGACAAGCCACCGATACAACCCCACCCACAGTGAGAAAACTCCACAATAAAGAGAAATCCACAAACTGCCAGAATACAGAAAGGCCACTCCAAACACAGCAATATAAACAAGATGAAGAGACAGAGGAATACCCAGCAGGTAAAGGAACAGGATAAATGCCCACCAGAACTGTGGTGCTGGAAAAGACGCTTGAGAGTCCCTTGGACTGCAAGGAGAACAAACCAGTCAATCCTAAAGGAAATCAACCCTGAATATTCACTGGAAGGACTGATGCTGAAGTTAAGGCTTCCCAGGCGCTAGTGGTAAAGAACCTGCCTGCCAATCCTAGAGATATAAGAAACATGAGTTCAATCCTTGGGTGGAGAAGATCCCCTGGAAGAGGGCATGGCAACCCACTCCAGTATTCTTGCCTGGAAAATCCCATGGACAGAGAAGCCTGGTGGGCTACAGTATGGTCCATACGGTCAAAAAGAATTGGCCTTGACTGAAGTGACTTTTCACACATGATTTTGAAGTTGAAGCACCAATACTTTGGCCACTGATGTTAAGAGTTGACATATTGGAAAAGACCTGGGAAAGATTGAGGGCAGAAGTAAAAGGCGGAAACAGGATGAGTTGGTGTTATAGCATCACCAACTCAATGGACAGGAGTTTGAGCAAACTCTGGGAGATGGTGAAGGACAGGGAAGGCAGGCATGCTGCAATCCATGGAGTCACCAAGAGTCGGAAATGACTGAATAACAATTATTCCTATAAAAGTCAGGAATAGCCATGTGAGACACTGAAACTTATACTTCTATCATTCCTTTAATATTCAATGAAATTTTTCAGAACACCGCAGGAAGGCTGTAGACACTTTCGGAAAATTAATCAAGGGCTTTGTGTCCCTGCTTGGAGAAGGCTGGGCTAAGGAGTGAGCTCGCAGAATCCGATTATGAGATGATGTGATTTGACCTGCAAGGCCTCTGGAACAAAGGTTGTGAGTCCAAATGTCTGGCTGAGCTGAAAAGAGACCACCAGGATGGATTCATAGAACATGTAAGAATTCCTCAGCAATTCCCGATTCCCAGAAATCACATGGGAAGAGGAACACAGCACAAAAATGGACTTCCTGAAATTGATTTGGATATTACAAGAACCGTAGTTTTATTTTGCATTACAAGTAGGTGAGGTTTGGGGACACACTGACTGCATTATGTTCATCTTGGCAGCCAGAAAGCTTAGAGTGGAAAGTATGGCTTAATTATAATAATAATCTCACCCGGAATTCCTAAAATCATTAAAAGCTACCAGGAAGGGAAATCCAACTACAACACCTTCTCTCCTCTTAAATGATTTGTGACCTTTCTTTTAATCTTTATTATTATAGCAACGTATTGTGTGTTTACTCAGGGGATCTGACTTGAGCATAAGCCGGGATTTAGATCCGCCGAGGCATGTGCAGTGAACCGGAAGGCAGCCTGTCAGGAGTCTGGTCAGATGAGTGACTAGGAAGACTGCTGAGGAAGATAGAGTCACTCACAAGCCTGGCCCCAAAATAGACCCACAGAGTTGGAGGGGAGAGGTGACTCTGCATAATCATTTTTTCACTTGTGTTAGTCATTGGCTCTGCCTCCATGGATGTATGTCTAAGTTGTCTGGGAGGAAGTGGAAGTAAACTAAAGGAAAAAGTTATTTTATTGAAACTTGTGCACAGTCAGAAGCAACATTGCTTTAGTTCTTCTTAAAAAAAAAAAAAGTTAGATCCCCCTACCTTGGCCCTTCCGAGCATTCACCATAGCGTCAACTAGGAGACTGGTGCTTTGTGGAAGATGGCTTTGGAGTCTGGTGACAGAAACTAATGAGTGAAGGAGAAATAGCTGTGCAAAGCAGGAGGAGTGCCTGGCAGGCCCAGAAACACACAGAGGAACCAACAGGTAAGTGGAGCAATTCTCCGTTCGATAAGTGGCAGGACTCTCTTCTGTATTAAACTTCAGTCAGCCTCCTCTATACCCTCTAGGCCTGAACTCTGGCATCTTTCCTTATAGGGCCTGAAACACCCAGTTGTAGAAACAATCTTGCTGTCAGTTTTATAAGAATTTCCACCCTCAGAATCTGTCTGATCAAATTCTTCATCTCCCATAATTGGCATCTGATCACTCGGGCCTACCTTCATTAATAATCTTGTCAAATTGGTTTAACCAAAGAATTCCTCCTTGCTTACCCTTGGTGTTTCCTCTTTGTAATTTTTCATCCACTGACCTCCATTCTGCCCCTTGGCTATGCCTCATTTGTCCATGTTGTATTCGAAATTGAGCCCAGTTCTATATACCAAGATCTCCTTTTCCTCATTGCAATAGTTCCTTCCAGAGTGAGAGCTGCTTTCACTGCTTTGACTTGTCTGGCTCCTGTTTTCTTTATGAGAAGTGATACTTAGTTGATCTGGCATCAAGTAGATCTTGGCAGTACCTAGCGTAAGGGGTTATGGTACCCAGAAATGTTGACATTACCAGCAGTACCAGCAGAGGCAAAAGTGTGTTCTGAGTGTGTAATGACACAGGTGACTGCATACTTGGTGAGCACATTTGAGACGTCCCCTGATGAGTCTCAGAATAAAGGGAAGGAATCCTTCCGAAAAGAAAGCCAGAGAAATAGAGATTATATTTAATTCTCATAATATATAAAGCATTCATTATAAATAAAATATCATGTGCTTAGTCACTCAGTTGTGTCCGACTCTTTGTGACCCTATGGACTTTAGCCTGCCAGGCTCCTCTGTCCATGGGGATTCTCCAGGCAAGAATACTGGAGTGGGTTGTCATGCCGTCCTCCAGGAGATCTTCCCAACCCAGGGATCTAGCCCGGGTCTCCCGCATTGCAGGTGGATTCTTTACTGTCTGAGCCACCATATTTGTGTCCTTATACTAAGTCACTTTAGTCGTGTCTGACTCTGCAATCCCATGGACTGCAGTCCACCAGGCTCCTCTGTCCATGGGATTTCCCAGGCAAGAATACTGGAGTGGGTTGCCATACCTCTTTTAGAGTTAATAAAAACTGACTCTTAGAAAAGTGACTTTCCCTTATAAAAGGCGGAATCGGGACATAAATCCAAGTGCTCTGATGTATTTTCAATGTTTATTCTACCACAATACAGCTGCTCCTCATTTAAGTTATTTCCAATACAGATTTTGATGCCCTTGTCTTTAAAAAAAAATTATATGATGTATGAATTAATAAATTTCTCATTTTTTATATGCAAGATAGAATAAATTTCATACCTTCCTATAATTGACTTATTAAAATTTAAAATTGAATTTATTCATTAAAATGTGTTGAATTTTATTCATTAAAAAGATGCTTCCCCCATCGTTATTTAAAGAGAAATTTACTAAATTTAAAATTAGGATATATCTTCCAAAATCTGGCAAGGAGGAAGAAGATATACTCCCTAAAAAAAAAAGTGACTGGAGATTCTGAAGAAGCATTGAAGAGTTCTGTCATTGTTTATAAAAGCTGCTGTTGAAAAGGTAGTTCAAACAAGATGGTGACATGGGGCTACACTGGGTCAAAACTGTAGGACTTGCCCGTCAGTCCAGGAAAACTAGAGCAAGCATCAGATTCAATCCACCAGCAAAGAGGCAGTCAAAGCTGGGCACTGGAACCCTGCCAGAGACTGAGCAGGGTGGGGGCTGGAGGAGTAGCCAAGAGAACAAGCCAAGGATTAGTTCGTAGAGAAAGCAGCAGAGGTAACAGGAGATGAGAACACAGGAAGTGAGTTTTAGGGCTATCTCCACTTCTGGACAGTGTCTCGTTAGCAAGATAATGCCTCACTTTATGCTCCAGGCATGAGCTCACTGCATAGTGTCTTCAAGGTAATTTTCTACACCCGATACCACACAACTCCAATCTAATCTTCTACCCCTTATAATACAGGATTTTTGTGTGGAAACCAAGAAACACGAGTGTCCAAATTTATCTGGGTTGCCATTAAGATGTGCAGCAGTCTTTCTGGTCAATTTCTTGGACTTGTGATCATCCATGTCCTCCAGCCACCACCTTGGCACTGAATAGTGCCTGACAGAGTCTGGAAGATATATTCACATTTCCAGTCTATTGTTTTGGAAGTAAGAGAAGTGAGGTTGCAGATGGAGTGTGGAGATAAAGAACCTGAGGGACAATGTGTTAGCCTCAAGCCCAGAGAAAGTCACAGAAAAGAATCCTTGGTATTAAAATCTTGGAACTCAGGGAGGGTTATGGAGATTAACGTAGCTTTTAAATAGCCAAGTAAAGGGATTGGTCAGCAGGATTACTAGATACGGTTCACTACTCCGAGGGATCCTGTGGTGTCATAATATCTATGAATATCATCCTTGCAGTGAGAAGTGTGTGGTCCTGAACTTGTGGTTTGAAAATTTGTGAGCAGTGCCTTCTCCTTTTTCTTTGACTCAGAGCTATTCTGTGGTGGTTGTTTAGTCGCTAAGTCATGTCTGGCTCTTTGCAACACCATGGACTGTAGCCCACCAGGCTCCTCTGACCTTGGGATTTCCTACTCCAGGAATCTTCCTGACCCAGGGATTAAATCTGTGTCTTCTGCATTGGTAGGCAGATTCTTTACCTCTGAACTGTTGGGGAAGTCCCCAGAGCTATTTTATTTGACTCTAAAATGGATGATGCTCAGGATAACAATTCTCACAATCAATATTTTAGGCAAATAAACCTTCAGTCTTTATTTACTTTTGCCAAAAAACAGACTAAACTCCAGAAAGCAGGGAAAGAGTGGAAGGCAAAGCAATAGGAATAGTAGAAATAATATCCTTCTACTCTGAGAATGTGGTGGGGGGCATGTCTGAACCACTTGTCTTCTTCAGACCAGTGACTGGGCATAGGGGTTGTGGAGGAAGCTGGAGAAAATCAAAAGACATACCTCTGCCAGAGAAGCATGGGTTTATCAGACTTTTGCTGAACTTTTTGCTGTATTATATTTCTCAAGTTGCTGTGAAGGCATGCTATTATTTTGAACTTGCTTTCTTAAAATCTTCTACAACACCAGCCAAATAAGCAATGGGGGTCTTAAATCATTCTTCCTACAATTTTAGTCCTTAAAACTTTGTTAAAGTGAAGAATGCATGCCCAAAAGAAACTTAAAAAAAAATACTTGCGTGAAAAGAAGATAATTTAATAGAAAATAAGAAGCAAAATAAAACAAAAGAGAGGCAAGGACAAGGTGAGTTCAATCATTCTATACAGAAAGAAAGTTTGAATTTAAATTTTTATATAATTTGAACCTGTTGGAAGAAAAGAGTCAACTGCATTGCATGGTGTTCATCAAGAAAATTTTTCACTATAGCTGGCCTATAGTGAGCTGGCCTGCTCACAGTTCTGCTCCTCAGTAATTTACGACACTTGTTGTGCCAACAAATCTGGGTGATATGTTCCAAAATGAAAATGCCCAGCAACCGTAGCCTAAGTGTTCTTGGTGTAGGTACAATTTTCAATACTAAGCTATAAGTCCACAGGGAGGAAGAAGGATGACAGGGATAAAGTTGATTCATGCAGCCCTGTCAGTGCTGATCCAGCATGCACATTTCCTGTTTGTCCTCGTCTTTGGACTGTGGATAATAGCAGAAGACAAGTGCACCTTCATTTGAGGATACTGCAGCAGGTACAGCCTAGGTGTGCTCACTGAGTCATACCCTTTCCTTGAGCGTGAGTGGACACTGTGGTCCCCTTCCTTGAGTATGAGTGGACACTGTGGTCCCCTTCTAACCAATGGAATATGGCAGAGATAAAGGGATTTTTCACGTATAGATCCTTAATCAGTAGATAGTAAGTTAATCAAAAGAGTGAGAATCCTAGATTGGCCTGCACTAATCAGGTGAGCCTTAAAACACCAGAGCCTAGGCTTCGCTGAAGGCAAAAACTACAAGCAGCAGTTGTTCTCTTTTCCTCCCTGTTTCAGGTCCTCGTAAAGAGTCAGACTCGACTGAATGACTTTCACTTTCACTTTCTTTCAGGTCTTCAGGAAGCAAACAGAGATGCAGAATACTGGAGTGGGATGCCGTATCCTTCTCCAATGCATGAAAGTGAAAAGTGAAAGTGAAGTTGCTCAGTCGTGTCCGACTCCTAGCAACTCCGTGGACTGCAGCCCACCAGGCTCCTCCATCCGTGGGATTTTCCAGGCAAGAGTACTGGAGTGGGGTGCCACTGCCTTCTCCATCA
Organism: Bos indicus x Bos taurus; assembly: GCF_003369695.1. Classification (NCBI taxonomy): domain Eukaryota; kingdom Metazoa; phylum Chordata; class Mammalia; order Artiodactyla; family Bovidae; genus Bos; species Bos indicus x Bos taurus. Next base: position 87,348,360 of record NC_040081.1, on the reverse strand, counting down.
AGGATATAAATCCTGTCAACAACCTGCCAGAGCTTAAATGCTGCTCCATTCCTGGTAGAGCCTGCAGATGAGAACGCAGTCTGTCTAGCACCTCTGTTTCAGCCTTACGAAGCCCTAAGCAGAGGACCCAGCTTAAGGTATGGCCAGAATTTCAACCCACAGAAGCAGAGTGCTCATAAATGAATATTGACTTAAGTGTCTAAATTTGTAGAGATTTGTTATGCAACAAGAGAAAACTAATACAGACACTGATCCTTCTCAAAGGGGCAAATGAGCAGAGGCCCACAGTTCAGGATTACCTGACCTTGGATTGCAGAACTCTAGATATTTCTCCTTAAAAGGGTAGCCATGTTGAACATGGTAAAGGGCAGGGGGCAATTTTATGCAGAGAAAAGATCATTCCTTTTTGTGTATGTGAGCACATCTACAATGCAAAAGATGGTGCCATGGCCCTGGTCAGCAGTAAAGCCCATCAAAACAATTTCCTAGAGTCCGTTTCTGTTTTGCCATATTTGTTCATTTATGTTGTTTTTTAGCTTCCACTTACACGTGAAAGTATACTGCAGTTGTCTTTTTTGTCTAAATTATTTTGCTTAACATAACAGAGAAAAGAGAACAAACTAGTAGTTACCAAAGAGAATAAGGTAGGAGGAGGGATGAAATAGGTGAGAGGAATTAAAAGGTACAAACTACCAGTTATAAAATAAGTTACAGGGACATAATGTATAGCACAGGGCATGCATATGTGCTCAGTTCCTCAATCATGTCTACCTCTTTGCAACCTCACAGACTGTAGCCCTCTAGGCTCCTCTGCCCATGGGCTTCCCCAGGCAAGAATACTGGAGTGGGTTTCCATGCCCTCCTTCAAGGGATCTTCCTGACCCAGGGATCAAACTCACATCTCCTGGTGGCTCCTGCACTGTAGGTAGATTCTTCACCTCTGAGCCACTGGAGAAGGCCCACATGGGAACCCAGGTGGTGTTAAAACCAATGGCCAGCTTGGTCTGTTGTTCAGAAGCAAAGGTGAATATATGGTTCAATCTGTGATCTGAGCAATGCATCATGCTGTCTGTCAAGGTCAAGGTCCTGGGAGTCACATGGAGATATTATTAGAGAATGGGACACATTAGAGCTTGTTTGAGTGAAACTCACTGAAAGACAGCAGCCAAAGTCACAAAAGATAGGAATATAGTAAGCAGTTGCTAAGGCAATTTGACTAATTATTAAAATATCAGATGTCATCTGATCAGTATGATTGTAACAAAACAGACACATGCCAATATTTGATTCAGTGAACGGATCAAAATATAATTAAATCTAAATAATACAAATATTTGAATTTGTTTGCATTTTGTTTGTCATCAGTCACATATAAAACATGGACCACTGACATTTTTAATCCTGAGAAACAATGAAACATTGGAAAAGTGGTGAATTTTTCTCTCCAATCACAGAATTCTAGAATGTGCTATTTGTGTCAGAGCAAAGGATGAGTTACCTTACTTTGGACCTTTCTCAGGAAACAACCAAATTTCCCTTTCCCAAAATAAACATTTTAGGTGTTCTGAAATTCTTTCTTTTATTTAATAAGGTTAAATTTGCAACAATCCTCATGAAGCTGTTTTATTCTAGATTTTAGCAGGTAGGTAATGATACCTGGAGAAGGCAATGGCACCCCACTCCAGTACTCTTGCCTGGAAAATCCCATGGACAGAGGAGCCTGGTAGGCTGCAGTCCACGGGGTCGCTAGGAGTCGGACATGACTGAGTGACTTCACTTTCACTTTTCACTGTCATGCATTGGAGAAGGAAACGGCAACCCACTCCAGTGTTCTTGCCTGGAGAATCCCAGGGATGGGGGAGCCTGGTGGGCTGTCGTCTCTGGGGTCGCACAGAGTCAGACATGACTGAAGCGACTTAGCAGCAATGATACCTTGGTCATAACCTGGGTGCATGCATGCATACTAAGTCACTTCAGTCGTGTCCAAGTCTTTAGAACCCTATAGACTGTAGCCTAACAGGTTCCTCTGTCCATGTGATTCTCTAGGCAGGAATACTGGAGTGCATTGCCATGCCCTCCTCCAGGGGATCTTCCTGACCCAGGGACTGAACCTGCATCTCTTACATCTGTTACATTGGAAGGCAGATTTTTTACCACTGAGCCACCTGGGAAGCCTTCCTTGGTCATGACATCATGTTTGAAACATCCTATAGAAAGATTTGGTTGTCTGAAAAGAAGGCCAGTATAGTCTTCTTTTTCATAGTGAAAAATGAAACCTAAGTGCCATTGCTTGTACAGTATCAATAATTATATTTACTTGTGAAGATGATACAATAAAATTAAAAGAAATATTAGTTTGGAGGATAATTTATATCTATGCTTTTTCCCTCTGTTCATGAAGTATGAAAATATTCATACATATCACCCACCCCCAATAATAATAAAGCAAACTCCCAACAGACCAGCATGCAGTTTAAGAAACAGAACCTGTAAGAGTTAAGATTTAATTTTCTTGGGATCCAAAATCACTGCAGATTGTGACTGTAGCCATGAAAGGAAAGCTATGACAAAACTGGCAGCATATTAAAAAGCAGAGACATCGCTTAGCCGACAAAGGTCCATCTAGTCAAAGCTATGGTTTTTCCAGTAGTCATGTATGGATTTGAGAGTTGGACCATAAAGAAGGTTGAGCACCAAAGAACTGATGCTTTTGAATTATGGTGCTGGAGAAGACTCTTGAGAGTCCCTTGGACAGCAAGGAGATCAAACCAGTCAATCCTAAAGGAAATTAACCCTGAATATTTATTGGAAGGACTGATGCTGAAACTGAAGCTCCAATATTTCGGCCACCTGATATGAAGAATTGACTCACTGGAAAAGACCCTGATGCTGGGAAAGATTGAAGGCAGGAGAAGAAGGGGACAATAGAAGATGAGATGGTTGGAATGCATCACCAACTCAATGAACATGAGTTTGACCAAACTCTGGGAGGTGGTGAAGGACAGGGAAGCCTGATGTGCCACAGTCCATGGGGTCACAAAGAGTCAGACATGACTTAGTGACTGAACAACAACAAGAGCAGTAAGAAATGACCCATCAGTTTCTATTTTATCAATTTTTTTAAAAAATTGAAATTGAGGTTTACTTATGTGAAATGCCTCCCTGACATATATGGATATGATCATATAAATTTCTCTTCCATCTATTAGTAGGATTAATTTCTATTGATAGATCTCCTAATGTTGAAATATCCACTTGATCTTGAAGTACTGCTGGATTCTGTTTACTAATATTATATTTAAGCTTTCATATTTACATTTAGAAATGAGATTGACCTTTAGTTTTGAGTGTGTGTTTTATAACAATGTAAACTCACATAATGAAAAGAATTGAGAAGAACTTCTTTATCAGGGGCTTCCCAGGTGGCACTAGTGGTAAAGAACCTGCCTGACAATGAAGGAAACATGAGGTGCAGTTTCGATCCCTGGGTCAGGAAGATCCCCCTGAAGGAGGGTATGGCAACCCACTCTAGTATTCTTGCCTGGAGAATCCCACGGACAGAGGAGCCTGGTCGGCTACAGTTGATAAGGTTACAAAGAGTCAGACATAACTTAAGTGATTGAGCATGCACACACTCACTTCTTTATCAATGCTCCAGCATAGTTTAAATCATTAAGGTTATTTGGTCTTCACAGTTTTGTAGAATTCCCCTTTCATACCATTTGTTTTGATGACTTCTGTGGCTCAGTGATTAAAAAACCTGCCTGACAATGCAGGAGATGTGGGTTTGATCCCTGGTCTGGGAAGATCCCCTGGAGAAGGAAATGGCAACCCAATCCAGTATTCTTGCCTGGAAAACCCCATGTACAAAGGAGCCTGGTGGGCGACAGTCCACGAGGTTGCAAAAGACTCAGACTTGACTTACCAACTGAACAATAGCAACAATAGGATGGAGAGGCTCTTTGACAACTTATTTTATTTCATCTATGAAAATTGGACAGTTTAAAACATCTACATCTATTGAAGCTTGTTTTTATAAATTATGTCTTCCTAACAAGCTGTATATTTTTCATGTGTATGTAGTTATGTAATATAATCTCAAAAAATTTTTGAATATTTATGTTTTGGATATTACCCCCTTTTCATTTCTTATTTTTCACATTTGCCATTCCTTCTGAGATGTTTCCCTTTCTCAGCTAGTAAATTTGTCTATCTTATATTTTTTGAGAATCAACTTTTTGTTCTGTTTTCTAACTCAATATTTACCTTTAGTAATTTCTTCCGTTTATATTTTTCTGCTTTACTTTGTTGGTCTTTTTCTATTATTTTTGAATTACATGTTTTATTGTTTTCATTTTATTTCTACATGTATTAAATGCTGTGAATTTCTTCAGATAGCTGCTTTAGCTATGCCCCATTACTCTGAATGTATGTGCGGATTTGAACTCCATTCCTGGTACCAAAATATGTAACAGATTTCTATTGCTACCTATTTTGCCAAAGTTTTACTTTCATTTCAGAGTCAAAGGATTCATTAACAAATCACTCATTACACACAAATAATTTCAATGTTTAGTAGAGGACTAATTAGCTTAATTTCAATATACAATTATTAAAAGAAAAAAGAAATTGAAATAATAGAGAAGAGTAACAGCACATACATCACCAAATTGTGCTGAACAACATCCGACTTAAACAGCACTGTGAAGTCTTGATTAACAGCAGTCTGGAGTCCCAATTTGGAAAGGGTCCTAGGCAGTGCATACCCTCCACGGAGAGACTTTAAATTGCAATTTTGGGGGCTCCCACCTATAATCCCAGGCCACAAACTGACATCATCATCCATTTGTGTGCAAAAATGCAGCTCTGATTTTACTTTAACATTTTTACAATTTTGTTTGTTTTATCTTGTTAATCATAGGATTTCCTTAAACCCTGGGCACAGTTGGCCAGGCCTCCAGGGGCTCAAGAATTCCAAGACCCACCTCCTTTCTAAAGTGCTGCCTGACTAACTGTGCTTGTGGGCAGGCATGGAATCAGGGCAGTGTCCAAGAAGGTCAGAAGCAAGGTCAGAGCTCTGCTCTCCTGCTTCTGAAGCCTGAATAACACTTGCTCCATTTTAATTTCTCTAGCAGTCAACTTCAGGATTGTTCAGGCTGAAGGTCATAGGAATAAGGCAAAATAACATGAGTAGTCTTGTTAATTCTATAGGTCAAATAACAATTTCAAAAGGTAAGAAGCAAGATAATCAAAGAAATAACCAAGAGGTTAAACAATGCAGAAAACAATTTCTCAGCAGTAAGGGATGTAGTAAAGAAAAAGTCCCACCATGAATGAGAAGTATGTTTTTGTACACTAACTCCTATACCTATGAACTTATCAGCTACAATAGCAGTAACAACAAAATGTTCTATCAAGGTATGATTAAATTTTTCTATGAAATTTTATAATACTTTGGTTTCTTGCAAATTTTACATAGGGGTTCTAAGAAAAAGCTAATATTAGGAACAAAGTAGTAAATAGCATTTGAGTTGATAACACCTGAGTTTTTGTGAGGGAAAAATAATAGGTGCTCCCCTAACACTTCCGCACTTCCACTTCCAATATAAATGATCAATATGTGTTAAGCTTCCAGAAAAAGGGGTTCCTAACTGATATGTAGTAGTTCCTACATCATTGGTTACAATACATACAAACTGAGAGGCTATTTCAAAAAACAGGATTTGGGGAAGAGTCCATTCACAATCGTTGGTAGTTCTCCAATAAGCAGGGTTCCCCAATGCGAGAAGTTGGTCCATATAGCAATCCCTCAGTAGCCTTGTCATAGTCTATCAGTAAGTGGATATGACTGTTAAAGGAACACATGAAATTGGCACATAATACTTATGTTCAAGTATTGAGTTATATCTTTACCAGGGCTTTATAACCTAGCAGACAGATAAATTTTTTCCATAGAAAGTCAAAATTAGGAAAGGTCAGGCCTTATTTGCTGGGCAGGTGAAGTTGTCCTGAGTTTAGGTCCAGCTCATGTTTCTCCAGCTGAAGATTCTCCAATAGCTTTCTTCATATTTTTCTTCTAATTGTAGCATATCCTTGAAGGCTGAAGTATGAATGACAACCCATATTACAGTCAGGCTTTCAAGAATAATCTACTTATGAGAATAACAGTGAGTTAGTGGCACATATTTCCATGCTTTCTGTCCAGGGGTCATCACTAATAGGGTATTCGTCTTCCCCTGCAAAATCACATCAGCAGGTATGGGAGGACCATTAGGCCCCTTTACTTAGACTTTACTCCAATTGCATGTATTTCATTTGTGGATCCAAACCCTTCATCAGCCCTAACCATTAATAAGATGGGAGGTTCTCCTTTTTGCACTTTGCCAATTACACATGGAAAAATCAGCAGTTGAGCAATTCAATCATGTTTATTAATAAAGAGATCATACTTTCCTTCACTTTGTAAAATTACTCAAATTTCTCCTGGGTAGTATGAGCCTATAATTCCCCTACATACATAGTTATCTTTATATGCTAAACTGGAACAATCGTTGATTAATCCAAAGTGTCCAGGAGGCATTTTGATTCCAAGACCAGTTGCAATATCACCTATCAATCTTTTAGTAAATCTATGTTCAAATATAGAGTACAAATCCAGTCCAGTGGCCTCAGGAGTAGCTCAGAAAGGAGCTAATGCTCCTGGGCTAATTTCCCAATACTCAATTGTTTGGACTTCTCTGGTGGCTCAGACGGTAAAGCATCTGTCTACAATGCGGGAGACCTGGGTTCGATTCCTGGGTTGGGAAGATCCCCTGGAGAAGGAAATGGCAATCCACTCCAATACTATTGCCTGGAAAATCCCATGGACAGTGGCACCTGGTAGGCTACAGTCCATGGGGTCGCAAAGAGTCAGACATGACTGTGAGACTTCACTTTCACTTTCAGTATAGAAGTCTGTTTTTATGAATCTTTAAGTTTGGAATAGTCATTCTCTTTAAAGGAGGTTCTTTTTATTAAAAAAAAAGAGAAAGAAACAGTGAGTTAATGTCAATTTGTTACATGCATAATGTCAGAGAAGATTTATAGGATAATATGATTTTAAACTTAAATGCAGAACACTTGGTAATATGCTGCTGCTGCTGCTGCTAAGTCGCTTCAGTTGTGTCTGACTCTGTGCGACCCCAGAGACAGCAGCCCACCAGGCTCCCCCATCCCTGAGATTCTCCAGGCAAGAACACTGGAATGGCTTGCCATTTCCTTCTCCAATGCATCAAAGTGAAAAGTGAAAGTGAAGTCTCTCAGGTTGACTACTTGAAAGTTACACAGTCGTGTCCGACTCCTAGCGACCCCATGGACTGCAGTCTACCAGGCTCCTCCGTCCATGGGATTTTCCAGGCAAGAGTACTGCAGTGGGTTGCCATTGCCTTCTCCAAGTAATATGCTCTAATCAGATATCTGCTACTACAATAAAGTTGCATGATAAAGGACTACAAAATCTCAGTGGTAAAAGATACTAAACATTTATTAACTGCTGAGTCTCCTTAGTCTAGGCTTAATTAATCAGGCTGGGCTCACGTGTGTGTGTGTCTGTATGTGTGCTTGGCTCAGTCATGTCCAGCTCTTTTCGACCCCCATGGACTCTAGCCCACCAGACTCTTCAGTTATGGGATTTTTCAGACAAGAATACTGGAGTGGGTTGTCATTTCCCTCTCCAGGTTAAGGAGGTTCTGATTCTCCTATTGTTGTTATTCAGTCACCAAGAGTCTAACTCTTTGCAACCCCATGGACTATAGCATGCCAGGCTCATGTGTTATTCACTATCTCTCTGAGTTTTCTCAGACTCATGTCCATTGAGTTGGTGATGTCATCCAACCATCTCATCCTCTGTTGTCCTCTTCTCCTCCTGTCCTCAATCTTTCCCAGCATCAGGGTCATTTCCAATGAGTCAGCTCTTCCTATCAGCTGTCACAAGTATTGGAGCTTCGGTTTCAGCATCAGAGCTTCTAAAGGATATTCAGGTTTGATTTCCTTTAGGATTGACTGGTTTGATGTCCTTGCTGTCCAAGGGACTCTCAAGAGTCTTCTCCAGCACCATGATTTGAAAGCATCAATTCTTTGGTGTTCAGATTTCTTTATGGTCCAACTCTCACATCCATACATGACTATTGGAAAAACCACAGCTTTGACTATATGGACCTTGGTTGACAAAGCAATGATGTCTCTGCTTTTTAATATGCTGTCCAGGTTTGTCATAGCTTCTCTTCAAAGGAGCAAGTGTCTTTTCATTTCATGGCTGCAATCACCATCTGCAGTGATTTTGGAGCCCAAGAAAATAAAGTCTGTCATTGTTTCCTCTTTTTTTCCCCATCTATTTGTCATGAAGTGCTGGGACCAGATGCCCTCTAAAGCACCCCAAAGTCATCTAGATGTCAAGAGAAATCATTAGACTTTGATTTTAAGACGTTCTGTCAAAAATATCTAAGGATTTAGAACATCAGTCAGATAAGATCATAGGTCACTATGAAACAACAGTTATTTACTCAGCCAAAGTAACAATAAAAGATTTCAGAAGCAAATCACTTAGGAGGTAAAGAAACTTAATATCTGTTATCAAAGGTAGTTCAACATCCCAAGAAAACTTGAACCATGCATAAAACTCTTTTCTCAGGGTCCACTTTCCACTGATCTTTCTTATCACTTTTTATATTTATCACTTTATTTTCCCATTCAGAAACAGACACCTGTAAGTCAGGCCTATTGTACTTCCTTTTCCCTTAATAACATGAAATTCCATTCCTCATAGCTTCTTTACTAAAAACACACATCCTACTTTCCTTAAGCAACCATGAACTCTCCTTTATATTAGCATTCTGTGAGCATAAACATCATTGATAATTTCTAAAAAATTTTAGTTTCTTTGGTACCATCTCAAAATGGTACCAAATATATTCATTAATAATTTTACATTTTTTGCTTCTCTGTATTAAAAAAAAAGTCAGTGTTTAGTAATTACTGTTTTAGCATCTTGTTTTATTTGGAAATGACCTAATTATTTAAAATTCCATCATTTAACTTAATTTAGCACAACCCTATTAATTCAGTTTATCAAAACCTGGGAAAACTATTTTAGGTAGACATTCCTAAAGCATAATTTTTCTTAATAAACTTTATCTTTTATTGACCAACCTAGATAGCATATTGAAAAGCAGAGACATAACTTTGCCAACAAAGGTCTGTCTAGTCAAGGCTATGGTTTTTCCAGTGGTCATGTATGGATGTGAAAGTTGGACTGTGAAGAAAGCTGAGGGCAAAAGAATTGATGCTTTTGAACTGTGGTATTGGAGAAGACTCTTGAGAGTCCCTTGGACTGCAAGGAGATCCAACCCATCCATTCTGAAGGAGATCAGCCCTGGGATTTCTTTGGAAGGAATGATGCTAAAGCTGAAACTCCAGTACTTTGGCCACCTCATGTGAAGAGTTGACTCATTGGAAAAGACTCTGATGCTGGGAGGGATTGGGGGCAGGAGGAGAAGGGGATGACAGAGGATAAGATGTCTGGATGGCATCACTGACTTGATGGACGTGTCTGAGTGAATTCCGGGAGTTGGTGATGGACAGGGAGGCCTGGCCTGTGATTCATGGGGTCGCAAAGAGTCGGACACGACTGAGCGACTTAACTGAACTGAACTGAACTGAAATTTTATCTAAAAGCTCTTATCTCATTTACTTTTTCTTTTCTTAAAAATTTCTTCCCATCAAGTTACTTTGTAAAGCAGATTCAAAGTCTGGCCCAAATGTGAAATATGCTCTCACTAGAAACCAAATATCCCTATAAAGTTTTGAGCCTCCTTTTTGTCCTGGGATTTTTAAATTCCATTATCTTTGTGAGTGTGTGTGTGTGTGTGTGTGTGCTTAGATGCTCAGTTGTGCCCAACTCTTTGCAGCGCCATGGACTGTAGTTCACAAGTGCCTCTGTCCATGAAATTTTCCAGGCAAGAATACTGGAGCTGGTTGCCATTTCCCCCTCCAGGGGATCTTCCCAATCCAGGGGCTGAACTTGTGTCTCTTGCATCTCTTCCACTGGCAGACGGTTTCTTTACCATTGTGCCACCAGTGTCTTTGGTAATATCTCTCTATGTAGTAGAGATATAAGTCCCAAACTTTACAGTCCAGTGGGTCCCTAAATTTTGGAGGAATTAATCTCCTATTCCAATCTATCCTTGCTTTAACTATTACCAGATGAACTTTCTTTTTGTTAAGCTTGTCTCACCACTTTCAGTATTTAACCTGTGTAAACTTTATAGCAGTTCTTTCAGCTACCAACTAGAAAGTGGAGACTTGGTCAGCTAAAGTGTAATTTTGACATTGTAACCTAGACAATTGTCCTTGCATATCACATAATTATATCTCCAATTGTGACTTCTCTTCAATCAATTTTAATTTGGTTTCATTGTATGCAGAGAAGAGGATCCAGCCTCTTCAACCCAGAGTGGTACATTCTTGTCCTTTCTCAATTGGCACCAGCCATAGGCATTCAAAAAGTTTGGTCCACTTTAATTTAGGGTCCCATTTCTCATGCAGTGCAGTGTATATGCCCCATTCAGTAACTAACAAGCAGTAAAGAAGAAAAGCTATGACATACCTAGACAGTGTATTAATAGCAGAGATAATACTTTGCCAACAAAGGTCCAGATTGTCAAATCAATGGTTTTTCCAGTAGTCATGTATGGATGTGAGAGGTGGATCATAAAGAAGGCTGAGTGCCAAATAATTGATGCTTTTGAACTTCGGTGTTGGAGAAGACTCTTGAGAGTCCCTTGGACTGCAAGGAAATCAAGCCACTCAATCCTAAAGGAAATCAACCGTGAATATTCATTGGATGGACAGACGCTAAAGCTGACACTCCAATACTTTGGCCACCTGATGTGAAGAGCTGACTCTTTAGAAAAGACCCTGATCCTTGGAAAGATTGAAGGCAGAAAGAGAAGGGGATGACAGAGGATGAAATGGTTGGATGGCATCTCTGACTCAATGGACATGAGTTTGAGCAAGCTCCAGGAGATGGTGAAGGACAGGGAAGCCTGGCATGCTGCAGTCCATGGGATCTCAAAGAGTCTCACATGACCAAGTGAACAACAGCAACAACAAGCAATAAGGCCAACCTTCCCATCTGAGGAACGGGAAGCTTCATTAATCTTAACCTCTTTCTTCTTGGAGTGGCATTTTGTTTCATGAATCCTGCTCACAGCACCACATTTATGTTTTCCTGAAAATTTTACTTCCGTTTCAGTTTTGAAGGCGTCATTATCCAAAGGTACCACCCTTTGCACACAAACAATTTCAACGTTTAACAGAGACCTATTTAATTTAATTTCAATATACAATCATTAAAAGAAAATGTTGCAGGAAAGGCCCCTTTCAGGGCCTGAAAGTGGGTTCTTGTCTAACAGAAATGAATTGTCCAAGGAGACACATGTGCTGACAAAGCAAGAAACTTTATTGGGAAGGGATACCCAGGTGGAGAATATCCGGGTTAGGGAGCCCAGGAGAACTGTCCCATCACATGGCTCACAGTCTTGGGTTTTTTGTTAATGGGGTTAATTTCTGGGTTGTCTCTGGTTAATCACTCTGACTCAGGGTCCTTCCTGGTGGCGCACACATTGCTCAGCCAAAATGGATGCCAATGAGGATTCTGGGAGATAATAGAACACATGGCATCTTCTCTTGACCCTCCTGAATTCTTTTGGTGATTTTTTAGTTCTGTGTTCCTTACTGGGATTCCCTGTTATAAAACAACTCATACAAATGGTTACTATGGTGCCTGGCCAGGGTGGGCAGTTTCAGTCACTGTTTTCCCCCTATCAAAAAGAGAAACAGAAACAATAGAGTAACAGCACAGACATCACCAAAGTAGGCCGATCAACATCCAGTCTTAAACAGCTTGCTGGGAAGTCCCTTGTTAACAGCAGTCTTGTATCCCATCTGGGAAAATGTCCTAGGAAATGTGTCCACTCCACAGGTGAGATTTCAAATTGTAGTTTTGGGGTCTCCCACTTATAATTCCAGGCCACAAACTGATATCATCATCAGTTTATATGCAAAGATGCAGCTTTTGTTTTACTTTAACATTTTTACAATGCTGTTTATCTTATGAGTCATAGGATTTCCTTAAACCCTGGGTGCAGTTGGCTAGGCCTCCAGGAGCTCAAGAATTCCAAGAGCAAATCCTTTCCTTATCTAAACTGCTGCCTGACTAACTGTGGTTGCAGGCAGGCATGGAATCCGGGAAGTGTCTAGGCAGGTCAGAAGTAAGGTCAGAGGCCTGTGCTCCTGCTTCTGAAGCCTGAACAAAACTTCTCCATTTTAATTTCCCTAACACTACCTAACATGGAGGTTTTCCAGGCAGCTCAGTGGTAAAGAATCTGCCTGCCAATGCAGAAGACACAGGAGATGCAGGTTCTGTCCCTGGGATTAGAAAGATCCCCTAGAGGAGGAAATGGCAACCTATTCCAGTATTCTCATCTGGAAAATCCCATGGACGGACGAGCTGAGCTGGCTACAGTCAGTGTTGTCACAAACAGTCAGACACAATTTAGTAACTGATCATACAAGCACAAAACTACCTAACGAGTTAGCACCAACTAGCAGCTTAGAAAAACATATATTTGTTATTTCAACGGTTTCTGTGGGTCAGAAGTTCAGGCATGGCTAAGCTGGTTCCTCTGTTTAGGGTCTCTTAAGCCTGTTATCCCCTACTCCAGTACTCTTGTCTGGAAAATCCCATGGACAGAGGAGCCTGGTAGGCTGCAGTCCATGGGATCACTAAGAGTCGGACACGATTGATCGACTTCCCTTTCACTTTTCACTTTCCTGCATTGGAGAAGGAAATGGCAACCCACTCCAATGTTCTTGCCTGGAGAATCCCAGGGACGGAGAAGCCTGGTGGGCTGCCGTCTATGGAGCTGCACAGAGTCGGACACGACTGAAGCGACTTAGCAGCAGCAAGCCTGTTATCAAGGTGTCAACTGGGCTGCATTCCTTTCTGGAGCCAATCTTATGTAATGAAATTTAATCAAGAGAATAAATACCCCATCACCTTTGTCATATTCTGTTGGCTAGAAGCAAGTCACAGATTCAGCCTGAACACAAGGGGAGGAAATTATACTTAAAGATGTAACACATTAAGGACTCACATTTTAGGATGTGTCAATCATATCCTTATATGACTTTTCTCTCTAGCTGATCTTAAGAGTCTTTATTTGTCTTTGGTGTTCTTCAGTTTCACTATAATTACTGAGGTATGGATCTGGTTTAATTTTTTGTATGCAGCTTATCATTATGCTTCTTATAAATGTATTTATATCTTTCGATAATTCTGAAAATTCCCAGGCATTTATTTTTCAAACGTTGCCAGGGGATTTCTATCCATCTGAGACCAGATAAATTTAATTCCTCAGTTTGGATTTTCTGTGAACACATGGAATAATGTAAATTTGAATCCTAGCTATGCATGTGAGGGAGAAGTTTTGGAATTTTTAAATCTCAGAGGAGAATATATTATTTTTATTTTTTGCACTCAGAGTTCCAGAGACAAATAAATTTCCTCTTAGTTCCTTGACCTGTTATGCCAATTTTTCTCAGTCAACATTTTCACAGAATAAATAGTTGGTTTGGTTGTACTAGCTTTTTATGGGGTTTTCAGTTCAGTCACCCTATTTTGCTTAGATCCTAGGTTCTGCTTACTGGCCCTCCACATACAGCCATTGAGTCCTGATGATATATGATGCTGATGTTGTCATTTAACCCAGGTTAGCCTTGTTTTCAGTTTTTTCTTGCTATCTTGGTTTCAGCTTATGATTCATTTGTTTGTTCTTTTGGTTGTTCACTTGGTTAGTTTTGTTTGACCTTTGGTGATTTTGTTATTCTTTTATTTTATGGTGATTGAGAAATTTATTTAATGCCATTTTTGTCATTATTTACCTAGTATCTTCATGTTTACGTGGAGGTGATATTTTAGGGCATAGCCACATTGCTGATGTGGCAGTAAACATTTTTAAACTGTCTTTAATCATCACTATTCATCTAGACTTGGTTTTCCACTGAGAATTACGTAAAACATTTCTCTCTATCCACATGGACGGTCATCTTGGGTTTCTAAGCTGTTCTCTCAGCTGGCCTATGTCTTTCATGTTCCAGGAATTCAATCACATGAGAAAGACCTTTCATTTGTTCATTTCTTCAAAGAGGGTGAACATCTTTTAGCAATAATTTTCATGATGAATCCTTTCGTATAAAGGTAGGAATGGATTGAAAATTGGTTTGCTACAGTCGGCAGTTAAAATGTTTTATTAGAAACAATCTAAAATGTTTTCTTATAACTTTTAACAAAGATTTAAATTTATTCTATGTTTATAACATCCAATCTCTACCTTATAAATCTGAAAATCAGAATAACTATTTTTACCAACTGACGAGAAAACTTTGTTGTATCTTGAATTATGATGGGAATTGGTCTGTAAAGAACTTTTTATCTTTGATCTTTTCCCATCTTCTATGCTACAGAACTGCTTCTACCTTCACAATTAAAATCTTAGAAGATATCCAAACTTTAGAGTACATAAAATTGGTGTGCTTGATGAAATTGTTTATTCTCTACTCACATATCTGTTTTGCTTCTATAAGGTGAATAAGACTATATTTTTTGCATTTTAAACAAGAACCCTTGGTGAATTTAATACACAAGGACTAAGGATCATAATCTAAGCAACCCTGTAGTGTACTGATTCAACAAATCATTCTAAAATCACTTTCTTCTCTTTTATGTGTATCTGTCACAGTGCTTTCAACTTTAGGAGGTATCATAAGACCAGCAAAATACTGAATTTAACTGGATTTAAAATAATAATTTACCTACATGGTGATTAGTTCCAGACCTAGATGAATTTGTTTCATGTTCTGGGTCTTTTCTGACTTGAATGTTTTCATTTTATTATGTTCTTAGTATAAATGATAGTTTTGACATTTGATAACCTTCTTGGAGATATTTAAGTATCTCCTTTGGCTGTACAACTCTACATTTTTTTTCAATTCACTATCAGTACTTATTTTCCTTTTTCTTTTCTCTTTTTGCACTCATACTGTTGAGACTACAGGCATCAGCATTTCCCATTGAGTTTCCTTCTAGTCATGCTAATTAGATTTTTACTGTGATTTCCTTTAATTATCCAATTACTTGCTTTATCCATTTATTCCAGTAATATCTCATTTACAATAATATGTGTTGTGTTCAAATTTTACATAAAATTCAACTGATGGGGATAATTTATAAAATTTATAGACTTATTTTTATAATCAGATTTATCTACTTTTTGTTTAATACAATCTATCACTTTAATAACATACTCTTGTATTTTCTTGAATTCATATCCATCACTTATCTAGTGTTAAACTAAAAGGATTACAATTTTATTCTCAGAAAAAAATTGACCTTTTTATATAAAGTGAGTAATTTACTGTAAGGGTGATGTAAAATATACATTGAATAATATCTCAAAGTAAGTTATATCTTGCCACTGTCAGGACAATAGCAAAATATTTTACACACTTTAGAAGGAGTTTGTTGTCTAGAAGGGAATAGATTAAGAGCACATGGAGTCATTCATATCTCAGGCCTTTATTGTTCAAAATTAAGCCTAGGGTGATGATTTGCTAGGAAAGCTCAGCAGACAATGAGAAAATCAGAGTGGCTGGAGATATTAGATCTAGTGGCTTAAGATGTCATCCTACTGTAGAAGGGGTTAAGCCCACACAAAAACCTAAACATGAACAAGATGAACCAAGAACTATTTTCTTTGTTAAAGTTTTCTAGCAAATTTACCTCATAGTGAAAAGAAGAAATACAGCTACCCAGGGGCTTTCTTGAGCCTGTCTTCTGCTCTCCAGTGGCCACAATCAGGTATCTTGGAGATTTCGCTACACTGCTTAGGCATTTAGGGCCAGAGCTCACCCTCTGAGAAACGTGGTAATATGTGCTGGGAACCGGGAGAGATTAGAGGACAATAGCCTCAGAGTAGCCTTGACACAGCTGCAATCATAGACGTTAATTGGAAAGGAGGAAAAAAAAAAATATATGTATATATATACGTATGATCTAGTAGACTTTAAGCCTTACTTTTTTTCTTTATTCAAAATTTCATTTCATCATATTTAATCAACCTACAATTCAATAGGCTTTTGTACCAGAATTGATCATTCTCAAAGCTTGTGTGGGTTTTTCATAAAATGATATAGTATTTATTCACTTGGATCAAGGAAATTAAATATAGCATGTCAGTTATAAGAATCATTTAAAATACATACATAAATACATACCTAATCCAAGAATGACAAATTACAAACCACTGCTATATGTTTTTTTTTTTTTTTTTATGCCTTTCTGATCACCTTAAAATGTTTACTACTAGAAAAATTTTGGACAATTAGATCTCTTCAGTCTTCAGTTGTCATATATTTGCTGTACTGCTCTCCACCAAGGATCATGAAAGTCATGATTCATTATAACAGTAGCAAATGTATTATGGAATCCTTTTGTGATACTATAAAATGATATAGTATTTATTCACTTGGATCAAGGAAATTAAATTCCAAGAATATAAGATACTCTTAATATCTTAAGTGTTCAGGATTTCTCTACAGTTCTGTTTTGGATGTGTTCAATGAAACTCATTGATCCTGTTTCCTGAATCTCTCACTGGAAAACATTTGCCAGAGTATCTGTGGATACGTTGAAACCAATTTACTGTGACTGAAAAACTATGTTTTTCAAGACAGAAAAAAAGTATATGCTCTTTAGATGTATAACTATGAATGAGAGCTCAAATTTGAATATTAAAGTTGAATAGTTTGCTCATTTAATACTTTTAAGTTTAAGTATTAGTTGAATAGTTTGCTCATTTTATACTTTTTATGTGCTAAGGTATAATACTTGCTTATTTATATCTCAATGCCTATGTTGAAATTCAAAAAGTATTTCTTTAACAAGTTTATTTATTTATTTAATTTCTGGTCACACCCCAAGGCATGAGGGGTCTTAGTTTCCTGACCAGGGAAACCGCACCCCCTGCATTGGAAGCTGGAGTCTTAACCACTATGTATTTTAATGGTAATGTGCTTTTTCAAACTATATATTTCCTTCTTAGAAAACAAGACATCATAGAAAGCAAGGGCCTGCGTCATTAGCATAGCAGAGAAGGAAGAATAAAATTTAGATTTGTTTCCCAAAAATGTAAAGAATCCACCTGCAATGCAGGGGACCCAGGTTTGATCCCTGGGTGGAGAAGATCCCCTGGAGAAGGAAAGGGCTACCCATTCCAGTATTCTTGCCTGAAAAATCCCATGGACAGAGAAGCCGAGGGCGACAGTCCACAGGGTTGCAAACAGTCAAAGATGACTGAGTGTCTGAGCATTATTATTATCCTCAAAATATAAAGCTTTCAAGTGGAATAAAATGCTAGAAAGGAAATGGGTGGAACCTTGGTTTTGCTCCATGCCATGCCCCATCAACTCTGCCTAATGTTTTAGAGTCTGAGGTGCTCTCTGCTTGTCCTACTGAGAACTTTCCTGGGCAGAGCAGCGGTGAGGAAAATGGGTCACAATGTAGAGTTTGCCTTCCAAGTATTGTACTTTTTTCCTCATGTACCAAGCTACATGTCATCAAATTCATAAAAAAAAAAAAAAAAAAAAAAAATCAGTCAAGCTGCAAAAAAAAAGAGCTTCTGATATCTCAGATTCTGATCCAGAATGGTGTATATATGGAGAATCAACATGATTATGGAATAAAGTATCAGTTTTGTTGGTACCGGATTGACAGTAATAATAACAAGGTAATAATAGTAAGAAAGTTGGTATTAGTTTAGTGCTTCCTATGGTATGCTATGCAGTTTACCTTTATTAGTTTATTCATTCCCACAGTAACCCAATAAGATATATATTTTTAAAATTTTAATAATTCATTAATGTTGGGGGTTTCACTGGGTGTTTGTTGCTGCCCAGGCTCTCTGCTGCTGCTGCTGCTGCTGCTGCGAAGTCGCTTCAGTTGTGTCCGACTCTGTGAGACCCCATAGACAGCAGTCCACCAGGCTCCTAGTTGCAGCAATCAGGGGCTACTCTTTTTTGAGTGCTTGGACTTCTCATTGTGGTGGTTTCTTTTTTTATGGAGTACAGGTTCTAGAGCATGTGGGCTTCAGTAGTTGTGGCACATGGACTTAATAGTTATGGCTCCTCTGCTCTAGAGCACATGCTCAATGATTATGGCAAACAAGGTTAGCTGCTCTGCAGCATGTGTGATCTTATTGGTTTGGGGATCAAATGCAAGTCTTCTGCATTGGCAGGCAGATTCTTTCACTGAGTCACCAGGGAAATCCTCCAATAAGATAACTTTATAAATGTTATAATTATCCATATTTAACTGTGGTGCTGGAGAAGACTCTTGAGAGTCCCTTGGACAACAAGGAGATGATACCAGTCAATCCTAAAGGAAATCAATCCTGAATATTTATTGGAAAGACTGATGCTGAAGCTGAAATTCCAGTACTTTGGCCACCTGATGCAAAAGTTTGAATCTTTTCCGACTCACTGGAAAAGACCCTGATGCTAGGACAGATTGAAGGAAGCAGAAGGGGGTGACAGAGGATGAGATGGTTGGATGGCATCACCAACTCAATGGACATGAGTTTGAGCAAACTCAGGAAGATGGTGAAGGACAGGGAAGCCTGGCCTGCTGCCGTCCGTGGGGTCGCAAAGAGTCAGACGTGACTAAGCAACTGAACAACAGCAACAACAAGGAAGGTTTAACTATAAAATTTACCTTTTACTATAAAACTTGTTTATGGTTCAGGATGGGGAACACATAATAAAAGAACAACAACAATAGAAAAAACTTGTTTATTAACCACTAATAATTTTAATGGTGTTCCAGTGTTTGAGTAGTTATTCCAAGTATAAAAGTATAAGCAGACTAAATAATATTTAGGAGTCTACTGAAAAATAGAACTCTAAAGTTGGTGATGGCCAGGGAGGCCTGGTGTGCTGCAGTTCATGGGGTTGCAGAGAGTCGCACACGACTGAGTGACTGAACTGAACTGAACTGAATGTCTTTTTAATATCTTCATTCTCAGACAAAGTCTGCAAAAAATAGGTTTAAGTCACAATAGACTTAGAAGTAAATTCGTATTTGTCATAGATTTCAAACAGCAAAAACATGTTAGTTCAAATTCTTTCTCTCTTGCTCTGTCTCCCTCTGTTCTTTGTCTCTCTCTGCATCTCTGTCTCTCTCTTTCTATCAATCTGTCTCTCTCCTGTCTCAATGTCCCTGAATACATTACTTCATGCATCTAATCCTCAATTTTCACATCTTTAAAAGCAAGTATGATAATATACTTCCTAGTGTGTTTTAGGAATTTAATTTGATGATACAAGTAAAGTATTACTCAGATTGCCTCTACATAATGCATTATTTTCCATTTCCTCCACTCAATCTCCTCATGATAAAGTGTTGATATTTAGAAATCCCACACTTTATGAATGTTAATCTTTAAAAAATGTCAAGTGGGCCTCAAATGGCAATTTTTGTATAATATACTCATTACCAGGAAACCAAAGTAATTTCAGAATATATACTGTAGGTCATGAAAGAACTATGAGATGTTAAATAATATTTCAATACTTTAAAATGTGCTACATATATAAACAACTTGGCAGTGAGATGACATTATATAAAGTTATATTGACATAGCGAGGTGCTGAATTATATGTGGCCAAGAGGAGAGCAAGATAGTGTAAAAGTGCTAGTTGTTCTGCAGGGATTAAAAAGAAACTTAAGGGAATAAAGACCACAGAGTCCTGAGGCTTTTAGAGAAAATTTTGAGTAGGCCCTGGAAGGATAGGTGTCCTATGAACATATGGGCAAGATAAGGAGGGAATTCTAGACAAGGAAACAATTGAATTAAGGTATAAAAATAGGAGTAATTGTGTGTGTGTGTGTGTGTGTGTGTGCGTGGCATGAATATGTGTGGGCCGGGGCTATCAAGCTGTTTGGATTACAGACTTCTTACTTGTCATCAGCAAGAAATAAGGTTGGATAGGTTTTCAGTACAGTTCAGTTCAGTCGCTCAGTTGTACCCGACTCTTCGTGACCCTGTTGATTGCAGCACACTTCCCTGTCCATCACCAATTCCCAGAGCCTAGTCAAACTCATGTCCATTGAGTCGGTGATGCCATTCAACCATCTCATCCTCTGTTGTCCCCTTCTCCTCCTGCCTTCAATCTTTCCCAGCATCAGAGTCTTTTCCAATGAGTCAGTTCTTTGCATCGAGTGGCCAAAATATTGAAGTTTCAGCTTCAGCATCAGTCCCTCCAATGAATATTCAGGACTGATTCCCTTTAGGATGGACAGGTTGGATCTCCCTGGAGTCCAATGAACTCAAGAGTCTTTTCCAACACCACAGTTCAAAAGCATCAATTCTTCAGTGCTCAGCTTTCTTAAATAGTTCAACTCTCACATCCATACATGACTACTGGAAAAACCATAGCTTTGACTAGACTGACCTTTGCTGGTAAAGTAATGTCTCTGCTTTACTGAGGCAGGATTACTCATTCCTGAACTCCAAGCCCAAAGAGCAGAGCTTTACCATGGGTTTGGCATGAAGGTTCTCAACAATTTCAGTTAGCAATGTTGATTGGCCACATATCCCCAATTTGTAAGTGTGAATACTGGGCCATTTTCTCCACTTATTTGTGTATTTTCTCAACTTTTAATATTTGATTAGCATTGATTTTGTTTCTATTAAAGGTAAAGTATATCTATGCATTCTGCCTCAATAGGCACCAAGCTAGTGATACTAGGAAGAAACCGAATTAAGGTCAAAATACTTATTGAGTGCCTATTACGTATCACACTCTGGGTGAAGTGCTGAGGAGACAGCAGTGAATGAGATACAGAGAATGTCTGTATCCACACTGTTTACAGTCTAACAGAAAAACCAGATGTTGATTTTTTTAAAAAAAGAATGCAAGGAGTTTTGAGAGAACAGACATCTAGAGTGGTATAACCTAGTCTAGAGAATAAGTGAAAATTCACAAAGGAGGGAAGGACCAACACCTTTTCTTAGTGGAGTTACACAAAAGTTGAACACACCTTTCCATTGTCTCCTCACTCTCTTACGGCAAGTTAGGTACTTAGAGGGATAGTGGGTCTTTATTCATACAAGTTTCTTTGTGTCTTACTTATCATCTGTTAAGTGCTTTTGAGAAGAGGCAAACTTGTCAAGAAAGCCAAACAGCTCTTAAGGAGTTGTTGAGAACTAAGGTAAACACATTAGAGAAAGTCATTAGTAATGAGATGGAATTCCCTTTTATTTCAGAGATTCAAGGGATTAGATCTGATAGACAGAGTGCCTGAGAACTATTGATGGAGGTTAGTGACATTGTATAGGAAGCAGTGATCAAGACTGCTCCCAAGAAAAAGAAATGCAAAAAGGCAAAATGGTTGTCTGACGAGGCCTTAAAATAATTGAGAAAAGAAGAGAAGCTAAAGACAAAGGAAAAAAGGAAAGAGATATCCATTTGAATGCAGAGTTCCAAAGAATAGCAAAGCATGGTAAGAAAGCCTTCCTCAGTGATCAATGCAAAGAAATAGAGGAAAACAATAAAATGGGAAAGATTAGAGATGTCTTGAAGACAATTAGAGATACCAAGGGAACATTTCATGCAAAGATGGGCTCAATAAAGGACAGAAATGGTATGGACCTAACAGAAAGAAAAGATATTAAGAAGAGGTGGCAAGAATACACTGAAGAACTATACAAAAAATATCTTCATGACCCAGATAACCACGACTATGTGATCACTAACATAGAGTCAGACATCCTGGAATGCAAAGTCAAGTGGGCCTTAGGAAGCATCACTACGAACAAAGCTAGTGGAGGCGACTGAATTCCAGCTAAGCTATTTCAAATCATAAAAGATGATGCTGTGAAAGTGCTGCACTCAATATGCCAGCAAATTTGGAAAACTCAGCAGTGGCCACAGGACTGGAAAAGGTCAGTTTTCATTCCAATCCCAAAAAAGGGTAATACCAAAGAATGTTCAAACTACCGAACAATTGCACTTATCTCACATGCTAGCAAAGTAATGTACAAAATTATCCAAGCAAGGCTTCAACAATATATGCACCAAGAACTTCCAGATGTTCAGGCTGGTTTTAGAAAAGGCAGAGGAACCAGAGATCAAATTGCCAACATACGTTGGATCATAGAAAAAGCAAGAGAATTCCGTAAATCATCTACTTCTGTTTTACTGACTATGCCAAAGCCTTTGACTATGTGGATCACAACAAACTGGAAAATTCTTTAAGAGATGGGAATACCAGACTACCTTATCTGCCACTTGAGAAATCTGTATAAAGGTCAAGAAGCAACAGTTATAACCGGACAAGGAACAATGGACTGGTTCCAAATTGGTAAAAAAGTACATCAAGGCTGTATATTATCACTGTGATTACATAACTTATATGCAGAGTACATCATGCAAAATGCTGGGCTGGATGAAGCACAAGTTGGAATCAAGATTGCTGGGAGAAATATCAATAACTTCAGATAGGCAGATGACACCACCCTTATGGCAGAAAGCAAAGAGGAACTAAAGAGCCTCTTGATGAAAGTGAAAGAGGAGAGTGAAAAAGTTGGCTTAAAGCTCAACATTCAGAAAACTAAGATCATGGCATCTGGTCCCATCACTTCATGACAAATAGATAGGGAAACAATGGAAACAGTGAGAGACTTTATTTTGAGGGGGCTCCAAAATCAGTTCAGATGATGACTGGAGCCTGAAATTAAAAGACGCTTGCTCCTTGGAAGAAAAGCTTTGACCAACCTAGACAGAAAAGAGACATTACTTTGCTGACAAAGGTCTGTCTAGTCAAAGCTATAGTTTTTCCAGTAGTCATGTTGAATCACAAAGAAAGCTGAGTGCCGAAGAATTGATGCTTTTGGACTGTGGTGTTGGAAAAGACTGTTGAGAGTCCCTTGGACTGCAAGGCGATTCAACCAGTCAATCCTAAAGGAAATCAACCCTGAATATTCATTGGAAGGACTAATGCTGAAGCTGAAACACAATAATTTGGCTACCTGATGTGAAGAACTGACTCATTGGAAAAGACCCTGATGCTGGGAAAGATTGAAGAAGAAGCAGAAGGGGACAACAGAGGATGAGATGGTTGGATAGCATCAGCGACTCAACCGACATGAGTTTGAGCAGGCTCTGGGAATTGGTGATAGACATGGAAGCCTGGCAAGCTGCAGTCCATGAGATTGCAGAGTCAGACAGGACTGAGTGACTGAACTATAATGATCTAAACTGGGCTCAGCCATCATTTGAGGTGATGGTTGTTTCACCTCAAATGAGGTGAGGTACACCAGAGCTCATCTGTGTTACTAGGTTAAACTCCAAGAGCAGGGGTCCCCAACTTCCAGGATCTAATGCCTATTGATCTCAGGTGGAACTGATGTCATAATAATAGAAACAAAATGCACAATAAATGTAATGCACTTGATTTGTTCTGAAACCATTTTCTACCTTTCCTTTCTCCAGGTCAGTGGAAAAATTGTCATCTACCAAACTGATCCCAGTGCCAAAAGGGTTGGGGACCGCTGTCCGAGAGGACAGCCATGTTGACTTTGATGGTTAAGGCAGATTAGTGGCTGCCTATCCTGATGTTAACATTTAGGGTCTGGAGCAGCCACGGGCCAGAGCATGCTGGCAGGGCAGAGACTCGGTGTCACAAAAGTCTTCATTAGCATTGACTTTTGGCAGGTGTTGCTGTCAGATTCGGAGAAGGCAATGGCACCCACTCCAGCACTCTTGCCTGGAAAATCCCATGGACGGAGAAGCCTGGTAGGCTGCAGTCCATGGGGTCGCTAGGAGTCGGACATGACTGAGCGACTTCACTTTCACTTTTCACTTTCATGCATTGGAGAAGGAAATGGCAACCCACTCTAGTGTTCTTGCTTGGAGAATCCCAGGGACGGGGGAGCCTGGTGAGCTGCTGTCTGTGGGGTCGCACAGAGTCGGACACGACTGAAGCGACTTAGCAGCAGCAGCAGCAGCAGCAGCTGTCAGATTCTTCTTCAGAAGATGAAGCAGGGGCCTCATCTAAGCTTTCAGACAGAATTCAGATGATGCCCAGAAGCTGCAGAAAGTTCTCATGCAAAATACCCCTGCCTGAGCCATGCTAATAGGTATTCCTTAGGGAAAAAAAAGATCAGGGGAGGAGAGGCTTTTCCTTGTTTTTGTCAAATAGGGAAACTCAGGATAAAAACAATCAGGATTTTTACACAGTATATTTATGTGAGTTGTGACTCTGGAGTGGGTGATGGCATGGGACACTTCTCCAGGGTAGTTCATTATAAGCCCTCATAACAACCTGATACACTAGTGTTCATGGCTGGTTTAGGAAAGTCTACAATTAACCATAGCAGCCTGATCTTGATTATGGTGACATTTTTATTCCTTGACATCTTGAGATCCAAATCAGTCTTTCCTCATTTTACACCCCTGACACAGTGCCTTTGGCCTAGAGCTGAAACCAGTCCTGGCTTGTCAAAGGAACTGACTGAAGCCAGATTGAGTGTTTTTTAATCAAAGGATGCCACACACAAGCTTTTAGAAACTTGACTCTCAGGAAGTCCTTAAATACTACATCCAAAACAAATTAAATGCCTCATGCTCTAGCTTCAGTCATGTATTTCTGGTTCTAACCTCAGTGGAAATTCAAAGCAGCTGATAACTATTATATAATCATTCTCATATATTTATTTACTGTTAGCAGATCATTCCTTAGCTGTTTCCTTTAGAATGATGAATTATCCTAGTTCCTTTTAAATCTGTCACCTTGAAACAAACATTTGTTTCATTTCTGGCAAATAAACTAACCCATGTCCTCTTGGTGGTAAAACTCTGTAAGGAATGTCACTGTTCAGAAATTTTCTATAAAACTTTTTGGAAGAAATTTGCATATTCCAGAAACACTTCCTTAGCTGTACTTAAACTTCAGTCCATTTGTGAAATGGCCACAAATTTCTGTGACTAACATTATTGTTCTTACTCCTAAGTTAGGATTGCCAGACAAAATACAAATGCTCACTTAAATCTGAATATCAGACAAATAGTGAATAGTATAGTATGTTTCATATATTAAAAAATTACTTAGTGCTTATCCAAAATTCAGATTTGACTAGTAACCCTGTAATTTTGTTTGCAGTATCTGGCAACCCTAATGAGATACTTTGAAAAGCACTCATGAAAACTGTGTTTTCACTTTAAAATGTAGCATACCTCTTTTCTGCCTATATCAGAAGCAGAAAACATTCCAGAATTCTTGAATTCTTGAATAATACCTCTTGTTGGCTCTAATGTTGATAATTGACAACTGATGTCAGTGTTTGAAAGAGTTTCTTACCTACCACAGTGGAAAGCTTAGGAATCATAAACGCAGCCATGACTGCGTAATCTTAGACAAGTTCCTTAATGGCTCTGAATGTCAGATCCTCAACCGTTAATGGGGATGATAATAACTACCTTATAGACCTGTGGCAAAGAGGACAGTAATATAAGTTTTGTAACAGGCCTGAAACAACACAGGGCGCTTCCTTCTGCAACATCCCACAAGTACTGGGGCCCTGACAAGATGTGGTAGGTATAGTCCTAGGCACCAGGGGATGAGAGTGAACTAGACAAGATCGCTGTCAGGTAATGAAGAAGCCAAGAAACAATGAAACAAGGGGAGTTTAAAAAATGGTGCTGCTAAGCCGCTTCAGTCGTGTCCGACTCTGTGCGACCCCAGAGACGGCAGCCCACCAGGCTCCCCCGTCCCTGGGATTCTCCAGGCAAGGACACTGGAGTGGGTTGCCATTTCCTTCTCAATGCATGAAAGTGAAAAGTCAAAGTGAAGTCACTCAGTCGTGTCTGACTCTTAGCGACCCCATGGACTGCAGCCCACCAGGCTCCTCTGCCTGTGGGATTTTCCAGGCAAGAGTACTGGAGTGGGGTGCCATTAATGGTGAGAGCTAGGCAAAGCACTGACTGGGTGACCTTGAAGTCATTAGATGGAGGCACACGGCTTGGAGTGGAGGTTGAGGGAGTGTCACCAGGGCTCCCCTGGGGTGGTAACACTGAGACTAAGAGAAAGAAGGAGCAGGCCTCGCAGAGACCTGTGGGCAGGGCATTAGAGGCAGGAGGAGTTCTGAGAGAAAAGGCAGAGAGAGCGTGTCTTGCTGGGAAAGTTAGGGGAGCACAGGGGTGGGAGTAAGAAACAAAGAGCAGGGCTAAAACATGAACAAGAAGCAGGTTTCTAGAACAGTGTTTCTCAAACTATCTGTGGTGAAGGGCAGTTTTTAAAAATTTTGCCCTACTTTTATAAAATACAATAAAAATTATCATGAAAATGAAATGAAGAAGGCCACATACAAAATACAAGCTAATATTTCTTAACTAGATTCAGAAGCATAAGAGCATATTTCATTAAGTGATATGAGAACAAGGATAACACTAAGAAATTTTAAAATGGTTACACATTCACTGACAGTGTGCACCTAGGCAATTAATACATACTGATCATTTAGCTTTGCCCACCAATCATACACATGAATGTGGAATCAAATGCTGTGTAACTTTCTTAGCCTCACTCTTGTAGGTGGGGTTTGGTGCAGGCACCACACTTTGCATAAGTGGTGAACTATTCTTCACTAGAAAGGCAGAAAGGCAGAGGTCAAAATGACTGTGATAAGAAGCCACAATTTAAGTGTTAGCCAGACAGAGAGTGCTCATAACGAAGATTTGGTTTTCACAGTCAGCTGTGAAGAAAATGGGACCCTCTTTATCCTAAACTTCCCAGAAGCTTAGATCTGAGCAGGGTGAGTTCATTATAAAAAATGTCCACATTGGCAAAATGTCCACATTCTTCCAAGGTTCCTACCATTTCCATAGCATCGGGTGGTGCCTCCCTTCAGTGGCATGCTGGATCTAAATGGGGAGACCAGATAAGTCAATTTTAGTCTAACTAATAGGAGGCTTGATAAAAGTTTCTTAATATTTCCAGGTCCTAGTTTTCTCATTCGTAAAAAACAGGACTAGCTAATATCTCCAGTACTTCTAAATTTGAAAATTTTATAAATCTCTGATTCCAGTTGAGTCTTTTCTCAACAGAATAAACTTTTCAGAATGAAAAGAACTTGCTAAATTAAAATCAGATTAATAAAAATAATTTTGACTATTTTTAATTGAAACAAAATGATTTAAATCAAATTAATCAAAGCTAGAATCAAAACAATAATTTTATTTTAGTGAGATGAAACTACTAGAAAATATCTGAATAGCTAAAATTTCTAATATTTACCATATTTTGTTTCTGAACTCGATTTGTTATCTTATTTGGAAAAGTCTCCAGCATACGCTGGTCAGGCTGTCTATAGGTTGAGAAGTTAGTATTCATTCACTTTCTAGCTTTTTTATTCTTATGCCATCATACTCTTCACCATGATTCAAACTTTAGGTTTATTCATTTCTATATACTCTGTGGTACCGTCAGTTAGTTCAGTTCAGTCACTCAGTCGTGTCCGACTCTTTGTGACCCCATGAACTGCAGCACGCCAGGCCTCCCTGTCCATCACCATCTCCCGGAGTTCACTCAAACTCACGTCCCGAGTCCGTGATGCCATCCAGCCATCTCATCCTCTGTCGTCCCCTTTTCCTCCTGCCCCCAATCCCTCCCTGTAGGGAGGTATCAAAAATAATAATTCACTCCTAGAATATTTTAAATGTAAATTTAGAAGTGATAAATAAAGCTGTTCTGGAAGCTATCCCTTCATCAATTAAATGTTTATTGAACACTTTATTAAATATCAGAATAATATAAAAACAAATGGTACCCAACCATGTCCATGAGAAGATTATGATTCATTTGGGGAGAAATTCAATGGGTTGTTGTGTTTGGTTGCTCAGTTGTGTCCAGTTCTTTTGCAACTCCATGGACTGTAGCCTGCCAGGCTCCTCGGTCCATGGGATTTTCTGGGCAAGAATACTGGGGTGAGTTGCCATTTCCTTCTCCAGGAAATCCTCCCGACCCAGGGATCTAACCCGTGTCTCCTGCTTGGCAGGCGGATTCTTTACCACTGAGCCACCAGTGAAGACTGAAGAAAGTACAAAGTGCTCTGAGAACCCAAGGGCTGTAAGGACTGGCGTCCTGGGAGAGTAAGACAGGCGGGTTTGGAGACATTAGGATGGGATCTTGAAGAATCACTAGAAATCTGTATTTCTATTTCTATCCAGAGGACACACTTATTCCCAGGGTGCAGGAGGGAGAAAGGTGAGTGCAGAAGGCAGGGCATTCTGTGAGGCATCTGGAAGCAACAGATATGTACTGCTAGCGTTGTATTTTGAAGGTCCTCTATCATGTTATCAAGTTTGGAAATTATTTTGTAATAAAGTATAATACATTTTAGAGGATTTAAATCGAAAAATAAGGAATAGAGTCCTTGAGAGCCAATAGTGTCTGGCATTTTACCAATTTTCCTTCCCTTAATCATGACCTCTCTTGGCTCACAAAATGAAGGAACTGACACTCAGAGAGGGTAGTTAACTTCCCCAAAGTAACAGAGCTAGTAAGTGGCAGAGCTGGCCTTTGAATCTAATTGTTTGACTTCAAAGTTCCAAAAACCAGCATTTTATCCTCAGCACCAGGCACCCAAAAGAGGCAGACATGTCCCTGGTGGGAAAAGCTCTCATCTGTCTTGTCTCTTGGGCCACCCAACTACCAATGCTGTCTACAAAATGTTCTCCCCCGGGGCAATTTCTGTGCGAGGGGATGGGAATTTACCTAACTTCAGAATGCAGAGCCCCTCCTTATCAACAATGGCCTCACGGGGTCTGCCTTCAGGCTTTTCATCCCGTTCAGGCAGGTCCGGCAGAGCAGTTCACAGGCGACAGGGACAAACTTAATTAAATTCAAGTGAGTGCTGTTGCGAAGACCTGACAGGCGCAGTTGTGTGGAGCTGAATAATTGAGTTGTGTGGAGGTTTTTTTTTTTTCCTTTGCCTTCTTGGTGGTAGGCTTTTTTTGGGGGTTTTGTTTTGTTTTCTTCGGGTTTCTAAAGATGACCCTGACACTTTTCATAAAGCTGTTTTCTAGTCGGAACGCCCTCCATCAAAGAGACACAGTCTGGTTGCCAGGCTACCGTGAGAAAAGAGAAGTCCAAAGTGACAATGCCGACCTTTCCGTGGAGTATCCAGGGTCCATACTTTTTAGTACAAAAGTACCTCCCATAGACCTCACAGCTAGAACCCCACAGTGTCACTACCTGAGCCCCAGACGGTTAGGACCGCACGGCGTTGCCTGACTAAGTTCACAGCGAGGATTGAAAAACAACCCATATCAAATCGGTAGTGAGGAAAAGAAGAGGTCATTTAGAGATTCGTTTCAAAAATATCACTCATTATAAGCACAGATGAAAGCAATTAAGGAGTATTTTCTCCATGCAGCCCTCTGGCACAGGGAAAGATGACGCCTGGTTGAGAAAGGCGGCAAACCTTTTGCAGCTGATTTGCTTACATGTTTCAGGGTAGATGGCTTGCAGTCAGTGTCTGGATTGTAGGAGACTTCCCTACCCCAGATTTTGGCTTTCAGGTTTTTTTTACATAATCTTTTTCTTTTCCTACTGGCTGTTTAAATATCACAAAGCTTACAACTCAGGGGCTCCTCAGCTCCTGCTTCCCATTGGTGAACAGTAATCATTTAGTCTTTATATTAATTTCTGGTATGAAATACTGATATAAATGGAAATGGATATTTGTAAAATTTCTGTTGTTCTTGACATGTGTCTTTGTAAATCAATATTTGAAAGCATTATGGACTGGTGGAAATTTTTAGTTTTTCATCACCATATAGGTTTTTATCCTAGTGGCTCAGAGGGTAAAGAATCTGCCAGTGATGCAGGAATCCTGGGTTCGATCCCTGGGTGGGGAAGATCCCATGGAGGCGGGCATGATAACCCATTCCAGTAATCTTGCCTGGAGAATTCCATGGACAGAGGAGTGTGGCAGGCTACACAGTTCACGAAAAGTCAGACACGACTGAGTGACTAACACTTTCATAGTTGTTTTAGATAGGGTTTTTGGCTTGAAATACTTGAATCTATTTCACTACAGTAGCCCATGCTGTCATCCAAAGTCATTTGAGTGTTTATAAATTAGATGTGCACAATATATTGAGTTTTCTTCTTTTCAAAGTATTTTGATGGTATGGAATTTGACAGATCATAAAATGCTACCTTTTACACAGAGAAATTTTAGATGATTTTATCTTCTCCAATTCCTATGATGTAGCTTAGGGTAAATATTATTATCTACATATTACATGTGATACAATGGAGCTTAAGTCACTATCCAAAATCATATCTTTCTTTGCCAAAACTATATTGTTTCTCAAAAGTCTCCTAATTCTTGTGCTAGAGCCGGTAAAAGGGGAAATTCTGACTCTCGGAGACTCCATTCCAGTCTCTGCTTTTTAATTTTCATTTTTGTAGTGGTTTTAGAAAAGTTCCTTCTCTCCTTCTCTGGATCTCTGAAGTTCTTTGGTTTTTAGGACAACTCTAAAGTAACACAAGATATGGTCACTGCTGGCCAAGGATAAATTCTTTAATTCTGTGGTCTTCTGTCTTCAGTCAGTGAATATTCTGTAGAGTTTTAAATCAAAAAGTGGTAAATTGCTTCATTTTCAACTCTATCAAAGATATTGTGGTGGAAATCCTCTGAAATGTATAGATGAAATAACTAAAGCACCCACTAGGTGCTTAATTTAACAAGATAGCTGATGAGCATCTAATGTATGTAAAACATCATTCTAAAAGATGGAATTCTAGCAGTAAGCAAAGAAATCACCTGCCCTCATAGGTCGATTTCAAACAAACATGTGAGGTCAGGGCTCCAAGAGTGACACAGTAATAGTCCGTGGATGGTGTTGGCGGATTTTTTAAAATGTCTGTAAGTGATTCTGATTGGAGAAGGAAATGGCAACCCACTCCAGGATTCTTGCCTGGGAAACTCCATGGACAGAGGAGCCTGGTGGGCCACAGTCGTACAGGGTCGCAAAAGAGTCAGACACGACTTACCAACTAAATAACAGCAACAACAAAGGTGATGCTGGTGTGTTACCGTTTGTATTTGGAGTGTGGTGCAAGGCTTTCCCCTCATACTAGGACTTTACTTTATTTAAAATGGTATGCAGAGTTTGGGGATATAAATATAAACATTTATTTTATGAATGTCAATCAAAAAACATTGTTCTGAGAAATTCATATAATCTATGAAGTTTGGATGTAAAGACCAGTAGGCAGTCTTCTGGGAAAATTGTAACTAAGAAGATGTTTTGTGGAAAATGTACATATTTGAAACAGGGAATTTAATCCCTGGAACTGGTTAAACAGATCAGGAAGGAGCCGAGAAGCCAAACAGAGGTCACTGAGGCAGAGATTAGCGACAAGAAGCTGTGGAAGCCCTGGCTGAAAGGGAAAAGCAGAAGGTGCAAGGGAGCCAGGGCCACATAGCAGAAGCTGGAACCAGGCTGGCTCAGCCTAGCAGGAGCTGGAGACCCGAGTCGAGAGGCAGCTGACAGCAAGAGGAGCGAGGGATCTTCTCTTTCTCCCTTCTTCCCATCTGCCGTGATTCCACTAGTGCCTTTCACTGGTCGAACTCAAGCAAATGAGTTAACAAGGGAATGTGAGAAAAACAGGCGTAAGGAGAGCAGACAAAGAGAAGAAATGAGTCTGACGGATACTGACCCAAGACCGGCACCTTTCATGACTTCTTTGTTCAGGGAAGGCTCTGGAACCAAATTGCTTGGACTCAAATCCTGGCTTTACTACTAATTCTGTGTGTAACCTTGGGTAAATTATTTAATCTAAGTCTCATCTTCCCCATCTATAAAATAAGGACCATGTAGGAATGCCATTATACACGTTGTAAGGCTGTGGTGAAGATGAAATAATGTATTTAGCATGTTATTATTATCATTATTACTGTATAAAACATTGTACTAGGTGTCATGAGAAATGTTAACAAAGCCATCACCATCCCCAAAGTCATGTGTAATCTACTTGAAGAAGAAAATACATTGCTAAATAACATAAGGGAATGTTATCCCCATACAGAGGGGGAGTGAATGTTGCACACAGTTGTACTGTGTTTTATTGTGTTTCACAGACGTTGCAGTTTTTGCAAATTGAAGTATTGTGGCAACCCTACATGGTCAGATGATGATCAGAATTGTTTAACAATAAAGTATTTTTTAAATTAAGGTATGTACATTTGGGGGCCTTTTTAAAGACATAATGCTATTGCACATTTACTAGAGCACACCATACTATAAATATAACTTGCATGCACTAGGAGATAAAAAAAATTCATATGTTCTGCTTTATTGCAATGCTTGCTTCATTGTGGCGATCTAGAACTAAGGCCACAATATCCGCAAGGCATGCCCTGTGTCAGCCAAGAATGGAACCACTCTATTCAGCTTCCAAGTTGCAAACTGAAAGGGATGGTACTGTGTGAGATTACTTTTAAGTCCTTGCAGTATGATTAATGTTCAAATGTACTATCTAGATTTGTGGGCAAGAGAGCAGTTTTTTTTTATATTTATTTATTTCTGGACTTAAAAAGTAATAATATTCATTGTACAGAATTACAATGATATAGAGCAATACGAAGAAGAAAACGACAATTAGTGGTAAATTTAACTTTAGGAGATGGTCACATATATTGGACATATTTTCTACCAGTCCTCTTTAAATAAGTGTATTTAATGTATGTATATGTTATTTCACTTATAAAACTTAAAACATAATTATATATAGCTATAGAGTAATGGCCCCAGGTGGCTCAGTAGTAAAGAATCCACCTACTAATGCAGGAGACACAGGAGACATGGGTTCAATCCCTGGGTCAGGAAGATACCCTGGAGTAGGAAATGGCAACCTGCTCCAGTATTTTTGCCTGGAAAATTCCATGGACAATGGAGCCTGGCGGGCTACAGTCCATGGTGTCACAAAGAGTCCAATATGACTGAGTGACTGAGCATGCACACATACAGTGATACCTTTTCCATTATCACATTGGAAGGATTTCCATATATTATTAAATATAATTTACAAAAATAATATTTATCTATATAATGTTGCATATTATATCTGAACCTTATTTTATCTATTTTCTTATATTTGGACCTTTGAGGAAATTTGTTCACAGTTAACTGTAGTGGTGAAGTGGTGTCACTCTAAACCAGGAAAGTCAAGCTCAAATGCCTGCAGGACCAGGTCAAGTCTCTACAAAACCGTTAAGCCTGAGACAATATGGAGTCATGAGGTCTGTGGTAGATACTGGAGAATGCATGCCCTGTGGAAGTGTATTAAAACCACAACCACCAAAGCAGCAATAGCAATAGAAGAAGAATTGGACATTGTTGCTAGTTTGACTACTTCTGGACATTTATTAACATTTTCCAGAAAAGTAAAATACCTGCAGGAGATTGAATGCTTGGCTCCAGTCTTCCTCCTTCACTAAATCCACGACCCTGTGGTGGTCTCATTTAGATGGAGCATATGTCTTTGCTCTTTGGCTCACAGTAAGTCTTGTGATTCGCTTTGCTCCATGCTCTGTGCTGAGCCTGAGTCCTGAGGTTGCCCTTCTGTACCTCTCCCTTTATTATGAGAAAATCTTGCTCTGGCCAGCACATTTTAGGAGAAGAATGAGATGTATGTTAGAGGAGACCACACCAACAGGAATTTCAATATGGAGCAGAGCCATCCTTGCTGCCCCAGAAACATGTAAGTGAGAAATAAATGCTTATTTTTGAAAGCCACTGCAATCTTAAAGGTGTTTGATATACAGTGATAGTCAAGCGATACAATATCAATTTTTTCCATGGGAAAAGTATAAATTCACGTTCCCATAGCATTATATGAGGTAAAAGTAGCTCATGGCTTGATTTTGCATTCATTAAAATTTCACTTTTAATTTCACAGCTTTTTAATCATTTATATTTCTCCTTTTGATCATATCCTTTGACAATTTTTCTACCATATCTTTATTTATTTGTAAGAGCTCCTTACATTATATATTAGACATCCAAGGCTTTATTCATTTATTCAGCAAATCTATGTGTCAGGCACTGTTCTTAATCTGTAATCCTTGTTAACATTTTTTTCTGCAAAGTTCTATTTGCCTTTTAATTTTAGTCTGAGATTATTTTTACCACATATGATCAAATTTTTGCTTCCCTGTTTTTCTTTCCCCTTGTCTTTAATGCTTAGGAATCAGATTTCCGATCTTGATGTTTCACTCTGCTGATTTTGCAGTTCTTCTGTCTGTGACATTCAGCCTTTCTTCCTCCTGCTCTGCCTGGTTCTCCCTTCCTTATGCCTGTTTTCTTACGCTTTCTGATTTTCTCACTTTCTAATACCTTTTTCTCCTGTAACTCTAAATATTGTTGTTGTTCAGTCGCCAAGTTGTGTCTGACTCTTCGTGACCCCATGGATGATTCCACACCTAATTACAGAGGCAAAGCGTGTGCTCAGGTGCTCAGTTGTGTCTGACTCTTTGTGACCCCATGGACTGTATCCCTCCAGGCTCCTCTGTCCTGTCCATGGGATTTTCCAGGCAAGAATACTGGATTAGGTTGCCATTTCCTTCTCCAGGGGATCTTCCTGACCCTTGGATCAAACCCACATCTCTTGAGTTTCCTACACTGGCAGGCGGATTCTTTACTACTGCACCACTTGGGAAACCCCTCCCTATTTATATATGACTCTAAGTATCAGTTCAGTTCAGTTCACTTTAGTTGCTCAGTCATGTCCGACTCTTTGCGACCCCATGAATCGCAGCACGCCAGGCCTCCCTGTCCATCACCAACTCCTGGAGTTCACTCAGACTCACATCCATCAAGTCAGTGATGCCATCCAGCCATCTCATCCTCTGTCGTCCCCTTCTCCTCCTGCCCCCAATCCCTCCCAGCATCAGAGTCTTTTCCAATGAGTCAACTCTTCACATGAGGTGGCCAAAGTACTGGAGTTTCAGCTTTAGCATCATTCCCTCCAAAGAAATCCCAGGGCTGATCTCCTTCAGAATGGACTGGTTGGATCTCCTTGCAGTCCAAGGGACTCTCAAGAGTCTTCTCCAGCACCACAGATTGAAAGCATCAATTCTTTGGTGCTCAGCTTTCTTCACAGTCTAACTCTCACATCCATACATGACCACTGGAAAAACCATAGCCTTGACTAGACAGACCTTTGTTGGCAAAGTATAGTCATATATAAAAATGGAGGGTTTTTTTTTAAGTCAAAAAAATAATTTATTGCATTTATTTATAGAAAGCAATTAAAAAATTTAAATGACACTAAAATATTATCATAAAACATGACACTTATAGGAATACATTTAACAAAAGATGACTAAGACCTAACAAACACAAAACATTACTGTAAGAAATTAAAGGCAATTTAATAGATACCTATTTTATGTCCATAGATGGAAAGATTCAATATATTAAGATGTCTACTCTCCCTAAACTGATTTACACATTCATTGTAATACCAATCAAAATACCAGCAGGAGTTTTTGCACAAATTGACAGACTGATTTGAACATTTATAGGAAAATCTAAAGAACCTGGAGGTTAAATGGAGGTTATTTTAAAATATTTTAATATACTATTACAAATTTGGATTTTCTGTTCATACTGTATGAATACAGCAATTAACCATTACTTTTTAACACTATATTAAATTACTTTTAATTACTAATGGCTCTAAATTAATTATTTAGATGCATAAATCTCCTACTTGAGAAACATTCAGGGCTAAAGAACAATTCAATTCAATAAATACATAATTTCTATTATGCATTCAGTGACCCATGAGGACTTCATTAGAATACTGTAATAAACAATAAAATGAGAGTTGGAGGAAAGGAGTCTAATGTGACCACAGAAATAAATACAATACAATATAGAATATGGCAGTTGGCACAGAACAGATACAAAAGGTATGGCCTGGGAATTTAGAGAAGGGAGAAGTCACAATCAATTTGGGATGTGAAAGCTTTTGATGATGAAATCTATTTGAGATATACTTTGAAAAAGATGTCAATTATATCTGTTAATTTCATCAGCTCAAAAAGCATTTTCTTGTCTTCTGATATTTTCACCTTGATTTTCATCCAGAGATAAGCTATCTTCCATCTTTTCAGGCTATGTTGTTGGGTGAGGTTGACCCCATCCTTGTTTCACGATTTCCATGTGGGTCAAACTTGACCAATCAGGCAGCGATTAATACCTTGAAGGTATGTGATCTGATACAGTGGAAAGGCGGTGTTTAATTTGGGGGTTGCTGAACTTGGAGTTACAGAAGTTAAGTTACTACTCTCCAAGTTACTGCTGCTGCTGCTGCTAAGTCGCTTCAGTCGTGTCCGACTCTGTGCGACCCCATGGACTGCAGCCTACCAGGCTCCTCCATCCATGGGATTTTCCAGGCAAGAGTATTAGAGCAGATTGCCATTGCCTTCTCCCCTCCAAGTTACTACTCTCCTCAAAACTCAGTATGTATTTTACACTTCCTGCTCATCTCATGTTTTTTGTTGAAGTATAATTGATTCACAATGTTTTGTTAATTACTGCTGTATAGCAAAGTAACTCAGTTATACATACATTTTTTCATGTTCTTTTCTGTTATGCTTTTTTTTTTTTTTAGTTCTGTTATGCTTTATCACAGAATATTGAATATAGTTCCCTGTGCTGTATGGTAGGACCATGTTGCTCCAAGTTACTACATAGAGAGATTTTGAAAGTAAATTGAAACCAACGCAAAGGAAAGAAGAGGTGAGGGATGAAGAGAAACAAATGAACGGGGGCAGAGAGAGAAAAAAGAAAAAGGTAGGGAGGATGAGAATGAACTTCACATCGTGATAACATTATCCAAGCCTCCGTGTGCAACTGTTTCTCATATTAATATCTAGACTTTTCAGCTACACAGCCAGTAAAATGTGTTTTTGCTTATAGTTTCTTGAATTAGGTTTTAGTTATTCATTAATAAAAGAGTCCTAATGGGCAGGAATAGGGGACAGGAAGCTATATTAGAAGCAAACAGAATGAGCAGAGGCATGAACGTGGTAACAAGTAGGGGCATGATAGAGAACAGGCTTATGGATACAGAGGGGGAAGGAGAAGGTGGGACGAAGGGAGAGAGTACCATGGAAATATATACACTACCATATTTAACGTATATGCAGAGTACATCATGAGAAACACTGGGCTGGAAGAAGCACAAGCTGGAATCAAGATTGCCAGGAGAAACAGCAATAACCTCAGATATGCAGATGATACCATCCTTATGGCAGAAAGTGAAGAGGAACTATAAAGCCTCTTGATGAAAGTGAAAGTGGAGAGTGAAAAAGTTGGCTTAAAGCTCAACATTCAGAAAACTAAGATCATGGCATCTGGTCCCATCACTTCATGGGAAATAGATGGGGAAACAGTGGAAACAGTGTCAGACTTTATTTTTGGGGGCTCCAAAATCACTGCAGATGGTGGCTGCAGCCATGAAATTAAAAGACGCTTACTCCTTGGAAGAAAAGTTATGACCACCCTAGATAGCATATTGAAAAGCAGAGACATTACTTTGCCAACAAAGGTCCATCTAGTCAAGGCTATGGTTTTTCCAGTGGTCATGTATGGATGTGAGAGTTAGACTGTGAAGAAAGCTGAGCGCTGAAGAATTGATGCTTTTGAACTGTGGTGTTGGAGAAGACTCTTGGGAGTCCCTTGGACTGCAAGGAGATCCAACCAGTCCATTCTGAAGATCAGCCCTGGGATTTCTTTGGAAGGAATGATTCTAAGGCTGAAACTCCAGTACTTTGGCCACCTCATGCGAAGAGTTGACTCATTGGAAAAGACTCTGATGCTAGGAGGGATTGGAGGCAGGAGGAGAAGTGGACGACAGAGGATGAGATGGCTGGATGGCATCACTGACTCGATGGACGTGAGTCTGGGTGAACTCCAGGAGTTGGTGATGGACAGGGAGGCCTAGCGTGCTGCAATTCATGGGGTTGCAAAGAGTCACACATGACTGAGCGACTGAACTGATGTATAGATAGCCAGTGGGAACTTGCTGTATGATTCAGAGAGCTCTAACCAGTGCTCTGTGATAACCTAGAGGTGTGGGATGGGCTGGGAGTTGGGAGGGAGGTTCAAGAAGGAGGGGACATACATATACCTATGGCTGATTCATGTTGATGTATGGCAGAAACCAACACAAATCTCCTTCAGTTAAAAAGAAACAAATTTTTAAAAAATGAGGGCATGGTTAGGGAATAGCAATCATCTACTGTTGGGAAATTACAGTGGATTTAGCATGAAAATCCGAACAGTGTGTGACTATCTGAGCCATCACTGTCTAATAGAAACATAATTTGAACCACATACGCAATTATTAATTTCTATTACTCACTTAATAAAGGCAAAATTAATTTTAACAATGTCCTCTGACACAACACATCCATAGTATTACCATGTAAGCATATAATATATCCAGTTCAGTCACTCAGTTGTGTCTGAGTCTTTGCGATCCCATGAACCACAGCACACCAGGCCTCCCTGTCCATCACCAGCTCCTGGAGTCCACCCAAACCCATGTCCATTGATTTGGTGATGCCATCCAACCATCTCATCCTCTGTCATCCCTTTCTCCTCCTGCCCTCAATCTTTCCCAGCACTGGGGTCTTTTCAAATGAGTAAGCTCTTCACATCAGGTGGCCAAAGTATTGGAATTTCAGCTTCAACATCAGTCCTTCCAGTGAACACACAGGACTGATCTCCTTTAGAATGGACTGGTTGGATCTCCTTGCTGTCCAAGGGACTCTCAAGAGTTTTCTCCAACACCACAGTTCAAAAGCATCAATTCTTCTGTGCTCAGCTTTCTTTATAGTCCAACTCTCACATCCATACATGACCACTGGAAAAACCATAGCTTTTGGTTTATAGTCAATAAATACTATCTATCTATCTATCTATATATATATATATATGTAAAATCGTGAAGATATTTTATAATGTCTGGGTCTAGCCTCAAAACTCAGTATGTATTTACACTTCCAGTTCATCTCGCATTTTTTATTGAAGTATAATTGATTCACAATGTTGTGTTAATTACTGCTGTACAGCAAATAACTCAGTTACGCATGGATTCCTTTTCATGTTCTTTTCCATTATGCTCTGTCACAGGATATTGAATATAGCTCCCTGTGCTGTACAGTAGGACCGTGTTGCTTATCCATTCTATATATACCCATTTGCATCTGCTAATCCCAGACTCCCAGTCTATCCCTCTTCCACCACCAGTCTATTCTCTTATGTCCATACCTCTGTTTATGTTTCATAGATTAATTTGTGTCATATTTTAGATTTCACATATAAGTGATATCATATGGTATTTGTCATTCTCTTTCTGACTTCACTTAGTATGATAATCTCTAGTTGCATCATCTAACTTTTTAATAACCATGCTTCGGGCTCAATAGCCACAGGTGGTTAGTGGCTAGTGTGTTGAACTGCACAGGTCTTGTATTGAACTGCAGGTGTTTCGGTAATGGGGAGCCATTGATAGTTTTTGAGCCACCTATCACAGTACTCACATACTGTGTTGCTTTTCAACAGCTTAATGTGTTATGGTTTTCAAGATTATTTGGAGAAGAAAAAAACTGAAGGAGAAGGCTGTTTATTGTATTATGTAAACATTCCAGGCATAATTTTAAAAAGCTTAAACTAGAGTAATAGAAATTGGAGTGAAACAAAGAAATACTAAAGACCTCAGAGGTAAAAATATATAGAATCTGACTAATAGTTGATATAAGGGTGATAGAGATTTAAAAGATTAAAATAGCTAAGAATGACTTGTTTCCTAGCCAGAAAACTGAGAATGTTAAAAGGAATACTTTAGTGGTAAAAATGATGGCTTCCAATTTATAGATGCTGTTCAAGGTAGTTGTAGGACATCTAAGTAAGAATTCTCGTTAGGTAATTGAAGCTGTGAGCCTGTGGCTCAGAATATGGAGTAGGTAAAACGTACAGATCTGAGAGAAATATATATGACTGCTGGGGTCATGGGAGACAAAACAGTTAATGAAAATAGATTAAGCATAGTTAAGGGAATCACCTTGCTGAATGTTTATATGTCAGAAAAGAAAAGAAACTAGTTAAGAATGTGGAAAAGGTTAAGGTTGGATACATGGTAGAAAACATAATTCTTTCCTGGTGGCTCAGACTACAATGAGTCTGCTTGCAATGCAGGAGACCTGGGTTTGATCCCTGGGTCTGATCCCTGGGTCAGGAAGATCCCCTGGAATAAGAAATGGCAACCCGCTCCAGTATTCTTGCCTGGAGAATTCCATGGACAGAGGAGCCTGGGGGGCTACAGCCCATATGGGCTTGCAAAGAGTTGGACATGACTGAGCGACTAACACACACAGAAAACATAATATAAAATAGATGTCACAAAAATTAAAAAAAGGAAGTTTTAAAAAGGAATGTTTAGCAACTGCATATGAAGCAGAGACCCATAGGGATGAAAACACGAAGGGCTTTTATAAAAATAACTGGTTATGTGTCCTTGGCATATCATGAAGCATTGCTTCAACCTTCTCATCTGTATAAAGAGAGGGTGAATATATATGTCTGTCAAACTCCCTTTGGTGCTATCACCCTGATTAGGTTGGCAGGAATTCACAGGCAGCAAGGGAGTCAGACTTTAAAGCATTATGAAATGAGTAAATGATTATGAAGGGGAAATAGATATGAATATTATGTTAAAATATAATACCTTGAAAGAGAAAACAAATGAAGGGAAAATTCTTTTTCCTTAGGAAAAGATCTAAGTACATTTGTAGGCAGAAGG
This sequence comes from Bos indicus x Bos taurus, assembly GCF_003369695.1. Classification (NCBI taxonomy): domain Eukaryota; kingdom Metazoa; phylum Chordata; class Mammalia; order Artiodactyla; family Bovidae; genus Bos; species Bos indicus x Bos taurus. The sequence continues at coordinate 87,307,316 of NC_040081.1, read as the reverse complement.
TAAGAAACTTGTAGAAGTAAGAACAAAAGGGAAATACCAGAAGTATAATAAGTAGAGAAAGCTTGCTGTGGAGGAAAGAGGTGATTCAGATACACAGGTTTCCCCAACATTTACTGAATGCCTCCTCATCCCTAAGTACCACATGAGATGTTCTTACAGATGATATTCCATTTAATTCTCATTACAGCTCTGTAAGGGCAGAATTATTATTTATATCTTTTATAAAGGCCGTTGTGGTATTGCTGTTAAGACCATGAGTTTTGTAGTTAGACTTTCTAAGGCTCAAACCTCAGCATATCTAATTAGCTAGGAACACCTGAGCAAGTTTTTTACTTTTTCTTTCACTTGTCTTATCTGTAAAATAATTTCAATCTCATGGGGGTTTTGTAAGCACTAAAGAAATAATGTATCTGAAATCTTTAATTCCTGAGACTATTCTGCTGCAGCAGTTTTCAAGTGGGGTAGTTTTGTTCCCAAGTGGATATTTAGCAATGTCTGGAATCATTTTTGACAGGTGCATGCCACTGGCAGCTGGTGGGTGGAGACCAGAGATGCTGTTAAATGTGCTACAATGCACAGGATGGTGCCTCCCAACAAAGACTCATCTGACACATATGTCAATAGTGCCAAGGCTGAGAAACCCTGTTTTACAGATATTAGCTATTATTACTGCTGCTTACATAGAAGGAAATGAAGCATCCTAGAATTTAAGTAACATAGTAAAAATTACACAGTTAAAAAATGATAGAACCAAGTTTGAATCTGTTTTTCCCAAGTTTGAATCCAATTCAAGTGCACTTCCCACACTATATCACAATTGGCACCTAAAAGTAAATTTGTACCCATCATCCAGGTCTCGATTCCTTTCTGTCTTTTAGGGAAGAGGGTACATTGTGTATTTTTTCCAAGTTTATTGGGAAATAATTGATGTGCATCAATATATAAATTCAAGGTACAGTATGATGGTTTGATTTTGATTTATACACATTGTGAAATGATATTAAATCAGGTTGTAGTTTCTAATACCATTTTCTAGTAAAAGGAACCAAAGTTTTTTGGAGAAATAGCTGATTCCAGGGCTTGGGTAGGAGATGATCTTGGAATAACATATAGTGCCAAAAAAGTATGGAAATGCTGAAAAAACTAACCAAACAAACAAAAACACAGATACCAGTGATGGGAGTATGTCAAAGGGCACCAGATTCAACTGAAGAGCTCCTGATGGCAAGAATTGGAACAGTTTGAACAATGACATAATATAGTATTGGATTATAATCCAGAGGATAAAATAAATACCTGTGAGTCCATGAGGATATAAATAAATGATTATAAAGGAATAATTTGGGGAGAACAGACAAATCTCCCAAGCAGAAGAATTCCAAATGATTTATGTAACTACTCTCCCCCTCAAGAAGCAGGAGACTAACTCCCTACTTCTTAAGCATGGGATATGTCTAATGACTTCAGTCCAAAGAGAACAACCCAGAAAAAAATAACTTTACAGGAGAGAAACTTGAAGACACTACCTCAGTAAAGGATCAAGGCTAATATCAACAATAAAGTCATAGTGACAGCATGTACCCTTGATATAATGTGATGAAAAGTACTTTACCTCTGTGGTCTTCCTCCCCAAAATTCATAATCCCAGTGTGATCATTATCCATCTTAGAGATATTTTACAAAATTACAAGAGGAATCTAAGCAGATATGGCAACTAATTGTAATGTGGTATTCTGAATGTGATTCTAGGATAGAAAAGGGGCATCAGGTAAAAACAAACATATGAATAAAGTATAGACTTTAGTTAATAAAGTATTGGAAATTCCCTAGTGATCCAGTGGTTACTGCCAGAGCCCAGGTTTGATCGCTGGTTGGGGAACTAAATCCTTCAAGTTGTATGGCATGGACAAAAAAAGGAATAAGTTAATAAAGTGTCAATATTGGCTCATCAGTTGTGACAAATGTATTATACTATGGGCTTCTCTGGAGACTCAGTGACAAAGAATCTGCCTGCAATGCAGGAGATGTGGGTTTAATCCCTGGGTCAGGAAGATCCCCTGGAGGAGGAAATGGCAACCCACTCCAGTATTCTTGCCTGGAGAATCCCACGGATAGAGGAGCCTGGCAGGCTACAGTCTATGGGGTTGCAAAGAGTTGGACATGACTGAGTGACTCAGCATGCCTACGTGCAAGATGTTAATTACAGGAGAAACTGAATGGGGTTTATGGGAATTCTCTGTACTATCTTTGCAAATTTTCTGTAAATCATAAGCTACTGTAAAATAAGATGCTCATTTTAAAAAAAACAGCAATTTTTAAAAATTACTCTTAAAATAGAGATCTTATCTTTTTTTCCCTTCTTGTGGACAAAAGGCTAGGTCTGTTCAGTTTTTGAGGAGAAGAACTGAACTTACAGGAGAAGAAATGGCTTGAGTATTCTCAATAAAGTAGACATCAAGTGGGATATTCTGAAATATGACAGGTTTGGAGGAAATTGTGTTCTTGAAAATGATATGAAAGATTTGAAGTAGTAAATTCAATAGAAATTTTAGGGTGAATATCAGTAAGTACATTGTGTAAATTTTTTAAATTGTTTATGTGAAGAAGAATGTATTTAAATTGTTCATGGAACAAAATTTATTTCTGTGATAATTTAAAATAAGCATAATATTCATGTTGTTCAGATATTTATAGAGCCATTACATAGAACTCATGTAAATAGTAGGAATCAGCTGTTATAGAACCAGTCTCTAGATATACACTATTTAGAGCAAAGAAGATGCTTCTGTCAGAGAAGGCTGTTCAACAAATAATGTTCTTTGTCTATTCAATGTCTGTGGCTTGTTTCTGTTATTGAAAGGTCCTCAATTTTGTTAAGGGAGGCAATGAACCACCTAAAATAATTCAATATGCCAACATCCTTGAAACTAGAGCTGTCTATGGAATACAATTGTGGCCAATGAGGATTATAGTGAAAGTTGCTCAGTCATGTCTGACTCTTTGTGACCCCATGGACTATACAGTCTATGAAATTCTCCAGGCCAGAATACTGGAGTGAGTAGCCTTTCCCTTCTACAGGGATCTTCCCAACCCAGGGATCAAACCCAAGTCTCTTACAGAGAAAGTGAAAAATATTATCTTCATTGTTTCTCATTTTTCCTTCCTTTCTGTAACACCAATTCTAAACCCAGAGTGTAGGAATAATTCTGTGACTATGAGGGCATAATTGTAAGGCTGCAGCTCACACACTAAGGAGAGTAGGATAAAGAGATGGACAGCCAGATCTTAAAAATATTTTCGAGTGACTATGCTAGCCTGGGCATATTACTACCAGACTTCTAGTTATCTGAGGAAAATAGCTTCACTTAGTACTCTATGAAGTCAAAATCGATCCTTACTGATGCAGCTCCCTGAACTGATCCTGTTACTTAAAGAGTGAAAGAGAAAGGGAATATTGATTTAGCTCTTAATCAATCAATGGGATGGCTAATGGAGAAATATCAATTGCATCAAAAAGAATAAGATATTTGAGAATAAATCTAATGAAGGAGGTAAAAGACTTGTACTTGGAAAAGTAGGAGACACTGGTGAAATACATTGAAGATAAACACAAACAGATAAAAAGATAAACACAAACAGATAAAAAGATACATCACACTCATGGGCCAAAGAACTAAATAGACATTTCTCCAAAGAAGACATACAGATGGCTAACAAACACATGAAAAGATGCTCAACATCACTCATTATCAGAGAAATGCAAATCAAAACCACTATGAGGTACCATTTCACGCCAGTCAGAATGGCTGCGATCCATAAGTCTACAAGCAATAAATGCTGGAGAGGGTGTAGAGAAAAGGGAACTCTCTTACACTGTTGTGGGAATGCAAACTAGTACAGCCACTATGGAGAACAGTGTGGAGATTCCTTAAAAAACTGGAAATAGAACTGCCTTATGATCCAGAAATCCCACTGCTGGGCATACACACTGAGGAAACCAGAAGGGAAAGAGACACATGTACCCCAGTGTTCATTGCAGCACTGTTTATAATGGAAGCAACCTAGATGCCCATCAGCAGATGAATGGATAAGAAAGCTGTGGTACATATACACAATGATGAGATGGATGAAACTGGAACCTATTATACAGAGTGAAGTAAGCCAGAAAGAAAAACACCAATATAGTATACTAACGCATATATATGGAATTTAGAAAGATGGTAACAATAACCCTGTGTACGAGACAGCAAAAGAGACACCGATGTATAGATCAGTATTATGGACTCTGTGGGAGAGGGAGAGGGTGGGGAGATTTGGGAGAATGGCATTGAAACATGTATAATATCATGTATGAAACGAGTCGCCAGTCCAGGTTCGATGCAGGATACTGGATGCTTGGGGCTGGTGCACTCGGACAACCCAAAGGGAGGGTATGGGGAGGGAGGAGGGAGGAGGGTTCAGGATGGGGAACACAGGTATACCTGTGGCGGATTCATTTAGATATTTGGCAAAACTAATACAATATTGTAAAGTTTAAAAATAAAATAAAATTTAACAAATGTTAAAAAATCTTTAAAAAAATAGCTCAAAAAAAAAAAAAAGAAGAATTAATATTGTTAAGATGACTATTCTATCTGAGGCAATTTATAGATTCAGGACAATCCCTATCAAAATACCAATGGCATTTTTCACAAAACTAGAACTAATAATTCTAAAATTTGTATGGAAACAAAAGATCCTCTATAGCCAAGACAATCTTAAGAAAAAAGAACAAAAGAGGATATACCATGCCCCCTGATGTCAAACTATGCTACGAAGATACAGTAATCAAAACAGTATGGTACTTGCACAAAAGCAAACACATAGATGAATGGAATCAAACAGAGAGCCCAGAAATAAACCCATATGTATAAGCTCAATTAACCTGCAAAAAAGTAGGCAGCAGGGGGGTAGAGACAGACTCTTCACTAAATGGTGTTGGGAAAAGTGGACAACTACATGTAAAAAAATCAAACTGGATTACTTTTTCACAACATATACACAAACTCAAAATAGATTAAAGGCTTAAATGTATTAATAAGACCTGAAACCATAAAACTTCTGGAAGAAAACAGAGGCAATACACTCTGTGACATGAATCTTAGGAATATTTACTGTATATGTCTCCTTAGGCAAGGGGGAAGAAAGCAAAAATAAATGAATACATCAAACCGAAAAGGTTTTACACAGCAAAGGAAGCTATCAACAAAATAAAAACTCTGCCTGCTGAATGGCCAAAGATATTTGCAAATGGCATATCCAACAGGGGTTAATATCTAAAATATACAAAGAACTCATACAACTCAAAATAAAATAAAACAAAAAGGCTGATTAAAAAATAGCAGAAGACCTGAATAAACATTTTTTTCCAAAGAAGATAACAGATGGCTAACAGACGCATGAAAAGATGTTCAACATTGCTAATTATCAGGGAAATGCAAACCAAAACTACAATGAGATATCCTTTCATACCTGTCAGGATTGCTACTATAAAAAAGACCACAAATATTAAGCATTGGCCAGACATGGAGAAAAGGAAACCCCTGTGCACCACTGGTGAGAATGTAAATAGATGCAGCCACTGTGGAAAACGTTATTCAGTTCAGTTCATTTCAGTCACTCATTTGTGTCCGACTCTTTGCGACCCTGTGAATCACAGTACGCCAGGCCTCCCTGTCCATCACCAACTCCCAGAGTTTACCCAAAACTCATGTCCATTGAGTCGGTGATGCTATCCAGCCATCTCATCCTCTGTCATCCCCTTTTCCTCCTGCCCTCAATCCCTCCCAGCATCAGGGTCTTGGAGATTTCTGAAAAAAAAAAAAAAAAATTAAAAATAGGCTACCATATGATCCAGAATTTCTACTCCTAGGTATTTAGTCTATAGAAAAGGAAAACTCTGATTAGAAATGATTAATGTATGCCTGTGTTTATTGCAGCACTATTTACAATAGCTAAGATATGAAAGTAATTAAGTGACCATGGATAGATGAATGGATAAAAATGTGAGATACACACCCAGATACACAGTGCAGTATTACTCAGCCATAAAAAAGAATGAAATCTTGCCGTTTGGGACAGCATAGATGGACCTAGAAGGTACTATGCTAAGTAAAACAAGTCAGACAAGGAAATAATACTGTATGATTTCACTTATATGTGGAATCTAAGAACAAAACAAATGAACAAATGTAATCAAATAAAAATAGGGTCATGGATATAGAGAACAAAAAGTAGTTGGTAGAGGGGAGATGGGAGAGGGAGGAGAAAAGTGAGAGAAATTAAGAGGTACAAAATAAATGTCACAGTATGAAATGGGAAGCATGGGGAATACAGTCAATAATTATGCAATATCTTTGTATAGTAGCAGATGGCAACTAGAATTATTATGGTGATCATTTTGAAATGTTTGGAAATACTGAATCACTATTGTATGCACCAGGAAATAATATAGTGTAGTAGGTCAATTATACTTCAATAACAAATGAACAAAAAAATCTCATAGGAAAAAAGATCATAATTTGTGGCTACCAGAGGTGAGGGGATGGGTTTTGAATCCTCCTGCCAATGCAGGAACCACAGAAGACGAAGGTTTGATCCCTGGGTGAGGAAGATCCCCTGGAGAAGAAAATAGCAACCCACTCCAGTTTTCTTGCCAGGATAATCCCACAGACAAAAGGAGCCTGATGAGTTACCATCATTGAAGTCACAAAGAGTCAGACACAACTGAGAAACAGGGCAGGCATGCAGAAGGTGAGGGGACAGGGAGGGGGAGTTAGATGAAGGTAGTCAAAAGGTATAACATTTCCAGTTATAAGTATTAACGATGTAATGTCCAACATGATAAGATAATTAACCCTGCTCTACTTTATAAATGAAAGTTCATAAGAGAATAAATCCTGCAAGTGCCCATCAAAAAGACAAATATTTTTTCTGTTTCTTTAATGTTTATATGAAATGATGGATGGTCACTAAACCTATTGTTATAATCCTTTCATGATGTATGTAAGTCAAATCATTATGTTGTGTATCTTAAATTTATACAGTGCTGTACTTCAATAAAACTGGGGCAAAAAAAGTGAACCTCCAACATAGCCTACTCTTTATATTTAAAGTGAAAGAAATTTATTACACAAAATGAAATGGATTATTGTTAATCCATGGAGGAAATACATTCTCTCTGAACAAAATGGCTAAAGGAATCTCTGAAGTCCTGGAACAAAACTCTCTTTGCAGCTGTTTTAGAATATGCTGGAAGCTGGGGAAAATGTGAAGAGAGCAGCATAGACTTTTCTTCCACTCATGGACAAAAGTAAGTCTAGTACTTTCCCAGATGTCAAAGGACAAACTGACTCAGTTGCTAAGCACTGTTTTCAGAGACTTCATAATCAGAGGAAGAGATAAAACAGAAAGTATAGAACCATATTGTGGAATGTCAACAGAAGGCATTTTAATGTCAAAAACTGACAGAAAAGTTCTACATTAACAAAGAGTATTAGTTAATTATATAAGACTAATGATCATACTACTTGAAATAAAATTACCAATGAAATATAAAAGTAAGGAGTAACTTCATTAAATCTGATAACCCAGGAAGCAGTGATTTTTTTCCTCTCAGAGAAACTTTGAGGAATTTAGAGTTGCTTGAATAAACAGGATTGAAATAAAGAAATGGTGGATGGAACACATGATCCTCCACAGGTGAAGTACTGAGAGCAAATGCAGAAGACCTGGCAAAATCCATGTGAGCCACCAGCCCTTTCCCTTTTCCACCATCCAAGTCAGTGGAACAATGTGGATCCTATTACCGCTTCTGGGAAACACAACTGGTTCCAGGAGGTCATGGCAAGCAGAGGCGCCCAAAGTGGCATTTACTCCCTGCCTATTTGGCCCACTAGGTAAGGAATGGGGCTCTTCATTGGCTAACTTCTAACAGATGCAGCTGTGCCAGGCAAAGAATGGTGGTCCTCTGCCAGCTAATTCCTGGCCACTACTTGCTGTCTTTGGCTTCAGATACTTCCTATTTCTCCCCAGGCCACTGTACCTCTGAACTAGCAAGTATGATTACAGTAAATCTTAACTCTTCCTATGTGTGTGTTTTTATGCTAGAAAGAAAACCCACATAGTCCTTGATCAGCTTCTATTTGTGGGTAATGAGAGAATTTTTTTTGTTTCAGGTGTGTCTGAGGAGACAGAAAAATCATTAGGCACATCAGTTATTTTTAGGACAAAGGAAGGGGACTGCTCTGAAACATTAGAACTTACTCTAAGAAGTAAATTTTCAAACTTTGTTTACTCAGTCAGATTCTAGAATGTACCACATTATGTAACCAATATGGTCAGTAATGAAAAAGCCCAACTCAACTATCATTTAAAGGAGATTAAAAAAAAAAAGATGGCTATCAAATAAGAAACAGTGCAAGACCTCTTGAAGAAAAGTTTGCATATTTTAGTAAAGTAAATTTTGAGAGTTTGACATGTTCAATAAATTGTCCAAGAGCCCAAATAAAGCAAAACAGATTAAAATGATGAAAGAAAAGATGAAGTACAGACACATGAAAGAATTTCCATCTAAAATGGAACGGAAGACTCTGAAATGGAGAATCTCACACGTGCACCCTCCGAAGAATGGTACTTAAGAACTGAGAGACTGCCTTCCCATAAATGCTTCATTTACAAATGACTAAGGATTATCTCCTGACCAATGAACATCTGCTAAAAATCTCTGGCCATTCTCAAGCCAGTGAACTTACTTGGTCTCTGGCTGGACTTCTCTTTTTGCACTCCTTGCCCATAACAACAACCCATCCCAAACCCTCAAAAGACTTGTCTGTAGCTTGCCACAGCATGTATTTCCCAAATTGCTATTCCTTTTCTATTCTCGAATAAACTCAGTGTCTTGTAATTTGAGCTTGTCTCAGTTTATCTCTTCATTTGGGCTGACAGAAGGAAGGAATTCAATATGCCTATATTACTAAAAAAGAGAAAAAAAAGCCAAAGAAGTACTAATGTAAATATAAAAGAAGTTTTAATTGGATGAAGAAAGTCTGAGTCTGAAACTAAAATGGTTCCCTGAACACAAGGAAAAATAAATGAAAAGAGAGTGTAGGTTTAAAGAAAATAAGTTCAATTATTTCTAAGCAACTCATGAACAAAAGAGAAAGTTTACAGATAGTAAAGATAGTTGAGAGACTACACAGAAAATAAGAACAATGAAATTTAGTGTGTTAAAACTTACAGTAAAGGATCAAAGCCAATCTACAAAACACTAGCCTACGTGTCGTTTCTATTATTAAATACAAATGAATGAAAAGAAATGATTTCAAACCTCAAAACATTTGAAAATGAGTTGTAAAATTTAAGGAAAGCAGGAGAAAGAAACTAATACAATACATAAAAAAGTAATTGCAAATTAAAGATCTATAGACAATGTTAAAAGCTAGGACCTGGACCTTTTAAATACATCAAATATATAAAACATGCTGGTAAATCTAAATAACAACAAAAAGAATTAGCATGTTAAAATGAGATATCTATAAAAAAATTTTAATTAGCTATTATATAACTATATTGTGTGTATGTGTGTGTGTGTATGTGTTTGTGTGTGTATGTGCCCTCAGCTGTGTCTGACTCTTTGTGACTCATGGACTATAGTCAGCCAGGTTCCTTTGTCCATGGAACTTTCCAGGCAAGAATACTGAAGTAGGTTGCCATTTCCTACTCCAAGGGATCTTCCTGACCCAGGGATCAAACCCATGTCTCTTATGTCTCCTGCAATGTTAAAAAACTTAATGATATGTATTTTACAGAAAATATAAATTGATAAGATAGATTCTAAAAAAAATTAGAAAACCTCAAAAAACCTCCAAGCTGAGGAATAATTAAAAATTGTGTTATTTTTTTAAGGTTTCCATCTTGATAGTTTTACAGGTGAATTCTTCTAAACATTCAAAAAAAAGAAAATATAAAGAGCCTAGGAAAAGAAGAAAATTTTCTAACTCAGCTAATATAAACCTACTAGCAAAATCTTACAAAGTATAGAAATCTGCAGTTGTTTCTCAGTTAAGACAATGTAAACATTCTAAATATACAGCAAATGTAATACAACATGATTTTAATACAATAACACATCATGATTGAGTATGAACTATACTAGAAAATAAGAATGGCTTAAAGTCAAGAAATTAATAAAGCAGTGCATAGCAACCATTGGCCAAGGAAGAAAGGCTACATAAATATTTATTGGTCTTTGATGTGGGGTGGTGGGGAGAGGGCAACAAATGACTTTTATTATCTTACTTGCTACTCCTCCTATGAACCAACTGAGACGTAGGGAAAGGACTCAAACAAATGGAGATTAAAATACAGTCATCACTTCATATCCACCAGGGCCTCTCCCCACCTCCCACCCATGGATACCAAAATCTACTGATGCTCAAGTCCCTTTTATAAATGTCCTGTATTTGCTTAACCTATGCACATTCTCTCCTAAACTCTAAGTCATCTCCATATTACTTATAATACCTAATACAATGTGAATGTTATGTAAATAACATTTTGGATCCTGGACCCAATTCCAATATGTGTGTGTCAACAAGCAATTCTCAGATGAGAAATCAACTCAATTCTATCCAGAGACAGCATAGATTCTACAAGTAAAGGGTAGGACTGCCTCCACTTCAGGCACCAAACGCAAACCTGGGTTGTAACTGCTCCTGACCAACCAGCTTCAGATTTGAGGTTCTAACAACCCCTCCAATTCTAGATGCCAACCATAGGTCCAGGTTGTTACCTATACTTCTGAGCAACTGGTTATAGATCAGACATTCCCATGACCCCCTTATCATTTTGAATAATTTGCTAGACTGTTTCACAGAACTGTGGAAACATGTTTACTCGCTAGATTACCAATTTATAAGAGATTAAGAAAAGGTGGCAAGAATACACAGAGGAATTATACAAAAAAAGATCTTAATGACCAGAATAACCACGATGATGTGGTCACCTAAAGCCAGACATCCTGGAGTGTGAAGTAAAGTGGTCCTTAGGAAGTATTACATGAATAAATCTAGTGGAGGTGATGGAATTCTAGCTAAGTTATTTCAAATCCTAAAAAATGATGCTGTTAAAGTGCTGCAGTCAATATGCCAGCAAATTTGGAAAACCAGCAATGGCCACAGGACTGGTAAAGGTCAGTTTTAATTTCAATCCCCAAAAATGGCAGTGCCAAAGAATCTTCAAACTACCACATAATTGCACTCATTTCACATGCTAGCAAGATAATGCTCAAAATCCTTCAAGCTAGACTTCAATAGTACTTGCACTGAGAACTTCCAGATATACAAGCTGCATTTAGAAAAAGCAGAGGAAGCAGAGATCAAATTGCCACAATCTACTGGATCATAGAAAAAGAAAGGGAATTCCAGAAAAACATCTACTTCTGCTTTGTTGACTATGTTATAGCCTTTGACTGTGGACTGTGTAGATCACAACAAACTGTGGAAAATTCATAAACAGATGGGAATGCCAGACCACCTTACCCGTCTCCTGAGAAACCTGTATGCAGGACAAGAAGCAATAGTTAGAACAGGATATGGAACAACTGACCGCTTCCAAATTGGAGAGGAGTACATCATGGCTGTATTTTTTCATCCTGCTTCTTTCATTTATATGCAGAGCACATCACACGAAATGCCCAGCTGGATGAAGCACAAGCTAGAATGAAGATTGCCTGGAGAAATGTCAGCAATCTCAGATATGCAGGTGATACCACTCTAATGGAAGAAAGTAAAGAGGAATTAAAGAGCATCTTAATGAAGGTGAAAGAAGAGAGTGAAAAAACTTGCTTAAAATAAAACATTCAAAAAACAAAGATCATGACATCTAATCTCATCACTTCATGGCAAATGGATGGGTAAAAAGTGGAAATAGTGACAGATTTTATTTTCTTGGGCTCCAAAATGACAATGGACTGTGACGGCAGCCACTAAATTAAAAGATGCTTGCTCCTTGAAGGAAAGCTATGACAAACTTAGACAGTGTATTAAAAAAGCAGAGATATCACTTTGCAGACAAAGGTCTGTATAGTCAAATCTGTGTTTTTTCTAGTAGCCATGTATGGATGTGAGAGTTGGACCATAAAGAAGGCTGAGCACCGAGGAGTTGATGCTTTCGAACTTTGGTGCTAGAGAAGACTCTTGAGAGTCCCTTGGACTGCAAGGAGATCAAACTAGTCAATCCTAAAGGAAATAAACCCTGAATATTCATTGGAAGGACTGATGCTAAAGCTGAAGCTCCAATACTTTGGCCAGCTGATGTCAAGAGCCTACTCATTGGAAAAGCCCTGATGCTAGGAAAGACTGAGGGGAAGAAAAGGGGATGACAGAGGATAAAATGGTTGGATAGCATCACTGACTCTATGGACATGAATCTGAGCAAACTCGGAGATAGTGAAGGGCAGGGAAGCCTGACCTGCTGCAGACCATGGGGTAGCAAAGAGTTGGATACAGCTTAGTGACTGAACAACAACAATAACAAAGGCTATTAAAGGGTATACAGATCCACAGCCAGATGAAGGGTTTCATAGGGTGAGATCCCAAACAGAAGAACTTCTGTCGTCAAGGAGCTTATGGTTCAGCACTGTAGCATATGGAAATATTCTAATTCCCCAGCTTGGAAACTCTCTGAACCTTCTCCTTTGGGTTTTTTGGAGTCCTCATTACTTAAGCATGATTGATTAAATCATCAGTCAATGATGATTGATTGGCCAAGCAATCTAGCCCTTCTTTCCTCCCTGTAAATCAACCCTCTCTTCAAGATTGGTCTTCCTTGCCACCAGCTCACTTTCTGAGGTGTTTTCAAAAGCTACCTTAATTAAAATAAATCAGTTATGTGGAAAGGGACTTCTGAATAACACAACACTCATTTCACCTTTGTGGCTCTGAATCATTTTCAAGAACTGAGGACAAGAGACCAAATACAATAATAAAAGATGCACCCATTGCTCAGGAAATTTGGGATTCAAGAGCTGTGAGCCTGGAACTGTGGATAAAGACCAGATATATATGAGAAATATTTTGATCATCTGAGTGACCAAACATACATATTTCTTATAAATCACAATATTGCAGATAATACATAATCTGGATGTTTAACTATGGTAGCATTATAATTTTATTGTTCAGTCACTAAGTCATGTCCAACTCTTTGCGACCCCATGGACTGTAGCTTGCCAGGTTCCTCTGCCCATGAGATTTTCTAGGCAAGAGTACTGGCGTGAGTTGCCATTTCTGATCCAGGGATCAAACCCACGTCTTCTGCATTGGCAGACGGATTCCCTACCGTTGAGCCTCCAGGGAACCCACACAATGTTACACATATAAGTATGTAAAAGTAACAGTATAACACAAATATTACACAGTAAAATAGATAAAAGAATTGACTTTAAAGTCAAGTCAGCTTCCTTTCAAGATTCTGCCTCACTGGAAGGTTAGAGCTAGAATGGAAACAGTTCCATGACTGAGAGGGAACAGCATAGAGTACCATCCAGACCTAAAAAGATGGAGAAAGTCAGTTTGATTCAGATAAAATCTTAACAGTTTTCTTTAAATAATTATTTGTTCAGTTGTGTTGTCTTAGTGCAGCATGCAGGATCTTAGTTGAGGCATGCAGCTCCCTATTACGGTGCACTGACTCAGTTGTTCTGCAGCATGTGGGATCTTAGTTCCCTGACCAGGGATCAACCCCCCATCCACTTCATTGCAAGATGGATTCTTAATCACTGGACCACCAGGGAAGTCCCTTCCTGAGAGCTTTAATTTCTGAAGTCAATCGGTGCTGCATACTCAGGTACCTTTGTTGTTTACCAAATTAAGCAGCCTCTGGTTTGCATAGTTGCAAGAATTTTGTTTTATTTTGTTTTCCCCAGGCTTACTGAATCTAAAGGAGTTATATTCTCAGGGCATTTGTTAGAATATCAGTATAGAAAGTTTTACTTATATTAATGTAATAAATAGCTTTTCAGAAAACTTCCTAAGACGGTTCATTATTCATGCATGGCTGTTGTAATAGTGGGTTTTCTCTGATTAAAATAAGATTTCACTTTTCAAGTCTCTGACATGTATGGGAAAGTATTTAGCAATAGACACATATTTAATTTAATAAATTAAATATATACTGTTTTTAAAGGACAATCTATAATACTTGAAGAAGAGGAGTTTAGAATATGTTATTGAATTGGGCCTAGATGGGGTATTCTATGAAAAGCATTTTTATGAAGTGATAAGTAGATTTTTCATGGTTAAATGTTGATTATCTGCCAGTGATATTTTCAGCTTATCTTTGCTTATAGGAAATGGAAGTTTGTTTACGTATTTGTTTAGCTTCATGTACACATCACAATACAAAGTTTAAAGAAAAACACAGAGTGGAAAAGTGGAGAGTACCTTGGTTATCCATGTGATAATAGCTCCAAGTGAAAACTTTCACAGGTGAAAAGACCCTGTTATGGAAGTTCAGTTCTTCCTGGAAAAGAGTTGTTTTGTACCTGGGATTCTGAGCTGGAACTGATTCTTTCTACCAACTGGAATTTAAAGTGTCCCTCCCTCCGCCACAACAGGATGAAGGGGCCCCAGGCTAGAATGCACCAGGGCTAAGTTCCTAGACATCTCTCCCAGAAGGAAAACAATAGACTGCTGGCATTTTTTAAGTTGATAAGAAGGAGGAAACCACTGGAACTCAAGAGAAATTGGTTGGTAATGATTTTAAAGGTGGCCATGAACATTTGCAGTTGCAAAGCAGAACATCTTTCAGCAAAGAGGCTCTTGATAGAGGAAATGACTGGTCACTTTGAACAAGGAACAAAATTGGCTTGATTCACACAAATAATCAGCCAAGCTTGAAAAATTTGAGGAAGTAAATCCAGACCCAATTTAATGTTAAGGTAACAGCCGCTTAGCCACTCCAGAGAGTCTCACTAATTCCCTAGTTCAAGGCAAGAGCAGTTTATTCTATCGTTGTTTGTTTTTACATAACCACGAGGTAAAATACATTTGAACTTTCCCTTTCTGTCCGTTGTAGGGGTATGATTTCTCTCAATAATTTTTTTTCTCTAAATTTTGCAAAGTCTCAACTTAGAAACTTTCCTAAATATTGTTGTAACTATAGGTGGATACCATCTCCTTATTATAATCTCATGCCTGCAATGGACAAATGTAAGTTCACCAGGTATAATTTTGCAGCAATTGGGGTGTTCAAGAAATGTTACTTTGATTTAAATTTAGCTAAAACATATTTAGGGCTTCCCTACTAGCTCAGATGGTAAAGCATCTGCCTGCAATGCAGGAGACCCAGGTTCAATCCCTGGGTTGGGAAGATACCCTGGAGAAGGAAATGGCAACCCACTCCAGTATTCTTGCCTGGAGAATTTCATAGAGAGAGGAGCCTGGCAGGCTACCATCCGTGGGGTTGCAAAGAATCAGACACTACTGAGTGACTAACACACAAAAACATTTTTAAATCTCCAGATATCAAGGCTGGCAGGAAATTCAATCTCAGTTACTTGGTCCCTCACTTCCTGGAATTTCAAACTCACCAAAATGCAGAAGGTGATCCCTCTTGGTTTGGGCAGCACAGGTTACCTTTGTGATGCCCTGTGAACCAGGCTCTGTGGCATGGTGAGCCACCCACACGTGCTGGGTTTTAGCTTCTCCAGGCCCAGTTAGAGCCTCGCTAACTCTGTGGGCCGTAACTCCCCAGGCCTTATGGAAATGAGATAGCTCCATATCTCTGATTCTGTCTTTTTCACCAATTATGAGAAGTCACCCACGTCTGTCCCTTTAAGCTGGGGAAACAAAAACACAAAAGAAAAGCTGTATGTGGGACATTTCTTTTTCTTTTTGGTCTTTCCTCAAAGCAAAGAAACACAGAACTTGGTGTGTGTGGCAGGATTAGGGGTGGAGAGGATATAGTAAAAAGAATAGTGATAGAACAAAATAAAACAGGATGTGCTGCTTCACAGGTAGGTAACATCTTTTACAGAACATGCTCGTAACAGGACTTACCTGTATCCGCATGTTAATAATGAGAACACTTCATCTATTCTCATAGAAGATGAAAAAAAACAGCATTTTCTAGAGTGATCAAAGGGATTAATGGGACATTTATATACCCAGAAATAGGTTTAATGAGGCCCTATTCATATTCTTGCCTGGAGAATCCCATGGATGGAGGAGCCTAGTGGGCTACAGTCCACGGGGTCGCAAAGAGTCTGACACGACTGAGCAACTTCACTTTCACTTTCATTCTATGGATATAAGAGATTCGCAGGTATCAGGAATCTAAGAAATTCCATGGCTTCAAGTATACGCTAGAATATTAGAATTACTTAAAAGTGAGAGTTTGAAAGTCATTCAGTTGTGTCCAACTCTTTGGGACCCTGTGGACTATACAGTCCATGGAATTCTCTAGGCCAGAATACTGGAGTGGGTAGCCTATCCCTTCTCCAGGGGATCTTCTGGACCCAGGAACCGAACCAGGGTCTCCTGCATTGCAAGCAGATTCTTTACCAACTGAGCTATCAGAGAAGCCCAAAAGTACTTAAGACTTACTCTTATAAGTAATGAATCTAAGAGTAAGAGTAATTGAAATCCCTCAAATCACTGCAGATGGTAACTGCAACCACAAAATTAAAAGATGCTTGCTCCTTGGAAGAAAAGCTGTGACCAACCTAGACAGCATATTAAAAAGCAGAGACATTACTTTGCCGACAAAGGTCTGTCTAATCAAAGCTATGGTTTTTCCAGTGGTCACGTATGGATGTGACAGTAGGATCATAAAGAAGGCTGAATGCCAAAGAATCGATGCTTTTGAACTGTGGTGTTGGAGAAGACTCTTGAGAGTCCCATGGACTGCAAGGAGATCCAACCAGTCCATCCTAAAGGAGATCAGTCCTGAATATTGGAAGGACTGATGCTAAAGCTGAAGCTCAATATTTTGGCCACCTAATGTGAAAAGCCGATTCATTGGAAAAGACCCTGATGCCGGAAAAATTGAAGGCACAAGAAGGGGACAACAGAGGAAGAGATGATTGGATGATATCACTGACTCAATGGACATGAGTTTGAGCAAGCTCTGGGGGATTGTGAAGGACAGGGAAGCCTGGGGTGCTGCAGTCCATGGGGTCGCAGAGAGTCGGACACAACTGAGCGACTGAACAAAAACAACTACAGTCCTAAAGAGCGCCTTGCAGTTAGTCTTTCAATATCAGCATCAACTAAGTCTTTCATCTTCATTTTCCTAAAGATGAATGATCTCAGACAGTTCCCTGAATTCTGATGCGCATTTTGGGTAAAGTGCTAATGGAGAGCTCCTCGTGAGCATTTCCGCATGCTTGGTCGTAGGCAGTTCAGATGTGTAGCACTGCAAAAGGAAATGTTGGTCCCGAGTTCCCGTGGGCGCCAAACATTTCTGAGCAGCATCATAGACTGTGGACTGTGATTTTTTTTAAATTAATAATTAACCTTCCTTAAACTGGTTTTATTTAATGTGCTTGCTGTGTAAGAAAGCACATGATTCTTGAGTAAAAGGACATTTAATTTTCTAATCAAAGCCACAGAGATGCTTTCTTGCATTTATTTCTACCCAGTTTTGAATTATATGTTGATTGTGTGTAATTGATGTTTAGTAAGGAATAGGGGACAAAATTAGATGCTATTCTAAATAGCTCCTGCCTGGTTTTAATGTCAAATGGCTTCAATTTTCTGTAATTATCTATGAATAGTAAGTCCTAGGGTCTGTCAATTCAGTGTTTTCTGAAGAACAGGCATGTCACCATCACTGGGGAACTTGTTAAAACTGACCCAGCCCAAACTTACTGAATCAGAATCTGCATTTATTAGGTACATAAAAGTTTAAACAGCATGTCTTTGGACACAGTTTAGACTGAATTATTTGTGAAACTTTGGAAAACTATGGATGCCAAATTTCCATAGTAGATCTACTGAATTAGAATAACTGGAGTTGCATGCAACATGCATTTTTTTAAAAAAACCTCACAGGTCAAATTTGTTTGTACTTCTAACATTTCTTGTAATAGTGGGAATAAAACTACAATAGTAAATGGAACCATGCTTTCAGCATGAATTGTCATCAACAGGTATTCAGTTCAAGTGGTGCAAATTTTTTTTTAATTAAGGCAACAGATTTGAGGATTAGCTAGAGTTTATAGATTCTTATGAATTAACAATTTGAATAATTGGAAAATAAATTGGGGAATAAATATTTTTTATACTTTTTTCCTAATGTGTACAAAGCATTAAAATGTCATTAGAATATTTGATTCTGTGTTGTTACATTTATGGCAAAAGTTTTTTCTGGGATGGTATATGACTACTAAAATGATTGTGTAATTTCACATTTGAACTGTCTCTAGTAAGCATTTATGGGCTTCCCAGGTGGCACTAGTGGTAAAGAGCCCATCTGGCAATGCAGGAGACATAAGAGATGGGGAGATGATCCCTGGGTCAGGAAGATCCCCTGGAGAAGGAAATGGCAACCCACTCTAGTATTCTTGCCTGGAGAATTCCGTGTACAGAGGAGCCTTGTGAGCTCCAGTCCATGGGGTCGTAAAGAGCTGTACACAACTAAGGGACTAACACTGGGGCTCAGAGGTAAGGAATCCACTTGCAATGCAGGAGATGTAATTTAGATCCCTGGGTCAGGAAAATACTCTGGAGAAGGAAATGGCAAACTTGCCTGAGAAATCCCAGACAGAAGAGCCTGCAGGCTTAGTCCATGGGGTCACAAAGAGTCAGACATGACTGATGCGAGTTAGCATAACATCATAGATAGTAAGAATTTATTATTGGAATTTTCCAGAATAGTGGTAACTTCTGGGTTCTTGCTTTGTTTAGTGTGAAAATAACAGAATAAGGACCCTAGATATAAATTTTAGTGAATTTTTTTTTTCTGTCTTAAAAAAGTGAGCTTTTGTAATAATAGCAGCCAAATAAGAGCAGTAACAATTTCTAGCTTGATTACTCTGGTTTTTCATCTGGTAAAATCTATTTGAATAAAAACGCAAAAATTTCAGACCAAAGTTCAGGTTCAGTTTTGTTTTGATTCATAAAAAGCTAGATTCTAAGATTGTGTGTTGTGTTTTTTTAAGGAGAGACAGTTTAGGATTGTTGATAATCATTTTTTATTTGCTTTGGTGTATTGTTTTATTTTGCCCCTTTTCTCTGTGCAAATTATTTCTAATTTATTCTGGAACATTAATTGATACTTTGATGAATACACATGATACCCTGAGAACTAAAGAATTGATTTTATTGAAAAGTTTTACGAGGTAAAATTGGGGATGATTTTTGGCGACTCAGTGGAATACAAAATTTGTTTGTTCTTTCTCTTCAAAAAAAAACGAGACAAAACCCTCATAAACATTTTGTGAAGACCTCCAGCCAATGGATAAATAATATGAGGTTTCAAAAAATTGGTAATAAAATATAAACTCTCCCTGTTAGTTTAAACTGTAAAGATGTGCAAAATATATTGTGCCTCACAATATAGCAGAATTGTAGTTTTCTGTGTAGTCATTGGATTAAATACCCAGAAGACTTCTGACTCTCTGCTTTCAGACAGCATGGAAAAAGTGGAGTATCCTAATCTCAAAAATCTAATCAATTTTACTACAGAAATTGCTTTGTTAACTAATGGTAATAAGTCTTAAGTAGAAGGGTTCTCTCAAATGTAATTTTAATATAGTTTTGCCCCCATGGAAACCCTTTTCATCTTGCTTTGATTCTAGTGTAAATGTAGAACACTTAAGTAAATTTCTGACTGGAAGATAATCTACATTCTCCGCTTATAAGAGAACCTAATTTATGAGCAGTAACTGCTAATTTGCTGAGTCTCTCCCTCAGTAAATCCTATTGAGCCTCATTGAAAATGGTGAATCCTATTCTAATATTTTAAAATGGTAATTAATTCACAGTACAAAGGGTATTATGAGGTACCTCCCAAATGTTTTGTAGCATTGAATTGACAGTTATTAAAAAAAAAAAAAGCACAATTCTGAAGTCAACAAATTTGATCGCACTTCAAAATAAGTGTTGGTATAATTAGTAGGAGTCAGTTAACTAAGTTTATTGTACATTTATGGAATGGTCTGCTACATGAAAAGCACTATGCCACATCTCTGATTTTGAATGTCTGTCTCTCCATGAGAATACATCAACTCTATTCAAAAATTTTACATACTCATCTGTTTTATCTCAAATTCTACTATTTTAGAATTCCTTGAGCTACCAAGAGGAAGACCATGGAATCAGTGCAAAGTAATCTGATAATTCTGAAGGCTTCTCTAATAAGAATAGCTATAACTATTAAGTCATGTCATTGCCAAATTGTAATTTATAGGGGAAATGTATATTTGGTCCTCTCACATATATTTGGTTCTCATCCATAGTTCCTGGCTTAAAGCTTTCAAAACCCTTGGGATTTTCTGAGCAAAAGGAGCAATGAAATAATATTTAGTCTCTTGTACTTAGTTCCTCAGAACACTTCTGGAAAGGTGACTTTTTGATCCCGTCCAAAGGTGGGGGTTATTAGAGAGGAACTTTCAGTCTAGCTTGCTCCACCTGTGGAAGTGGAGGAGAAGGCCTGGAGGTTGAATCTATCACCGATGGCCAATGATCAACCATGCCCATGTAATGAAGTTTCTAGGGTTTGGAGAGCTTCTGAGTTGGTAAACATGTGGATAATGGGGAAAGCGGTGGGTCTGAGGAGGGCTTGGAGGCTCTGCCCTTTTTCTGTGTTTTCTCCTAGGATCTCTTCATCTGGCTATTGATTCCTGTATTTTAGTATCCTTTTTATAAAAAATTGGTAATCCAGTGAGTCAACAGGTTTTTCTGAGTTCTCTGAGCCATTCTAGCAAATTATTCAAACCTGAGAAGTGGTGGGAACCTCTTGATTTATAGCAAGTCAGTCAGAGGTACGTATAATAAATAACCTGCATTTGGGACTGGCATACTGAGTTGGAGGGGGTCATAGTTACCTCCAGGAGAAGGAGATGGCACCCCACTCCAGTACTCTTGCCTGGAAAATCCCATGGACGGAGGAGCCTGGTGGGCTGCAGTCCATGGGGTCGCTAAGAGTCAGACACTACTGAGCGACTTCACTTTCACTTTTCACTTTCATGCATTGGAGAAGGAAATGGCAACCCACTCCAGTGTTCTTTCTTGGAGAATCCCAGGGATGGGGGAGCCTGGTGGGCTGCCGTCTATAGGGTCACACAGAGTCGGACACGACTGAAGCGACTTAGCAGCAGCATAGTTACCTCCAGTTTTAGCCCATCAGTTAGAAGCACAGGTAACAATCTGGGCTTCCCTTTGGTGTCTGAAGTGGAGAAGAGTACAGTAAGACTGAGCTCTTTACCTGAGGAATCTGATGCAACCTTGAGATGTATAGCGTCAGAATCGAACTGAATTCTTGGACAGCCTGCTGGTGCCCTGGAATTGCTTGTTGATGTGGGGAGGCCTCCAAACACAAGCAAGTTGGAATTGGGTCCATGAACCCTTTTGGAATCATATCAAGGAACATTTGGAAGAATTTTAAATTTTAATTTCTCCCTTACTTCTGTTTAAACCCCATTTTCTATTATCATTCAGAATTTCCAAGCACAAATATTCCACAGACTTGAGGAAAAAGAGGAAAATTATAAAAACAATGGAGGGTAGACAAAGTTATCTGTTTATATTAGTTGAGTATAAACAGTTAAACATGTTAATTGATAAGCCAAACTTTAACAAGGAAAGAGGCTAATTATGGTGACAAAGATAAGGATGAAATGAATATTTTTAAATCAAGAAAAATAAGGAAAACCAAGACAAATGATAAATATTTTTTCTTTACGTTTTGTCCCATAGTGAAATTATTTTTCTAAAAGCAAATGATTGAATAAAAATCCCAAAGTCCCAATTTACCCTTGTAAGATACTGATTTTCCTCTGTAGGAAAAGGCTGTGGAAACAACATTGTCTCAACTGCTAGCCAAAGCACGAACTAGATTACCTAGTAGGGCTTTTCCATTTCTAATTTCTAGACCCTTATATTCATAAATTTTCTTGTTTAATTTTTGTGCTGTCAATGGGAGTCCCAAAACTCTGGTAAAAAAAAAAAAGTCCAAAATGAAAACTGCTTATTCTCTGATAGTAAGGGGAAAAGAAAACCTATTCATTTCACTCTGTTAAGTTAGTTATTGTTCATCACTCAGTCACGCCTGACTCTTTGCAACCCCCTGGACTGTAGCTCACCAGGCTCCTCTGACCATGGGATTCTCTAGGCAAGAATACTGGAGTGGGTTGCCATTTCCCTTCTTCAGGGGATCTTTCCCAGGCAGGGATCAAACTCAAGTCTTCTGCACTGTAGGCAGATTCTTTACCATCTGAGCCACCAGAGAAACTCCTGTTAAGCAGATACAGTAAATATTCACTCCCTCATTCATACAACAAATATTTGAGTGTCTGGTGTGTGCCAGGCTCTATTTTATATGTATGAAATGTTAGCATCTTAATTCCTAATCAATCTAATGCCATGATTAAAGAAATAATAATATTAAGAGTAATGTCTAAAGCTCAACATTCAGAAAACTAAGATCATGGCATCTGGTCCCATCACTTCATGGGAAATAGATGGGGAAACAGTGGAAACAGTGTCAGACTTTATTTTGGGGAGCTCCAAAATCACTGCAGATGGTGACTGCAGCCATGAAATTAAAAGACGCTTACTCCTTGGAAGGAAAGTTATGACCAACCTAGATAGCATATTCAAAAGCAGAGACATTACTTTGCCCACAAAGGTCTGTCTAGTCAAGGCTATGGTTTTTCCAGTGGTCGTGTATGGATGTGAAAGTTTGACTGTGAAGAAAGCTGAGCGCCGAAGAATTGATGCTTTTGAACTGTGGTGTTGGAAAAGACTCTTGAGAGTCCCTTGGACTGCAAAGAGATCCAACCAGTCCATCCTAAAGGAGATCAGTCCTGGGTGTTCTTTGGAAGGACTGATGCTGAGGCTGAAACTCCAATACTTTAGCCACCTCATGTGAAGAGTTGACTCATTGGAAAAGACTCTGATGCTGGGAGGGATTGGGGGCAGGAGGAGAAGGAGACGACAGAGGATGAGATGGCTGGATGGCATCACCGACTGGATGGACAGGAGTTTGGGTGAACTCCAGAAGTTGGTGATGGACAGAGAGGCCTGGCGTGCTGCAATTCATGGGGTCTCAAAGAGTTAGACATACTGAGTGACTGAACTGAACTGAACTGATACATAGTGTGCTTCACAAATGAAAAGTCCATATTAGTTACATAAAACCGGAAAGGAGTCTATATAAGAAAAATATTCTTGTCCTCAATTATCAAAAAAGTCATTCTATATGTGCTGCTACCCATCCCATTTCCTCATTTTGCAAGTCTTGTAGCTGTGCTCTTTGAGACTATAGAGGGCGGAGTGTTGGAGAAGATGGTCCAGTTTTCATGGTCAGTCCCCTGTATCTGCTTTAATATTTCCCTGTGTTAGGTCTAGGTAACACGATCCCTAGGACCTGGGATACAACTTAACACTCAGTTCAGTCGCTCAGTCCTGTCCAACTATTTGCAACCCCAGGGACTGTAGCACGTCAGGCCTCCCTGTCCATCACCAACTCCTGGAGTTTACTCAAATGCATGTCCATTGAGTTGGTGATGCCATCCAACCATCTCATCCTCTGTTGTTTCCTTTTCCTCCTGTCTTCAATCTTTCCCAGCATCAGGGTCTTTTCAGATGAGTTGGTTCTTCGCATCAGGTAGCCAAAGTATTGGAGTTTCAGCTTCAGCATCAGTTCTTCCAGTGAATATTCAGGACTGATTTCTTTTAGGATGGACTGGTTGGATCTCCTTGCAGTCCAAGGGACTCTCAAGAGTTTTCTCCAACTTAACACTAGATTGGGAAAAAAGGCATGATTTTCCCCAGACTTGCTTGGGATATAGTAGTTAAAGCACTCTGCAAATTCTGTGGGATGGAAATCTGCCAGAAACTTATAACTGAGAGTGAATAAAGCAGAGGTCAATGCCCTCAAGGATCTTGCAGTTTAGAGAGGGAGGTGAATATAAATCTAGTCAATTATGACGTAGTAAAGTTATGTACTTACATTTGGAACAAAGTTAAGTAGTGAGTTTCTCATATTTATTTGACTATATGAAAAAATTTTTTTAAATATATAATCTCTTTAATCAATATAGCCAGAAGGTTATTAAATATATTAAAAGTGTGGGAAAGTACTTCATTAAAATTAAAAACTTCTGCTCTGTGAAAGTCAAGGTCAAAAGGATGACAAGACAAGCCACAGACTTAGAGGAAATATTTACAAAAGTCTTTTTTTGTGCAAAAATAAAGATAAAGGACTGCTATCTAAAATATACAAAGAACTTTTAAAAAATGCAACAAGAAAAAAAAAAGAACTCTATGTAAAAATGGCCCAAAATCTTTTAACAGACATCTCACCAAAGAAAATATACAGATGGCAAATAAGCATGTGAAAAGATGTTCTTTTTCATATGTCATCAGGAAAATACACATTAACACAACGAGATACCACTACACACCAATTACAATGGCCAAAATATGGAACAGAGAAGCACCAAATGCTGGTGAGATGCAGTACGAATAGGGAGTCTCATTTATTGCTGGTGAGAGTGCAAAATGGCATTGCCACTCTGGAAGACAGTTGGGCAGTACCTTACAAAACTAATAAAAATACTCAGCATATTCACATAATCACATGCTGTGATCATGCTCCTTGGTATAGATCCAAAGGAGTAGAAAATTTATGTCCACATGAAAACCAGTACATGGATATTTATAGCAGTTTTATTAATAACTGACAAGACTTAGAAGCAACCAAGATGTCCTTCAGTAGTTGAATAGATAAATTATGGCAGTACAGTCAGACAACGGAATATTATTCAGTGCTAAAAAGAAATGAGCTATCAAGTCATGAAAAGACATGGAGGAAAAATAAACATATATTGCTAAGTGGAAGAAACCAATCTGAAAAAGCTCCACACTGTATGATCTCATCTATATGACGTTCTGGAAAAGGCAAAACTATGGAGACTGTAAAAGAGATCAGTGGTTGCCAGGGGTAAGAGGGACGAATAGGTGGAGGATACAAGATCTTTAGGGCAGTGAAAATACTCTGTATAATATTATAATGATAGATACGTGTCATTATATATTTGTCCAGATACATACAGTGTACAAAGATAAAGTATGTATCAGATCAGATCAGATCAGTCGCTCAGTCGTGTTTGACTCTTTGCGACCCCATGAATCGCAGCACGCCAGGCCTCCCTGTCCATCACCAACTCCCAGAGTTTACTCAGACTCACGTCCATCGAGTCAGTGATGCCATCCAGCCATCTCATCTTCTGTCGTCCCCTTTTCCTCCTGCCCCCAATCCCCCCCCAGCATCAGAGTCTTTTCCAATGAGTCAACTCTTCACATGAGGTGGCCAAAGTACTGGAGTTTCAGCCTTAGAATCATTCCTTCCAAAGAAATCCCAGGGCTGATCTCCTTCAGAATGGACTGGTTGGATCTCCTTGCAGTCCAAGGGACTCTCAAGAGTCTTCTCCAACACCACAGTTCAAAAGCATCAATTCTTCGGCGCTCAGCCTTCTTCACAGTCCAACTCTCACATCCATACATGACCACAGGAAAAATCATAGCCTTGACTAGACGAACCTTCGTTGGCAAAGTAATGTCTCTGCTTTTGAATATGCTATCTAGGTTGGTCATAACTTTCCTTCCAAGGAGTAAGCGTCTTTTAATTTCATGGCTGTAGTCACCATCTGTAGTGATTTTGGAGCCCAGAAAAATAAAGTCTGACACTGTTTCCACTGTTTCCCCATCTATTTCCCATGAAGTGGTGGGACTGGATGCCATGATCTTAGTTTTCTGAATGTTGAGCTTTAAGCCAACTTCTGAGGCCAGGGGCGGCGGCCGGGAGGAGATACCCCACGCCCCAAGCCCGAGGCCAAGGGCGGCGGCGGGGAGGACCAACCCCACGTCCAAGGAGCCGTGGTTTCCCGGGCGCAGGAGGGCTTAGAGGAGCTATCCCACATTGAAGGTCAGGAAGGGCAGCGGTGAGGAGATACCCCTCATCCAAGATAAGGAGCAATGTCTGCACTTTGCTGGAGCAGCCGTGAAGAGATACCCCACGCCCAAGGTAAGAGAAACCCAAGTAAGACCGCAGGTGTTGCAAGAGGGCATCAGAGGGCAAACACACTGAAACCATACTCACAGAAAACTAGTCAATCTAATCACACTAGGACCACAGCCTGTGGGGCAACCCAAGACGGGCAGGTCATGGTAGAGAGATTTGACAGAATGTGGTCCACTGGAGAAGGGAATGGCAAACCACTTCAGTATTCTTGCCTTGAGAACCCCATGAACAATATGAAAAGGCAAAATGATAGGATACTGAAAGAGAAACTCCCCAGGTCAATAGGTGCCCAATATGCTACTGGAGATCCGTGGAGAAATAACTCCAGAAAGCATGAAGGGATGGAGCCAAAGCAAAAACAATACCCAGCTGTTGATGTGACTGGTGATAGAAGCAAGGACCAATGCTATAAAGAGCAATATTGCATAGGAACCTGAAATGTCAGGTCCATGAATCAAGGCAAATTGGAAAGTGGTCAAACAAGGGATGGCAAGAGTGAATGTTGACTTTCTAGGAATCAGCAAACTGAAATGGACTGGAATGGGTGAATTTAACTCAGATGACCATTATATCTACTACTGCGGGCAGGAATCCCTCGGAAGAAATGGAGTGGCCATCATGGTCAACAAAAGAGTCCAAAATGCAGTACTTGGATGCAATCTCAAAAATGACAGAATGATCTCTGTTCGTTTCCAAGGCAAACCATTCAATATCACAGTAATCCAAGTCTATGCCCCAACCAGTAACGCTGAAGAAGCTGAAGTTGAGCGGTTCTATGAAGACCTACAAGACCTTTTAGAACTAACACCCAAAAAAGATGTCCTCTTCATTATAGGGGACTGGAATGCAAAAGTAGGAAGTCAAGAAACACCTGGAGTAACAGGCAAATTTGGCCTTGGAATAGGGAATGAAGCAGGGCAAAGACTAATAGAGTTTTGCCAAGAAAATGCACTGGTCATAACAAAAACCCTCTTCCAACAACACAAGAGAAGACTCTATACATGGACATCACTAGATGGTCAACACCGAAATCAGATTGATTATATTCTTTGCAGCCAAAGATGGAGAAGGTCTATACAGTCAGCAAAAACAAGACCAGGAGCTGACTGTGGCTCAGACCATGAACACTTTCTTGCCAAATTCAGACTTAAATTGAAGAAAGTAGGGAAAACCACTAGACCATTCAGGTATGACCTAAATCAAATCCCTTATGATTATACAGTGGAAGTGAGAAATAGATATAAGGGCCTAGATCTGATAGATAGAGTGCCTGATGAACTATGGAATGAGGTTTGTGACATTATTGTACAGGAGACAGGGATCAAGACCATCCCCATGGAAAAGAAATGCAAAAAAGCAAAATGGCTGTCTGGGGAGGCCTTACAAATAGCTGTGAAAAGAAGAGAAGCGAAAAGCAAAGGAGAAAAGGAAAGATATAAACATCTGAATGCAGAGTTCCAAAGAATAGCAAGAAGAGATAAGAAAGCCTTCTTTAGCAATCAATGCAAAGAAATAGAGGAAAACAACAGAATGGGAAAGACTAGGGATCTCTTCAAGAAAATCAGAGATACCAAAGGAACATTTCATGCAAAGATGAGCTTGATAAAGGACAGAAATGGTATGGACCTAACAGAAGCAGAAGATATTAAGAAGAGATGGGAAGAATACACAGAAGAACTGTACAAAAAAGATCTTCACAACCCAGATAATCACGATGGTGTGGTCACTAACCTAGAGCCAGACATCCTGGAATGTGGAGTCAAGTGGGCCTTAGAAAGCATCACTATGAACAAAGCTAGTGGAGGTGATGGAGTTTCAGTTGAGCTATTCCAAATCCTGAAAGATGATGCTGTGAAAGTGCTGCACTCAATATGCCAGCAAATTTGGAAAACTCAGCAGTGGCCACAGGACTGGAAAAGGTCAGTTTTCATTCCAATCCCAAAGAAAGGCAATGCCAAAGAATGCTCAAACTACCGCACAATTGCACTCATCTCACACGCTAGTAAAGTAATGCTCAAAATTCTCCAAGCCAGGCTTCAGCAATATGTGAACCGTGAACTTCCTGATGTTCAAGCTGGTTTTAGAAAAGGCAGAGGAACCAGAGATCAAATTGCCAACATCCCCTGGATCATGGAAAAAGCAAGAGAGTTCCAGAAAAACATCTATTTCTGCTTTATTGACTATGCCAGAGCCTTTGACTGTGTGGATCACAATAAACTGTGGGAAATTCTGAAAGAGATGGGAATACCAGACCACTTGATCTGCCTCTTGAGAAATTTGTATGCAGGTCAGGAAGCAACAGTTAGAACTGGACATGGAACAACAGATTGGTTCCAAATAGGGAAAGGAGTTCGTCAAGGCTGTATATTGTCACCCTGTTTATTTAACTTATATGCAGAGTACATCATGAGAAACGCTGGACTGGAAGAAACACAAGCTGGAATCAAGATTGCCGGGAGAAATATCAATAACCTCAGGTATGCAGATGACACCACCCTTATGGCAGAAAGTGAAGAGGAACTCAAAAGCCTCACTGTAATGTATACTTAATGTATACTGTAGAGTTTGGGTGATTATGATGTGTCAATGCAGGTTCATCAGTATTAACAAATGTACTACTCTTTTGTTACATTTTTGGGGATGTTGATAACATGGTAAGCTATGCATGTTTAGAGGCAGGGAGAGTATGGGAATTCTTTGTACTTCCCCCTCAATTCTGCTGTGAACTTTAAACTGCTCTAAAAAACTCTCAGAAACAAAAAAGTGTGGGAAAGATAAACAGCAGAAACAACAAACCTGTAAAAGAATTATTCACTGTAAGAAATAACAAAATTTAAAATTTTATGTTTAATATACAATAAACATTAAGTATTAAAATGTTAAGTTATGAAAAGATAGACAACATTGACTTGTCAGTATCAAACAGAAAATACACACATACACACACAACTCTCTGCTTAGTTATCTGTTGCCAATATAAGAATGAACAGGTTAAAATATCCATATATCAATTGATTTCATGAAACTTAAGTCCTAAAAAAGATGACTTCACAATTAGGGAGACTACATACACACGATTACTTTTTAAATTATTTCTTTACTTAAAACATAGTTTGAGGGTTTCCCTGTTGGCTGAGTGGTAAAGCATCCACATGCCAATGCAGGAGACATGGGTTTGATCCCTGAGCCAGGAAGATGTCACATACTAAGAAGCAACTAAGCCCATTCACCACAGCTATTGAGCCTGCTCTCTAGAACCTAAGAGCCACAACTACTGAGCCCTCGTGTTGCAGTTACTGAAGTCCATGCTCCCTAGAGTCTGTCCTCCGCAACAAGAGAAGCCTCTACAAGAGAAAAGTTTCCTGTGCAGCAATGAAGATCCAGCACAGCCAAAATTAAATAAATAAAATGATTTAAAAAACATATTTTGGAAGAAAACATACTCACAAGTATTGCTTTAGTATTTTATGGAGCACATATTAGCATCTCCTGCCTCACGTGCCTTTCTTTGACTTGTGGGCAGGAAGAGGAAGGGTCTTAAAACTGAAAAATCAATATAAGCAAGTGTGTGGACGTGCGATGTGGCACGTGGGGAAAAAGCCCTGCTGCTGAGGGCAAAGAAACATGCAAGGAAGGGCAGAGATTTGATGTGAGGCCGGCGGGCAGGGGTCAGTTTGTGACAGGAACTCAATAACTTCTTTGCCTTTTATTCCTAACAATATCTCTGGTAAACTTAAAAGTTCATAATATTTTAGCTGTTTATATTTTTCTACTTTTCTTAGAAGTTGCCATATTCATTATCAGTGAGCTTTTTTAAAATTTTTTAAATTATTATTATTTTTTTTACTTTACAATATTGTGTTGAGCTTTCTATATGTAGGCCATACAGATTCACCTAAACAATTCTTCATTTAAGTCCTTACTAATGTTCTAGACCATGTGCTTGATAGCTTACATGCAAAGTTATGCTAATTTTCATGCATTTTGCAACAGCAGTATTAGTAAACTGGTTTTAGAGTTGAGAACACTAAAATGGAATCTGTATGTGAATCCTACCTATCTCAAAGTTCACTTTATTCTAGTAATTGGTCTTTGTGATGGTATTTCTGCAAGTAAGTTCCTCGAAGGATAAAGCATGACGAAAAAGCATTCTGTGATTATGTCAGTAAGAGGACCAGAGCACACTCCCTCTCTTAAAGACTCTCCATGCGCTTAGGATATTAAAGTCCCTATGTATTTCTGAAACAAAGAAACCCATTTCATTTTCTTCATATGAGCATTTTACAAACTGTCAGAGAATTCTTTTTTTTTTTTTTGGTAAAACATTTAACATTCCAGGACATACTTTGGGAAACTTTGTATATTGGAAGAAACTTATTAATAAGAACTCAACTTATTTAGAATCCAAGAAATATAAACCTTATTATATACTCTCAAATTAATGTTTGTCAGAATGAGGGTCATGAACTCATTGGGTTGTGAAATCAATGAAGTGGATCCTAAGCAGTATGTGGGAAACAAAGTAAAACAAATAGGATAGAAAATATCAGGGTTGCATGCAGTAAGCACTGAATCATGAAAAATTTTACTGGGGCACAGTGTAGAATACATTTCTTTCCATGATCATGGCCAAGAACATCTAAAGCCACTCCTTTTATGAAAGTCGCATGAATTGCTCATTATGCAGGAATTATGATGATAACAAATGCTTGAACTGTATGAAATTAACTGTAATTCCATGGGCAACTAAAAAAACTAGCTATTACTTAAAATTAGGTAATTTTAGAGCTGAATTATCTCGTAGAGGGAAAACCAAAATAGAATTTTAGTGATTTGTCAAGGTCAGACAGCTGTTAGCTTGGCCTAGAACACAGAGTTTCTGATTTGTACACTAATATTCTTTTACTTGTCAGGATGTGTGGTGTGTGTGTGTGTGTGTGTGTGTGTGTGTGTATGCCCATGCGCTCATTCGTGTCTAATTCTTTGCAACCCCATGAACTGTAGTCAACCAGGCTCCTCTGTCCACGGGATTTTCCTGGCAAGAATACTGGAGTGGGTTGCCATTTCCTCCTTCAGGGGATGTTCCCAACCCAGGGATCAAACCCATGTCTCCTGGGTCTCTGGCATTGCAGGTGGATTCTTTACTGCTAAGCTACTAGGGAAGCCCCAGTTGTCAACATAAATCGACATAATTTTTATTTATAGAACATGAGATTATTTCTTTTTAATAAGTAAGAAAAATAGGCACAGAATTCAGCAAATCATTCCCAGACAGTAAGTCAATGATAGGTTACAAAAATGCTTACGGCTTTAATTGAAGGAAAAATGTAATTTAGAGATACTTTAGTGCTGCAGTCTAATTATAATTCAAAGCTAATCACTAACTAATTAACCCATTACTGGTGGGGCCATTCAGTTGTTTGGTTTCTCACTTGAACGTGTGAGTGTTCTGTATCTATGATTCTGAGAAGACTTAGATAACACAGCAGTAAACACAAACCCCTCCATGTGTAAGCTAAAGATGCAAGCTTTAAATAATGAATTTGAAGTATTCCCTCTAAACGCACACCATGTTTTCTGAAAAGAAAAGGAACTATGACTTATCGAAGCATTCCTTAGCAAAACACCCAGTAACTTCTACACTTTATTTTAGACAGGTCTCTGTGAGACTCCTTCCAGTGGAAGTCTTGAAAATTATACCTAAATTTGTGCCTATTCATTCTTCTCTCATGGTCTGAGCTGGGGAGGGAGTGTCACAAATCGGTCAGTAGAAGTTGGAAATATTTCCTTTTCCACCTCTCTTGCTCCCTGGAAAGCGCCCATGAGAGTCTGCCCTAGGATTCCTAGGGCCTGTCCCTGGATTCCAGCAAACCCTTCTCAACTCTCTGGAGCTCAGGTTGGCGCTATCTCCTCCCAGAAAGATCCGGGCCACAAAGGGCAGAAATCATTTGATAACTTAATCTTGGTGAGAGGAAGAGACGCCTAGGCCTGTGTACTCCAGTGATAAACGGAAGCACCCGGGTGACTCAAGGAACAGACATGGCAACGTTTAAAATTAATACAAACTAATAAGGCGTAAACAAGAACTGAACGCGGGTAGGAACCATCCCCACCAAACGTGGTAGGGAGCTGGTGTGCGGAGGGGAGACTTCTGAGTTGTGACAACCTGGAGGTTCTGGGGCGGGGGCGGGGTGGAGGGAGTTCTCCCCGGGAGGCCCGGCTGGGAAAGCAGGCAGGGTAGCAGGAGGTGAATTTCCTAAAGCCCAGGACCGAGCCTGGGACCCTCCCGATTCCTAGAATGAACTCAAAGCCGGTCCCTCTAGGGGGGGCCAGCAGCTCCCCTGGGATCGCCACCTCTCCTCCGCCCCGTCGCGGGGAAGGAGAAGATCCCGGGATGGGGAAGGGTGCGGGCGGTAAACCCCGGCCACTCAAGCGCCCCCCTCCCCCTCGCCCTGCCTCCCCACCCGGCCCCCGTGCGGCTTCAAAGCCCGACCCTGCCTGGGGCCGGCCGCGGGCACCGACCGTCCTCCCCACGCCTCCCCGCGCCTGCAGCGCCCGCCCCGGGCCGTCCCGGCGGGCGCGCGGGAGGCGCGGGCCCGGGCCCGGGCCCCGCGTGACGTGGGCGCCGCGGCGGGAGGGGCCGCCCGGGCGCGGGTCGAGGGGGGGCTCCGGCCGACTTATTAGCGCCCCGCGGGTCGCCGGCAGCGAGCAGACAACCGCTCAGCGAGCCACGGGAGCCGGCGAGCGGCCCACTCCTCCCACTCCTCCGCCTGCCTCCTCCCCTCCGGCTTCTCCCGCCCCCACCTCGGAGCGAGCCGCGGAGGCGCCCTCTCCCTGCCTCTTTCTCCCGCTCTCGCTCGCTCGTCCGTCTCTCTCGCTAATACTTCCCCCTGCCGTGCTCCCGGGGACCCAAGCATTCTCAGCGCTAACCTTAGGGACCCACGGTGCGCGAAAAGCCTAGAAAAAAGCCGCTGCGGACAGAGATAGTTGGAAGCCCCTCGTCTCTCCCCCCCGCCTCTGCCGGCGCAGCCCGTGCCCGGCTCGCAGCACCTTCTCTCCTGAACACTCTGTTTGGGAGGACGGGGTGAGAAGGTGAAGTGGAAAGAACTGCAGAGCAGAGGGGGCCAGGCTCAGAGCTCAAATTTCATTTTCATTGAAGCCAAGCACGGAAGATCAGTTTTTGTTTTTGTTTTTTTTTTTTAATTCTGCCTTTTTTTTTTTTTTTTTTCCTTTTTTCCAAGAAACTTACTTTGGGGGGGAAGGTTTTGCTCTGGGCATTTGCTTTGCCCAGCAGTTGAAAAGTGAACTCGACTCGTGATGGTTCTCCTGTCACTTTGGTTGATAGCAGCCGCTCTGGTAGAGGTTAAGACTTCAGCTGATGGACAAGTAAGTGGAAAATAATAACAATAAAAAACTCAAACCCAACCTTTTCCCCGAAACAGTTCCTCCCCCTCTTTCCCCTCCTCTCTCTCCTCCTCCCCCCTCCCACCCTTTCTCTGTTATCTGGTGCCTTCACGGTCGGTGTTTTTCGAGGGCTGGGCGCAGCGTGCGGGGCTTTTGGGGGTGGAGGGGGTTACATCGCATGGGAGCCCAGGCTTGTCACCGCTCGGGCTTCACTTTGCGGCATTCGGAACAATTCCCGGTGACCCGACTGCAGTCAATCCGCATCCTCGCCGGGCCATCTGGGTTTCCCTTTTCCGGAGGGCAGTGTGGGCGCTTGAATGAAGTTCTGGACGCTGGGTCCAGGATCCCAGGGCTCCGACTGCGGCAGCCGGAGTCGAGTTCGCGGGGCTTTCTCTCCTGCTCACTGACTCACAGCTTTTTTCGGGCAGCCGGAGGCGGGGGTTTCAGGAAATCCTTGGGCCGGACAGAGAGCGATCCAGTAGACACGTGTCCTGGGAGTACCGCGGCCGGGCTGGGGTTTGACAGTTGGGGAGGGGGGCCCCCGGGGACGTTTCCTGCCCTGCGTTTTCCTGGGCAGAGAGGCTGGAGGCGCCGGCTGCTCTTCTCCCCTCCCCCTCTGCACAACTCCTCCTCTTTTTAAAGCGAAGTTGAGTGCTGCTCTGTTTCTTTTCGGCCCAGCCCCCACCCTTTGGAGCCTCAAGGTGAAGCCCGATGCTCTCAGAAGAGTCCTTGAGAAGGCTCGGCGGGACGAGCCGAGCCCTGTGTAGTCAGTCACAGCAGCGCAGGGCCGCTGGGGCTCTGGGTACAGAATTTCTCCCTGAGTTTTTGTAGCGTCTCTTGGTCTGCTTGGTCTGACCATAGGGTGAAAAAGTAAGAGACTCGTTCTACTTGCTGCCTGACCTCAAATCTGATCAATCAGGATTTAGACTTCTGTTTTGCACGTATAAATTCGGAGACTTTCTTTTCTACTCCTGACCCAATATATGGAGTTTTCCAAAGAGAATATTGAGTGTCAGGATTTATTTTTGCTGGCTTCGTAAATGTTAGAAGTTAAAACGAGCAAACGACACCCTGTCCCAAATTGCTGTTGCATTGGCTCGTGCTCCCCGTCACAGGAACCTTCTACAAACCGGGGTGCAGCGGTTAGGCACCAATCCCAGTCTCCGGCGTCGCCTGATTAGTCAGCTCCTGAAAAGCATTAATAGTAGAAATAAAACGCATGAGGTGATAAGATGAAACCCAGTAACTGTTTCTTTTTCTTACTTTCCCCCCTCCTTTCCAGGCTGGTAATGAAGAAATGGTGCAAATAGGTAAGCCTTATTCTCAGATGTCACTCTTATCTTCGTAGGGAATGAAGTAAGCTAAAGCAAAATATTGTTTCTGAAATTTCTCCCATTGATGGTTAAAGAAGTAATTGGTGGTCCAGGAACATTTCTATTCTTCTCTTCCTCTTTACAGAGGAGGGAGTCACTTTCCTCAGGCTGAATTGTAGTGATGTAAAAATTGTCCTGCAGTTGGGCTTTTCAGGTGTCAATTTATTATCTGTCTTTGGACAAGCCACTGGTAGGTACTTTAAAGGTGATGGAGGGACTAGAAGAAGATTCAGAGATAAATCAAATGAAATCAACTTCTGTAAGGTTAGGTGGAACACATTTGATTAGAAGAGAAATCAAGTGTAAGAATGCTACAAAGAAGAGAAAAATAAAGTACAGATGATGGAAAGTTTTCTCTTAAATTTTTTTCCAGCTTTGAATAATCCCTCTGATGACTTTTATACCATCTGCTTAAAAATCATTCTACTATTGTGTAATATATGTTAGGCCTTTTGCAGAAAACATCTAAAACCTCAGTATTGCCTGATGATAAAGGACTTATTCCCATTTTATGGGTGAGGAGACTGAGGCTCACAGAGTGTGTTGTAAAATGTCCCTTCAAAGTACATGATCTTTTTTTGAAGCTGTTTATAATAATATATTTGTTCTGAATTCAGAGACTGAAAGTCATCTGTCAAGAAGCTGGGCTTCAGTCTTTTCATACATATTTAACTTGAGTTACTTTAAAAGGTAATTTTCTTTTTGGCACAGTAGTCTGTATATTCTGTGTTTGTCAAGTGATACTGTAAAGTCATCTTTTAGATGAAAAGTTTTTATTACTGCAGACTTAGTTACAAATTGTTGCCTATGTGCTGTGTGCCAGGCACAGTGCTAATTGCTTTATGTGCCTTATGTCATCTATTTGTCACAACTGCACTAGGAGGTAGGGACACATTTGTGCCTATTTTAGATTTGAAGGAAATAAGCTTGAGAGGTTATACAGCAACCTGCTATAGTGCATAGTGGAGAGCTGGGGGACTCCAGAGGTGTAAACTAAATGGAGGCGCCCCAAGATCCAGGCCCAGAGGCATCTGTGTGTAGCCGCCTGTCATCCTGTGTCACAGTGCTCCCTTCCTACTCAGTGCCTGGCATTGTTGGAACTCCTCCCCAAGCTTAGACCTTCGCAGGAAGAGGAGAACAGATGGGAGGAGACGGACTGAGAACTGCATTGAAAATACGATGTCTATGAAGAGACATTTGTTATTTGTAGTTGATAGCATTCAGCCATCAACAAGTTATCTTTTTAAAGAAGGATTTTTTCCTTTCTAACCAGTCTTCAAGCAAATAGGGAAAAGAAAGCTGTCTTACTTTTTATGTCTTAAGCATTTGATTACTTAAATGTCCTAGCATTTCAATATGTAAATTAAAAAACTATTTTAAGATTACTCATTCTATAAGGAATAAAATATATTGCTTTGATTAAATTTTCAGATAGACTCAGCATGTTCATATGTAAGAGGGCCTGGTTGAGACAGTGGTCCAATCCTTTAGCCAACAGAAACTACTTTGGTAGCTCTTGTCCTCAGGGAAGAAAGGAGTACAGGTCTGCTTTATTTTGATAAGAGGGAGATGAGTAACAGCACAGAAGAGAAGAGGTCAGGGCACTCTTAGGTTGTGTTGCTGGAGATTTATTTTCTCCTCTGCAAGTTTATTTGCTCTCAGCAAGTGCCTCTGCTTTATGAGATTTCTCTCTTTGATTATTATCAGTTTTACTTACCATTTTCAAATTGAGTTGAAGGGAAGACATATAGATGAAAGTAGACTTGACTCATGAATCCTGTGCTAGCAAAAGTGTATCATTTGGCTTTGGGTTATAATCATTTGTGTTTTCTTAAGAGGGATATAAAATTTTATTTGTAAAATATATTTAAAAAATGTGATGTGCAGTAATGAGATTTCATTCTCCTATCCCTGTGCATCAAGGGATTGCTAACCTGGAGGTTTGGTAAAGCGTACTTTTCTACATATAATTAAGTAATTTTTTTCTAATAATTGATTGAAAGTAGTTTTGAACAACTTATTAGGAAAGACTAATAAGGTTAGAAAAATTAATGAATTTATATTTATTGATCTACAAATTGGTTAGGTAAAATTCCATGTTTCAGAACAATTTGTGAATGTCTCAGGAAGAGTAAATATAAATTAATAACAGACCACAAATTGTTAGGAAGCTAAATTTTAAAAATACTTACTATATACACACACACACACACACACACACAGGTGGTGAATATAAGCGTACACTTTGCTGATTCTTCATGAAGGGGACACTTCTAGGTGACCAGCACCTGGATCAATAAGATCATTACTAGTGATTTGTGTCACTTTCCTAGCAGGATCCCCATATGAAAGGTGACTTCTAATAGGATAGATTAATTTAGCCAGTTTTTAGATGCTTTTTATAAACAAAAATAATGTACACTTTTTAATATTTGCCTTAGGAAACCAATTTAAAAAATATATATCTGATGTGCTTCAATCCCTTAGACTAGGAAGGCTTTTACTTAGTTGGGGAGAGAGCAGTCTGTGATGGGGGCAGGTTGGAGTATATACAGCTGTCACCCATGAAGTGTGGAGAAGGGCAGTCTGTGATAGGGGAAAATTGAGTGTATACAGATGTCACCCATGAAATGTGGAGAGGGCAGTCTTTGGTGGGGGCAGGTTGGAGTGTATACAGATGTCATCCATTAAGTGTGGAGTAGGAGATATGGCTTCTTTACTTTTTTTCCCACGCAATGGAAATGAGGTATGGTATGAGGGAAAGTATGTTTGGCTCTCAGGAAAACAGGCAAATGAGTTTTGATCTGTCTAGTTATCTTCTCTTTCATTCACCAGAGAGGAGCTGTCTACTTGGTGGTATAGTCACTAAGTCGTGTCCGACTCTTTGCGACCTCAAGGACTATAGCCCGCCAGGCTGCTCTGTCGATGGGATTTTCCAGGCAAGAATACTAGAGTGGGTTGCTGTGCCTTTCTTCAGAGGATCTTCCTGACCTAGGAACAGAGCCTTCATCTCCTGCATTCTTTACTGCTGAGCCACCAGGGAAGCCTCATCTACCTGTCTACACCCATGCATACATGCATACAGAGTATATGTGTGCTCAGTCGCTCAGTCATGTCTGACTTTTTGTGACCCTTTGGGCTGTAGCCCACCAGGCTCTTCTGCTCATGGAATTTTTCAGGCAAGAATACTGGAGTGGATTGCCATTTCCTCTTCCAGAGGATCTTCCCGACACAGGGATCGAACCCGTGTTCTCCTGCATTGCAGGCAGATTCTTTACCATTGAGCCATCAGGGAAGCCCATACACAGTATATACATACATCCATATATACCCATACATACATACATCCACATATATGCACACATACATACATCCACATACATACACACACATACGTTTGTGCACACACATACATATAGGTGCATATGTAAATGTGTGTGCACTGTGTATACATGTGTAAATGTGTTTCATGAGATAGGTAGCATGTTCTGTGACATACCAAGGAACTCTCATTTCTGACTCAGACTATGACCTTGGTAGGTTGCCTAGGGTAATTGTGAGTAGCTTGCTGGCTGGCCTGATGGGATAAGGAGGTTTGCTCTGTGACACATGTGGCTTAGGAAATAATCATGCTGCTGCTGCTGCTGCTAAGTCGCTTCAGTCGTGTCTGACTCTGTGCGACCCCATAGATGGCAGCCCACCAGGCTTCCCCATCCCTGAGATTCTCCAGGCAAGAACACTGGAGTGGGTTGCCATTTCCTTCTCCAATGAAAAGTGAAAAGTGAAAGTGAAGTTGTTCAGTCATGTCCCAACTGTATCGACCCCATGGACTGCAGCCTACCAGGCTCCTCCGTCCATGGGATTTTCCAGACAAAAGTACTAGAGTGGGGTGCCATTGCCTTCTCTGAGGAAATAATCATAGTTCTTTATAAATTGGAGAATCTGAAAAAGAATTCTCTGAGTCCTTTTGTTTCATA
The DNA here is from genome assembly GCF_003369695.1 of Bos indicus x Bos taurus. Taxonomy (NCBI): domain Eukaryota; kingdom Metazoa; phylum Chordata; class Mammalia; order Artiodactyla; family Bovidae; genus Bos; species Bos indicus x Bos taurus. Next base: position 87,268,270 of record NC_040081.1, on the reverse strand, counting down.
AACCACAGCTTTGAGATCACTTGAGTATCATCAGAGGGAAAACTACTGTGAGGCTTTGGTGTTCAGCCACCTTCCCTCTCCCCCTATCCCATCCCACCCCGTCCCCTGCTCTTGGAATTGAGACATGTCAATCTTTTTCTGCCCTATTACTGTTTCCAGTTTCAAATTCCATTGCATTTCATTCTTAACTAAATGAAGTTGCTAATCTTATACTCTCAGATATCTGGTTTCCTGAGAAATAATTTTTCATTATTTATAGGTACTCATTTCAAGGTGAAGTATAGAATAAGTGTTTCCACTGATGTAGACCTTGAGAGAGCAAAGACTGTCTTGACGACTGCTGTGTCTATCTCCTGCCCGTAAACAGGGCTTGGTACCTTGTGACTCTCAAATATCTGTTGTCCAGTGCATAGATCTAGTAACCAGGTTATTAGCACTTTAGGATTTGCCTGTGTTCTGGTTTTCTTAAAATATTCTTGTTCTGTGCTCCTTTCCAGGTTTAATTGATCCCTAGGAAAATGAGGATAGAGACAATGGATGTACAATTAATCATTCTGTGTTATCAAGGCTCCTTGTGACTTCCTTTTTCATTCCACAAAGCCAAGGACTTAGGCTTACTGGTTTTTTATGTTTTTGTGTTTGTGTTCCACAAGTATTTGTCAAATTGAATCAAATTATGTGCAAGTTTGAAATGTCTGCTAATTTTGCCCTGAAATCTATTTGAGATAACTTGCCATGTTTCTGGCATCAGTGGAAATAAGATAAGCAATGATTGTAATCTGTCAATCTAGTTTGCCAGCAGCAACACTCAAAATGTGGTCTAAAGGAAGTTTAAAGTGATCCCTTGTAAAATTTAGAACTTCAGCCACCTAAGCCATTGCTCTTCTCTGTAACTAAAGATCATACACTTGACTTTACTGATTTAGCTCCTGTCCCACCATTGAGCACCATAATGATCTAAGTTAAGTGCTTTAAGTGTCTTGTGTAAAGATGTTATTAGATGCAGTATGCTACCTATCACTGGCAACTTACTGCTCTTTAGCTGAACTGTTTCTTCCCCATACGTCACTGTTTTCTTTTGTCGTTGTACCATATAATCATGATATTGCTCAGAAATGTTATGAAATCTCCAGGGTCACCTCTGTTTCCAGGATGATTATCTTTAAGCACTCTTTGCTTATGGGTAGCCAACCCAGATTACCTTGGAAATCCATCAGGGACAGTTCCAAATTGCCTGCTGAAATCATGAGTGGTTGGACTCATGCTTGGGCTGGATCTATTGACAGTGAGGACTTGAATGGAATCCCAGTGCTTCCTCAAAAAGGATTGCTATTATCAGAATTTGGGGAACTCTCATCTTACACTTCCTCTAATAAGAGATCGGCTTTTACTTTTAAGCTGTACTACTTCTATTCTATTCTAAGTTGTTGAATTGTGCTTTGTAATTAATCAGTTATGGTTCTGATTATAAATGCTTTACATGTGCCCCTTGTGGTTATCTTCTTTTTCTGTATTCCCCAGGTTTTAGACAATCATTCCAGATATCAAGCTCTTGTTATAACTTAGAATACTCTTGTTCAGTCTTCTTTTAATACACAGATTGTGGGATTTTTTTGTATACCTGTTTTTGTTTTCTTTAATATTTTAGTATAATTTTCCATATCATTACAAACCCCTTGTAAGCATCATTCAGTTCAGTTCAGTTCAGTTCAGTTGCTCAGTCATGTCTGACTCTTTGCGACCCTATGAATCACAGCACGCCAGGCCTCCCTGTCCATCACCAGCTCCCAGAGTTCATGCAAACTCATGTCCGTCGAGACGGTGATACCATCCAGCCATCTCATCCTCTGTTGTCCCCTTCTCCTCCTGCCCCCAATCCCTCCCAGCATCAGGGTCTTTTCCAATGAGTCAACTCTTCGCATGAGGTGGCCAAAGTATTGGAGTTTCAGCCTCAGCATCAGTCCTTCCAATGAACACCCAGGACTGATCTCCTTTAGGATGGACTGGTTGGATCTCCTTGCAGTCCAAGGGACTCTCAAGAGTCTTCTCCAACACCACAGTTCAAAAGCATCAATTCTTCGGCCCTCAGCTTTCTTCACAGTCCAATTTTCACGTCCATACATGACCACTGGAAAAACCATAGCCTTGACTAGAGGGACCTTTGTTGGCAAAGTAATGTCCCTGCTTTTGAACATGCTATCTAGGTTGGTCATAACTTTCCTTCCAAGGAGTAAGCGTCTTTTAATTTCATGGCTGCAATCACCATCTGCAGTGATTTTGGAGCCCCCAAAAATAAAGTCTGACACTGTTCCCACTGTTTCCCCATCTATTAATTAACCTTAATTTACGTGATCGTTTCCCTAACGGCCTCCACCTTCTTATGATAATGAATGTTGCCGCGCAGTGTTGCATGTAGATTATTGTTCACGTTTCCAATGACTAGTTCTGGAGAGAGTCCTAGAAGCTGATTCCTGAGTAAAACCAAATTAACAGGGTGCATTTTGACAAGTGACTTTTGAAGAAGTTTCTAAGACCCGAATTCTGACTAGCAATATATAGGAAAGTGTTGATTTAAAATATTTTAATTTTAGATTTGGTTCTGCTCTTCTTGATGTTTGAACATAATTTTTAAGTATCTGGTTATTAGTCTCTGAAAGATGCAATGAATTAATCATTTTTTAAGTTATCAAGTACATCCAAATGTGAACCATTATGGAGAAGGGAAAGGCTACCCACACCAGTATTCTGGCCTGGAGGATTCCATGAACAGTATAGTCCATGGGGTTGCAAAGAGTTAGACACGACTCAGCGATTTTCACTTTCACTTTCATATTATAAAAAGGTTTTGTAATTTTATCAGTACTGGAGGACGACTTGTCCAACTCCTAGAACAGAATTTGAGAGATGTATGTTCTTTACAATGCCTAGTAAAGAGCGGGAAGTTTCCTAGCTTAGGAATCTCTGTTCCCACATGTAATTGATCCATCCTAATTTTCTGAATATGTTTACACATTTTGCTGACTCACTGTAAAGCCCTAGGAGAGATTTGTGGTAAAGTGTCAGTATCTTGTGTATAAAAATGAGTGCCACAAATTCAGCATGATGAATCTTTTTGGAATTTAGAACAAATTGTGAGAAGCATGAAATAGTCTTGTTCTCAAAGTGACTGATAAAACAAAAAAAATATTTAGGAAACTTCTAGAAAGTAAAGGAGGATTAAACATATAGATCTTCAAATATTTGGATGATAAATCACATTGCCGAGAATTTTTTAAATACTTAATACATATATTTTTGTATGTGCTAATGCACACAAATAAAGATAAAAGAATGATTGAAATGATTATTCATGTTAATTTGCATTCTCTTTATTTTACATGTAAAATCCTTTCTTTTTTACAAGTAGAGTCCATTCCTTAATCTAAAATCTAACTAGTGTATGGATTTGTTGGTCAGTCGCTCAGTCGTGTCCAACTTTTTGTGACCCCATGGACTGCAACACGCCAGGCTTCCCTGTCCTTCATCATCTCCCAGAACTTGTTCAAACTCATTTCCATTGATTCAGTGATTCTCAGAGATGATCCAACCATCTCATTCTCTGCCATCCCCTTCTCTTCCTGCCTTCAATCTTTCCCAGTATCAGGGTCTTTTCTAATGAATGGGCTTTTTGTATCAGGTGGCCAAAGTATTGCAGCTTCAGCTTTAGCATCAGTCCTTCTGATGAATATTTAGGATTGATTTCCTTTAGGATTGACTGGTTTCATCTCTTTGCAGTCCAAGGGACTCTCGAGAGTCTTCTTTTAGAGGACCGACTAATATTCATTTCCTTTCCTCTGTCAAATGGTCAGTGGCACAGATGCTTTTCACTTTGTCGTTTAAAATCCTGACTGTACCACTTTCTAGCTTATGACCTTAACCTGAAAAAGTGTCTTTGTCTTGTATGTGACAGAAGTATTCTATTTCATAGAGTTTTAATGGATTCATATAATGCTGCCACGTGGTGAGCCAGCTAGAATAATACATATTATTATTACCTATTACCTGTGGGTATGTCTTAGTCTTGTGCTTTTTAAAAAACAGTTTTACTCAGGGAGAGCTGCCTCACACTAGTCCCTACATTTCTTTTTTTGTTTTTTTTTGTTCAAGTTTTATATTTTCATATTTATTTATTTATTTTTTTAAATAATTTTTAACATTTTTAAATTTCGGGTATACACATGCTACATTTCTTTTTTTTTTTTTTGTCCCTACATTTCTGATAGGTCTGCCCACCACCATGGCTTTCCAAGTACCTTAATTTAGTGTGTCATGGACTTGTATGCTATCCAGCCACTCAACTTACCATGTGACAGCTCTTTAAGAGTTCTATTTTCATGTATTAGCTTCATGTTGGCATTTCAACATAGTGTTGCTTAACTCATTGGAATATAGTAGTAGAGGGAGGAGTTGGATAAGGAATAGTGCAGAAACAGTTATTCCATGTGGATTCCACACCAAGTATATTTTGTATATACTGGACATAATTCTTTCTTCATTTCACTTTATTTATCGATATCCCTTTTTTCCATTTCACTGAGCAAAAGTTTCTATATTAATCATAACTCCTTGGGATGCAAAAAACAGGAACCCAGTTGATAGTGGTTAAGGAAAACAAAATTGATCAGATATTCAAAGTCAGGTATAGCTGGATTTAGGTCTCAAATAATGTCAAAAATCAATCTCTCTCTCACCCCATTCCTCCTTTGCCTCTCCTTCTATCCTTCTCCCCGTCCCTTTTCTCCTTTCCTCTCTTCCTTCTCTCTTTCTTTCTCTCTCATTTTTCCTTTGTGTTGGCTTTATTTCTCTAGTAGCATAAGACTGTGACCATCCAAGATCCAAGTTGTGGCAAAGACCATCACCAGCTACTCTGGGCTATCATCCTACCTTTCACCCTACTAGACAAGACACTTCTGTCCTGGCAGCTCCAGTAGTAGTTCCTGGTAGAGCTTTTATTTGCTACTCGGCTTGAGGCATATGTCGTTTTTTTATCATTAGGTGTGGAAAACCGTTCAGTGAATGTGTGTCCACCAGAGCTGCCCCTGTCACGACAGTCCACTCAGTTTCCTGATTTACATCCTAGCTACCTAAGCCTGAGCCCTCTCCTGAACCCCATGCTTGCAGACCCTTCACCACAGTATTACCTATTGACAGTCCTCCTCCTTGGGCATTGGCTCTAACATCCCAGAGAAAAGAAATGGAACAGTCAAAAAGAGTCTAAAATGTTATATCTTGGGATAGAGGGAATTGGGTTGCTGCTAAGACATGGAAAAGTTCCTTTTTTGTTGTCTTTACCAGTATTAATTAGATGTGCATGTGCCAGGCTCTTGCAAAAAAAAATAAAACACAACACCTTATTTTCAAGCCATGCCTAGTGCTCAGTGAGGCAAGTGCTCAGGTTAGCCTGCATTGAGCTGTTTCATTCTTGATGTATAGGGACTGAGAGTGGAGCGTGAGACAGTTAACCTGAGGGAAAACTGAGGTTCAATTAAAGATTAAAAGGGGATGGATGCTGGGAGTCACAAATGTCCAATAACACCACAGCTGTGAGGACTTCCAGCACCTTGATGGGAACTGGTGGCCGTGGCCAGCAGAGGAACGGACCCCCAAGATGTCTGTGTCTGAATTCCTGGAAGATGTAAATACATCACATGGCAAAGAGGGATTAAGTCTTCAGATGGAGTTAAGGTTGGTTATTTCATATCAGATGGTTTTTCGTACTTTTTGTCAAACCATGAACCAGACTATTTTAGATTTGGAAAAAATAATTACCACAAGTAACATTTCAGTGAAAACCTTTAAAGCTGCTATCCACATTTCTTATCTGTCATATTTTCCTCAGCCTTTGGCCCTGGGGATAAATGCTACTTTTCCTGGCTTTAAATTCTAGACTCAATATTAGTCTCTAAAAGTATTATCCATCAAAAAATTGTAAGACGTATGAGAAATATTAATTTTTAGAATGTCTGATAGTTCTCTTGTGTCTGTAAAGTTTCCAATGATGATAAACGTAACCAGTAAAAGTGCTTCTTAAAAACTGAGTTTGAAATGTTAAGATTTTGGCATTTGGGCTTCACTTAATAAAGTAAAGGAGCATCCCAGGTGATGCAGTGGTAAAGAATCCACCTGCAATGCAGGAGACACAGGAGATGGGGGTTTGATCCCTGGTTGGGAAGATCTCTTGGAGGAGGACATGGCAACCCGCCCCAGTATTCTTGCCTGAAGAATCCCATGGACAGAGGAGCCTATAGTCCTTGGAATCTCAAAGAGTTGGCCATGACTGAGTGACTGAGCACACGCACAGCACAGCACCAAAAGAAAAAACAAACTCTACTTGTTAGCTTGTTATTGATTATTTGATTATTTGAAGATGTAGCAAACAAAGAAAATAGTTGGATATATTTCTGTAAAATAGTTGTTCTTTTCGTAAAAGATCTCCTCTTACCTGATTTCATGTTCTGGAATGCGAAAGAATGTGCTGTTCTTTCCTAAATGGCTCTCTTGAACATAAACATTGTGCAATTGCAACAAATATTTATGAAAAAGCCAGATTTTTTAAAAAATGAGAAGAATTTTGAAGTTCACAAGTATTTGTTCTTTCTTAATAATGAGTATTAAAAAAAAGCAACCCCCCCAAGAGTTGTGAAAATAGGTTTGCAACTACACTAAAAGACATCAAAGCGTTTCTCTGCCTTGTGGCGATCACAGCTTAGAGGAGATGAAGTGAGGAAAAAGGAATTTGGCTGCATTCAGAAGTTCAGCCTGTTATCATGATTACTTTTTAATTGCCTTTGATAGAAGATGTGTCCCCATCTCTGTTGGTGTTTACAGCCTGGGTGAGGCCTCTGGCACGTGATGTCCTCTTAAGGTCCGCTCTTCACCCCACTCACATCTCTCTTGGAACAGCTGGCCCCTGTCATTTCTGATGAAATTCATTCTCTTACCCTTGGCTCAGGATTTGGAAATGTTGTTGTTGGAGCGGCTTCTTGAGCAAATCTTGAAAATGCTTATTTATTTCATTCTTGTGGCCAGATTGTTGCATGCTGAGAATTTATACCTGATAAAGGAAATTGCCTGTGTGACTACCTCTATAGTAGGGCAATCAGCCAATTCATGGGAGAGAATCCCAGTCTCTGACTTGGGTAATGGAGAATGGGTTTGTAGAGCCAGTCTGGACTTCAGGCCATTTGGTGTAATGGCGTTCAAGATCCCTCCTAACCACCAGAAACAATAGCTTGGGTTGGGAATGGAGAGGGGAGAGGCCCGAGGGCAGCTGGGACACAAGTGACTTCCTTCTTGTACAGCTCTAGCTGGATGAGGATAGTACCAGCAGCTAACTTTACATTTACTGGGATGTTCTTAGATGGACCAAGGCCTTTATGTGGTTTTATCTCTTCTTCCTATTTTACAGGTAACCTATCTGAGCCTTGTATTTTCGTAATTTGTTCGCAGGATGCCAAAGAGCACATCAGCTTGAAACCAGCATTCAAATGAAGTGCTTTTTGACTCCAGACTTTTCATATAGAACCGTCATATCCCACTTCCTTCTTTACTTGGGAACTAAAGCCACGTTGGGCTTCCCAGGTGGCACTAGTGGTAAAGAACCCACCTGAATGCAGGAAACATAAGAAACACGGATTCGATCCCTGAGTTGGGAAGATCCCCAGGAGAAGGACATGGCAGTCCACTCCAGTATTGTTGCCTTGAGAATCCCATGGACGGAGGAGCCTGGGAGGTTGCAGATCATAGGGTTGCAAAGAGTCAGACATGACTGAAACAACTTAGCATGCAAAGCCACATTGTATCAATCATAAGTATTCCAATATTCTGTGTGCCTGGGGTAGCTTTGGTTTTAATTAGATCAGCTAAAAATTGCTGTGATACATGAGAACCTTATTCTGCAGCCATTCTTGGTCCTAGCACTGTTGATCGTAGGCTTCTTTTCTCTTGCTGTTGTAGATTGTGGTCTTCGTAATGTGCTGGGGACATCTAGTCTCCTCTGGGAGACATTTATGTAGCGTCCTACAGCATATTTAGAAGGATACCAAGCTGCCTGTCCCCAGTTGTGAGTGCATGTGGCCAAATGTGTGAAGGCGTTAAGATGATCCCAAAGCCTGGGTCATGGGGTCCTGCTGTGAGAGCCCTCCCCCCAGGGATCCCCACTTCCAAAAATAGATGTTAATTTCTCTTTTCCCCCAAAACTGGTGTACACTGGGGATATTTAAACACATTTAACATCACCCTTCTGCCCCCAAAGTGCTTAAAATCTCTGAAAGGACATGACATCGGCATGTAACTTCTCACCCATAGGGATTTATTTTATAACTGTTGTGCAGACAATGTATGACAGAGCTAGGAAGCTTAGACCATGAAGTCTGTACTTTAAGGCAAGTAAGCAGGCAAGTTTTCCTGGAAAAGCTGGGGTTTGAGAAAGGCCGTGAGGCTTGGGTTAGATTTGAATAGATGGGTGGAAAGCAACAGACCTTTCAATCCTGAAAGGTCTCTAAAGGTAAGAGTGATTAATCAGTGGTGTGATTAAGGTGTAGGGAGCACATTAGCATGCTGCTGTAGGTAATATGGGAGATGAAATCAAAAAGAAGTTGGGGGCAGAATGCAGAGAGCCTTAAATGACGACTTAACTTTTTGATTCAGGCTAAATTACCTAACTTTGAGTTTCCGTTTCTTATGTGTGAAGTGAGAGGATTTGATTAGTCGATAGTATCCTAAGAAATTTTCAGATCTGACTTAGAAATAAAGATATCAGTTTTCTAATTAATCTTATCCTGAAATAATGATCAGTTAGTCGAAACTATTCAGGAAAAAATAACAGGGTAATATTAATACCTAACTTTTATTGAGCACTTACTAAGTGCTAGATCCTAATCACTTTGGATTAGGCCATTCAATTCTTAAAGCAAGTCTATGAATTAAAGTCTATTGCTCTAATTTTTTCAGGTGAGTGATGACATAAAAAGTCTTAGTGTCCAGAGTCACAATTAAACATATTCCTCTGTCCTGCGTGGTCTGAACATGTTGAGAAATAGCAGATCTGAAAACATGGTTAAAAGATCTCTTACAAAAGAGGCCAGGGTGGAGCACAAGGCTCTGCACGGGCAGGCAGTGGGCGAGCTGACAGGACACCTCACTCCATGTGAGTGTGTCAGGACTGCTGGGCTGAGACAGGGCCTGAACCGGGGTAGGGCGGCGTGAAGTGAAAGAGAACAGGGTCCTTATCAGAAAGGACAGGGTCCTTCCTTCCCAGGAAGAATGACGGTGAGGGCATGCTAAGCGTCACCAACTGCTTATTTTTCCCAGACTGGCTATTCACATCCATCATGCCTCTTCACTGGGGAATAGTGAGTTAAGGAGGGCAGAGAGGCCAGGATATTCAGAGAAAAATCTTCCCTTACAGAGAATGGGAGCAGGTGAAAGGCACTGCACCCCTACCTTAAGAAAACATGATGTTTTCTACTTGAGATACCTTAGTTGTAAGAAAGAGGCAAGGATGAGATGGTTTTTCAAGGTCTTGTTTATTTTTGACTGTGTGGTTATAATTCTATGAATATCCAAAGGGATTGCAGAGGAGGGGCTAATTTCCTGCCTCTGGTTCCTCAGTATGAGGGGGCTCTGTGTTTGCATTCCAGGAGATCTGTTTTAATGATTAGATACACTTTTGTTGTTGTTCTTAGTGGCTTAAAATGTAAGTTCAGGATATTGTGAATTGTTTGAATTTATAGGCCAGCAGACACTGTGAGAAATACCCCCACATTTTTGAGCAGATTCAGGCTACAGAGGTTTATGACAACTTGTGTGGTTTGCTGTCATTGATCACTTGATGATAATTACTGTTTGGGGAAAAGACACATTCTAATTTTTGGTGCTTCTTTAGGCTCAAGTTGCTCTCATTTATTCATTCGCAGATATTTATTGGGTGACTTTAGAGTCAGTTTTAGGCACTGGAGACCTATAGTAAGGAGAGCAGATACAAATTCCTACCCCCTGAAGCTTGGATGCTAGCAAGTATAAAGAAACAAGGGTTTTCATGGTGGCTCAGATGGTAAAGAATCCGCCTGCAATGCAGGAGTCCCTGGGTTGGGAAGATCCCTTGAGAAGGGAATGGAAACCCACTCCAATATTCTTGCCTGGAGAATTCCACAGACAGAGAATCCTGGTGGGCTATAGTCCATGAGGTTTCAAAGAGTCGGACATGACTGAGCGACTAAGCATGCACATTAAGAAGTGATCAAATGGACATACATAAAATATATAGTATGTGAGGTGGTGACAACTTTTATGGAGAAAAGTAACATGCAGAAGCAAGATAGTAATAAGACAGTTCCTGGGGTCAGGAAAGACAATGGCAGGGCCAAGTTTAAGTGAAGACCTGAAGGCATGGAGGGCTGAGCCATGCAGTTGTCGGGGAAGATATTTCGGCGGAGGAAATGGTGAGCACAGTGACCTTGAGATGTGAGAATTCCCAGTGCTGGACCTTTCAAGCCATTTTACTCTGAGCGAAATGAGTTTTGAGGAGAAGGGTGGCGTGGTCTTCCATTTGTATCCCTCTGGCTGTGGTTTGAGGACGACTTGTGAAGGGGAGCATGGTGGTCTGGACTAGGGTAGCAGTAGGGGAGGTGGTGAGCAGTCATAAGAGTCTGGATGTATTTTGAAGGTAGAGTCAATAAAATTTGTTAAAAGATTTTGTGTGTGGTGTGAGAAGAATTAAGGATGATTTAGTCGAGTTTTTGGTCCTTAGAGTAACTGGGAGGATGGAGTTGCCATCTACTGACATGGTGAAGAGGTGCAAGTTTGGGAGTAGGAAGGTTAGAAGTTTACTTTTGGATGTGTTGATGTGCCTAGTGACTATGCACAGGGAGAGGATCCAGGGGCAGTTGAATTGATGAGAGAAGAACTTATGTAGGAATCCTGGGCTGGAGATATACAATGGTGAATGCATTGGAATTCATGAGACAGAATGACTACACCACGTTAGGGAGGGTACATGGAGAAGAGAAGTCTGTGACCAGGTCGTGCAGCACTCCAGTGTGTATCAGTCATGAGAATAGAGGAATGTGAGAAGGGAGAATGAGAAGAGGAGACCACCGAGGGAAAGATGAGAACCAGTGGAGAATGGTGTTTTGGAAGCTAAAAAAAGGGGGTGTTTCTTAGGAAAGAGAAACAGCAAGTAAGAAGATGGAGTCTGGACCATCAGTTTTAGCACTGTGGAGTTACTAGTGACTTTGGCAAGAGCATGATTGGACTGGGTTCAAGAAAGAACAAGATTGGGAAGAGAAGATTCGAGAAATCTAATACCGTCAATTTTTCGGAAATGTTTTGCTATAAAGGGCAGTGAAGTAATAGGAAATTAGCTAGAGATGGATGTGGCATCAAGAAGGTTTTTGTGTGTTTGTTAAAGATGGGAAATATGGCAGTTTATTTATTTGCTGGTGGGGACAGTCTAGTGATGGGGGAAATTGATGAGGAAAGAAAAAGAGGACAGTTGCTAAAGCTGTCTTGCAAAGGCAAGAGGCGCTAGGTTGTGTACATGAAGGAAGGCTTTGCTCCTAAGTAAGATCACAGACAGTTCATCCATACTGGGGATAGGAGAGTGGGATGGACCAGGCATGCAGAAATGCCAGTGGGTTGTATCAAAATTCACTGCTTCTGAGTCAGGCTTGGGTAATTAGTGACTGCAATGTGGCTTTAGTGTGGCCCTGGCTCTCTGTGCTTATGGAACTTATGGCTCACACAAACCTTTACATGCCTATAACTGTGGCCCTTCAGCCATGCGGGATGACAGTTGTAGAGTTTTGCACTTTATTTTATTTATACTTTTTTGGCTACATCACAGGGATGTGGGATCTTAGTTCTCAGACCAGGGATCAAACTCATGCCCCTTGCATTGGAAGCTCAGACTCTTAACCACTGGACCACCAGGAAGTCCCTAGTTTTGCATTTTAAAATTGCACATGGGTAATATTTTAATAAGTAGCTAATTTACATTTAAGTTAAAATAGTTAAAACTTACAGAATCCTTTGGATTTAAATTTTAATCTCACTTAAACCTCTTCTATGACTTTAGAACTATTACTAACCTCTAGTTAACAACTGTGGAGAGGGCAATGGCACCCCACTCCAGTACTCTTGCCTGGAAAATCCCATGGACGGAGGAGCCTGGTAGGCTGCAGTCCACAGGGTCGCTAGGAGTCAGACAGGACCCAGCAACTTCACTTTCACTTTCACTTTCATGCATGGGAGAAGGAAATGGCAACCCACTCCAGTTCTTGCCTGGAGAATCCCAGGGATGGGAGAGCTGGGTGGGCTGCCGTCTGTGGGGTCGCACAGAGTCGGACACGACTGAAGCGATGCTGCAGCCGCCGCCGCTGCCGCAGCAGCCTCAGTTAACAATTGAGGAAGCTGAGCCTTTAGGAAAAAGAACTTGCTCAAGTTCACGTGTCGACTTGCTGCTTTTTGACACTATAATCTGTTCCTTGACCATACTCTATTGCTTTGTGGAAGTATTTGGTGCTGTGAAATGTATCATTTCTGAATGCAGTAAATTAACATTGGTTTGCATATGTGATTGTAGCATGAGATTACCGTTGATAACTTTGAGTTTTACCCACCCATCCCTTTATTTTTCTCCCCAAGACCTAGAATTTAAGAGCCTTTTACAAAGTTTTTGAAGCTGCAGTAGAGGAAAAATTGGTTGGTTGGCTGCAGATAGGCCATCATCATTCTTGTTTTCCTTTATAACTCAGGTGTTCAATTAGAAATTGCCAGCAAGATGTTCCCTCTATTCTGAATGAGTGTGATCTTCAGTGTCAAGGTGATCAGAATTGAAAATTTTCTTTGGCTCCTTGTTTGCTATGTGTCAGGCTTTCTAGGTCTGCTTTCTCATTTATAAACTAAGGGTAATAATACTTACCAACTGTGATTGTTGTAAGAATTAGAGAAGGTGTATTCCCCAGGACAAAGCACAGTGCCTGATATTTATTCTGTAATACATGGCAGGTGACTGGGTAGCTCCGTTGTCCGTTCCATTAACTACTGTCCTACGGGGTGGTAGCTTGAGGGAATATTAAATGCATCTTTTTCTTTAATTCCCACCTGGAAAATGACTCATTCAGAGTTTAATTTCAAAATTGTTTCTTGTGTGTACATTTTAGGAATGGTTTATTATTTAAAGTTGGAGAAGACAAAGCTCTATATAAACATATCATCTTTATTTTGAATAAAAGTTCAGAACATATTGTCTCACAGTGGAAAAATGGATTCACCCCAGAAAATCTAGGATGTATGGCTTACTGTCAGCATGAAACTCTGGGTATCCTCTTGGGTGTGGAGGAGACACCCTGCATTTTTCCTAAATTTTCTAGTTGTTCAGTTGCTTAATCCAGGCATCAGTATATTGTCTAGATTTTGGGTGTGTGAATTCCCTTCAATGGAGATGAGAAATCCATGCGTTAAAATGAAATGTTGTTCTTTCTTTCCCCGAAACAGTAAACCGATGGTTAAAGAAAGAGTTACAGCTGGAATCATTGGTGCGGCGAGATGCTCCTGGGCTGTGGATAGTTAAGTCAGAGTTGTGGATCAGCAGAGACAAAGCAAATGTTCTCCAGTTACCCGCGTTACTAACTCATACATAGTAAACACATCCTACTGATAAGAGTCCCTGGCGAGGACAAAGTCTTGTATGAGATGATACTGGGAATACTGAGATAAATGGGGAATTACTTATCCTCCAGGAATTAGTTTGGGGTTGGCTGTGTCAGTCCATTTCCAAGAGCCCAGTTCATCCCTTCCTGTGGAAACCTCCCCCTCCATCACCCTGTTTCTGTGACACTTGAGTTCATTCTCTCAAATTTCAAGTTCTTTCTCTCAGCCAGATTTTATGAAAGCATCTGTGCATACACCAACACCTATGCAGGTCTTCATGATGTAGAGAGACTGTAGAGAGGCAGGAATTGGGTTGCTTCTGCTCCCTGGAAGCAGGTTTCACTTTACTCTGTGATATGACCCTCCTCACTCCTTCTCTGCCTAGTGAATATGTACAGCTGTGTCACTTGCTGTATACACTTGATAAAAACAGGTATTATGTTTAAATGCACTGGTCATTATAAGTGGTGTAATGGTAACAAACATGCAGTCAAGGAATTTCCAGGTTGCAAAATACCTTCATTTGTCTTTTGGTACTTTACACGTTGTTTGAGTTATTTAAAAAGTAGGAAAATAATGAAAACTTACTGATTGTTGGGGCTTCTCTGGTAGCTCAGCTGGTAAAGAATCCAATGTGGATTCTGTGGAATCCAACCCAGATTCTGCAATGTGGGAGATCTGGGTTTGATCCCTGGGTTGGGAAGATCCCCTGGAGAAGGGAAGAGCTGCCCACTCCAGTATTCTGGCCTGGAGAATTCCAAGGACTGTATAGTTTGTGGGATCACAAAGAGTTGGACATGACTGAGTGACTTTCACTTCATGGGATTCCCTGGTGGCTCAGATGGTAGAGTCTGCCTGCAATGTGGAAGACCCTAGTTTGATCCCTGGGTCAGGAAGATACCCTGGAGAAGGAAATGGCAACCCACTCCAGTGTGGAAAATCACGTGGATGGAGGAGCTTGGTGGGCTACAGTCCATAGGGTCTCAAAGAGTTGGACATGACTGAGTGACTTCACCTTTCACAGTGATTTTATAAAACACTTTAAGAACATAGGTTGTAGATTCATTTATGGGTCCAATATGCTAATGTATTACATAAAATCATGAAGCTTCCATAGGTGAGGAATCTTTGTGAATCATATAATTTTTTTCATACTTACTTTGTCATACCTATAGGGCTAGTCTGAGGCTAGAATTATGAAGGTGGAGAACTTTTAAATCCATGCTCTTAGAGTTTCTTTTCCATGTGTTCTTTCTTCATTCTTGTTGCCCTGCTTGTTTCCTTTTGCCTTCAAAATTGTTTCTGTTAAGGAAGAAATGGTTCATTTAATGTGTTGTCTTTCCCAAGGATGTTTGCATTTCAGCTGACACAATACTCACATCTGGCGAAACTTGGCTAAACAGTTAAGTTCTAACTGTGCAATTCAATTAAACATGTGAGTGGCCACCCATGTTATAAAGTGGACCCTTAATATTGAATTTGTATTCCAATGAGGGTCTTCCCGTGTAAGGAGTATGGTGCAAAATAACAATGCTGTCTGCTCTTGACTAACCAGTACTTGTGTATTCAACTTATAGATCCTTTTTACTCCATTCTCCTCATTTGCTGAAAATGTTTTGTGATTTATGGGACACAAACATGATAAAGCAAAGGAAGTGTATGGGCTTTGGAGTGTGATGTGAAGATACAGCTGAGCTTCACAGTTATGTGACCTTGGACACACACCTCCTGAATCTCAGTTTCCTCACCTGTGAAGTATGCTTATTAGGGTTGGTATGGTGGAAAAATATGTATCAACTGCAGCACCATAAACTACAGTGTATAAATTACAGGCCAGTGGTAGATATAGTACAAAGTACATTGTATTTAATACACAAAACTATTGTGATAAGTATAAATTCTAGGATTCTTATAAGGAAAAAATTAAAGCAATTAGGGAAAATATCTTCTACATAGTAGCAACTTTGTTAAAAGTCTGTATCAGTTATTAATTATATCAATGATACATTAATTGAGTGTATGTCTTGGTTATAAGCAAGCTTGATACAATTTATGGAAAGTTATTTTATTCATATTCTCAAACACATAAATGAGATGAGTATTCACATGTAGTGAAATTTTTTAAAAATTAAAAAAAAATGATTAATTTAACACAGAGTTACCTAAATGTGTTTGAGAAATGATTTGAGTTCTCAAAACTTACTGCTTATGAGACAATTCAAGAATATATTTATTATGCAAGTTGAGGTGCAGTCTTGTGAGGTGGACCCTTGATGCCTGTGTTACATCTTCCTGTGTTCTCTTGTTACACAGGATTCTACAGTTCTGTTTTTTCACCCCACAGATTTACCAATAAAGAGACAGAGAGAGTATGAGCTGGTGACTCCTGTCAGCACGAATTTTGAAGGACACTATCTCTCCCATATTCTTTCTGCAAATCACAAAAAGAGGTCAACGAGGGACGTGTCTTCCAACTCTGAGCAATTGTTCTTTAACATCACGGCATTTGGAAGAGATTTTCATCTGCGACTAAAGCCCAACACTCAGCTGGTAGCTCCTGGTGCTGTTGTGGAATGGCATGAGGCATCTCCGGTGCCTGGGAATATAACCGACCCCATTAATGATCATCAGCCAGGAAGTACTTCGGAGAGAATCTGGAAAACCGAGCCTTTGCAGACCAACTGTGCTTATGTTGGTGACATCATGGACATTCCAGGAACTTCTGTTGCCATTAGCAACTGTGATGGTCTGGTAAGACTCCTTGCCTTTTGTGTCTGTGTGTTTGCAGGTGTTTGGGAGTGCAGCATGGCTTCAGCATGGTTTGGAAGGTAGAGGTGGAAAGAAAGCCTCATTATTATATTTCAAGTTCAGGAACAAGCATTAGAAAGCATTTCACTGTCAAAGATGTGTGCTTTGGCTTCATTTTGACATGAAGACATTAGTCTAAGAAACCAAAGACAACTACTTTAGCGTTGTTTGCTTATATGTCCACTTGCGTCACATTGGGAATTTTATTTCCTTACTTCTTTAAAATCATCCTGACAACTTTTTAAAGAAGCACAGATTCCTTCAAAATGATAGTATTTCCGTTCTTATGAGGAAACATTAGGTATTTTATTAAAGAAAATATTTAGAAAGCATTCTTTTGCACACTCCTCAGAATGCTGAAATGGGAAACAAGGTGCTTCTCTGTCAGAATTTGTTCAGATTGCATTAGTGTATGAACCTGAGGTGTAGTTCTCTCGCTATGGTGGCTTTACTTCATTTTCTCTTGCTTTTGAATGAAATACCTATATATTGTTATTCACTTTTGTGGTTGAGGCTAATAGTAACTGACCCTTCTTCACACACTCTGAGGATGTGAAATATTTTTGTCTTGCATCTCCAGATGTTATTTGAGAAGTGTGTCAATGTTTATGCCTCTTCCATTCATAATTGACTCCAAGCCTTTGTTCAAAAAGAGCAACCATTTTTCTTTCTGTGGTTGCCAGGCTGCTGTTTCTTGGGAGTTCACAGCTATTCTTTTTGTTTTGTCTCTCTTCTGGGAGTTCTCAAAACAATCCTTGTATTCCTTCTACCTTGGCTCGTCCCAAACAGTACCTTGAATCTTCTGCTGCTGCTGCTGTTAAGTCACGTTAGTCGTGTCCGACGCTGTGCGACCCTATAGATGGCAGCCCACCAGGCTCCCCTGTCCCTAGGATTCTCCAGGCAAGAACACTGGAGTGGGTTGCCATTTCCTTCTCCAATGCATGAGTGAAAAGTGAAAGTGAAGTTGTTCAGTCGTGTCTGACTCTTAGCGACCCCATGGACTGCAGCCTACCAGGCTCCTCCGCCCATGGGATTTTCCAGGCAAGAGTACTGGAGTGGGTCGCCAGTGCCTTCTCTGGAATCTTCTGCTACTGTCCTCTTAATGCATAAGCACAACCCAAAGGAGTTATGATGCCGTATTTTTTACTCAAGGCCTGTTGAGTTCATGGTTGCAGGCTTTATCTGGAGGTCTTGTACTGCCTCTAGATATTCTATAGGGCTTTAGAAGCCTGAACAGAAAACTGAAGAGAGCGTGTGTGGCAGGTCTCCTAGTTGGACCCTTTCAGTTTAAGATTCACAGCATCTCATTGGTGCTAGACCATGCTATGGGGCTTGAAGACACAAGGAATCTCTAAGATTCTTCTCATTCCACACAAATGTTTAATAGATCTGACTTAACTAAATTACTGACTAAAACAATAGAAAGAAAACATCTTCTAGAAGACAAAGTTTAAAATATTCACCAAGAGCTTGATTCAACAGTACTAGAGTATAAAAGGAAATAAATTCCATAAAAGGTACTATTTTATAATACTTCTAAGTATATTGAGTATAAAACTTAATTCAATGTTATTTTTAAGTTTTATTGCATAAGAAGATTATGTACTTTTTATCTCCCTGGTTAAGACTGAAGCTTGGGCTAGGAGATTTGAAACTTGAAAATCAGTTTAAGGAAGGCAAAAGGCAAGAAAATTATTTTAATAGTGAGTTTTTAAACCTGACTTAGCAATCAGTGTTTTTCTTACTGCACATGTCAAATGATCTAATCATAGATACAGAAATATAGGGCAATAGTTGTAAGGAAGAGGAAAATAGGTATACAGTATGAATATACATTAATTATTAGGATTGATTTCTCATTTTTAAGGTATGGTGTTAACTGTTGACATAGTGTGTCTTGTGTGCATGTGCACAACTCAACCAGTGTATTTATTTGTTCCATTCTTTGATCCTTTAATTAATTAAAACATATTTTTGAGAAGTCAATTCTGGGCAAGCGCTGTTCCAGGCATTGTGAAATGATGAATGGTCATGATTACCATTCTCATGGAGCTCAAAGAGGTTAAATTTGCCATAGATTTTAAGTGTCAAAATATCTGGTATACGTGTATGTGTATACACACACACACACACACATGCATACTAAAATTATGTTCAACTTAAAAAAGTTGTGATAAAGGGAAGTATCTTCTGGAGAGATTTTATGAATGGGGACAGAGTTTCTAACCAGGCATACATGGCTCAGGCCTTGAGCTTGATCTTGGAAAAGAGAGGAGTCCAGCCTATAGCAGGCAGTGCTGACTATGTGGGTGTACCTAAACAGAAGGCTTTTTAGAGTTTCCAGCTCATAGCAGCTATGGAGGAAGAATAAAGATGATGGCAGGACTAGAAGCTCAGTAATAGAGAGCAGATCAATAGAGTGATGACTACTGCTTCATTAAGCTGGGGACAAATTCTTAAAATTGCATTGGATAGAATAAGCATCTTAGCTGAAATTAAGTAGGAAGTAAAATTGATGTGAATGTAAATAAACTTGGCTAATTAGCAGATTCTTAAACCCTTTTTTGTTCCTTTAACTTGCTGTGTAGGGGATTTAAGTTTGACCTTCTTGACCTTAGGAAGAGAAACAGGGATACTGAGATCACATAGATGCCTGAGGATTAAGCTGATGGGCTAGAAAGCCATTTCCCTGGGAAACTCTGGGATTATAACCAAATCTAAGTTGTCTTAGCAGAAAGCAGAGCCCCTCCTGGCCTAAAAATGCCAATGGGACCATCTCTGCTCAGCAAGATGAAGTGAAGTATCCTGCTATGGAAGAGAAAGCCAGTGAAGCCCTACCTGGATGGGTCTAATGTAGATTATTGTCGATGAGATTCCTGTGATCTGATTATCTACGTGGGTCTTTTGAAACTCTTAGTCATAGGGAGCAGCCACAGGTATTTATTTTTCACTGAGATTGGGAAGCTCTTACCATGGCCTTTTCCCTGAGTGAAACCCCTTACCTCTTTTTCTCTAATGCTACCTTGCGGCAAACTATGTATATGTGAAATAGATAGTGGTCTGAGACAGAATTAATTTATATTAAACAGAAGGCTGTGATTTGTAAAAAAAAATAAAAACAACAGTACTGCTCAAAGAGTGTCCATACACCCAGGTCAAGATAAATACTGAAGGTGAGACTATATAAAGAAACTTTATGACACTTTGACATAGTTATTATATTTGTGTTGGCTGCTGCTGCTGCTAAGTCACTTCAGTCGTGTCCAACTGTGTGTGACCCCATAGACAGCAGCCCACCAGGCTCCGACCTAACAGTAAAAACAAAAAATAAAAAGCTGAGGCTGCTATTTTGTGTCTTTTTTGCTTTTTTCCTAGTAATTAGTTTTTCTTGTATTTTACAAAATTATCAGCCCAAGAACAATTGGGGAGAAAAGAAACAGTTTATTTACCCCAGGTAGTTTGAAAAGCAAGTAGTAATACTTAGCTATTCCTATTCCTCTGAACATCAGAAACTTGACTGAATACTACTTATTCCAGGTAACTATGAAATGGTCCAGAGAAGGCGTTGGAGAAGGAAATGGCAACCCACTCCAGTGTTTTTGCCTGAAGAATCCGAGGGATGGGGGAGCCTGGTGGGCTGCCATCTATGGGGTCGCACAGAGTCAGACACAACTGAAGCAACTTAGCAGCAGCAGCATGAAGTGATCACAGGAAAGTTCCCTTAACTTGGACATTATGGAGGAAGACAGTAAATTGCCTTAAGTGACATATGCAGAGCCAAGGTCTAGAATGTGATATGAAAAAGATGTCTGACTCGTGTCTGACTCTACAACCCCATGGACTGTAGCCCACCAGGCTTTTCTGTCCATGTGGTTCTCCAGGAAAGAATGCTGGAGTGAGTAGCCATTCCTTTCTCCAGGGGATCTTCCCAACCCAGGGATCAAATCTATGTCTCCTGCATTGCAGGCAGATTCTTTACTGCCTGAACCACCAGGGAAGCCTGGACATAGATGTACATGATATCTAAAGTATTATTCTGTGCATTTCTGAAATCAACATCAAAGTGTTCTGCATGAAGGAATTGACAGTGATTTTCACCCACTGTGGCCAAGAACCATATCTGTTCTGCCTAGGATGACCTTTTTTGAATCTTTGTCAAGATTATCTTTTATGAATGATAGCTAATTCTTTACCGATTACAGCTTTATGTCTTCTCTTACTGTAAGTGAGAATTGTTACGATATTCAGTCATGGAGTTGTCCTTGTTTTCTGACAGCATCCAATTTTTAAAAAGCCCAATTCTCTAGATCCTCCTCCAAATTATCCTGCCAAAGCCTAAATCCTGTTAATAGGTTCTTTCTAAAGCTCTCTTACTGAGATGCTTATGCTTCCCTCTGGTGTGTGTTCTGGCTCCCGGCAACATAATAAACCCAGCTTGTCAACTGCAGATGAGTTCCTAGTGGTCTTTGGCTGGAGGCCATTGACGTGTGTTACCCTTCTGCTTCTGCGTCTCTACAGTGAGAGTCCAGTGGTCAGGAGTCATGGTGATGGCAGGCATTTCACACACTTCTAAGTGGGAAGATGCTTCTGGCTGAGAATTCCAGCTGAAAATAGATTTCTTTATTCCACAGAGCCCTGGCATTTGCCCTATAACACTATTAAATCTCCCCTGTGAGTAGTGGCGACTCACAGTCATATTTTGTGGTCTTCAAATTTGCCAAAATAAAGGGTTATTTGGTTAGTAGTCTTTATGTCGTGTGTTCATAACATAAGGGAACTGGATTTTTCTAGACTTATGAGAACGATATCCCTTTGTTAATTGCTCTGGATTGTCATCAGAGGAAACTGGTTGAGACTGGAAGAACTGACTGATGATGGCTATTTTGGATTATCCAACTCAATGATTTCCTTGTGGGCTGACTTTATGATCAAGGCAGCTTATCGAGGACAGAAATTTTCAATATTTTGCAACATTTGAAATCCTTCTTCCAGATGAAATCACTGTGCGTGCATGCATGCTAAATTGTTTCAGTTGTGTCTGACTCTTCACGATGCTGCAGACTATATCCTGCCAGGCTCCTCTGTCCACGGGATTCTCCAGGCAAGAATACTGGAGCGGGTTGCCAGGCCCTTCTCAAATGAAGTCACTAGGGGTTATCTAATAAAATAACATGTAAAATGGATAAACTCAGGAAAGGCCAGTAAAAACATAGGTGTTTTTTTTCCCTCCTAACTCCTGTTTATCCTGCCTTGTTCTTGAGACCACTCTTAGCCATCCTGAGGCTTCTAATAGGACATCTCCACTATTAGGTTAGGGAGTCTTGGAAGCTTAAAACTTGGGAGCCATAGGCAAAACCTCTTTTCTAAAATGTGTGATAGTCACATCTGATTAGTATTGGAGGTAATTTACCCTTTTTAGATTTGGGGCATGGCCAAATGAAGTCTTTGTGGACAACCACAAACTTATAAAGCAAACAGCCTTCAGGCGTCCCTGCCTTAAGACTTCTGCTTTGGGATTTGGTCCCTTCAGAAACATGTCCTCTGTATGCCTATTTCACTAAGTCCAACTGCAGAGGCACTTTTTAAAAAGTCTATTTTAAAAAGTATTATGAGCCAGTGTGCCTGGGATTAAGAATATTTGACTAGTGATTATAAATACAGCTCAATCTGGTAAATGAAATGTTTGATACTAAAAATAGATACAAATCCGTAGCTATTTATAGTGGGTTTAGAGTTTTCAAGGACTGATCTTTAGATGTTGACATTTGAACGTCTGCTTTTATGAGGAGAACCTAATCTCTAAAAGCCAGTTGCCTCCCACCTTTTTTCCCCCAAGGAACTTGTCTATGGAAGATGTGTATTTTCCTGATGGGACAGAGGGAGTTTTGTGTCTTAACCGTGTACATGTTGATTTAAGACACTTCAGTAGGTCTGGGGAACAAAGGACTGAAACCTCGTTTCACTTCCAGCCACCTACACCAGGCTGCTTTTAGCAATGCAGGGTTAGAAGATGCTCAAAGCACCTATACCCTTTTATTTCCATAAGTAGAAAGGAAAAACTAGTTATAAGTCCTCTAGTTTAACTAGTTTGGGAGAACCAGTACTGTGATAAGCCTCATTGCTTCTTACCTGAGATTTGGCCCCATAGGAGCTGACAGTATTAATCCTGCCTGTGCTGGATCTGGGCTGTTGGTTACATTTCCTACCCTGCCTTCCTCTCAGATAGGCAGCCTGGTTATGCTTATCTGTGGTGAAGCGGAAAAATTTAGCAAGTCTTTGATCATTTTCACATTTTGCACTTAATTTGTATAAATCCAGAATTATACATATGTCAAGCCTTTTGCAAAATTTTTGGCCATATTTCTCTTGTGTGATTTTGAAAATACTTCTTTTTAATAGTTATTTTGTAGCTGATATAAACTATTCATGTTTGTGGGTACCACTCGTTCAACTTACGTTTATTTTATTTATTTATATTTTCGGCCACACTGGGTCTTCCTTCACACAAGCGCAGGCTACTTTCTAGTTGATATGCTCAGGCTTCCCATTGCAGTGGCCTCTCTTGTTGCGGCTCACAGGTTACAGAGTGCTCGGGCTTCAGTAGCTGTGGTGCATGGCTTTAGTTGCCTCGTGACGTGTGGGATCTTCTCAGACCAGGGATCGAACCCATGTCCCCTGCATTGGCAGGCAGATTCTTAACCATGGAACCACCAGGGAAGCCCCTTCAGCTTATGATTTTATTTACATCAATTTGATTATGGTTTATTTCCCATTACTGTCTCTAACTTTGATATAGTACATTTTTAAATTAAGTTTAAGGGTGAGCTAAAAATTGGGGAAAAAATAAATGTGGTATTTCACATCTTTCTTTGTATAGGAATGGAAAACAGAAAATAAATAAAAGGGGAGGGAAAGTTGACCTGAGAAGTAATGCTTCCTATTCTTCTCAGTGCCATGGCAACTAGGACTTCATTATAACTTTAATACAGATTTTTAAAGATATTCAAGACACTTTAGGAACTGTGAAAATAGTGCTGACCACATCTTTAGTTTCTTCTTCTTCTCGGTAAATTATCACTAAAACAAGAACAAAAGCACAGCAAGATATTGATATGACACCTTTGTGCATAATCAGGCTTTGAAGTCACAGAGTTCTTGCAAACTAAACCCAGCCTCAAGGTCCTCGAGTGCAAAAACTGTTAATCGTGTGGCTGCATCTTTGCTTCTAGGAATACTGATCAAGTTAATAAAGCTTTTGGAAGAGCTAGGATATGTAAAGGGCTAGACTGATTGCTGTGAGCAATATTGAGGTAAGCTGGGCATAACCTTTGTCTTCCTCCAGGAATGCTAGATATAAGATATGCAAAAATAGAACTAAAGTACAAGGCAGGAATGTTTTATATGCTCTAAGACTAGAGTAGATGAAATGTGAGAATCCAGGTGATGGAAAGATTATTTATACCTGGAAGGATGATAGAAGGCTTCCTGGAGAAAGCAGTATTTGTGATCCCAGACAATTGGAAAGATAACCATGTATGTTAAAGTGACCACTGATGATGGCAGAGGTTGGGATGGGTAAGAGGAAGAGCCTCTGAGGAAAGTAGGAGATATTTGTGATGGCCATAAACATGAAGAGAGGATGGGGTAAGAAGATTTCATGAACTTTGTAATATATGTAATGAATACATGGGCGAGCCAAAGTAGTCTTGGTCAGTATTTAGCTGAATGAAGGAGCAAGTGCGGCTTCCCCTGTGGCTCAGTGGTAAAGAATCCACCTGCAGTGCAGGAGACACAGAGGATGTGGGTTCAATCCCTGGGTCAGGAAAAACCCCTGAAGGAGAGCATGGCAACCCACTCCAGTATTCTTGCCTGGAGAATCCCACGGACATAGGAGCTTGGAAGCCTACACTCCTTGGGGCTGCAAAGAGTCAGACACGACCAAAGAGACTGAGTGTGCATGCACGCACAGGAGCAAGTTTAATGCAAGAGGGAGAGAGAGACAAAAGAGGGTAGATCCTAGAGGTGTATGTATTAAGACCAAATTCAGTAACTGTACTTGATAATGACATGCTTGCATGGATATTCAGGATGAGAGGAGGGCAAGATTCGTATTCCTTAATTATGTTGCTTTTCTTTGTAGAAAGTCTTTGCTAAAGTTATGGAGCTTTTTCTCTGGAGTTTAGAGAGATTTTTCTCAGTAGCTTTTTTTGTTGTTTTTTTTTCTAGAATTTATTCCCCAAATTTTTTCTAAGAGGGTTAAGAAAGTTGATTTTTAAAAATCTGACTTCTCCCATCATCTGGGTCCTTCAGTCTTTCAAGTTTGGTGAATGAAGTGCCTCATTTAACCTCTTTGTATTGGAGAAGGAAATGGAAGGCCACTCCAGTATTCCTGCCTAGAGAATCCTGTGGACAGAGGAGCCTCCATAGAGTTGCACAGAGTTGGACACAATTATAGCAGCAGCTTGGCTATAATTTCTTCCATCTGAAGTGTTCTTCTCACTTTCTTACTGTGTTGACTGTTTGTTCCTATCCCTTACTTCTTTTTTATTCTCAAAGGAGTATTTCTAATGTTGTTTTAGTGATTTTTGCTTCCAGCCTAAAGAGTAATTTGATCAAGTTTACCGAACTTTCAAAAAACAAGACACACCAAGATAACCCTGTCAATGAATGAATTGATTTCAGTGTTAAATCTCATTTTATTTTATGTCATTTATCATATCTACCAAATGTATATATGTGTGTAGAAACATATATATGCATGCATATATGTTTATATACATACAAACATACTTATATGCACCCATATATATGAAAAACCATAGAAAAAGTCGAGAAAAATCAATGTTTAATTAAATATTTTGATTCAAAGACCAGTGGCAAAATTTGTTGTTAGGTGTTTAGAGTTGGTGCAGAGCTGGAATGGCACTCAGGTCTGTTGACAACAAAACATAACAGTTTTATCACCCCAAGTTACTTAAATATGCTCCTCACAGTGTGGGTGGTTAACAGAGATCATGACATGAACTAGCTTGTAGATTTTTAATACTGTTAGAAACATAGAGAGATTAATCAGAAATACAACTTAAAAGGGCAATTTTATTATTGTCAGTCTACAACAGTGAACTTGAAAAAACTGTTTAGAATAAAAAGCTCAACTATGCTTTTTGTATTATGATTAAGTTTGCAAAGTTAAAAAAAAGTGCTGCAGTTACTCAACTCAGCCTGTGACCTAACATATGGAAAATAGTCTTCTATGAAGTGAATAGTAAAAATCCTGTAACTTTTAGATGACCTTCTCCAACTGATGCAGGGCTCCTTTTGCATCATCTTCTCTGAGGGGTACTCTAATCTGTGCTTTCTTGAAGACTTCTAATGATGAGAAGCTCTCTACTTTCCATCTTATTAATATGTAGCTCTGCCATATAGAAAAATCCGATTGACAGAGGAGCCTGGTAGGCTGCAGTCCATGGGGTCGCTAAGAGTCAGACATGACTGAGCGACTTCACTTTCACTTTTCACTTTCATGCATTGGAGAAGGAAATGGCAACCCACTCCAGTGTTCTTGCCTGGAGAATCCCAGGGACAGGGGAGCCTGGTGGGCTGCCGTCTGTGGGGTTGCACAGAGTCGGACACGACTGAAGTGACTTAGCAGCAGCAGCAGCAGCCATACAGAAAGTTCTTCCTTAGATTCTACTTAGAAATATAAAGTGAAAATATCTTATTCCATGTATTAGATTCTTTGCAGTTGACACAGGCATATTAAGTGTGATGGACTTCTTGTTGTTATTATTATAAAACTTCAGTTTCTTGCACTTGAACACTCATTCAGTGCATCACACAGTATACTCCTTCTGCTTTAGGAATAGTTCCCTTTAGTGGTCTGATAGAACCCATACCCTGGCTGGAATGGAGTTAATGAGGCATAGGTCATAATTTTAACATACCTCTCAGGCTTTTCATTTTGGTCAGTATTTTAAATTATGAATCTCAGAGTGAGACATTAAGGAAATAGCAATAAAGAGTCCACGGCATTAGATGGTATATACTGCTGTTGTTCAGAGTCTAGTTTTCATATCTTATCTCATATCTCTTTTATTTGTTGATGGTAGTTAATATGCTGTCTTATATCTATTTTTGTTTCCAGTCTAAAGTTCTACTTGAAAAAAAAAAAAAAAGCATACAGCATTTTCTGCAAGTCTGTGGAGGCAGTTGTGAGGGGTAGAGGTGGAGATAAAGGTGGCATGGTGGGTCCCTAGCTCCAATTGCTAGAAAATGCATTTTTAAACTTAAATGGCATTATCAGAGTAGACTTTTGGGGTCTTCACTGAGTTTTTTGATTAGCTGATAGGACTTTCCAATTCCAATATAAAACAGTTCTGGAAGGCTTACTTCTGTCTGGTGATGTCTCTAAAAGTTGATGCTTGGGTGTCGTAAGAATATAGCAGGACCCAGTCTGAGCATGTAAGCCTAAGAAAAAATGCAGAACAGCACTTAGCAAGAGATTCTGTAAATGTTAGCAACCCAAACACAGTGGGAAATGTTTTATTTAGCACTATGTGTAAAACAATATGCATTTAACATAGTGATTAAAATCTTGGAGTAATACTTCCTTTGGGCTTGCAGGATATTTGATCTCGCTTATAGGGTGCCACTATATCATGCTTTCCTGCTTGGCTTCATATAGTCCTTTATTTTTCAATCCTAGCTTTGAGGATAATATTAACTGGCTGCCCAGACAAAAAAGCAGACCAATCATAGTGATGTGTATCCAGATAAAGTTAAATCACTGTAAGATCTCTGTTTCTGTTTGGTCAGCTGCATGTCATGGTCACCTTTGGCTTAATATGGTACCACACCCAGACTTAGCATAATGCTGTAGGAAGTCCCTGAACCTTTTATATTGGTCCTAGATCCTAACCATTAATCTAAAAATTTCAAGGATAGGCCCATTTTTATATGCTATGCTTGGAAAAGTTTTAGAAACATGTTAACCTATGAGGATGTTTTGAAATTTGAACTTTACCCATGAAACTACCTTCTTAATCTTCCCCATACTTAAAACTTAGGGGTTTGAATGACATCAGTGATTGTTTTTGTTCTGCCTGTTCCATCTAATGTTTTGAAATACTTTGTAAACCAGATAAACTATTAAGTAATTAACAATTTTACACATTAACTATCAAAAATATACAAAATTGCTGGTCAAAGTCTCCAGTAAGTATGAATTATAGTCTCTTTATACTGACTGATGATCTTTTCCAGTAAAAAGGTTTGATTATTCATAAACCTGTACTGTTTTGTTCAACCTTATGACACAGTAACAGTCATTGCCAGATCTGAATTGTTGCCTCCACTGGTTCCTAGAAGCCCAGAGATCTAAAATTAGGAAACTGTTGACTCTAAGTTTCCAGAGATTCCTTCTAGAACTAATGTTCTGTAACTCTGTAACTAAGTTTGTGGTCTCTTTATCCTTGTGGAGAGTGCATTCCTGGCCAAGGAAGAAATCATTGCTTCCTACTCATCATTTTTCATTTATCATGGTTGGGAGTGGAAATTGCATGTATGAGTGCCACTTTTGAGAAATGGTTACTCTCTAATATGCTCTTTCTGTTTTTTAAAATTTATTTTAAATCCACGAACTATGAACAAATCCTGTATTCTAGAAGGCTCCAAAGGACCCAGCTTCTATTACCATTTTGGGAGATTAATAGCTTAACTCCTAATGAAATGTGGAAATAATCAGTGTAGAGAGAAATCTATCTACCTACCTACCTATCTCTCGACCTACATATGTATGTGTATGTGTATGTATATGTAGAGAGAGAAACATTTATATTTTTATAAAATATTAAAAGCAGAAGAGACTACCCTTGGCTGTGTTGTAGGAGGAGTACCGAATTACCCCGGGATAGGAATGTGTGACGGCTCTGTTGATGCAGTCATTTCCCTGGAACAGTTCCTCATAGGTTACATTTGACGTATATGAAATCAAAGTTGAGAGTCATTGTTTTCCCCAAGGGGCCTCTAATCTTAGTGTGTATCAGGATCTCCTGAGGGTCTGTTAAAACACAGCTTGCTTATAGCCACCTCCGAGTTTTTGATTTAGTGGGTCTGTAGATGGACCTGACAGTTTACATTTCTAATACGTTCCCAGTTAGTGCCAGACACCATAACTCAACTGTCTGTTTCTTGTTTGTGTGCAATGACTCTGGATACTGGCTTTTCCCAGCTGACTTGCTTTCTCAAGTAAGGAATTGGAACTTTTTTTTTTTTTGGTCTGTAATACTGTCTTGGCCCTTGCCCACTGCCCAGTTATCATCCCAGCCAGTTTGACTCAGCACCCATCAGTCCCAGACTGAATTAACTATGCACAACTGCAACTTTGTCTCTTGGTCTCCTTGCCCAGAGGCAACATATACATTGGAAACCTCAGAATGCCATCTTCCCAGGCCAAGTTCTGGCAGAATACAGAAACTTAAAGAAACTGTGAACTTGGACACATACCTTAATGTGTCTGATCCTTATATTCCTTTTTGATTCATGCAAAGATTTCCTGATGGTAGGGGGAGCTTTGAAGTGTATCCTCGTTTTAATTTCTTCAGTAACCAATATTCACTACCAAGTGCTTGCAGTTTTCTAACATCACTTTGCTTTGGAGAACTGGTTGGGCTTCCCTGATAGCCCAGTTGGTAGAGAATCCGCTTGCAGTGCAGGAGACCCTGTTCGGTTCCTGGGTTGGAAAGATCCACTGGAGAAGGGATAGGCTTCCCACTCCAGTATTCTTCGGCTTTCCTGTGGCTCAGCTAGTAAAGAATCCACCTGCAACGTGGGAGACCTGGGTTCGATCCCTGGGTTGGGAAGATCCCCTGGAGAAGGGAAAGGCTACCCACTCTAGTACTCTGGCCTAGAGAATTCCATGGACTATATAGTCCATGAAGTCACAAAGAGTTGTACACAACTGAGTGACTTTCACTTTTCCCTTTGGTGGTGGGATTGTGCTGTGGGGCAACTTGGAGACCTTGAGTTCTCCAGCTGTCCTGAGCTTTAGCAGTCTGGGGCCATCACAGATTTTGAGCTCTTATGAGTCAGTCCCATACTCTGTCCATCCATACACCATCTCAATACTACACTGAGCTGTATCTACGCTCTCAGCCTAGATGATCTCTTGTGATTTCATGGCTTCAAATACCACAAAGCAGTAACGACCCTCTGTGTCTGGCCCTGACCTCTGCTCTGACCTCTGGACTTGGATATGTGTCCTGCTGTCCATTCAGCTTCTCCACACGGATGTCAGATAACCATCTCAAATTTAACACGACCGAAAATGGTCCCTTGACAGCTACCCCTGTGTGATTTGTCCACAAAGGAAAGTTTGGACCCTAATTCTCTAGCCAGAAACCTAGGCTTATGCCAGATTCCTCTTTTTCCTCATTTCTTTACAAAATCCATAATGTAAGTCTTGAAGTTGTTTTATAAAACATGATCTGAAAGTTGTTTTATAAAACATGTTCCAAATCTACTTATGAAATCTCCAGTGCTACAACTTTGATATAAACCCCTGTCATCTCTTTCCTGGATACTACAGTGACCTCTTATTTTTTATTTTTGGTCTATTTTTGCCCCTCTTCACCCTTC
This sequence comes from Bos indicus x Bos taurus, assembly GCF_003369695.1. NCBI lineage: Eukaryota > Metazoa > Chordata > Mammalia > Artiodactyla > Bovidae > Bos > Bos indicus x Bos taurus. The sequence goes on along the minus strand of NC_040081.1, from coordinate 87,238,135 downwards.
ACATAGAAATTGAGGTGACCTTTCTAAATTTGATGAATTTTTCTCTATTTAAAACCCTTTAGTCACTTCTCATTAAAATTCAGAATTATTACTATGACTTTTAAGACCCTATGTCAGTTGTTCTAATAATCATTATGTCTCATAATCACCTAAAGAGCTATTTTAAAGATAAAGAGGCCTAAATAGCAACTCCAAAATACAAATTCATTTGTCTGGGGTGGTATTGGTGGAGATTTAGTCACTAAGTTGTGTCTGACTCTTTGCAACCCCATGTACTGTAGCCCACCAGGCTCCTCTGTCCATGGGATTTTTCAGGCAAGAATACTGGAGTGGGTTGCCATTTCCTTCTCCAGGGAATCTTCCTTACCCAGGGATCAAACTGACATCTCCCAAGCTACGCAGGTGGATTCTTTACCACTGAGCCACCTGGGCTTCCCAATATGTAACTAGACTTTAGAATCATTGTTCTCTCCAAAAGGCCTCTAACCTTAGTGTGGATGAGAATCCCATGAAGGGATTGTTGCACCATAGATTTCTAGGTGCCACTTTGGGGTTTCTGAAGAGGAGCCTGAAAATCTGCATTCCTAACTAGTTCCAAACACTACCTTTGGAAACCCCTGTATTACAAGATCCAGTCTCGGCACACTTCTCTGATGCCATTCCCTTGTTTATTATATTCAGTCTCTCTGGTCTGCCTTTTGTTTTTCAAATCCAATTATTTTTCTGTCTCTAACCTTTTGTAAATGTCTCTTTAGCTCAGAACATTCTTTTCTAGATCTTCAAATAGAGGTTCCTTCTCATCCTTTGGGTTGAGAAATATTGGGTTGAGAAATAAAATATTTTTTGGTCATTCTAGGCAGAACAGAAACTTCAGTCAGTCTACAGTATAGTAGTGTTTTTAAACTATTTGTAGCCATTATTGGCATCTCAAATTTATCTTGAATTTATTTTTTACGTTTATTGTTGGGGGACTCTCTCTACTGAGGATGAGGACTGTTTTCCCTGGATCTTTAGCAATGTTTGGCACGCTATGTGCTCAACAAACCAATGTTGACAGATTGAACGGTGTGAATATTAGAATAGGAGATTGATTGCTGCTTGCAATGTGAATTAGAGACCTTTCATTGGTGTCTTCAAATTTTCCAGTGTGTAACTTTTGCATGACTAAGTCAGTGAGTTTATTTCTGCTTTGCAAACAAGTTCATTTGTATCTTTTTTTTTTTTTAAGATTCTGCATGTAAGAGATATTGTACAATACCTCCCTCTCTATCTGACCCACTTCATTCAGTTCAACAATCTCTAGGTCCATCCATGCTGCTGCAAATGGCACTGTTTCACTCTTTTTAATGGCTAATATTCTATTGCATGTATATGCACCACCCTGCCTGCCAATGCAGGAGACGTGAGAGACACGGGTTCAATCCCTGGGTCGGGAAGATCTCTTGGAGGAGGGCATGGCAACCCACTCCAGTATTCTTGCCTGGGGAATCTAATAGACAGAGGAACCTAGCAGGCTACAGTCCATAGGGTCACACAGAGTTGGACACAACTGAAGTGACTCAGCACGCACACATACACCACATCTTCCTTATCCATTCATCTGTGGATGGACATTTAGGTTGCTTCCATGTTTTGGCTATCATAAACAGTGCTGAAACAAATATTGGGCTGTAGTTATCCACGCCCACATTTTTGTTCAGTAGCATAGTAGAAGTATCGTATGTCTCTAAAATTGATTTACTCCTGTTAAAAAAAGGAAACAGAAATCAGCATGTCATCATGTTGCCAAAAAAATATAGAATTAAAATAAAAGACATTATATACATGTTATACTTTGGACTAATTTCTTGGAAGAAAATAAGCATATTGACTTTCTTGTCAAGGTTGTTACTGCAGCAACCTATGGTTCTTCTTTCTGAGCACTGATCACACATAAATTATTTAATGCTTTCCCAGCCTGCTAAACTGGAAACTCCATGAGAGTTGGAATTGTGTTTGTAGTGCTTACTCCTATGTCTTCAAAACCAGGCACCATCCCTTACAATAGTAGGTGCAGGTAAACATCTGATGAGACACACAGTGAATGAAGACACAGGACATTAACTCTGTGTCACATGCTATAATCTGTTCACTGTCATCTTCTAGGTTTTATGAACTTTAATTGAATAAATGCTTTTGTACAGAGTCTCCCTCCACCTTCCTCTTTGCTACCCAGAACACTACCTGGTAACCTTTCATTTTTTTCCATGATTTCTCCTTGATGGAAAGTAAAAATTACAGAAAACCATTCCTCTTGTTTGACTTCTTTTAGACAAGAAATGGGTTTTTCCAAGTTTTGTGTCTCTTGGTAACTCTCAGTCTTTATATCCCCGTGAGTGAGTTTTCTCTCTTTCTGCCTCTCGCATGTGTGCGTTCTAAGTTGATTCAGTTGCATCAACTCTTTGTGACACCATGGACTGTATCCTGAAAGGTTCCTCTGTCCTTAGGATTGCCCAGGCAAGAATAATGGAGTGGGTTGCCATGCCCTCCTCCAAGGGAACTTCCGGACCCAGGGGACCTGTGTCTCATGTCTCCTGCATTGGCAGGCAGGTTTTTTTTTTTTTTTTTCACCACTAGTACCACCTGGGAAGTCCCTTCTTGCTTCTTGCTGCTGCTATATGTGTTTGGTTGCTCAGTTGTGTTAGACTCTGTGTGACCCCTTGAAATGTAGTCTGCCAGGCTCCTTTGTCCATGGGGATTCTCCAGGCAAGAATACTGGAGTGGATTGCCATGTCCTCCTCCAGGGGATCTTCCAAACCCAGGGATCGGACCCAGGTCTCCCACATTACATGCAGATTCTTTACCATCTGAGCCCCTAAGTTGCTTCAGTCATGTCTCACTCTTTGCAACCCTATAGACTGTAGCCTGCCAGGCTCCTATGTCCATGGTATTTCCCAGGCAAGAATACCAGAGTGGGTTGCCATGTCCTCCTCCAGGGGATCTTCCCAACCCAGGAATCAAACCTGTGTCTCTTATGTCTCCTGCATTGGCAGACAGGTGTTTTTTTTTTTTTTTTTTTTTTAACCACTAGTGCCACCCAGGAGGCCCCTTTCTGTTTTTTCAGTTCGGTTCAGTCGCACAGTCATGTCCGACTCTTTGCAACCCCATGAATTGCAGCACACCGGGCCTCCCTGTCTATCACCAACTCCCAGAGTTCACTCAAACTCATGTCCATCAAGTCGGTGATGTCATCCAGCCATCTCATCCTCTGTCGTCCCCTTCTCCTCCTGCCCCTAATCTCTCCCAGCATCAGAGTCTTTTCCAATGAGTCAACTCTTCGCATGAGGTGGCCAAAGTATTGGAGTTTCAGCCTCAGCATCAGTCCTTCCAATAAACACCCAGGACTGATCTCCTTTAGAATGGACTGGTTGGATCTCCTTGCAGTCCAAGGGACTCTCAAGAGTCTTCTCCAACACCACAGTTCAAAAGCATCAATTCTTCGGCGCTCAGCTTTCTTCACAGTTCAACTCTCACATCCATACATGACCTCAGGAAAAACCATAGCCTTGACTAGACGGACCTTTGTTGGCAAAGTAATGTCTCTGCTTTTGAATATGCTATCTAGGTGGTCATAACTTTCCTTCCAAGGAGTAAGCGTCTTTTAATTTCATGGCTGCAGTCACCATCTGCAGTGATTTTGGAGCCCCCAAAAATAAAGTCTGACACTGTTTCCACTGTTTCCCCATCTATTTCCCATGAAGTGATGGGACCAGATGCCATGATCTTAGTTTTCTGAATGTTGAGCTTTAAGCCAACTTTTTCACTCTCCTTTTTCACTTTCATCAAGAGACTTTTTAGTTCCTCTTTACTTTCTGCCATAAGGGTGGTGTCATCTGCATATCTGAGGTTATTGATATTTCTCCCAGCAATCTTGATTCCAGCTTGTGCTTCTTCCAGCCCAGTGTTTCTCATGATGTACTCTGCATATAAGTTAAATAAGCAGGGTGACAGTATACAGCCTTGACGTACTCCTTTTCCTATTTGGAACCAGTCTGTTGTTCCATGTCCAGTTCTAACTGTTGCTTCCTGACCTGCATATAGGTTTCTCAAGAGGCAGGTCAGGTGGTCTGGTATTCCCATCTCTTTCAGAATTTTCCAGTTTATTGTGATCCACACAATCAAAGGATTTGGCATAGTCAATAAAGCCGAAATAGATGTTTTTCTGGAACTCTCTTGCTTTTTCGATGATCCAGGGGATATTGGCAATTTGATCTCTGGTTCCTCTGCCTTTTCTAAAACCAGCTTGAACATCTGGAAGTTCACGGTTCACGTATTGCTGAAACCTGACTTAGAGAATTTTGAGCATTACTTTACTAGCGTGTGAGATGAGTGCAACTGTGTGGCAGTTTGAGCATTCTTTGGCATTGCCTTTCTTTGGGATTGGAATGCAAACTGACCTTTTCTCAGTCCTGTGGCCACTGCTGAGTTTTCCAAATTTGCTGGCATATTGAGTGCCGCACTTTCACAGCATCATCTTTCAGGATTTGAAATAGCTCACCTGGAATTCCATCACCTTCACTAGCTTTGTTCATAGTGATGCTTCCTAAGGCCCACTTGACTTCACATTCCAGGATGTCTGGTTCTAGGTAAGTGATCACACCATCATGATTATCTTGATCATGAAGATCTTTTTTGTACAGTTCTTCTGCTTCTTAGGAGGATATAAATAGATTAATATCTGGCTAGAACTTGGCTGAATCATTCATTCATTCAGTGGGTACTATGTACTTTCAGTGCTAGGAATGCAACAGCAAGCATAGTCATCATATTTACTCCCATGGAGTTTTTGATAAAGTGGAAAACACAGACTTTGCTTTTTGTAAAGTTATCCAACTGAGTGAAGATAAACTGGCATAAGTACTATTGAGAAAAGGGACATTGTTTCATGAAATAAGTAACCATCATCTGACCTAAACTAGGGAAAGTTTCCCTGAGGAAATGGTATTTAAGCTGAGTTTTTAAGTGAAGTCGCTCAGTCGTGTCCGACTCTTTGTGACCCCATGGACAGAGTAGCCTGCACCAGGCTACTCCATCCATGGGATTTTCTAGGCAAGAGTACTGGAGTGGGTTGCCATTTCCTTCTCCAGTCACTTTAAGGATGAATAGGAGTTCCCTAGATAACATGCTTGTTGAACACATTTTTGGAAATAGGAGGGCAGAGAGACCACAAGGTCAGAGTAACCAGGTTGACTGAGATAAAATTTGACTTTCAGGAGAAAACTAATCTGTCGTGGTCCTCCTGAGCTACCCTAGGTGTTTTATCTTAATACTCATACTAATGAAAATTTTATGAGTGCCAATTATTATGTGCCAGACAGAGATCTGTCCTTTACAGGAATTATCTTAATCCTGATGACAGTTCCCACTTATGGATTAAGAGCCCAGGGAAGTGACCATCTTGTCCTGTGTCTCATGGAAGACCCAGATACCTGCATTCATATCCTGTACTTTAGTCTGTTACATTATTCTGGTTCTCAAAGGATATTCCTAATATTTCAGAAAACTTGGGCAGCTTGAATTCCAACAGAGACACATGTATGGATATCTCTTTATGTATGTATTTCCTATACACGTATGTATGCAATGGTGTATATGTGTATGTTATGTAAGATGTAACCTTGTGGGTTTCTGGGCAGCATATGTATGGCAAAAATGTATATATGTTTCATCAGTATGTTTTGAAGCTGACAATTGAATCTAAGGATTTGAAATCAAGCAGTTTAACCCTGAAAACAGATGCCAGTTGGGAGAGATAGATGAGTAACAGTAATTAATAAATGCAGCTGAGCTGTTTTCTATCAGATTTGGGTGCCTTTCCCCAGCAGGTGTGTGAATTTCATTAGGGCCAGTGAAAATCTTCTGTGTCTGGCCTTATCCTCTACCACTAAAGCAGCTCATCCCCTTCCACAGTAGCTGCTTATAGCTTTAAATAGCACAGCCCGGACTCTCTCTGCCAACTTTTGTCAAGCCAGCCAGGGTTACGGTGGGGCCAGTGTTGCATGGATGATGCTGTCTGTATGAGGCCAGGGAAGGGGATAGCGAATTGGCCAGCTGCCTGGGCACCGGTGCAGGGAAGCCGTGGAGCAGTGCAGCAATTTCCTGCTTGTGGTGAAGCCCTCGAAGGCTGGTCCTGGCTAATCCCAGACTCTGAAATTCTTTTGTGATACCTCACTGTCCTCCTTTCCACACCCCTGTGTTTCTCTGGGGGGAATTGGATTTGTGCTGTTCACAAGTACACGGGGGATGATTTAAGGGGATCATTACCCCAGCCCCTCCGTATAGTCATTTTGCTTGGAATTTTCACTATTAGAAAATACAAATGTCATATTCTCTAGTTAGGAGTTTCTAACTTAAATTGCATTAGCAGTTGAGCAAACTTGCTCCTGCAGGACACCGAAGGGCTGGGAGAAATGACGGGTGAAGGGGACTGAACATGAAGCTTCGGTCAGGGAAGATGGGAAGAATTGGGCAATGCCTTGGAAAATAGACCCTCAGGGAAAGATGAACAAAAGAAAAAGACCACACGTTTTTCCCTTCTTCACTGTTTTACTTAAGTCTGATCTTGACTGCCGATTTCTCTTTCTTTGGAACTTGCAGCCAAAATGATATCCGCAGATGTATTCCTGTAAGTTCTTTTCAGCATCGCTTCTATCAAGGTGATGAACACTTCCACACTGAATATGGCTGATAACTGGCTTGTTTTCTGAGTTATCCCAATGGCCTTAGTGATGGTGTCATTTTCTTTTGATTTTATTATATTTTTTAACCTCAAATAGCCCTCTAATAATTTAGGTTTCAGGCAGAAATTTGACAGTTCTTTTTCCTAAGTTATATTAGGGATGATGGAGCACTTCTTAGTGGGAGGGGCATCTGGTCATGGCTTGCTTCTTGTCCTTTATCCGGGGCTTATCCAGTATGGAGTATTCTGCCTCAGTGAAGGGCTACCTCTCAAAGGAGAGGCATTGACACTGACTAAATAGCAGAAGGGGCCTGTCCTGAGACTGTCTCTTCTGACACTCAGTGAAAGTCACTCAGTTGTTTCTGACTCTTTGCAACCCCATGGACTATACAGTTCATGGAATTCTCTAGGTCAGAATATTGGAGTGGGTAGCCTTTTCCTTCTCCAGCAGATCTTCCTGACCTGGGAATCAAACCAGGGTCTCCTGCATTGCAGGCGGATTCTTTACCAACTGAGCTATGATGCAGAGCAAATGCGTTTCTCAGGGTGGATTGCCCTGGAGCCGGGAGCACACTTAACCCTAAGGGGAATGTAATAAAGGCCTGTATATCCTCGCAGGATTCTGTCAGCGGGCTGCGCTGTTCTGACAGTTACGGAACCATTTCCCTTGTGTTAGAGATGAAACTAAAGCCCAGGCGAGTGGAGTGGTGATATCAGTGCCCACATTTCTAATTAGCAGCGGGGAAAACTGGTTCCCAGTCTCACCACCATTTTCCCTGTCTAGCATTTGGTTACAAATCCAGAATACTTATGAGAGTTTTTAGGGTAGCTTCCTATTTTATCCAGTTCTAACTTTTCCTTCTCCTCAGCTTACATGAATATTTGGTTTGATAATAGTAAAATTATTATCCATTCCAATATTTATTTGAGTTGGCTGCCCCATACTTACTTCTCTTGAACCATCATGCCAGTTCTATATTTCTGAAAATATATACCAGACGAGCAACAGGCATTTTATTTAATAACCATGAAGAGAGCATACTGGCTAAGGGTGCAGACTCTGGAATTAGCAGTGTGAGTCCTGGCTTCAGCACATACCAGACATAAAACCATTCTAAGTCTCATTTTCTCATTAGTAAATGAGATAATAAATAATGAATTAATAATAGTAAAAACTGTTTCATGGGTTATTGTGAGCAATAAAATTCCCATGTAAGCACTTAGTTCTGTGCCTGGGACACAAATATTCAATCAAGTTAACTATTATTGTTCTTTTAAATGTGTTTGGTTTTTGTTGTTTATTACTCCTATAGGTCATCATCACCTCAGCTTTAAAAACCATAGAACACTGTCAAAATTTACTTGCTTAGGAGGAGTCTAGTGTTATTTTCACAGACAGAGCAGCAGATCTGTGACAGTTCTGAGGATCAGGTGTGTGTAGGTGCCTGGAACCTTCCCGCCTCTCTCCTGGCTGTCCTCCTCCTGCCTCCCTATCCCACTGCCCTTTCTCCTTTTGTTGAAATCTCTATTTTTACTTGGTTTTGAAAGGACTCGAGGAGATCACGTCTTAGGACAATGCCAGCTAGGCATTTAAGGAAAGATCAAAACAAAGACTATGTGAAGGAAGCAAAAAGGACTCTTTTCAAGTATCTGAACAAGATTAAACACTTGGGAAATAAAGGTTGCTCTCAAGTTTCTGACAGTTAAAACTTAAAAGGAGATATATGAGTTCGCACAGTTCTCATTTCTTGACAATAGAAAAAGAGATATATTAAACCTTCAGAGGCAAATGATTTCTCCCCCACAGGGCTAAACTCAAGTTATAACAATTGTGTAACAATTATAATCAGGTTATATGTTAAAGGTATTGTTCAGATTAGGCATGGAAGTAATTCAGTGTCAAATGAATCACTTTTGAGTGGGTTGCATTTGATAGTTTCTAAATTTTTTAAATTAGCAAAGGTAATAGGGATGAGTCAGGCAATTATTTCAAAAATGGTTTAAAAGTTTTCAGTACAGATTCTCCATATTTAATTTTAATGAAAGTTTAGGGTAATGTGTAGACTTGCTTCACATATTACCTCAAGTTTTCTTGTGTATTTCTCATTTTAATCTGAGAGTGATATTTGCATAAAATTTTACTATTTGGTTTAATTTGTTTCCACAAATTGAAAAACAAAATGCTTGTAAAATATATGGGACAACATTGTCCTCAGATTTTTTTCATGTCAATTGTTAACATTAATGTTAATTAACATTACATTAATACTTAATGTCATTATTAACATTCTTACCTATTAATTTAAACAGGTAAGAATGCTAGAAACTGTGCTTTACAGGATAAAAAGGACTTATTACTCTGGGCCTGTGTTATCTTTCTGAAATTGTAAAGAAATTTCCTCAAAATTTACTAGAAAGTTTCTTTTTTTCTTTCAGTGCATGTGTCAAATATGGATTGAATAAACACTCTGTGCATACATTTTTTTCTTCTAATACTCAACTTTTAGAATAGTCAAGCCTTTACTCTTTGCTATATGAGAGATTATTGGGTAATGCCCCAAACTCCTCTAAAATTAAAAATTAGATTATTAAATTCAGGCATCATTATCCTACCCCCATTCATTTTGATGAAAAGAGCCCTGTCTGAAAATAAAGTGAGAAAATATTATTTTCAATCTGGTGGGGTTATGGTTGGAATTTTATATTTTAAAACTTAAAACAGTTCTGTTAAACAGTTGCTAGTGTTAGGAAATTATCTCACTTTGATATTTGCTTAGCCTTAGATGAGTCTTTATTCCTTTTATTAACTTCATCTGACATTAACGTTTTAACTTTTGTAATGGTTTTAACCTTTAAAAAAATGTCTTAACATGTTAACATTGTCAGAAATGAAGACTGTTCTCTCTCTTTTTTTTTTTTTTTGGTTATGATTCATTTCTATACCAGTTTCCAAAAAAAAGCTGTTAGACAAGGTGTAGTGATATAGAATAGAGCCGGTGTGGGGGAGACTTAAAGGTTCAATTTAATACGTAGAATCATCCTATATTTATTTTAAAGTTATCGTCATGTACAAATGTTTGAGTTGGACCATAAAGAAGACTAAGTACCAAAAGAACTGATGCTTTCAAACTGTGGGACTCTTAAGAGTTCCTTGGACAGCAAGATCAAGCAACTCAATCCTAAAGGAAATCAACCTTGAATATTCATTGGAAGGACTGAAGCTGAAGCTCCAATACTTTGGCTGCCTGATATAAAGAGCTGACTCATTGGAAAAGACCCTGATGCTGGGAAAGATTGAGGGCAGGAGGAGAAGGGGATGACAGAGGATGAGATGGTTGGATGGCATCACTGACTCAATGGACATGAGTTTGAGCAACCTTCAGGAGATAGTGAAGGACAGGGAAGCCTGGTGTGCTACGTCTGTGGGGTCGCAAAGAGTCAGACAGAGCCTAGTGACTGAACAATAACGAGAACAGTCTGTTTTCTCATGAGGATTACTGTTTTTCTCACTGTAGTATATGATAGGAATCACCAACTTTGTAGGTAGCTTCGTTTCCCTTTCTGTTTCTGGCATCTGAGTCTCAAGGAACCTAAGTGTTCGTGAAGTGTCCTCAGAGTGAAGTGTTCTATCATCTTTAGAGGATGAGAACCAGGGCATGTAGGAGGTGCAGCTTTGTTTGTTCTGAGAGAGGGGGAATTTCGTGGAAGTGAAATGTAAGCTGAATGGAGAGAAGCTAACTGGAATAAATTGTGACTTAGTGAACCTGCAGACTGGACCAGGTGTTAAACAGATCAGAATCTCTGGGGAATGTTGAGGGTGAAGTTCAGCCCACCACACCTACTCAGAAGGTCATTTGTGGGAGGAAAGGTTTCCAGTCGTTTTTTTCCAATCATGGATTTCTGTGTAGGAGAAATGATGTTCCATTTCCTAGTTTATTGTGAAATGTTCCTCCTTTGAGGTCTTCTTTTATTGTATTGGTTCCAGCAATTTAACCTGCCATCTCACTTAAGCTTTGTTTCTGTAGAAGTCTCCATGTTTTTACGTTTTTTCTTGAAATTGTTGCGTTCATCTTCCCACTTTGGTTAAGAGGACATTTAAAGCTCTGATTTTAATGGCAAGTTTTGGGGCCATCTCAAATAAAAATCAAGATATTCTGACATTATTTCAGAGATCAAGGTAGACCAGGGCTATAGTTAAACAGCCTGGAAACATCAAAATCATTTTGTTTGCTTGAAAGCATTCATTTGTATATGTTACTATGGCTTGATTTTTCTGGGAACTGCTCTTTGTTACAGCAATGGAGGTAGATAATAAATGCTATATATAACTTCAAATTGCCATTTCCTCCTCCAGGGGCTCTTCATGACTCACGGGTCGAACCTGTGTCTCCTGCATTGGCAGGCAGATTCTTTACCTCTAAGCCACCAGGGAAGCCCATTTATTATAGTAATGGAAGTAGATAATAAAAGCTATAAATAACTTCAATTTAAATAGAGGGGACTCTTGACAAACTTAGAGTTTAACATAAACTGTAGGCAATGCACAGTATGTGCAGTTTAAGAAATAGTCAATTTTGAGAGTGTTTCTCTGTAGAATTTGGTTTAGGAACAATTATAAGTCAATCTAGCTTTTACAATGAAAATAATATAAACAAAGATATTTTTTTGAGTACTGATTACATGCCAGACACTCCACTAAATACTTTATATATTATGCTTAATAACAACCCTGTAAACTGTGTACCAGGTTCTCAATCTTACCCTTTTGAAACTGATTTCAAAAGACCTTTGTTCTTTTAAGGGAGTCTAAGCATTGGAAAGATAGGTAAGACAGGTTGTTCACTGTATAGAATTAGGCTCACATACTTAAGACTTTGGTTTATCTGACTTAAAGGTTATACATATTTGGATTGATTTTTAAACGTTGCTAAATTATCATTAACTTAAATTTTTTGTTTTTTCTTTTCTAACTTATTTTGTAATTAAGAACTGATTGTGTGTATGAAACTGTGAAATGTTTTGGTGAGGATGAATATAGATTATTAAAACATGGTCTGTGAAAGTTTACAGTACAGGAAAGAACAGTGACTATAGTTTGAGTCTGGGCAGGAATACAGACAGGTGTGGAGCGCAGCTGGTGGATTGGTTAGGTGAGTCAGGAGCAACCTGGTGCATGAAAATCTGATGAGTCTCCTGGGAGTGAGCTTACCTCAGGGAAGAAGAATTCAGCTGTTCTGAGCTTGGCTTGGTCTTGGGCGTTGAGGGATGGAACAATTTTGAGCGTAGAAAATGTTTTTTCTTCTTCTTCTTCTTTTTTTTTTTTTACTACTGTAACTCTTGATAGATTTATGCCTGAGTTCCATGGAAATGTAGGAGGACATTTAAATAAAAACTTCAGTGAGAGAAGCCTTGTTCACAGGTATATGGGAAATATTTCTTGGAGTCTTCCAGAAATATTTGTGACTTCTATGGACCTAGAAATTCCATATTAGTAGGTATACAAGTTGGTGACATTTAAGTTATTACTGTTAAGACTCATGTGTCTGTGCCCATAGCTGGGCGTGCATGCGTGCCAAGTTGCTTCAGACTCTTTGTGACCCTATGGACTATAGCCCACCAGGCTCCTCTGTCCATGGGATTCTCCAGGGAATAATACTGGAGTGGACTGCTGTGCTCTCCTCCAGGGATCTTCCCAACCCAGATATCAAACCCGGGTCTCTTACATCTCCTGCATTGGCAGATGGGTTCTTTACCACTAGCGCCACCTGGGAAGCATGGGCAAGGCCTGATAATATAGGGGTTATAGAAAGAACTGTCATATGAATGAAAATGAAATGGATATCTATCTATCTGTCTATCGTGTATGGAGAGATGGACAAATGGACATTCAGAGGACAGAATGATAACAATGATTATTCTCATTTCTCATTCTGTCAAGGAAGACTTCAGGGGGCTGAGTCTTATAAAATATTTCATATTGAAGCATAGAGAAACAGAAAGAGAGAGAATGCCAGTCCATAGGGAGGAATTATAGAAATAAAGACATGGACATGACAAGTATGGGGAAGGAAGGAGGATAACGAAAACTTTAGCTGCCTTCATCATGGAACATTGTAAAGAGTTTTGAAGTGGCAGTAAACAAGTGTCCTGATCAGAATTGCATTCAGAAAATAAAGAACTGCATTCATGAAGGTTCGTTAATTGCATAGGTTACATGGTGTGGAGTGAAATAGAAGTAGAGGGGAAATGGTGGAGAGCAGTTGTTTGGAAGGCTGGTGCAGTAACTAAAATACAATAACACAATACAGTACAATAATAGGTAGTATAATTAGAAACTAGAGAAGTCGCTGTGGACAGATGAAAAGGGAAAGTTTGCCTAACAATGAGTGGAATTTTTACAATTTGGCAACTAATATAGATGGGAAGGAAAAAGAGAGTGTGTATAGGGGGATCAAAGATGAGCTGAAGGTTTTGAGCAGGCATGATCAGGAAATCTGGAAAACAGAAGAATAGGAGAAAACATTTGATAAATTCTCCCTAACACACATTGAATGTGAACTGCCAGTAGGATGTGCAGATGTGATGTTTAGCTGATAGCTGGGAGTTGTGGGAACTCTGGAGGCAGTGCCATAGCCAGAGAGGAATTTGGAAGACAAGGACAGAAAGGAGGTAACTGAAACTTAGACAGTAGATAGAGTTGAGGATGTATAGATAGGAGAGCTAAAGTATAGAGCTTTGGAGAATTCCTATCTTTAATTTTTATTTTTTAATATATTATTTATTTGGCTGCACCAGGTCTTAATTGCAGCATGAAAACTCTTAGTTGTGGCATGTGGGATCCAATTCCCCGACTAGGGATCGAACCCAGGCCCCCTGCATTAGGAGCATGGAGTCTTAGCCACTGGACCCCTAGGGAAGTCCCAAGGATGCCTATCTTTTAAATAGATTTTTTTAAAGAAATTTTAAGTTTATAGTGAATTGAGCAGAATGTACAGAATTTCCCAAGTACCCCCTCACTCTGAAAATGCAGAGAATAAGGTGTTTCCAGAGCAAGAAGAGTAGGGGCCAGAGGAAGAGACAGAAATGTTGGAGAAAAGGAAACAAACTCCAAGGGTAGATATGTTTATAGGGCTTCCCTGGTAGCTTGGCTGGTAAAGAATCTGCCTGTAATGCAGGGGACCCTGATTCGATTCCTGGGTTGGGAAGATCCCCTGGAGAAGGAATAGGCTACCCACTCCAGTATTCTTGGGCTTCCCTGGTGGCTCAGACGGTAATGCAATGCAGGAGACCTGAGTTCTATCCCTGTGTTGGGAAGATCCCCTGGAGGAGGGCATGGCAACCCACTCCAGTATTCTTATCTGGAGAATTCCCATGGACAGAGGAGCCTGGCAGGCTACAGTCCATGGGGTTGCAAAGAGTTGGACACAACTGAGCGACTAAGCACACAGAATGTTTATAGAAACCAAGCGATTTAATTTAGGGTCAAGTTTAAACTGGTAAAAAACAAAATTGCTATTATTCACTCAAATAATGCCAAAATAGCATTCCTGAGAAGAAATTCTTATAGATTCTACTGATAAATAGCTACAAGTGATTGGATTTATGTATTAAAAGTCTCATGAAATATATTTGTTCATGGTTGGATCCACCGACTATTTCCAAGTTTCTATATTAAAAACGTAAAATGTTTTCCCAATGGTTGTTTTTCTCAGATATTGGAAAATCAGTTAAATCCTTTGTGACCGATATTCCCCATGTTAAATGGGACCATACTCATTTTCTACAGTTGCCTTGAAAAATATCCTATAAAAGTAAAATCTTAAATGATTCAGTTTTTCAGTCCAAGAGTTACTGGTGGAAGACTTTGACAAGTACTCTGTTTTAATCTTCATTTTCAATCTGCCTCTTGACTTCTTCAGAAGCATTACTATGGATGAGTCATTGCTGAGGAGCAGAATGGAAGCTAACACCCCAACTTAACAGTAGTAGTAGAGAGGAGATTTGGAGGATGAGAGAAGTGTGTCTGCTAAGGGGACTTCCATATTGTACTTTAAAGGCTTACGTGTCTTTTATAATGTGCATGTGTTTGTTTACTGCAGTTAGTCGATATGGCTTTTGAATTGGGCATATAACTATGCGTATTATCCTGCATGGTGTGTGCATTTCCATGTTATTACATTGTTTGTGTGTTCTCTAAGCTACAAATTATGTGCCTGATGTGAATAGGGGCATATATAACTTTAAAAGATAAGCGTGTATACATGGGAATTTATTTATATTACCCTTGTGGATGGGCAATAAAGTATTTAACATGCAAGATAAAAGAGATAAAGGCATTTAACTCTGTATTAGACATTAATAGCAGGAGACCTCAAGTCCTCAGGCAGAAAATAAAGTGCTTATGGACAGTATAATGTTGGTAATGTTGGGCTAGTATGATAAATGCAAGAGTGACTTTTGATTTTCTGAAAGAATTTCATTCTGAAAGGATTTCATGGAAGAAGTGTTGGGATTGTGTGTGTGTGTGTGTGTGTGTGTGTGTGTGTGTGCATGCGAGCACTCATTTGCTCAGTAGTGTCCAACTCTTTGTGACCCCATGGACTGTAGCCTGCTAGGCTCCTCTGTCCATGGAATTTTTCAGGTAAAAATACTGGAGTGGGTTGCCGTTTCCTTCTCCAGGGGATCGTACCAACCCAGGGACTGAACCTGAGTCTCTTGTATCTTCTGCATTGGCAGGCACATTCTTTGCCACTGAGTGGGTATTTTGTAGTGGTTTAAATGCTCAGTGAGAAACAGTGCCCTCCAAATAGTGGACCAAAACGAGGTGTGTGCTCAGCATATCCCATCCTTACCAGTGGTTTTTTGTTGTTGTTGGCAAGAGAAATAATATTGATTAATATGGAATAATGGAAAATACTGGAATCATATTAGGTAACTCACAAAAATGGAAGGAAAAGCCAAAGAGCCAAATTTCAGGAAGGCAGGACCCGGGACAGCTCAAGAACTCAGTCAAAATCTATTCTGGGGGAGGTTGGAATGATTGGGTTTTGGCCATCATCATTATGCACGGCTTTTCTCTAGATTCAGATTTCCAGGAGTGAGATTCCAGTTACGTCATCTTGGATTGGGTCAATCTTTAAAATATGGCATGATAATTGATGGTCTACTGGAGCCAGATGGACCACAGAGGGGTTGTTCTCCAGAAGAGGCGGGAGGCATGGTTACCGAGAGATGCACTTCTCTCACAAGGGAAGAGAGATGCTCGACAGGCACACACAAGAAGCCTGCCATGGACAGTGATGGTGCTTTGTAGTTCTGAAAAAATAGTGAAAAAATGGACTCCTTGAGAGCTCTCTGAAACTAAATCTAGATTTATACACACTTACATATGCATATATACACACCCACACATGTATTTTATACACTGCTTTTGGATAATGTTTGCCGTTTTTTTCCTTTATTCACTACTCTTGTGGTTGACATATTGAGTAACATACTACAGGCTGCTTTTCTTCCCTCAAAGAGAACATTTAAAGAAATACAAGAGTTCCCCAAAGATACATTATTATAGAGTGTAACATATGACAAGTTCTGAGGTCAGCTTAATATGGAAAGTCATTTTTGGGATTGTTAATAAAGGCAGTTTATATTTTTAGGCAAAGAAGTATGTTCTCACATCATTTTGTCTGAGTACAATTTATACTGACTTTTATGAGTATTCCTATATATCAGTAGGCGTAGATTCTCCTCCTAAAATAAGCTTTTTCTTCTGGTATACTCTTTGGCTTCTAATCCAGAACCTGCTTTACTGTAATTAAAAACATGTACGGTGCTGGCAACAAAAATCTAAAACTTGCCACTTACGTTATGAATTGATCATTTTTGATAGTCTCATTATACTTTAATATATGTGCTGCCGAAGCAAGCACTGATAGTCTCATTGTACTTTAAGCATGGGAAGACATTTCTCATTGTGGTTCACACACTGTAGACAAAAGAATAAAAAATTTCTCTGAAGTCATTTACAGACCTTCCAGGTTCTGGATCAGTGATTCTCAAATGTCATTTGGCATGAGTCTCCCCTAGGTTGATTGCTGAAAGTATAGATGTCTGGGTCACCTTCCAGAGGGGACGTTTGGATTTGGACTTGATAGGTCTTGTGGAGGCTCAAGATTCCAGTTTTATCAGATATTCCAGATGATTGTGATGTCTGTGGACCACACTTTTGAAAACCCTGCTTTAAATGATTTTGTATTAGCTTGTGAATATTGTCAAAGTAGTAAGAATTATGTCTAATTAGTAGAGGTTTGGGGTTGAATTATTATAATATTGATCATTCATATCATTTGCTTTTTGAAGCACATTCTATATAAGTGGCTAAGAATTCTATTCTTACTGAAAATATTAGGTTTCTTTATATGGAAGTTAATGAGAAAGGGAAGTCTGTGAGTAAATTCTATATCTTTAGTAACATTTTAATTCTGGATGCTTCTCATATATATTAATAACATTTTTTTTTGTATATGAGAATTTTCCAAGGTGCGTTGGAGCCCTCCCTTCTCCTTGGTTTTGTGACAAGCCAGAATTCTCTGATAAATATAGCGTAGTAGGTGTACCAAGACTGTAGTTTCATCCTGTATTCCTTTGAAAGTTGTATTCTCATGCATGTATTTTTTCTTCTGAAAACAAAGTAGTTTTTGTCAGGCTTTTCTAGCAGAAAACCTTTATATCACATGTGTTTCTCTCAACATAAGATGGTTGGAATTGTGATGTCATTTTTTTCTTTAATTAACCATGAGTGGACCTGACATTGTCAGTGATCTAATGCAAGGATGCCAGGAAGTCAGACTGCAATTGCCAAAGGCACTGTGGATCATATAAAAAAAAAAAAAATTATAGGGAACAGTTAGATCAGGATAGAGCCCAGCAGTCAGAAAGAGTGTTTAATTTTGAGCAAAATTATAAATATTGCCAGCCTCAGCATATACTGATTAACTCCATAAAACAAAAGACATATTTTACTGCATGTAATATGGAAAAATTGGGTTACATACTGGTCCTTTTAGTTATGTCTGAACTTACCGCTGGGCTTCCCTCGTGGCTCAGGGCTTCCCAGGTGACTCAGTGATAATCTGCCTGCCAATGCAGGAGACACCAGAGATGGGGGTTCTATCCCTGCGTCCGGAAGTTCCCCTAGAGGAGAAAATGGCAACGCACTCCCGTATTCTTGCCAGGATAATCCCATGGACAGAGGAGCCTGGCTGGCTATAGTCCATAGGGTCTCTGAGAGTCAGACATGACTGAGCAACTGAGCAGGCACGGACGTACGTATTGTAATCGTCTGTAGAAGCATCACTGTGTATAAACAACAGAGGCTAGACAGCTAAGGGCGGCACAAGTGAGACCTCAATTCTTAAATAACCATAGGTCTCAACTGGAAATGTGAATCTAGTAGATTTTTTGTCTTTTAATTGAGCTGAAAGATTCTCAAAGCACAAATAAAGGCTTATCTTTAGTTATGTGAATTCAGTAATGTGTTAAAATCTTTTTGCTCAAATTATTTAGACAGACTTCTGGGTAGTGAATCTAGCTGGTCAGTTTTGATGTAAATAGACATTGTTTTCCTGGTGATGATTGTTAACCTATAACAAGAAAAGCTGAGATTTTGTGGAAAGAGACTGTCATGTTTTCAGTATTCGTGCTGTGACTGTAGAACACTTGAATATTTGTAAATCCTATGATTTATATTTAAGAGTGTGGAAATACATTTCTTTAAAAACTCAGCTGATATTTTATGATATTCTTTGGGGTTAACTATTTTTTGAGCTATATTCTTTTTTTTAGTTTTTTTTTTTTAATTTAACCAATTTATGTATTTTTAGCTGCGCTGGGTCTTCATTGCTGTGCACAAGTTTTCTCTGGTTTCGGTGAGCAGGGACTGCTCTATAGTTAATGTGTGTGGGCTTCTCATTGTGGTGGCTTCTCCTTTTGCAGAGCACAGGCTCTAGGGTACATGGGCTTCAGTAGTTGTGATGCATGGGCTTAGTTGCCCCACAGCTTGTGGATTGAATCCATGTCTCCTGGAAGTCCTGAGCTATATTCTGATAAAGTATTTTATTGTTTAATGTAATATTAAATGATGTATAGTAAGTAAAAGGCTTCCCTGGTAGTTCAGTGGTAAAGAATTCACCTGCCAATGCAGGAGGCTCGGGTTTCATCCCTGGTTAAGGAAGATCTCCTGGAGAAGGAAATGGCAACCCACTCCAATATTCTTGCCTGGGAAATCCCATGGACAGAGGAGCCTGGCAGACTACAGTCGGTGGGATCACAAAAGAGTTGAACATGACTTAGCAACTGAAACAACAACAGCATGGTGTGCTGTGTTTTCAGTAATAGCATTCCATCATGTAAGAGAGAGACAGGAAGGTGTTCTGCCAAGTTCTCCAAAAGAGTGTGCCTATCGTTACATTCTGTAGAACTTATTTGTGACCCCATAGACTGTAGCCCGGCAGGTTCCTGTGTCCATAGGATACTCCAGCCAAGTATCCTTGCCATTCTCTTCCCTAGGGGATCTTCCGGACCCAGGGATTGAACACGGGTCTCCTGCATTGCAGGCAGATTCTTTATACTCTGAGAGACCAGGGAAGTCCCTCTAGAAGAGAAGGAATAACTTGTTAAACTAGAAAAAAACCTGGAAAAGAGGTGCTAATTCTACTTCCTGCCAAGGTCCTACTATTTCTACTTTTTTCATCATGGTACACAACGTATTCTGGATTTTGTCTTGGTATCTATATACTTATTTGCAGAGTAGAAGTTTGTATACCTTTAAGTGATAGGAAAAAATATATTTACATTTGTCTTTTTTTTTTTGATTTCAAGTCTCTTTTAATGTAAAACAGACCTCTTTCCCTCTTTCTTCTTTCTTCACATGACTTTTTTTTTTCTTTTGTTTTACTTTTTCAATTGGAGGAAAACTGCTTTACAATGTGTGTTGGTTTCTGCCATACAATGCAAAGCAGCCATAATTAGACATGTATCACCTCCCTCTTGAGCCTCCCTCCCCTCCACCCATCCCACCCCTGTAGGTCATCACAGAGCATCAGCTAGGCTCCCTGTGTTATATAGCAACTTTGCACCAGCTATCTGTTTTACACACTTGTGCTAATTTACTTCAGTCACGTCAGACTCTTTAAGACCCTACGGGCTGTAGCCCCTCCCAGGCTCCTTTGTCCATGGGATTCTCCAGGCATGAATACTGAGTGGGTTGCCTTTCTCCAGGGGATCTTCCTGACCCAGGGATCAAACCCACATCTCTTCCATGTCTCCTGCATTGGCTGGCGGGTTCTTTACCACTAGCGCCACCTGGGAAGCCCCATGGTAGTGTATATACATTAATGCTACTTTTTCCATTCATCCCACTCTTTCCTTGCCTCACTTCCAAGTCCTTTCTTTATATCTGTGTCTCTATTCCTTCCCTGCAAATAGATTCATCAATATAATTTTTCTAGATTTATATATATATGTGTTAATATGCTAGATTTGTTTTTTTCTGTCTTCACTCTGTATTATATTTGTCTTTATGATAAAACATTTCCTAAAGCTTTGCTTCAATTTCATTTTTTTTTAATTTGTGGATTATATAAGAAAGAAACCTTTTATTGTTTGGTTTATGCATTTAATATCTAATAACTTCCCTTTAGACAAGCAAAGTGTCAGGGCTGTGACAACCACCCAAGGTGGGAACTGGAAGGATGCCAGGAAGAAATACTGGATATTAGAAACTACTGCTGTGCAAAGTGAGGGGCAGGGGAATGGGAAGAGACAGGTCTCTTTAGGTTTTGAGCTCTCAAAAATATGGGAACAAAATGGAAGATGATATGTGGCTGAGTATTGTCACAGTAAGTGTGTTATTCCCTAGGTGTATTTGAGTTGAAGTATATAGAATCATGATTATCATCTTCAGGAACTGAATGAAAGAAGAATTGCAAAAGGACAGAAGACACCCCAGAGTGGGGAAGCCACTGGGCTGCCTCTCCCATATCTCAGCTTAAAGAACCTTCCTCACTCTGTTTAATATCTGCCCTCTTAGGAATTTTAGTCATTTAAAAATCAATAGGGCTGGTGTGCAACCTCCAACACTAAGCAATGCTGGTCTTGGTGGGCTGGAACAGCCAAGCTCAGTTGTGGTGGTAGTAGCGGAGATGGCAGGTGTGGCAGGAATTTTACACACCTTTGCAGTACAGAGGGGTGCTTGTGATGATTAAAACCCAGAAGGGAACGAGTGTTCTGCAGATTGTGATGTTTGTAAGGGATCAAGGTGATGCAGGCTCTGTCACTACAGTCTTGAAAGGTGAGCTCTGAATGCCATGGTTATGACAATCCACAAGATGGAGTTATTTTACACTGGTAAAGCATTTCCAACATGAACTCTTGCATGAACAATGCCGCTTTCAGCAAGATAAAGCACAAAATAAGAACACTTGGTTTATTACATTCAAAGATGTGGCTAGAAAGCCACATGAAAACCAGTGATTTGATGACCCCTTAATCATTCCAGAGTTTATCAATTCATTTTGCCAAGCCTGTAGGTTGAAAATTTCCTATGTTGGGTTAAATATGCTCTTTTCTTATGCCATATTTATAGGAAATACAACTTGATCTTGTTAAGAATCTAATTAATTTCTTTTTTACGAAATTATAACTCATGCCAAAAGATTAAATGGAAGAAATGAGAATAAAGCTTTCCCATCATAGTCATCATTTATCCCTAGTTATCAGCATAACGATGAGAATGTGGTGGGCTCATGATGTGTTTGTGGTGAACAAGATTACTTCTGTGGGAAGAGGTAGGACAGACACAGAGCTGAATTGAACAAGGAAATAATGTGTTAATTTGTCTCCATACAAAATCCCTGCTATTTAGTAGGTCTGGTTTGTGCTTCTTTTCCCTTTTTTTTTTTTTTTTTTTTTTTAACCATGCTGACATATATATTCCAGGGAAAAGTCTTTTCACCAAATTGTAATGTTCTCAAGATCTGGGTTGGCAGCACACCTGATAGATGAGGGTTATTGTGGGAAAGCTGTGGGTTTGTGTGTGTGTGTGTTTTTTTTTTTTTTTTAATTTGCTGAAGGTAATAATTGAACTAAAATGAGTAGGTGTGACTAGATTATTTTCTAGGTGTTTACTTTTGAATTGTTATTACATGCATTGTAACCTCAACTGGGGTATTTCTACAAAACAAAGTTTTGAAGCAGTTTGACAAAATTTCTTTTCTCGTTTTTTTTTTTTTTTCCTTCCCTTTTGTAACAAAAGGTACTGAATGTCACCTGTATTCTTTCTAAATATATAGGTAATAATGTATAAAGTATAAGTGTCTTAACAGTATAAACATAGCCTTTTCAATTTGAGTAATAAGAAACTGAATTGTGTAACTTTTCTGACTCTAGTAATCGGAATAAAAATTTTTGGACTCAAACACAAAGTGCATAAAGTTTGGACAGTTCTTTATATTTTTTTCTCTACTTTGAATATGGCCAAGAAAATAGATAAAGAAAGGGCCAAAGTTTTTACAAATCAAACTCTATGACCTCATTGAAGTTCTTATTGATGGTAGTGCTTATTTGGATCATTAAACTCTTTTTAGCAGAATAGAACTCTTTACTGATGTATATTGGGTTTGTTTGGTTCTGTGCTTGTCAGCATATAAAACCTGACTTTACAATGATATTCTTTGGATTGTATGTAAAGGGAGAAAATAAAACACTGAATATGGAGGGAAAGGTATTGTTAGTGAGTCACTGTCCCGTATAAGACTGCGCACTCAGAGTAAATCTGAAATCAAACGTGATAGTTACAGAAAGATGTAATTGATTATATGTGTATGTTGCCTGGGCTTCTGTCTGAGTACCTATTAAAATTTTGATTTGCTGGATAGCTCTGTGACTCTTTCCTTTACTCTCATCTAGTGAGTTGTTTTGGCTCCAAGCCACCTTTTAAGAAGGTAATTGATTCTTGTGATGAGTGAAATTACTTACCGCAAAATTTTAAGGACCTATTTTAAGCACAGGCATCATTTTTTCCTTCTCCAGAGATAATAAAATCTGTTAGCCTTTTCTTCCTTTATTGTCTTCTGTTTATTTTTCTGAACATTGAGTCAATAGAACTTACTAGTGTACATATATATACTGAGTCATGTTTTCTGTGAAAAAGACAATGATCTGAGTCAACATACTTTTATAAAGAGTGTGAAACCTCTAGACCAACATCTGACAGAGGAGGCACTCTGCTTCTCCTCTTTTGACTTTGAAAATTTCAACTTTTCAATATCTTTTAAAAAAAATTTATCTATAAAAGTGGTGAATGAGCACATTTTTCACGAAATCTAGTCAACAGACAATGATAGCTTATTGAACACTTTTTATTTGCAAGACTATTTTGTCCTACCATATTTTTAAACTAACAACACTGAGAGGGGAATTGAGAAGTAACAGCAGATGAGAAGAGAAAAGCGTCAGAGAGTAGGGCTGAAGTTTCCTATTCAAGCTGTCATACCAGCTGTTCTAATGAGTGCATTGACCGTCAAAAGCCTAGATTCTTGCCTCAAATTATGAACTTGACAATCTTTTCTTAAACCCTTTGTTCCATCTGGTAATTCAGTCTGTTTTGGAGATACACATTTTTTTCTCCAGCTTTTGATGAGATGTTTTTGGTATCAGAAATCTGCCTATTTTAAAATTTAATTTACTAGCTTTTGGTCCTCTTGATGCAGTCTAAAAAATACGTGTCCAAAGCCATGAATTTATTAACATTGGAGGGCTACTGAATCAGAGATGCAATGGAGAGCTAGATTGTCAGTTGTCTTTTTGAGATAGACATAGAACCTCTGATTCAAAAACTCGTATTTGCAAACGGGAACCAGATAGCTTTTCTGTATTTGACTAAGCATCCTGGGATATAGACAAAGTATATGAATATCAAAATGTGGTAGTTTAACTAGGTTGGTCTATATTGACAATGATGATGAAGTTAAGTACTAGATTTTGAAGTAAATTAAAACTGGATAAAACCTGACACTGCCATCTAGAAACCTTGTTACATTGAGCAAGTTTAATTGATTTCTGTAGGCCATAGTTTCCTCATTTAGGAAGTAGGAATAATATTTACTGTAGAGGTTTTTTGGTCTGGCTTAAACTAAGATAATATGTAAACCCTACTGCACAAAGTGCTTTCATGAAGTTAGATACATAGTTGCTAATTTTGTTAGAAATATAGAAGATGTTAAAAATGTAAACATGGTTAGGATCAGCAAATATATCTCTAAGGAGAAAAGGAAAGGTGGTTGCTGCTGCTGCTGCTGCTAAGTCGCTTCAGTCGTGTCCGACTCTGTGCGACCCCATAGACAGCAGCCGATCAGGCTCCCCCGTCCCTGGGATTCTCCAGGCAATAACACTGGAGTGGGTTGCCATTTCCTTCTCCAATGCATGAAAGTGAAAAGTGAAAGTCAAGTCGCTTGCTCAGTCGTGTCTGACTCGTAGCGACCCCATGCACTGCAGCCTACCAGGTTCCTCCATCCATGGGATTTTCCAGGTAAGAGTACTGGAGTGGGTTGCCATTGGGTTAGGGTTTAGAAATTAAAGGAACAAAAAATGGAAAATTGGGAAGAAAACTTGTAGAAAGATAGTCTTTGAATGATTTTATTGTGAACATGTTTTCTCAATGATCTTTTAAAAAGTCAATAACCTGAATGCAAATAATTAAGATTTGAAGATGATCCAGGCAAACTTACTAATGTTTTGTGTTAGAATATAAGTTTGATTTATTGTCTTTTTTTCAAGATCTGTTTAAATTAAAAAAAAAATTATACCAGATCTGAAATCACTGCTTAATAACTGAACTTTAGCCCAGACTATAAAAAAATTTAGCTTAAGCCCTTTGTGAATGAATGGCTGTGATTAGCATGTCTGTAGAGGTTCAAGAAAAGGATTGGGAACACGTGTACACCCGTGGCAGATTCATGTTGATGTATGGCAAAACCAGTACAAAATTGTAAAGTAATTAGCCTCTAATTAAAATAAATAAATTAAAATAAAAGAAATGGAGTAATAGAGTTGAAAACAAAATATGCAAGAGAAATGTATTGGACTATGTGGAGAAATTTTGAAAGATTGCATTTCTTTAAACAATAGATCTTAATACTATGCCCAAGCCTTAATGAAAACCTGGTGACTACAGAGATAATCAGTTTAACAGGCTGTATTTCTCTTTTTCACCCATTTCATCCAACTTAACAGAGATTAAAGCGTCTGCCTGCAATGCGGGAGACCTGGGTTTGATCCCTGGTTCGGGAAGATCCCCTGGAGAAGAAAATGGCAACCCACTCCAGTATTCTTGCCTGGAGAATCCCATGGACGGAAGAGCCTGGTGGGCTACAGTCCATAGGGTCGCAAAGAGTTGGACATGACTGAGCAACTTCACTTTCACTTTTCACTTTAACATTTCACGCACTATATTCAAGAATTATTGAGATCCCATGCAGTCCCATGCAGACACATTTTTTTTTTAATTGTAATGTTGATATTCAGCTGCTCAGTCATATCTGACTCTTTGCGACCCCATGGACTGCAGCACACCAGGCTTCCCTGTCCTTCACCATCTTCTAACTCATGTCCATGGAGTCAGTGATGCCATTCAACCATCTCGTCCTCTGTTGTTCCCTTCTCCTCTTGCCTTCAATCTTTCCCAGCATCTGGGTCTTTTCCAGTGAGTCAGTTCTTTGCATCAAGTGGCCGAAGTACTGGAGCTTCAGCTTCAGCGTCAAGGCCTTCTAATGAATATCCAGGCCTTCCAATGAATGTTTCCTTTAGGACTGACTAGTTTAATCTTCTTGCAGTCCAAGGGATTCTCAAGAGTCTTCTCCAACACCACAGTTCTGAAACATCAATTCTTCAGCACTCAGCTTTCTTTATAGTCCAACTCTCACATCCATACATGACTACTGGAAAAACCATAGCTTTGACTAGATGGACCTTTGTTGACAAAGTAGTGTGTCTGCTTTTTAATATGCTTTTTGTCATAGCTTTTCTTCCAAGGAGCAAATGTCTTTTAATTTCATGGCTGCAATCACCATCTGCAGTGATTTTGAAGCCCAAGGAAATAAAGTCTGTTACTGTTTTCATTGTTTTCCTTTCTATTAGCCATGGAGTTATCGGGCCAGATGCCATGATCATTGTTTTTTGAATGTTGAGTTTTAAGCCAGCTTTTTCACTCTCCTTATTCACCTTCATCAAGAGGCTCTTTAGTTCTTTGCTTTCTGCCATAAGGGTGGTGTCATCTGCATATCTGAGGTTATTGATATTTCTCCCTGCAATCTTGATTCCAGCTTGTGCTTCATCCAGCCTGGCATTTCGCATAATGTACACTGCAAATAAGTTATATAAGCACAGTGACAATATACAGCTTTGATGTACTCCTTTATCAATTTAGAACCAGTCCATTGTTCCTTCTGGTTCTAACTGTTTCTTCTTGACCTACATACAGGTTTCTTTTTTGTTTTTTTTTTTTTAAACTTTATTTTATTTTTAAACTTTACATAATTGTATTAGTTTTGCCAAATATCAAAATGAATCCACCACAGGTATACATGTGTTCCCCATCCTGAACCCTCATACATACAGGTTTCTCAGGAGGTAGGTAAGGTGGTCTGGTAATCCTATCTCTTTAAGAATTTTCCACAGTTTATTGTGATCCACACAGTTAAAGGCTTTAGCATAGTCATTGAAGATAAGTAGATGTTTTTCTGGAATTATCTTGCTCTTTCTGTGATCCAGTGGATGTTGGCAATTTGATATCTGGTTCCCCTGCCTTTTCTAAATCAGTCTTTGAACATTTGGAAGTTCTTGTTTCCTTTACTATTGAAGAAAACAAATTTCTTTTCACTTGGAGAATTTTGAGCGTTACTTTGCTAGCATGTGAGATGAGTGCAATTATGCAGTAATTTGAACATTCTTTGGCATTGCCTTTCTTTGGGATTGGAATGAAACCTGACCTTTTCCAGTCCTATGGCCACTACTGAGTTTTCCAGATTTGCTGGCTTATTGAGTGCAGCACTTTTACAGGGTCATCTTTTTAGGATTTGAAATAACTCAGCTGGAATTCAGTCATATCCACTAGTTTTGTTTGTAATGATGCTTCCAAGGCCCACTTCACTTCGCACTCCAGGATGTCTGGCTCTAGGCGAGTGATCACACCTTTGTGGTTATCTGGGTCATGAAGATCTTTTTTGTATAGTTCTTCTGTGTATTCTTGCCACCTCTTCTTAATATTTTCTGCTTTTGTTAGGTCCATACCATTTCTGTCCTTTATTGAGCCCATCTTTGCATGAAATGTAACCTTGATATCTCTAATGTTGTTGTAGAGATCTCTAGTCTTTCCCATTCTATTGTTTTCCTCTATTTCTTTGCAATGATCACTTAGGAAAGCTTTCTTATTTATCTTTGCTATTCTTTGGACCTCTGCACTCAAATGGATATATCTTTCTTTTTCTCCTTTGCCTTTAGCTTCTCTTCTTTTCTCAGCTATTTGTAAGACCTCCTCAGACAACCATTTTGCCTTTTTGCGTTTCTTTTTCTTGGGGATGGTTTTGGTCACCACCTCCTGTACAATGTTGTGATCCTCTGTCCATAGTTCTTCAGGCACTCTGTCTATCAGAGTCTATCTGTCTAATCCCCTGAATCTATTATCTATCCCTTGAATCTATTGTCACTTCCACTGTAAAATTGTAAGGGATTTGATTTAGGTCATGTGTAATGGCCTAGTGGTTTTCCGTACTTTCTTCAATTTAAGTCTAAATTTTTCAATAAGGAGTTCATGATCTCAGCCACAGTCAGCTCCTGGTCTTGTTTTTGCTGACTCTATAGAGCTTATCTATCTTTGACTATAAAGAATGTATCAGTCTGTAAAGAATATAATCAATCTGTATTGACCATCTGGTAATGTCCATGGGTAGAGGACATTGTGTTGTTGGAAGAGGGTGTTTGCTATGACCAGTGTGTTCTCTTGGCAAAACTCTGTTAGCCTTTGCCCTGCTTCATTTTGTACTCCAAGGCCAAAGTTGCCTGTTACTAAATGAAAGGAGGAGGAATAATCCAGCATTTTTCAAGTTGAACAGAACTGTTGGGGCTTGTCCTTTTACAAATGTATTCCCAGGAGTTATCTGTAGCTACTGTTTGACAAAGAATATATGCAAAGAACATCATGCGAAAAACTGGACTGGATGAAGCACAAGCTGGAATCAAGATTGCAGGGAGAAATATCAATAACCTTAGATATGCAGATGACACCACCCTTATGGCAAAAAACAAAGAACTAAAGAGCCTCTTGATTAAGGTGAAAGAGGAGAGTGAAAAAGCCGACTTAAAACTCAACATTCAAAAAACAAAGATCATGCATCCAGTCCCACCACTTACTTCATGGCAAGTAGATAGGGAAGAAATGGAAACAGTGGCAGACTTTATTTCCTTGGGCTTCAAAATCACTGCAGATGGTGACTGAAGCCATGAAATTAAAAAATACTTGCTCCTCGGAAGAAAAGCTATGACAAACCTAGACAGCATATTAAAAAAGAGACATTACTGACAAAAATCCATCTAGTCAAAGCTATGGTTTTTCCAGTAGTCATGTATCAATGTGAGAGATGGACCATAAAAAATGCTGAGTCCTGAAATATTGATGTTTTTGAGCCATGGTGTTGGAGAAGACTCTTGAGAATCGCTTGTACTGCAAAGAGATCAAGCCAGTCAATCCTAAAGGAAATCAGTCCTCAATATTCATTAGAAGAACTGATTCTGAAGCTGAAGCTCCAGTACTTTGGCCACCTGATGCAAAGAACTGACTCATTGGAAATGACCCTGATGCTAGGAAAGATTGAAGGCAGAAGAAGGGGAAGACAGAAGATGAGATGGTTGAATCACCAACTCTATGGACATGAGTTTGAGCAAGCTCTGGGAGTTGGTGATGGACAGGGAAGACTGCCGTACTGCAGTCCAGTTCAGTTCAGTTCAGTTGCTCAGTCATGTCCAACTCTTTGCGACTCCATGAACTGCAGCATGCCAGGCCTCCCTGTCCATCACCAACTGCTGGAGTCTACCCAAACCCATGTCCATTGAGTCGGTGATGCCATCCAACCATCTCATCCTCTGTCGTCCCCTTCTCCTCCTGCCCTCAATCTTTTCCAGTATCAGGGTCTTTTCAAATGAGTCAGCTCTTTGCATCAGGTGGCCAAAGTATTGGAGTTTCAGCTTCAACATCAGTCTTCCAATGAAAACCCAGGACTGATCTGCTTTACAATGGACTTACTGGATCTCCTTGCAGTCCAAGGGACTCTCAAGAGTCTTCTCCAACACCACAGTTCAAAAGCATCAATTCTTCGGGGCTCAGCTTTCTTTATAGTCCAACTCTCACATCCATACATGACCACAGGAAAAACCAAAGCCTCGACTAGATGGACCTTTGTGGACAAAGTAATGTCTCTGCTTTTGAATATGCTATCTAGGTTGGTCATAACTTTCCTTCCAAGGAGTAAGTGTCTTTTAATTTCATGGCTGCAATCACAATATGCAGTGATTGGAGCCCCCCCCCCCCCCCCCCCCGCCAAAATAAAGTCAGCCACTGTTTCCCGACTATTTGCAATGAAGTGATGTGACCGGATGCCATGATCTTAGTTTTCTGAATGTTGAGCTTTAAGCCAACTTTTTTACTCTCCTCTTTCAGTTTCATCAAAAGGCTCTTTAGTTCTTCTTCACTTTCTGCCATAAGGGTGGTGTCATCTGCATATCTGAGGTTATTAATATTTCTCCCAGCAATCTTGATTCCAGCTTGTGCTTCTTCCAGCCCATCATTTCTCATGATGTACTCTGTATATAAGTTAAATAAGCAGGGTGACAATATACAGCCTCGACGCACTCCTTTTCCTATTTGGAACCAGTCTTTTGTTCCATGTCCAATTCTAACTGTTGCTTCCTGACCTGCATACAGGTTTCTCAAGAGGCAGGTCAGGTGGTCTGGTATTCCCATCTCTTTCAGAGTTTTTACAGTTTATTGTGATCCACACAGTCAAAGGCTTTGGCATAGTCAATAAAGCAGAAATAGATGTTGTTCTGGAACTCTCTTGTTTTTCTGATGATCCAGCGGATATTGGCAATTTGATCTCTGGTTCCTCTGTCTTTTCTAAAACCAGCTTGAACATCTGGAAGTTCATGGTTCACGTATTGTTGAATCCCGGCTTGGAGAATTTTGAGCATTACTTTACTAGCGTGTGAGATGAGTGCAATTGTGTGGTAGTTTGAGCATTCTTTGGCATTGCCTTTCTTTGGGATTGGAATGAAAACTGACCTTTTCCAGTCCTGTGGCCACTGCTGAGTTTTCCAAATTTGCTGACATATTGAGTGCAGCACTTTTACAGCATCATCTTTTAGGATTTGAAATAGCTCAACTGGAATTCCATCACCTCCACTAGCTTTGTTCATAGTGATGCTTCCTAAGGCCCACTTGACTTCACATTCTAGAATGTCTGGTTGAGAGTGAGTGATCTCACCATCGTGATTATCTGGGTCATGAAGATCTTTTTTGTATAGTTCTTCTGTGTATTCTTGCCACCTCTTTTTAATATCTTCTACTCATGTTAGGTCCATACCATTTCTGTCCTTTATCAAACCCATCTTTGCATGAAATGTTCCCTTGATATCTCTAATTTTCTTGAAGAGATCTCTAGTCTTTCCCATTCTCTTGTTTTCCTCTATTTCTTTGCAGTCCATGGGTTACAAAGAGTTGGACATGACTGAGCAACTGAACTAACTAACTATAAGTAGCTGTTTGACAGCCTTGTTACTTGAGTATCTTTCAGGTGTCCACCTTAAATCTAGGATATAATCATAACAACAGCAATAATAGTTACATCACTCTTTGTGCACTTCCTGTGAGGATGCCTATCTTTATCATCTGGGGAAATTGCTGATTTTCCCTATAGGAAACTTGTGGGCACAGCCAGTTTGCTGTGAGTAGCTTGGGAGCTCCACCCCATTTGCCCTAAGGTGAGTATAGAAGTCATGAGAATTGAATTTTCCCAACTGCATCTCTGATCTCTTGTAGAAATGTAGAGCAGATGCAGTGATTCAGATGTAACTCCATCTGTGCCTAGATGAGATTCAGACACACTCATCTGTCTCTTGGTCTTTTGTTCTTCTGCTTTAAGCCTGCTTCACTCAGGAATATTCTACTAAGACATGGGGGGTCAGGTTTCTGAGATTTGAAAAGCTAAAGGTAGATGTTTGTTTAATGAATAATAATGAAAAATACTTTAAAAGAAAAAAGAAGGCTGATAGCTTTCAGGACATCCCTTGAAGAATTTCACATGTGAGACAAACAAGGATGGTTCCCTTATGTGTAACATGTTGTATAATTTATTGTCAGGTTTTTAAGGATTCGTTATTCTTTTGCTTTCCTTTTTTACACGTTATAGTAATTCTGATGTGTTTAAGGGAGAATGGAATTGGGGTAAATTGTGTGGGGAAGGGAGAAGGAGCAAAGGTTATTTTAAAATAGGAATATAGCATACGTAATGCTATCCTAATGAAATTTGGACACTCCTTGCCTGCCCCTCTCCCCTTTATGCTAATCAGTATATTATTTTGCATGGAGAATGCACAGTAGGGGCAGTGTAAACTTTTCTGAGGACCACTGTTAACAACATTTATTCTCCATCCGACACCAGGATAGACCAGGTATATTTATATGTCTACCTTGGATACAAATGAAGAGGGTGTTTCTTGGAATTCATTGTTGCGGGGTTGGGCTTATTATTTTGGGAAGAGGAGAAATAAACGAGGGAGGGGTTTACCAGAAACAGAAACAAAAACAAAACATTTATTATAAGATTAATCACTGCTACTGCCTAACCAAGACTAGCAGATTTAGTTTAGCTGAAGATTTAGTTTAGCTATAGAATTTAAAGACTCAGATTTGTTGAGGCATAATGTAGATAAATGAAATCCACCAATTTGAGGCAAAATACTTGATAAATTCTGACAATTGTATACAGGCATAGAGCCAGCACCACACCATGATTTTAAATAGTTCCCTCGTGTGCCTTTGCAGTCAGTTCCCTTCCTACAGTTCTAGCAACTGATGATCTGCTTCCTTTCACTATAATTTTACTTCTTCTAGAATTTTATACAAATGAAATCATATAGTGGGTATTATGTGTGTGTCAGTATGTGTGTGTGTGTATTTGGGTTCTTTCAATTATAATGCTTTTAAGATTCAGCCATATTATTACTGAATCTATAATTTGTGTAATTTTATTGCAGAATACTTACTATTCCACTGTATGGATACATCAGAATTTGTTTATCCATTCACCAGTCAAGAAAGACCTTTGGATTTTTCTAGTTTTTTTGGTTATTCCAAATAAACCTGATATGAGCCTTAGAGTAGAAGTCTTTGCATGGATAAGTGTTCAATTCATTCAAGTAAATATTTAGGAGTAGATTTGTCAGATCATATAATAAGTATATTTTTAACTTTATAACAAACTGCGAGACTATTTTATGAACTGGGCCTCACCACTTTTCATTGCTCATAGCAAAGTAAGAGAGTTCCAGTTCCTCTGCATCCTTGCCAACATTAGGTAATGTCAGTCTTTTCAATTTTAGTTATTCTTATGTGTCTAAGGATATCTCATAAAGATTTTGATTATTTTAATTGCTGTACTTATTGGTGGTGTTGAGTATTTTTTCCTGTGTGTGTATTTGTCATTCATATATCTTCCCTTTGAGATATGCAATTTTTTTTTTTTTTGCTGATTTTAAAAAATAAATTTTGTTCTAGAGTCTAGGAATTCTTTTACTATTCTGGACAATAATATTGTATTTTCTTCTGTCTGTGGCTAGCCTTTTCATTTCCATTGCTTTTTTTTTTTTTAAGAGTACAGTTTAAAAAAACATTGTAGTCTGATTTTTTGATGTTTTCTTTTATGTTCATGATCTTTGTGTCCTATTTTAAGAAATCTTTGACAAACTCAAAATGCTTAATTCCAAGAAATTTTGTAGCTTTAGTCTGTATATTTAGTCTAATCTGTTGGAACAGATTGGGCTTCTCAGGTGTGTCACTGGTAAAGAATCCGCCACCAATGCAAGAGATGCAGGAGATGTGAGTTTGATCCCTGGTTAGAGAAGATCCCCTGGAGGAGGAAATAGCAACCCACTCAAGGGAAAATACTGTGGAGAGTAGCTTGACACGGGGTCACCAAGAGTCAGACACGACTGAGTATGCACCCATGCATGAATTTAGACAGATTCAGTTAAGTGCAGTTGCTCAGTGGTGTATGACTCTTTGTGACCCTGTGGACTGCAGTATGCCAGGCTTCCCTGTCCATCACCCACTCCCGAAGCTTGCACAGACTCACGTCCATCGAGTTGGTGATGCTATCCAATCATCTCATCCTTTGTTGTCCCATTCTCCTCCTGCCCTCAGTCTTTCCCAGAATCAGGGTCTTTTCCAATGAATCAGTTCCTCACATCAGGTGGCCAAAGTATTGGTGCTTCAGCTTCAGCATCAGTCCTTCCAATGAATATTCAGGACTGGTTTCCTTTAGGATTGACTGGTTTGATCTCCTTGCAGTCCGAGGGACTCTCAAGAGTCTTCTCCAATACCACAGTACAAAAGCATTAATTCTTCAGCACTCAGCTTTCTTTATGGTTCAACTCTCACCTCCATACATGACTACTGGAAAGAACCATAGCTTTAACTATACGGACCTTTGTCTGCAAAGTAACATCTCTGCTTTTTAATATGCTGTCTAGGTTTGTCATAGCTTTCCTTCCAAGGAGCAGGTGTCTTTTAATTTCAGGGCTACAGTCACCATCTGCAGTGATTTTGGAGCCGAAGAAAATAAAGCCTGTCACTGTTTCCATTATTTCCCCATCTCTTTTTCATGAAGTGATTGGACTGGATGCCATGATCATTTTTTTGAATGTTGAGTTTTAAGCCAGCCTTTTCACTCTTCTCTTTCACTTTCATCAAGAGGCTCTTTACTCCCTTTTCGCTTTCTGCCATAAGGGTGGTATTATCTGCACATCTAAGGTTATTGATATTTCTCCCTGCAATCTTGATTCCAGCTTGTGCTTCATCCAGCCCGGCATTTCACATGAAGTTCTCTGCATATAAGTTAAATAAGCAGGGTGACAATATACAGCCTTGACATACTCCTTTCCCAATTTGGAACCAATTTGTTGTTCCACGTCTAGTTCTAACTGTTGCTTCTTGACCTGCATACAGGTTTCTCAGGAGGCAGGTAAGGTTGTCTGGTATTCCCATCTCTTTAATAGTTTTCCACAGTTTGTTTTGATCCACACAGTCAAAGGCTTTAGCATAGTCAATAAAGTAGAAGTAGATGTTTTTCTGGAATTCTCTTGCTTTCTCTATGATCCTGTGGATGTTGGCAATTTGATCTCTGGTTCCTCTGCCTTTTCTAAATCTAGCTTATACATCTGGAAGTTCTTGGTTCATATACTGTTGAAGCCTAACTTGGAGAATTTTGTGCATTGCTTTTCTAGCATGTGAAATGAGTGCAATTGTGAGGTAGTTTAAACATTCTTTGGCGTTGCCTTTCTTTGGGATTGCCATGAAAACTGACCTTTTCTCAGTCCTGTGGCCAGTGCTGCGTTTTCCAAATTTGCTGGCATATTGAGTGCAGCACTTTTACAGCATCACCTTTTAGGGCTTGAAATAGCTCATCTGGAATTCCATCACTTTTACTAGCTTTGTTCATAGTGATGCTTCCTAAGGCCCACTTGACTTCACATTCCAGGATGTCTGGCTCTATGTTAGTGATCACATCATTGTGGTTATCTGGGTCATGAAGATCTTTTTTGTATAGTTCTTCTGTGTATTCTTTTTTTTTTTTCTTCTTCTGTGTATTCTTGCCACCTCTTCTAAATATCTTCTGCGTCTGTTAGGTCCATGCTGTTTTGTCCTTTATTGTGCCCATCTTTGCATGAAATATTCCCTTGGTATCTCTAATTTACTTGAAGAGGTCTCTAGTCTTTCCTATTCTAATTGTCTTTTAGACAGATTACTTCCACATTGTTCTTTTTGAAATTGTTTCAGCTATCCTAGTTCCTTTTCCTTTCTGTATACATTTATGAGTTATCCTTTCTGCATCTATAAAAATCTTTCTTGAATTTTGGTAGGGATCGTATTAAACTTATATAAAAACTTGGGAGGATTGATGTCTTTGCCATGAGCAATCCGTGATCACATATTAGATCTGCATTGATTCTTTCATCAGCATTGTATAGTCCTCAGCATGTAAGCCCTGCACTTGTTTTCTTAGATTTACACCTATGACTTCATCTTCTTCCCCCTGAAAGACTGTACATGGTGTTGTTTTTTAATTCATTGTATTCCCTTATTTGCCTTTTGATGTCTGTGGGATCTTGAACAAATCTCCTGTTTCATTCTTGATATCAGTACGTTGTCTCTCTTTTATTTGTTGTCAGTCTTTGCTAGAGACTTGTCAATTTTATTAAAGTTTTCAAATGGCCAGCTCTTTGTTTCATTGATTTTCTCTGTTATTTTTCTCTTTTCTATTCATTCATTTATACTCCTTATTATTATTTTTTTCTTTCTATGTGTTTTGCCTTTATTTTGCTATTCCTCCTCCCAGTTTCTTCAATTGGGAACTTAAATTATTGATTTGAGACTTCTCCTTTTTCTAATGTATTCATTTCATATCATCAATTTCCCACTCTATGCTGCTTTTGGTGAGTCTGCCAAATACTGATGTGTTGTATATTCATTAAATTAAAAACATTTTTTTCCTTGAAAATTCCTTTTGACTCATTACTTAAAGTAGTTGTTTAATTTCTCAGTGTTTGGAGGATATTCCTATTATTTTTAGTTTGATTCCCCTGTAGTGAGAGAACACACTCTGTCTGATTTCAGTTATATTAAGTTTGGGGAGATTTTTTATGGCCAACAAGATGGTCTGTTTTTTGTGGGCTCTTGAAAATATGTGTATTTTGCTGTTCTTGGGTGGAATGTTGTGTAAATACTGATTAGATCTTGTTGGTTGATGGTGTTGTTGAGGTCTTCCATATCTTTGCTAATTTCTGTCTAGTGATTCTATCAATTCTTGCGTGAGGCATGTGGAAGACACCAAGTATAATTGTCGATTTGTCTATTTCTCCTTTCAATTTCGTCAGTGTTTTTGTGTAACATATTTTTTAGCTCTGTTATTTGGTCTGTACACCTAAGACTGCTGTATCTTCTTGGTAGACTTATGATGTTGGGTACTTTTATTTGCTCTGAAGTCTATTTTATCTGATATTAATGTGGCCACTTGTGATTTCCTCTGATTGCTGTTTAGAGGGCATATCTTTTCATTGTTTTATTTTCATCTTGTTTATAATGTTATATTTGAAGTGAGGTTGTAGATTGCTTGTAATCAGCACATACTCTGATCATGTGCAGAGGGATGGATGCTTCTTTATTCCCGGGTGGTGGTGGGACTGTTGGCTTCCCATGGAAATCTTCACTGGTAATACAGGAGACTGTGGAAAGGCTGGTTACCGACTGGTGGGGATAGAATTTCCAGCTTCGCACTTGGCTTTCCCTCACACGTCAGCCAGAGTGTTGGGTGACTCATTACAGCTTGAGAGAGTGGAAGTCTAGGCTCTTCGCTTGGCTGATGCTGATGTGGGTGTGGATAGAACCGTAGTTTTTTTTTTTTTTTTTCTGTGATGTTTGGCTGGAGTAGAGCTGTTATTGTCTAAGATTTTCTATCTTCAGAGGCTGGCCCCTTCCTGGTCCTTTGGCTAAAGAGAGCAGTCTTTTGTCGGAGCTTTTGTTTTTTGTCTGAGCCTCTTGTTATTTCTGACTTGCCAGCTTTTTCCTCTCTAAGTCTGGAGAACATGAGGCAAGAACAAAAGCGAGTATCTCATAGCAGATCCTGGGGTCTCTAACTACTCTCTCTTCTCTGCATCTTTAGAGCCATATGTCCTTGTGTATATATATATATGTGTATGTGTGTGTGTGTGTGTGTGTGTGTGTGTATATATATAATATCCAGCATATTCAGCTGCACTTACTGGAAAGAAATCCTCGATGGAGTAGGAGTAGGTCTATCCTATTTTCCTGGATGTGGGAGTCTACCACCTGCGATTTAAACAAGATCTCGGAGCTGTAGCTTAGGATAAGCATGAGATAAACAAGGTTCTTCATATGTTAGTTACCGTTGTTTTTATTAATACTGACATTTTATTCTTTTTTGAAGTTCAGAAATAAGGTACCACATCTTAAAAAAAAATGTAGTTTATTTGTGTACGTTGTCAAATTCATTTTTGTGGAGTTCATTGTATTCCCTTGCTCTCCTTTTGATGTCTGTAGGGTCTTGAACAAATCTCCTGTTTTGTTCCTGATCTCAGCAAGTTGTCTTCTCTTTTATTTGTTGTCAGTCTTGCTAGAGGCTTGTCAGTTTTATTGCACATTTCTTTGTTGCAAGTTTCCGATTTTGTTTGCTATGCTTTATGCTAATTTTGAGATGAATTTCTCACTCACTCATATTTATGATCATAAAATATTACAATTCAGTTTGAGGCAACTCAGATTAACAAGAGTCTTAACATTAAACAAATCATTAGCCAAAGTTTCCTGCGACACTTAAGTTATTGTACAGCTGTCAGCATGAGCTATTTATAAAAAAAAAAGAATCACTTTTACCCTTCATGTTGACTGTCCTTTATGTGGCATATCCAGTAACAGCACCATGAGAACACGTGATACACACCTCCGATTTTCCCTTATATATATTGGGGATTCACTAGAACTGCAAAATGAAAGAATCAATGCTTCCTTTGAGTGGAATCCCATTTTTATGCCTTCTTTTCAAATAAATGTTGGGGAATGGACAAGATGGCATTGTTAGATTCTTCATGAAAGCAAAAGCTTGTGAGTAACTTTTATGTTCAAAAGCACCATTTTTGTGTCCTTACTATATTGTATAAACCTACAGTGAATTGCTTTGCATGCTGTTAAAAAGATATTTCACCGGGGATCTTTCTGTATTTGGCATGTATTCTGCCATAACAGAGGATAGCATTTTATTTTCAGGAGAAAAATGATCAGTATGTAGTTTGTTTTTTATAGGCTTCTCTTCTCCTATGGGGCATGATTTTGGCCTTGGCGAAAACAAGAGATGCAGTGGAATTGAGAATGTATGAATATCTGAATATGTATAAAAACATTATTACTTTTTCTATGTGTCATCTATATTGTCAAGTCCCATCTCATTTTTTCCTGGACCAGGATTTCCAGATGTGAAATAATATCACTTTCAGAAACTCAGTTCTCGTTTCTAGTTCTTCTTTGTGTTTATCTTAGGAATTTAAAGTATCTGCT
This sequence comes from Bos indicus x Bos taurus, assembly GCF_003369695.1. Classification (NCBI taxonomy): domain Eukaryota; kingdom Metazoa; phylum Chordata; class Mammalia; order Artiodactyla; family Bovidae; genus Bos; species Bos indicus x Bos taurus. The sequence goes on along the minus strand of NC_040081.1, from coordinate 87,199,964 downwards.
TTATGTTGCATCATTTTTGACATTCCAGCTTCAAACGGAGGGAGAGGTGAGCTCTACTGATAGCCTTCTTCGGTGGGGGGTTGATTTCTCTAAGACAGCAGTTCCCAAACTTTTGGACTTTGGAACTTTTACACACTGAAAAATTATTGACAACCTCAGTGAGATTTTGTTAATACAGATTATTTCTGTCTACGTTTACCACATCGAATTAAAGCTGAGACAGTGTTCAAATGTTGGTTTATCAGTTTACTTAAAATAACGACAAAAAGCTCATTATATATTGTTAACATGAAAAACTCTTTACAAAAAAATAGCCATCAAAAATATTAGGAGGATGGCATTGATTTTTAATCTTCTCAGACCTCTTTAATATCTGACTTAATAGAAGATTGCCGGGTTTTCGTATCTGCTTTTGTATTTTAGTGTGTTGATTTTGGTTGAAGTGTATGACGAAAACTTGGTTTTATGAACATATGCAGTTAGAAAGGAAAGTATTTTAATAGCCTTTTCAGATAATTGAGGCTATTCTTTTATCCTATCCTAAAACTTAACAAATGGTAACATTGTAAAGGTTAGCTGCAATGTGGAATCTGAAATCATATCAAATATTTTTGTAATCTGTTACACCAAAATCCATGTTGTACTTTTGGTGGATCATTTAGCCATGTATGATTTTGTAATTTCATGCATTGGTCATTTGGAAAATATTGGTTCACTGAGTTATGAAATATTGCTATATCAACCTTAGTTAATCACACAATCAGAAGTAATTTTAGTGTTGGGAGCTGTCAGGCTTACAGTGGAAGATACAAGTACTCCAAAATTCTAATTTTCACTTAAAAGCCTGAATTTTATCATTGGCAACAAAGCCTGTCAGTTGTTTTCCTTGAATGGCTCACTTTCTTCATTTTCAACATGTTTGCCAAATACCCAAGTCTGAATAACCATAATTTATGTAGGCTGTTACTTCACGAAATGATGGACCATGAAAAAAAGTGGCTAGTTCAAGTCACATACCTTAAACAATTGCATAAGTGATCTTCCTTGAGATTGCCCTTATATTTTGGTATGCAGTAGAAGTGTGATTATGGTTGTGTACTTCCACTATGTCACAGAATATTTAAAATTTTGTACTTAAGACTAAAGATTTAATAAAAATGTTATGGCTTTACAGGACATTGTTAAGTTCAGCTGGCTTTTTAAAATTATTATTATTATTTTGTTGTAAGTATACTGCAGTAAAGAATATCATGATTGTTAAGACAGCTTGGTCCCAATGCCTAGAGTTACACTAAGGGATCAGAAGCTTCACTCACAATTGCTTTTGTGCCATCAGTGCAAAGATCAACACCGTGAAAAGGCAAGATCAACCGCATATTAAGATGAGAATAGTTTTGACCTTGCAAAACTCCTTTAAGAGCCTGGGTCTCAGGACCCCCAGGGATGCACAGAACAAACTTTGAGAACCACTGCTCTAAGTCAATGTATAGGATAAAACATATGTTGTTTAAAAAATGCTTACTGATGCATATACTTTTTTCATTTGTTGCTTTGAAATTGGAAGGAACTTATAAAAAATAGCATTGGGGAGTACTCATGTAGCCTTGGGGAGAAGGCAATGGCACCCACTCCAGTACTCTTGCCTGGCAAATCCCATGGACGGAGGAGCCTGGTGGGCTGCAGTCCATGGGGTCACTAAGAGTCTGACATTACTGAGTGACTTCACTTTCACTTCTCACTTTCATGCATTGGAGAAGGAAATGGCAACCCACTCCAGTGTTCTTGCCTGGAGAATCCCAGGGACGGGGGAGCCTGGTGGGCTGCTGTCTATGGGGTTACACAGAGTCGGACACGACTGAAACGACTTAGCAGTAGTAGCAGCAGCATGTAGCCTTGAGAAGTAGGTAGCAGTCAGAGTATCGGCCTGACAGGTGGAGAAGTTCAGTCAGTATAGCTAAGCCTGTGTGTGTGTCCAGATGATATCCTGAAAGGGATGGGATCCTGAGTCAGAATGAAACCAACAGGAGAGCCAATGTCTGCCTGGACTAAAGTGATAACTGAGTGTAAGTGGAGACCAATCCTCTCTTCTCATCTTGTGCACAGATTTTAAGTATTTCCTAGAGGCTCAGTGGTAAAGAATTCACCTGCCATGTAGGAGACACAGGTTCAATCCCTGGATCGGGAAGATCCCCTGGAGAGGAAATGGCAACCCACTCCAGTATTCTTGTCTGGAGAATTCCATGGACAGAGGAGCCTGGTGGGCTACAGTCTATGGGGGGGTCACAAAAGACTCAGACCTGACTTACCAACTAAAGAACAACAAGAACAACTATCTCAAAAAATATGGCCCATTCAGAATATCAGAAGGAGCAGGCCTGAGAAACTTGGGTATGCCAACCATTGAGATGTGAGGAGTGAGAAAGTGAAGCTGATTTTATTAGTGTCCTTATGTGTGCCACGTACTGTGCAAGGCACTTTATGTTACCTCACAACAAACCTGTGAAGTCACTATTATCAGACTCATTTTAGAATTGATGACATGGAGCTTCAGATGTTAAACAGCTACCCTGAGATGACATTGCTCCTATGGGTTGGAGTTGGAGTTTGAACCATCTCTCTTCACGATAATATGGTTCTTTGCCATTAGTCTGTGTGAGTCTCTTTGACTACACTGTTAACTAGTTAACAGTTACTCTTATCTGTCTTCTAAGCGTGTTTTTGAATATATAGTGAGCCCTCTATATCCACATGTTCTGCACCTGCAGGTACAACCAACTATGGATAAAAAATATTCTAAAAAATATTTCTGGAAACTTCCCAAAAGCAAAATTTGAATTTGCCATGTGCTGACAGTTATTGACATAGCATTTATATTGTATTTACAACCATTTACATAGCATTTACGGGAATTCCTGTTTGGTGCCAGTGGTAGAGAACACGCCTGCCAATGCAGGAGATGTAAGAGAAGTGGGTTGGATCCCTGGGTTGGGAAGATCCCCTGGAGGAGGGCCTGGTAACCCACTCCAGTATTCTTGCCTGGAGAATCTCAGGGACAGAGGAGCCTGGAGGGCTGTAGTCCATGGGGTTGCAAAGAGTCCGACACAACTGAAGAGACTTAACTCCCATGCATGCAAGCAGGCACATAGTATTTACATGGTAGTAGGTGTTATACGCTGAAGAATTGATGCTTTCTAACTGCGCTGCTGGAGAAGACCTCGAGAGTCCTTTGGACTGCAAGGAAATAAAACCAGTCAATCCTAAAGGAAACGAACCCTGAATATTCATTGGAAGGACTGATGCTGAATTTGAAGCTCCAGTACTTTGGCCACCTGATCAAAGAGCCAATTCATTGGAAAAAATGAGATGCTGAGAAAGATTGAGAGCCAGAGGAGAAGGGGGCAACAGAGAATGAGATGGTTGGATTGCATCATTGACTCAATAGACATGAGTTTGAGAAAACTCCTAGTGATAGTGAAGGACAGGGAAGCCTGGGGTGCTGCTGTCCATGGGGTAGCAAAGAGTTGGACACGACTGAACAGCTGAACAACAAAGGTATAATAAATGCATGCATATTCAGTTGTGTCTGACTCTGACACCATGAACTGTAGTATGCTGGGCTCCTCTGTCCATGGGATTTCCCAGACAGGAATACTGGAATGGGTTTCCATTGCCTCCTCCAGGGGATCTTCCTGACCAAGGGATCAAACTTGCATCTCTTGTCTCCTGCATTGGCAGGTGGATTCTTTTACCACTGAGCCACCCCATGTGGCTTGGCAGAGTATTGTAAGTAGTCTAGAGATAACTATTCATCTCTGTATGGGAGGACGTTTGTGGGTTATATGCAGATTGCATTTTATATAAGGGACTTGAGCATCCACAGATTTTGATATCCACTCAGGGGACCTGCAATCAATCCCCCTCAGATACCAATGAATGACTGTACGTGCATACGCTTCAGGCTTAATGTGGGAAAAACAAACACAATTTTGTATTCATTCATCCACTAGGGGGTGCAAGAGTGCCAACTTGTTCTGTAGGTAATAACTGATGGCACCATACTCCAGTACTCTTGCCTGGAAAATCCCATGGATGGAGGAGTCTGGAAGGCTGCAGTCCATGGGGTCGCTAAGAGTCGGACACGACTGAGTGACTTCACTTTCACTTTTCACTTTCATGCATTGAGAAGGAAATGGCAACCCACTCCAGTGTTCTTGCCTGGAGAATCCCAGGGATGGGGAAGCCTGGTGGGCTGCCGTCTATGGGGTCACACACAGTCGGACACAACTAAAGCGACTTAGCAGCAGCAGCAGCAGGGATTAAATTAAGTGATTATAGAATGCTTTGTAATTAAAAGTATGTTCTGTAGGATATTGTATATGGAAAAGTCTGAACAATTATCTGATTATTGTTCCTGGTAAGAAACATTCTGTGTATGTGCTTAATTGCTCAGTTGTGTCTGACTCTTTGCACCCCCATGGTATGTAGCTTGCCAGGCTCCTCTGTCCATGGTTTTTTCCAGGCAAAAATAGTGGAGTGGGTTGACATTTCCTTCTCTAGGGGATCATCTCCTTCCATTGTAGGCGAATTCTTCATCCGCTGAGCCACCAGGGAAGTCTAAGAAAGATGCTGTGCTATTTTCTTATTGAAACCTAGGAGACTACACTCCTCCTTTGCCCCCCAAGTGGGAAAAATAAATGAGGTATAGTTAACTCACAAGTGTGACTGGCAGTTGAAGGGAGGGATCAAGTGATGTAGATTGGCAAAATTAGCAGTAATCCAAGTCAGGAAGATTCAAATTCTGGTCTCAAATCTGTTTGTTTGAATACCTGAAAATTTTAATGAAATTAGTTTAATTTTCTTATGATCTGTTTAATGCAGTGGTATCTGAAAGAAGTGATAAGACTTTCCTAAGTCATTATTTAAACCTTAAAGGATAGTATTAGGTGCCTTTTTGCATTTGGATAATGCTTTTATTAACCATTAAGAATCCACCTGCAATGCAGAAGATCTGGGTTCGATACCTGGGTTGGGAAGATACCCTGGAGGAGGGCATGGCAACCCACTCCAGTAGTCTTGCCTAGAGAATCCCCATGGACAGAGGAGCCTGGCGGACTACAGTCCATGGGGTTGCAAAGAGTTGGACATGACTGAGTGACTAAGCATAGCACAGATACAGAGAGTTCCTTAAAATATGTGGTATATCTAGCTCCTCACTTATATAATTTCCATGTGGGTAATTTATAGTAAAATTATGCAGTGCTTTTTTTTAAAAAAATGAAAACTGTAAACTGTGAAATAATTACATAATATTTGCTATTAAATATTCATTTTTAAAAATAAATTTTGACTGTTGTTCTGATTTATTGTTTGTTAAGACTCCTATAATTTTTCCTTCCAAGGAGTAAGCGTCTTTTAATTTCATGGCTGCAGTCACCATCTGCAGTGATTTGGGAGCCCAAAAAATAAAGTTTGACACTGTTTCCACTGTTTTCCCATATATTTCCCATGAAGTGATGGGACCAGATACCATGATCTTCGTCTTCTGAATGTTGAGCTTTAAGCTAACTTTTTCACTCTCCTCTTTCACTTTCATCAAGAGGCTTTTTAGTTCCTCTTCACTTTCTGCCATAAGGGTGGTGTCATCTGCATATCTGAGGTTATTGATATTTCTCCCAGCAATCTTGATTCCAGCTTGTGCTTCTTCCAGCCCAGCGTTTCTCATGATGTACTCTGCATAGAAGTTAAATAAGCAGGGTGACAATATACAGCCTTGACGTACTCCTTTTCCGATTTGGAACCAGTCCATTGTTCCACGTCCAATTCTAACTGTTGCTTCCTAAGAATTGATGCTTTTGAACTGTGGTGTTGGAGAAGACTCTTGAGAGTCCCCTGGACTGCAAGGAGATCCAACCAGTCCATCCTAAAGGAAACCAGTCCTGGGTGTTCATTGAAAGGAATGATGCTAAAGCTGAAACTCCAGTACTTTGGTCACCTCATGCGAAGAGTTGACTCATTGGAAAAGACTCCGATGCTTGGAGGGATTGGGGGCAGGAGGAGAAGGGGACGACAGAGGATGAGATGGCTGGATGGCATCATTGACTCGATGGACATGAGTTTGAGTGAACTCCGGGAGTTGGTGATGGACGGGGGGGCCTGACGTGCTGTGATTCATGGGGTCACAAAGACGGACAGGTCTGAGCGACTAAACTGAACTGAACTGAAGACTCCTATAAGCTTTGGATGATGATTACTGTGAGAAAAATTAGAATTTTAGAGCATCATAACCATTTTAATTGTGAAACTTTGCCAACCAGATTCTTCTTTTTTTTTTTTTTATTTTATTTTTAAACTTTACAATATTGTATTAGTTTTGCCAAATATCGAAATGAATTCACCACAGGTATACCCGCGCTCCCCATCCTGAACCCTCCTCCCTCCTCCCTCCGGGTCGTCCCAGTGCACCAGCCCCAAGCATCCAGTACTGTGCATCGAACCTGGACTGGCGACTCGTTTCATACATGATATTATACATGTTTCACTGCTATTCTGCCAAATCTCCCCACCCTCTCCCTCTCCCACAGAGTCCATAAGACTGATCTATACATCGGTGTCTCTTTTGCAGTCTCGTACACGGGGTTATTGTTACCATCTTTCTAAATTCCATATATATGTGTTAGTATACTGTATTGGTGTTTTTCTTTCTGGCTTACTTCACTCTGTATAATAGGTTCAATGCAATCCCTATCAAGCTACCAACGGTATTCTTCACAGAGCTAGAACAAATAATTTCACAATTTGTATGGAAATACAAAAAACCTCGAATAGCCAAAGCGATCCTGAGAAAGAAGAATGGAACTGGAGGAATCAACCTACCTGACTTCAGGCTCTATTACAAAGCCACAGTTATCAAGACAGTATGGTACTGGCACAAAGACAGAAATATTGATCAATGGAACAAAATAGAAAGCCCAGAGATAAATCCACGCACCTATGGACACCTTATCTTTGACAAAGGAGGCAAGAATATACAATGGATTAAAGACAATCTCTTTAACAAGTGGTGCTGGGAAAACTGGTCAACCACTTGTAAAAGAATGAAACTAGAACACTATCTAACACCTTACACAAAAATAAACTCAAAATGGATTAAAGATCTAAACGTAAGACCAGAAACTATAAAACTCCTAGAGGAGAACATAGGCAAAACACTGTCCGACATACACCATAGCAGGATCCTCTATGACCCACCTCCCAGAATATTGGAAATAAAAGCAAAAATAAACAAATGGGACCTAATTAAACTTAAAAGCTTCTGCACAACAAAGGAAACTATTAGCAAGGTGAAAAGGCAGGCTTCAGAATGGGAGAAAATAATAGCAAATGAAGCAACGGACAAACAACTAATCTCAAAAATATACAAGCAACTCCTACAGCTCAACTCCAGAAAAATAAATGACCCAATCAAAAAATGGGCCAAAGAACTTAATAGACATTTCGCCAACCAGATTCTTATCTGTGTACTGTTTGTATGTTTTCACCGAGTTGTTTTTGTCATTCAGTAGCTATGTCATGTCCGACTCTTTGCAACCTCATGAACTACAGCACGCCAGGCTTTCTTGTCCTTCATTATTTCCAGGAGCTTGCTCAAACTCATGTCCACTGAGTCGGTGATGCCATCCAGCTATCCCATCCTCTGTCGCCCCCTTCTCCAGTCCTCAATTTTTCCCAGCTTCAGGGTTTTTTTCCAATGAGTTGACTCTTTGTACCAGGTGGCTAAAGTATTGAAGTTTCAGCTTCAACATCAGTCCTTCCAATGAATATTCAGGTTTGATTTCCTTTAGGATTGATTGGTTTGATCTCCTAGTCCAAGGGATTCTCAAGAGTCTTCTCTAGCATCATAATTTGAAAGCATCAGTTCTTCAGTGCTCAGCCTTTTTTATGGTCCAGCTCTCACATCCATACATGACTATTGGAAAAACCATAGCTTTGACTATACAGACATTTGTTAGCAAAGTGATGTGTCTGCTTTTTAATATGCTCTCTAGGTTGGTCATAGCTTTTCTTCCAAGGAGCAAGCGACTTTTAATTTCGTGCTGCAGTCACCATCTGCAGTAATTCTGGAGCCTAAGAAAATAAAATGAGCCACTGTTCCCACTGTTTCCCCATCTATTTGGCATGAAGTGATGGGACTGGATGCCATGATCTTAGTTTTTTGGATTTTGAGTTTTAAGCCAGATTTTTCACTCTCCTCTTTCACCCTTTTCAAGAGGCTATTAATTCCTCTTTGCTGCCTGTTATTAGTTAAAGTTGTAAATTAGATGATCTAAAATAGTTTATCTGTTACTGCTAAGTCGCTTCAGTTGTGTCCGACTCTGTGCGACCCCATGGACGGCAGCTTACCAGGCTCCTCCGTCCATGGGATTTTCCAGGCAAGAGTACTGGAGTGGGTTGCCATTGCCTTCTCATTCAACTATTTTTAGCTACAATGAAGACTTTTCTTGAGCTCTACATATTGAGATTTTTTTCTAAACTCTGAAAATCTCTGAAGGATTACTGAAATAATGTATCTTTACATGATTCTGATTTTGAAATATGGCTGTTGGAGCAAAATGGGCCAGGGATCATAATCTTATTTGTTTTGGTAATTTAAGACATGTGGAATGTTGGAATAGCTACAAATTCTTTAATGTTGGGATGTAATTGGACTGTAAAATTGCTGTGGGGTGGTAGCTTCTGAGGATAGAAAGATGAATCACTAGTTATTTATTCAAAGATGACAGTCCAGTAGGCACTCTAATAGTAAGCAAACAATTATAATGAGATGTAGTGGGGGTAGTAAAAACGTGATGCAAGCTTGCTACTATGGTATCACCAAAAGAGATACCAAGTTCATCTGGGACACATGCCATAAAGATGCTTCAGAGAGCTGGAAGGAAGGGAAAATTTTGAGCAGAGGAAATAACATGGAACAAATCTAATGTAAGAGGATGTTACTGTTCGTCACCTAATTGTGTCCAATTCTTTGCAGCCGCATGGATTGTAGCCCGTCAGACTCCTCTGCCATGGAATTCTCCAGGCGAGAATACTGGTGTGGGTAGTCATTTCCTTGTCCAGGGGCTTTTCCTGACCCAGGGATCAAACACAGGTCTTCTGCATTGCAGGCAGATTCTTTACCATGTGAGCCACCAGAGGATAGTATGACTCTTTTCAACTGTAAGAATATAAAGATAGGATAACACAGAAAAGTAAGTTGGATCTGCAGTGGGTCTGACAGTAGTGTATCCTGAGTAAGTTTGGAACTTAGTTCAATAATAGGAAACCATTCATTGCTTTTTTGTAAGGAATGATATGATCCTGAGTTTTAGGAGAATCACAAGCACAGTCTTTGGGAGAAGGCAGAGATAGATTCAGTGAGAATTGGTCTGAGACAAGGCTGCCATAGTAACACTTGAGATGATGGTCAGCAGAATCCAGAGGTAAGTAGGCATAGGATTAACAGGAGGGAGTGACATGGAGAGATCTGTAGGAGTTTGAATCTGCTCAAACAGCAATTGGAAGTTGGCCCTGAAAAGGCTGAAGGAGGCTGACTGTGGAAAAGAGAGGAGAGGAGCAAGCTTTTGTGAGGGACCTTGAGCTGGGGATAAAGATGGAAAGAAAAGAAAACACAGCTCTGACATTATCTTTGAATACTTTTAATGTATGGAGATACAGTACTATTTGTAATGTATTTAATTCTCTCCGTATCCCCTGGAGGTATTACTATCTGTAATTGATGGATGATGAAGCTGTTTCAGGGAGGTCACATAGTTGACCTCAGATCACAAAACTGGAAGTGCTGGAATTTGGAAGTGAATCTAGGTCTATCTGACCCTAAAGCTCAACCTTTTCCCACTCAGTTACTTTGGGAATCATCACAGACAACTATAACTGAAGTGATGGGTATACAGGAAAATGTTCCATTTGGGTACAGAGGAAAAATGGGTGTATACAGGAAGAATGTATAGACAGAGAAGGAGCGATGGCAAGGTGGTTTCCTATGCTCGAAAAGAATTTCCTGCACCTATCCTTGTTGTTTTACCATCTTTTGTCCACCCAGCAGCAAGACCGGGCATTTCAAAATGTAGATCAGGTTGTCAGCCCTCTGCTCAGAACCATCTTCCTTGTCAATCAAAATATAATCCAAACTACCGCAGTTCACAGGGCAGCCATGGCTCTGCCACAGGCTTCCTCTCTGATTTTTTCTTTTATCGCCTCCCCCAGGCCACACTGCCAGCCAAAGCCGAGTATGCTGTCTTTCTGGACCATTCCATTGACTGCCTTCTTGAAACACTTCCCCAGCTGATCTCTGTTACTCTATAAGAGAGACTTTCCCCAGCCAACCTGTCTGAAATAGCACCTTCCATTATCATATTCTGCTTCTTCACTGTCTTTTTCTGCATCAAAGGTTTCATCACTGGATGTATTAATCTTGTTTATTTGCTTCATGTTAATTGCCCCTCAAATCTCTGCTCATGCCCAAACTTCATGAAGGTAGAGAGTTTTTTTTGTTGTTGTTCATTCCTGTATCCCTAAGATCTAGAATATAGTAAATGCCCAACAAATATTTGGATGAGTGAATGCAGCCAGATTGACTTTTAAAAACAAGTAAATCAGATCATCTCCCCACTCCCCAGACCCCATTTAACCCTCCCACTTTAGTAGTCTCCCATTACTGTCAGAATAAAATCCAGACTCTTTCCCATGCTCTCCAAGACCTTCAGTGGTCTGGACCTTGGCTGAAACCAACCCCTAGTCTTGCCTTCCTCCCTGGTTGATGACATTCCAGCCACTCTGGCCTTCTTGTTCTTCCTAGAACTCGCTAAGCTCATTTCTTCCTCTCGCTGCTCACTCCTCCAGCCGCTCCTTCTACCTGGCTGGCTCCTTTTGACCTTTCATATCTTTGCTCAAGTATTGCTTCTGCAAAATAGACTCTCTAGAAACAGCCCTCCCAATGCTAGTCTCTCCACCTGGCTCTTCCCGTGACTCAGCTAACTGTGATCATTGTGATTATCACTGACTAAGCGATCATGCTCATTTATCTACTTATTATTATTCTCTCTCTCAAGCTGGGATATAAATTTCATTAGGGTGGAGGCTTTTTCTGTTTTATTTGCTGTCATAATCCCAGCATCTGAAATGGAGGGCTTTGATTCTCTTAAAAGCCCAATACTTACAGGATAAATGAATGAAATAGTTCTGCCCCTCCTATGAAGGTGGCTCACTGCTACTGGGAGTACTAGAATCCTCTTTTCGTGACAATACAGTTTAAATATGGAGAAGGAAATGGCAACCCACTCCAGTGTTCTTGCCTAGAGAATCCCAGGGACGGGAGCGCCTGGTGGGCTGCCGTCTATGGGGTTGCACAGAGTTGGACACGACTGAAGCGACTTAGCAGCAGCAGCAGTAGCAGCAGTTTAAATAAATGCTAAAACTTCTAAGAAGGATGAAGGTTATGCAGTTGGAACATTCAGTAATGAGACTACCTTTCAAACTGGCTCATGAAATTCCAGTACATTACTTTATAGAGATTCTGTTTGCAAATTCTTAGGAACCCAAGTCTCTCAGACTGTCAGAATGTTGTAACTTTATTTTTAGTTGTTGCCAAAAGTATTTGACTGGATTAGATTGCTACTTCCTCAAGCAGACTGAGTACTGTACTCCCTATTGTAACCCCTATACCTTATCCAGAGCAGATGAAGAGGTTCAATAAATGTTGATCAATGGTAATTTTTTTAAAAATTTGCATTAAAAAATTTAGAATTTCCTGTAAAGTATTTCCAGTGTTTTTAGGTTTTAGAACTGAACCTACCCCTCGACCCCACCCTCACCATCTCTAGGAAGCTTAAGTTTTAAGAAATATTTGGTTACTGACCAACTGCAGAAGAGGAATGAAGGAGTGCTATCCTATACTAAATTTAAATTCTGTCCACCAGGCTGGAGAAACAGAGGGGACCTGTAATCATTTATTCACCGACTGTTAACTCCCTGTTTGGATGAGGTCGGGGTGGAGGCTCTGTGGCCCAGCATCCCTCTTTACTCTTATTTTCTTTCTGATAAAACGGCCAGTGTTCCATGCGGCTCCAAAAGTTTTGGTTAGGGGATTAAAAGAGCGAGCGGCAGGTAGCTGTGACGCAGCTTTTGCAGAGTCACTGGGCTGCACACACCTTCAGCCAACATAACCAGTGAAAGGTAGCAGTGTTTGAACTGAATCTGTGCTTTTTCGATGAAGCAGTACCTTTTCAATAAAAGCACGTTTATACCGACTCCTTAAGAAGTTTAGACTGGAGGGTTGTCTCCAGAAACTTGCCCCCCTTCTGCCAAGCCCCATTTGTTTGTCTTGGCAGCCTGGCTGTGTCTGCTTGGCTGGTGCTAATGCTGGGATGTTAAATTGATGAAACACAGAGCTCTTGATCCCTTTCAGTGAGGCTTCTATTTGGTTAATGGCAGGGTAGAGTTCTTTGCTGCTAGCCACCTGTAACAGGCCAAGTTGGGAAAAAAATAGATTCAGAGATGTGGAAGAGGGAATTTTTCTTAAAAAACAACAACCAAAAAAACGCCAAACACTTCATTTTTGTTGTTCTTGTTTGTCTGTTTGTTTTAGTATCCAAAATAGATTTTAAAACACTGCAAAAGAAAGTAAGAAAAAAAAAATCACCTAAATCCCATCACTGTTTTTGGACAGAGGCTATGGAGAATGGATGCTCTTGTAGTTAGAGATTTGAGAACCTGTGACAAGAGACTTTGTTAGAATAATTAACTCTGCTCTTTGTGATGGCTTTTGTCTTACTCTTTCTTTGGTCTCGATAAGATGCTTTTGTTCAAATGATCGCAATATATGATGCTACTTGGTGTAAATATTCGAGCGTAGATAACCTGACAAAAACCTGAAAGGGTTTGGCTTTTTGACAATTGGGGCACTTCAGAGCCGCAGACCGACTGTACTTGTGTAAAACACACTCTTGTTTGGTGTGCTTGGGATTTGACTGCCCTCAGTCTTCATGACCATTCATTGTTCCAAAAGCCATGGGCCATAACTAGACTTTTTAGAGCCAACAACACAGAAAGGAAGCAAAAATAAATCATCTCTCTGGTTTATGTTTCTCAAGAGGGGTTTCTAATATTGCTTAAGTTGTTACAGGTGTTGATAGTCCTCTGAGGCTGGTGACCTTATCAGTCCCTCACTCTGCTCAGGATTTTGCTCAAACTTTCCACCTCTCAGGAAAGTCAAAACAGCAGCCACCCACTTTAAGTCACTCTTTAATGACTTCCTTGCTTTATTGTTTTCATAGCTGTTATCATGATCTGGAATTATATATATATATATATATATATATATATATATATATATATATATATATATATATTTGTATCTCCTCAGCCGCAGTGCAGGTTCTGTGAGGACATACATTATTTTTTTATTCATTTCTTAACCCTCAGCACTCAAAAGAGAATACAGGATACAGTAAGTGCATGATAAATATGTGTTGAATGACTGTATAAATAAGAAATGGAAAGAAACAATAAAGGATGATGCAGAGAAAGAAAATAAGGACTGTTTCGCAGATAACATCATTTGATATGTCACTAGTTCAACCAGGATAGGACAGTCTATCAACCTTGCACATGAGAAGTATTTATTAATATTACATTTAATAAAACTTGGAGTAAAAGCTGAATTTCATGTAGCAAACATAACACTTAGTCCAAGTAAATGAAATTAGTCAGCCAAAGATCAGGGAATATGAAAACATTTTGCGGCATGGTTGAACTGAAGGGTTGAGCAGAGAAGTTAAATTTGTTGGAATAAAAATGTTAAAAGAACATGAGTTTGGAACATTTACCATTGGTCATAAGAGTACATTTAAAATTCACTTGCCTACAAGACCCTCTCTTTTTAAAGGGGGTAGATGTGTCAGTTTGAGAGTCTCTGTCTGTTGCTTATACCTGTTCTCTGAGTATAGTAGCATTTATGGTGCTGTGGTAGCACATGTTGCCACAAACAGATGGAATTGACAGAAGAAAATTTCTCCTGTCCACTAAAGAAAAAAATGTTTAAAGGGGACATTTGATGAATAACAGATGGCATGAGAAGTAGCCTGTCAAATTAAGACTGGTGATAATGAATTAATGAGCATCCTATAATTAACTTCCACTTTAGGCCCACTTTTTATATGATTCAGATCATTGCATTTTGTATTTTCTTTTCATATCTTTATGTATTAACTTTTGCCATAAAGATTTATCTGTTTTGTTTTGCTGTCTTCCTAAAGATTGTATTGTATTTCATCAAACTGATATGTTAGAGCGAGACTGTTTTGAGAACAAGGCTCCAAAAATTATATTGTAGTTCATCAAATTGATAGGTTAGAGTGAGACTGTATTGAGAGCAAGGCTCTTCTTATGTTAGCTGTTTGCCTGGCATGTAGATCATAATCTGTGACTGTTGATTTTAATTGAATATTCCAAATATATTTATCCTTTGCTTTATGACAGGACATTTAGCTACTTTCTGGTTATTGATTTTGTAGGTAATGATTCAGTGACTGAGTGCATATGGTTGGTTTAATGATACTTTTGACTCACAGGCTTATAAATAATTCCCAAGGGAAATTTCTCAAACATTTTTGTATCTCTTGATTATGAATGTTATGATACTTTCCAAGTTTGAATATTCCTTTGATTTTATAAAATAAACAAGGGTATTTTTTAAACCTTATCTGGCATTAGTAGTGGTAATTTCTTCTTTCTAACACATTTTGACTAAAGGTATTCTTCAGATTTAGATACAGGTAACAACTTATTTTAATCTTTTTTTTTTTTTAATTCTGAGTCTGTTTTTTGAAGAGTGATAGCATGTTTATGGCTTTTATTAATATATGATTTTGTTATAAATTATGCATCCCATTAATTTTTCAAGGAATTTAGAGATCTTTGAGCTTGGACCACTTACTATTATTGTTGCTATCTTAGTATCTTAAAAATCTTTCTTCATGTGAGGTCTCTAAAACTTTGGTATTCTAAAACTCTTTTTTCTTCTCTCTGTCAGTTTTTTGAAATTCTGGTGGCTTTTGAAGTCATTTCAAATTGTTAACACATACACACACATTCATATGATATGTGGTACATAATTACCATTCCTTCCACAGCTTGGTTACTTTATAAAGGAGCAGAATAAACTAGAAAATCCATCTTGAGCAGCTCTAGTAAACAAGAAAAGAAATCTCTGACTATGTAAGATGACCATATCTCCATTAAAAATTAGCTAATGGACAGTAAAAAAGAAAAAAGGAGATACACTTGATACTTAACTTTTTTTGGCTCTGTTTAAAAATTTAATCTAAGTTATTGGAACACTAAAATCGTCCCCTTTTAATATAGCTTTATGATAATAGTTTTGTTATTGATGTTAGGATGATAAGTATAATTTGAGATTTTTATATGTGTAAGTCACTGGATTTCTTGTTCATTTTCTCATTTGGTCCTATAATTATCCCCTTTTCACAGATGATGAAACTGAGACTTTGAGAAGTTAACTGTTTCTTAGAGGTGGACTCAGTGCTCAGACTTGGGTCTGTCCAGCTTTCAAATTCTATGTCTTATCATGATGCTCTGCTATATATATTAGTTTTGATAATTTGCGTTTGTCCCTAAGTATTTATTTTCAAAAGTATTTCTGATTGTGTGGATTTGTATGACCTTCTCAGAGTTGACATATTATGTAGATCAGTTCAGTGCAGTCGCTCAGTCGTGTCCAACTCTTTGCGACCCCATGAACCTCAGCATGCCTAACCTCCCTGTCCATCACCAACTCCCGGAGTTTACCCAAGCCCATGTCCATTGAGTCGGTGATGCCATCCAACCATCTCATCCTCTGTCATCCCCTTCTCCTCCTGCCCTCAATCTTTCCCAGCATCAAGGTCTTTTCTAATGAGTC
The DNA here is from genome assembly GCF_003369695.1 of Bos indicus x Bos taurus. NCBI lineage: Eukaryota > Metazoa > Chordata > Mammalia > Artiodactyla > Bovidae > Bos > Bos indicus x Bos taurus. Next base: position 87,183,991 of record NC_040081.1, on the reverse strand, counting down.
AGCTCTTTGCATCAGGTGGCCAAAGTATTGGAGATTAAAAATTTTTATCCAGTAGCTACAAAGTTACTGGTTCTCTTTAAGCTTTATCCTCTGGTTTCAATCTGTTCTCTAGTCCTAGACTTCTTCCTTAAACAGAATCCTCATCCTTCATCCAACTCCAGACTTAATCAAATTAGAATTGATCTTGGTCGTAAGCATTTGTAATACATTCATTCTCTAATAGTAGTTTTCATATTTAATATTTTACAGTGTGAAAAAAACACCTCTGAAAAGTTAAAAGGTCTTTTTGTATACAAAGCTGTATTTCATTAGCATTTTTTCATTAATATTTCGTATGTTCTGCCAGTATTCGGCAACTGATGCCCTATGGGCAGTAAACAAACCGAGCTTGATTACATTGCGTCATTTGTGGTCACCAGTTTCCAATAGAATATTTAAGTGTTCTTTCAAAGTCCTTGTTACATTTAGCCCTACTGTTACTGAAAATGGGGTGGCATATATAAGCCGAAGCCCTTTCTGGTATCTAGAGTTAGCCATTACATACCCATTTATAATCACAGCAGTTATTTACTTTAGAAGTTCTTAAGTTGGGGACCATGGAGAGGGTTTCAGTGTATCTTAGAAAAGCCTAGAGTGTGGAAAGAAAAAAAGTGTCATAGGACCATTTTAAAAACAGTTCATAGTTTTCATCATTCATTCAGTTATTCATTGAATTATCATCCACTCAAATTCCACAAAAGAAAACTAGATCCAAAGAAAGTTATAAAACATTCATATTCTCAAAACCCCTTCTGCATTGTATTTAACCACATCTCAAGGTCAGACCTTTTAAGATACAACGTTTTGACCATATGTTCTGTTCTTATTTTTTTGTTAATTTCCTTTGTTTAACTTTTAGCATTTTTTGACTGCTGCTGATTTTGTTTTTAAGGCAAGGAGGGCATGGACATTTGGTCTATGTTTGTTTTTAATTAACAGCATGATTCAGTTTGTCTCTAGTTGCATCAGTTCAGTTCAGTTCAGTCTCTCAGTCGTGTCCGACTCTTTGCGACCCCATGAATCGCAGCACGCCAGGCCTCCCTGTCCATCACCAACTCCCGGAGTTCACTCAGACTCATGACCATCGAGTCAGTGATGCCATCCAGCCATCTCATCCTCTGTCGTCCCCTTCTCCTCCTGCCCCCAGTCCCTCAGAGTCTTTTCCAATGAGTCAACTCTTCGCATGAGGTGGCCAAAGTACTGGAGTTTCAGCTTTAGCATCATTCCTTCCAAAGAAATGCCAGGGCTGATCTCCTTCAGAATGGACTGGTTGGATCTCCTTGCGGTCCAAGGGACTCTCAAGAGTCTTCTCCAACACCACAGTTCAAAAGCATCAATACTTCGGCGCTCAGCTTTCTTCACAGTCCAACTCTCACATCCATACATGACCACAGGAAAAACCATAGCCTTGACTAGACGGACCTTTGTTGGCAAAGTAATGTCTCTGCTTTTGAATATGCTATCTAGGTTGGCCATAACTTTTCTTCCAAGGAGTAGGAGTCTTTTAATTTCATGACTGCAGTCACCATCTGCAGTGATTTTGGAGCCCCCCAAAATAAAGTCTGCCACTGTTTCCACTGTTTCCCCATCTATTTCCCATGAAGTGGTGGGACCAGATGCCATGATCTTCATCTTCTGAATGTTGAGCTTTAAGCCAACTTTTTCACTCTCCACTTTCACTTTCATCAAGAAGCTTTTGAGTTCCTCTTCACTTTCTGTCATAAGGGTGGTGTCATCTGCCTGTCTGAGATTATTGATATTTCTCCCGGCAATCTTGATTCCAGCTCGTGCTTCTTCCAGCCCAGCATTTCTCATGATGTACTCTGCATATAAGTTTAATAAGCAGAGTGACAATATATAGCCTTGACACACTCCTTTTCCTGTTTGGAACTCTAGTTGCATAAGTGGCTGTATTTCAGAGAGACAGAGACAGAGAGAAAAGAGAGGGAGAGAGTGAGCTGTGGGTTGAGGGCAGCAAGAAAGAGAGACTAATTGACTATAATTTGGAGAATGTAGGATTCTGAATGATTGGCTGATATTTGAACAGGATATTCAAAACCTGTTATTTCAGTGATGTCCATTCTAATAATCTTAAACACAGTCCTATGATTCCCTCTTCAGTAAGAAAATTAATTTATCAGTTTTTTTTTTTTTTCTCCTCATCACCATGAAGACCACTACCTCCACCTCTGAATATTACCAGTGTTGAACTCACTCGATTAAGCTCTGCTCTCTTGTCAATCTGGGACAGACTTCAGTCACTGAATGACTAAAGACAGTCAGTCAATGCCAAGGACTCCCTGTCATTTGTGATTCCTCACTCTTCACTTTGTATTCTATCTCCCAAAGATGAATTACTGTCTTTACTATAATTGTCTAACAGAGATAATGAGTTTGTTTCCTGAATGAAAATGCAGAGAGATTATGAAAGAAGAATATGAAATGTGCTATACATTTTAAGGATAAATGTTGGTTTTAGATCAGGTTTTCCTGATTCTTAGAGAAGACTTAATTACTGTATAGTAATTAACTGTGGGGTCTGTTTATCTTAGTCCTGCCATTCCTTAGCTGTAACGTGTTTACAACTCGGTAAAATGGAACAGTAGTGTGGCTCCAGGCTGGGGATAGAGCAGGCATTTGGGTAGCACATAGTAAGTCCTCAATAAATATTTGTTTATTTATCATTGACATGGAGACATCTTTTGATGTCTCTCACTTTTAGTGACTTATCTAGAAACGGCTATATTCTGTTTAAAGTAAAACAACTACTTCTATTTAAAAGTAAAACATCCAACAACCTGTATTAACTAATTCCAGAAGCATGTAATATCTAATTTGGAGCAACTCTTATTCCTCTCTACCTGCCTAGATACCAGATTACTGAACATTCCAAATTTATTAAAATTGATTTTATTCCTTTATGTTGCAAATGAATTGAGTGTTACTACTGTTGTATATGTGTTTAAGGATTTTCAGCCTGTAAAAGTAAATGATTTGCCTCTAATCTATACTATGTTCTGCCAGTTTCCGGTAAGTAATACCCATCGACAGTGAGCAAATAAAATGTACTCTCTCGTGTAGGACATTTGGATTATTAGAAAAAGCACTTGTCATTTATTGATTTTTATTGTTCATTGTAAATATAGCACATCTTGATTTCATTTTGCATTTAGACATGCCAAAAGAACTTGAGACATAAAAGGAGAAAAAATGCTCATAACCCTACAACTCAAAGATCTCTATTATTTACATCTTGGGTAATTTCCTCCCCAGTTGAAGACGGTTATCTTCCAATACGTGTCACTTTGAATATGTTCACTTGAGTAAGTTTCTCAAGAACTTTCTTCTGTCTTTTGATCCTTTGTAGTTCCTCCCTGTGTTGTCTTGGAGCACTGCACAGGAAGCAGTCTGTTTAAAAGAGAACAAATGTTGTTGCTGTTGTTCAGTCACCAAGTCGTGTCTGACTCTTTGCAACTCCATGGACTGCAGCACACCGGTTTCTACTGTCCTTCACTATCTGCTGGAGTTTGCTTAAATTCATGTCCGTTGAGTTGGTGATGCTGTCCAACCATCTCGTCCTCTGCTGCTCTCTTCTTCTTTTGCCCTTGGTCTTTCCCAACATCAGTCTTTCCCAGTGAATCGGCTCTTCGCATCAGGTGGCCAAAGTATTGGAGCTTTAGCATCAGTCCTTCCAATGAAGATTCAGCACTGATTTCCTTTAGGATTGACTGGTTTGGTCTCCTTGCAGTCCAAGGCACTCTCAAGAATCTTCTCCAGCTACGCAATTCAAAAGCATCAAGTCTTCGGCATTCAGACTTCTTTATAGTCCAACTCTCACATGTGTACATGATCATTGGGCTTCCCAGGTGGCTCAGTGGTAAAGAATCATCCTGCCAATGCAGAAGCTGGAAGGGATGCGGGTTTGATCCCTGGGTTGGGAAGATCCCCTGGAGGAGGAAATGTCAACCCGCTCCAGTTTTCTTGCCTGGAAAATTCCCAAGGACAAAAGGACCTGCTGAGCTACAGTCCATGGTGTTGCAGAGTTGGACATGACTGAGCACTAAGTTGCAGAACAAAGGAAGAAGCAAATATACAAGTATAAATAATGAACAAACCATGCAAGAGGAGCCTACCATTCTCAGCAGCATGTATGTAGAAAACTCACATTTTCTCCCTAGTGCATTTCCAGTGGTGGCTTAGCAGGAAAGATAGGGCTCATGAGGACATGAATACTGGCAGGGCTAAGTGAGTGCTTTTATAAGTGAATTAACAGCATTTTCAGCAGATCTTGCTACTTCTAAAAATAATTTAGAATTGATTTAAAATGTATTTCCCTTTAGCTATAGGATATAACAGACCTTTAAGCAACTCCATAGAAATGTCTATGGACATTTCTGGTAGAGGGTATATTAAAGTTTGGTGGATTCAGGTTTTGTGGGGTGTGAAACTTGTGTAAAATTAGCTAAGATATTGACTATTTATTTGGCACGGGAAAAAGAATCATAAAAATGACAAACTGATAAAGCTGACAAATATTATTAAGATCTCAAAATCCAGAAGACACATAATGTTCTTATTAAGTGGCTGCTTGACATGTTTCTGTGTTTTTTTTTTCCTCCAATTTTTGGCTCCCATCCTGCCTCTTTATTTATCAATGGTTTTGCAAAATCATTTTTGCAGAGAATTTGAAAAGTTGTCAGTTTTTCTATTAGCGTGATCAGAATTAGTATTTTATTAATGAAAATTGAGATGCATACAAAATGTGCATGCAGTCATCTTTATTATTTGTAGTACTGCCATTGGTTGAGCCTTACAAACAAAACGATTCTGATAAATTCAATCTCATACATTTCTCATCGTAAAAGAAAAAAATCAGTACACAGTTTTGTAATTATATACGTTGAATTATCAAATATCTTTACAACGGGGTGAATTTCCATTTTGAGCAGCCACTGATATCAGTTCCTTCACTTAAAATTTTACACATCTGAGGGATGGGAAAATTTTCCACAGCCCAGATTCTATCTTCATGTATTTCAAACCCTGTTTCTTCTCTGCTACTCATACACATCCAGATCAAGCCTGGTTCAGCTCAGTTCAGTTCACGTCAGTCGCTCAGTCGTGTCCAACTCTTTATGACCCCACGAATCGCAGCACGCCAGGCCTCCCTGTCCATCACCAACTCGCAGAGTTTACCCAAACTCATGTCCATTGAGTCGGTGATACCATCCAGCCATCTCATCCTCTGTTGTCCACTTCTCCTCCTGCCCCCAGTCCCTCCCAGCATCAGGGTCTTTTCCAATGAGTCAACTCTTCGCATCAGGTGTCCAAAGTATTGGAGTTTCAGCTTCAGCATCAGTCCTTCCAATGAACACCCAGGACTAATCTTCATTAGAATGGACTGGTTGAATCTCCTTGCAGTCCAAGGGACTCTCAAGAGTCTTCTCCAACATCACAATTCAAAAGCATCAATTCTTCGGTGCTCAGCTTTCTTCACAGTCCAACTCTCACATTCATACATGACCACTGGAAAAACCATAGCCTTGACTAGATGGATCTTTGTTGGCAAAGTAATGTCTCTGCTTTTGAATATGATATCTAGGTTGGTCATAACTTTACTTCCAAAGAGTAAGCGTCTTTTACTTTCATGGCTGCAGTCACCATCTGCAGTGATTTTGGATCCCCCAAAAACAAAGTGTGACACTCTTTCCACTGTTTCCCCATCTATTTCCTATGAAGTGTTGGGACCAGATTCCATGATCTTAGTTTTCTGAATGTTGAGCTTTAAGCCAACTTTTTACTCTCCTCTTTCAGTTTCATCAATAGGCTTTTTAGTTCCTCTTCACTTTCTGCCATAAGGGTGGTGTCATCTGCATATCTGAGGTTACTGGTGTTTGTCCCGGCACTCTTGATTCCAGTTTGTGCTTCCTCCAGCCCAGCGTTTCCCATGATGTACTCTGCATATAAGTTAAAAAAGCAGGGTGACAATATACAGCCTTGATGTACTCCTTCCCTAATTTGGAACCAGTCTGTTGTTCCATGTCCAATTCTAACTGTTGCTTCCTGACCTGCATATAGCTTTCTGAAGAGGCAGGTCAAGTGGTCTGGTATTCCCATCTCTTGAAGAATTTCCCACAGTTTATTGTGATCCACACAGTCAAAGGCTTTGGCATAGTCAATAAAGCAGAAATAGATGTGTTTCTGGAACTCTCTTGCTTTTTTGATGATCCAGCGGATGGTGGCAATTTGATCTCTGGTTCCTCTGCCTTTCCTAAAACCAGCTTGAACATCTGGAAGTTCACAGTTCACGTATTGCTGAAGCCTGGCTTGGAGAATTTTGAGCATTACTTTACTAGCATGTGAGATGAGTGCAATTGTGTGGTAGTTTGAGCATTCTTTGGCATTGCCTTTCTTTGGGATTGGAATGAAAACTGACCTTTTCCAGTCCTGTGGCCACTGCTGAGTTTTCCAAATTTGCTGGCATATTGAGTGCAGCACTTTCACAGCATCATCTTTCAGGATTTGGAATAGCTCAACTGGAATTCCATCACCTCCGCTAGCTTTGTTTATAGTGATGCTTTCTAAGGCCCACTTGACTTCACATTCCAGGATGTCTGGCTCTAGGTGAGTGATCACACCATCATGATTATCTGGTCGTGAAGCTCTTTTTTGTACAGTTCTTCTGTGTATTCTTGCCACATCTTCTTAATATCTTCTGCTTCTGTTAGGTCCATACCATTTCTGTCCTTTATCGAGCCCACCTTTGCGTGTAATGTTCCTTTGGTATCTCTGGTTTTCTTTAATAGATCTCTAGTCTTTCCCATTCTGTTCTTTTCCTCTATTTCTTTGCATTGATCACTGAGGAAGGCTTTCTTATCTCTCCTTGCTATTCTTTGGAACTCTGCATTCAAATGGGAATATCTTTCCTTTTCTCCTTTGCTTTTGTTTCTATATTTCTTTCATCCTCTTAATACTATGAAGATGCCTCTTCTGGTCTTCCTCAATCTATCAGTACTATATTTTATTGAGGTCATTTTTAAACTAACGTGATATTACCTAGGACAAGGCCTACTGACTAATAAGAATAGCAGTAATAACAGCCCTCAAGTGTCAAGTGCTCTATGTCAACCTTGTGCTGAGTTGTTGAGCCCACAATCCTTGAAGTGAGTCTCTGGGGTGATTTCTGTACTGATCTCAGTATTATTGATGAGAACATTGAACTTGTTGAAATTTCTGCTCAGGTATGTCAGACTCCAAAGCTCGTGTTCCAAACCATTACAAACCTCTTCAGCAATGTAAACTTGTGATGGGATGGTTTGAAATCACATATGACCCTACCTTTATATTAATATTAGTATATTAATAAAATATTAATAAGAAAAGACAGTCATTCTTACTCTATATTTGCTAATTACAATTCCCATACCCTTGGGTTTTCTGAATGTATAGTTCTAATCCTTTTAGCAGCAAATCATTTTAGAGTGAATTATTTGTAAAACCAAAAATGTTCTGGTCAGGGGGAATTATTAGGATAAAATTTAATATTTCAGAATTTTACACAATAAATGTACTTGTTTATAGTAAGACAAGATTCAATACTTAATTCAAAAAATTCGTGCCACAAAATGTAAAGGCCAGTCCTTATTAGTTGAAATATAGAATTTACTTATTTCACCAGTTTTTTAATTCAAAATGCTTTCGGTCTTTGTGAATAAGTGTAAAATATTAGTTTTCCTCATCTTTGTTATAAAGGTTCAGAAGCATGTGTATGTGTCTATACATATTCCCGCCTTTGCCAAGCAAATAGATAAAGTTAATACAACCGTTAGAGTCAAAATCTATCCAATTCTTCCTTTTCTCACTGTTGAAAGAGGTTTGCTATTTTTGAAGGAAGGAGGTCTCTTTTTTTAACTCCCAAAGCTCAGTTGTGGTACTTAAATATCATGATAATCATCCCTAATGACTTTTCCTTCTAGTCCTTGTTTTAACACACTTTTTTTTTCACAGGCAAAGGGAGAGCAAATCCACAAGTGCCAGTCTCAAAGACAACCTGTGTTTACTGGGACCATACAATATTTGTATTGTGTCACTTGGTTGTTCTCCAAAAGGTAGTTGTCTAACCAAACAGATTTATCTCATTTTAAATATTTATTAAAGATATTGATATGCATGGATTCTGGAGCCAGGCTTGGATTTGAATCCCACTGCCACTCCATACTAGGGCTTCCCTGGTGGCTCAATTGGTAAAGAATCTGCATAGAATGCAGCAGACCCCGATTCTTTCCCTGGGTCAGGAAGATGCCCTGGAGAAGAGGACAGCAACCCACTCCAGTATTTTTTGCCTAGAGTTTCATGGAAAAAAGCGCTTGGCAGGCTACAGTCTATGGGGTCACCAAGAGTCAGACCGACTGAGCAACTAACACTTTTTACTTACCTTTAAGTGATTTAACATTTTCATGCCTCAGTTTCCTTATCTGTCTGATATGGATAGCAAATATTGGATTGCTAGATGACTTGAATTGGTAAATATATGTAAGTAACTTGGAACCCTGAACACTATGCACCAAACTCTCAGTAAATCTTAGCTGTTGTTTTTAATAGCAGGCAGACTCTCTAGCTACTAGGTGGAGTAATTAAAGATGTGTTAGGAATGATTCTCTGACTACAACTATTTTTATTACCAATAGCCATGGAATCTGAAATGATGTTACCAAAGATTCAACAGGAACCTCTTAATAAATGCAAATTATCCTCAGAGGGATGATGTCATTATTTCTGCATCTTGAAGGTATAATTAACATATTTTAGTTTCAGGTGTACAACATGGTTCCATATTTGTGTATCTTGCAAAACAGTCTGTTACTATACATAGACTTTTTTTCTTATAATGAGAATTTTTAAGATCTACTCTCTTAGCAGCTTTCAAATACTCAGTATAGTGTTATTATCTATAGCCCCATGCTGTACATCACATCCCCATGACTTATTTGCCTTATAGCTGGAAGTTTGTATCATTTGAGCCCTTTCACCATTTTGTCCACCTCCCACTTCCTGCCTCTGACAACAACCAAACTGTTTTATTCTTTAGGAGCCCCCCCCCCCCTCCTTTTTTTAAAGATTCCATATATAAGTAAGTTTCTACAGTGGTATCGGACATTGCCTGTTTTCTTTAGAATGTGAATAGTTAGTAAGAAAAATGAAATGATGAAATGTAAAGCAAAGGTTTGTAGTCAGATATGTTTAAGGAGCATTTGGTTAAGCACCCGGGTTTCTTTCACAGTGGGACTCTTCAGATCTTTTGTTGTGTAAATGTCATAGCAAATTTCTAAGTAGAGTCAAAGTAGACAGCAATGGAATCAGGGGCATTTCCCACTCCCCTGGCCCCTCCCTGACATCTTTAAAGACCGTTCTTCCTGTTTGGTGTTCTTTGAGATAAAATCTGTTACACTCCTTAGGGTATCATCAGGTTGAAACCTGATAGAACGGTATTTGACAATTTGACATGGGCAAGTTGTCGTGGTTTTTCAGTTGCTAAGTGGTGTCCAGCTCTTTGCAACCCCATGGACTGCAGCACACCTGGCTCCTCTTACCTTCACTATCTCCCAGAGTTTGCTCAAATTCATGTCCATTGAATCAGTGATGCTATCTAACCATCTTATCATCTGCCATCATCTTCTCCTTTTGCTTTAAGTCTTTCCCAGCATCAGGGTCTTTTCCAGTGAGTCATGCTTCGCATCAGGTGGCCAAAGTATTGCAGCTTCAGCATCAGTCCTTCCAATGAATATTCAGGGTTGATTTCCTTTAGGATTGACTACTTTGATCTCTTTGCTGTCCAAGGGACTAAGAGTCAGTTGCAGCCAAAATAGTGGATTCAGGTTGTGGGAGACACTTCGAAGGAGATGGCAGTGGGAGGCAAGGGAACCTGTCTCATTTGGAAGGAGTATGTGACTAAGACCAACTGTGCTGCAGGGACCCCATTAGCTCTGATGCATAAAATTGGCTCAAGTCTACATATGTATTATGAGAACTGTAGGGCCCCAGACCAGTACTGACTTTGATTTATTAAGAAATTTAGTTGAAAGATGGAGGCTGGTTGCTGAGGCAGTTTGAAAAGGAGAGTCTTTCTGGCAGGTAGACTCCTGTGCTAATGTGCTGATTGCTGGCCAGGTATGGCAGCTCAAGCACATTGTTTCATTTGGAAGCAATTTGAAATGTAAAATACCTGAGTTCTAGCTTATACTTCCTCAAAGTAATTGGGACAATATTTGTTTATGAGAAGGAAAAAGAAAGATCTGTTTTATAGAAGTAGTAATATCCCAAGTATGTTCATTGACTGGTATACATACTATGACTAAATTCACTTAGTTATGTTGCATTACATTATGTTCTATTAATTATATTAATACAGAAAATATATTTTTAAATGACTATTGCTATAGATGATACTTTACAGATGATAAAGTTTATAGCTGGCCAATATGTTTTAAGATTTTAAAGCTCACACTTTTAATTTTGTAATCAGTTTCTGTTTTTATAAAAGTGATGCCTGAATAAAAGAAAAAATGTTTAAACTTCAAAAATATTGCTTATTGTTTAAAACCTTCAATAATGTCCAATGTACATATGAACATAATGAGTGGATTATATTTCCTTCAACATGTGTAATTTATTTATGAAAAAGTCCTTTCAGAAATATTTTAGGTTTGGGTTTTGGTTTCATTACTTTTAAATTTTGAAAAATATCTGAAGCCAGTTAGTGTAACAAACTCCGTTCCCCTCAGTATCAGTCTATTTCTGTATCTGTAATTACAAATTTCTGTGTCTGAAAAATATTCAATTTACGTCATAAAATAGCACTGGCCTTACTTCTAAGTATACTGGCATTATGATAGGGCTGCCTTTTCCACTAGTGTGTCCACACCTATCTTTTAAATATGTGGTTTCATATATTTTCTTTTGATGGCCATCTAGTATACTCATGGTTTGCTACCATTTTGGAATCTACCTGTAAGAAACGACTTCAGACGTTGTTGAGAAATCTGTGCCATTCTTTTCCCACTATCAGTCGTTCTGTTTTTTGTTTTGCTTTCTTCTTTTTTTTTCTTCTGACATCTGTTCTGAGTAGCTCAGAGTCACTCTAGCCAGGCAGTCACTTCGTGCTAAATGCTACTTGACCTTCAAGAATCCACAGATGGAGCCAGGATTGGGTCAGACTTGATCCTCTCCAGTTTTAGATATCTGGCCAACTTCTCTAGCCAGAATTAGGCTCTGACTGTCCTAAAGGCCTGTGGATGCTTTCATGAAAAACTATGTTGTGCTTTCATTTGTCTGCAGTCTGTCTCTTCAGTGAAAATAATGGAAATTGTGTTAGTGCTGTTTTCTTTTGGAACACCTTATGTGAAGGCAGTTTCTTTCTTTCTGACTGTCTTTCTCTCTCCTTTCCTCCCTCCTTCCCATCCTCCTTCTCTCCCTCCCTGCCTTCTTTCCTTCTTCTCTTTCTTTCTTTTGCTCCATTCTAACTCACTGTTCACCGCCTCTCTCCTTTCCCTTTCCCTCCCTTCCTCGTTTTATCTCTCTCCCCTGACCAACACACTGCTCCTATTTCTCCTAGTTCTTCTTTTTCTGAGGGTGGTGGTGGGTAGAAACATTCACTTGCTGTTTTTGTCTCTCTGGTCCCTCTTGCTGGCACCCTTACGAAGGTCTCTGTAGCAAGGCAGGTAAGAGAGGTGGTGGCAATGGCACCAGCCACCAGCTGGATTTGGACCAGTAATGCTGACTGACAGAAGTTTCATGGAGTCTACACTTTTGCAGTAGTAGAACATTCGCCATCAATTATAGTTCACCATATAGGACTTCCCTGGCTTCCCTAATAGCTCAGTTGGTATAGAATCTGCCTGCAATGCAGGAGACCCCGGTCCAGTTCCTGGGTCAGGAAGATCTGCTGCAGAAGGGATAGGCTACCCACTCCAGTATTCTTGGGCTTCCCTTGTGGCTCAGCGGGTAAAGAATCTGCCTGCAGTGAGGGAGACCTGGTTTCGATCCCTGGGTTGGGAAGATCCGCTGGAGAAGGGAAAGGCTACCCACTCCAGTATTCTGGACTGGAGAATTCCATAGACTGGATAATCCATGAGGTCGCAGAGTCGGATATGACTGAGCAGCTTTCACTTTCATAGGACTTCCCTGGTGACTCAGTGGTAAAAAATCTACCTGCAATGCAGGAGACTGAGGTTAGATCCCTGGGTTGGGGAGATCCCCTGGAGAAGGGAATGACTACTCACTCCAGTATTTTTGCCTGGGAAATCCCATGAACAGAGGAGCATGGCAGGCTACAAAGAGTTGCAAAGAATTGGAGCTGAGTGGATGACTAACACTTTCACAGTTCGCCATAGACATTCTTAGATGGTGTAATCATGGCAGGCCTTATATGTATTTGTGACATTGCCATCATTGAAAATCTAAGAATACATTCTCTAAGACAAATCAGTGCTCCCTCTCCACAGGCATGGTAAAACACCATGCCATGAAAGAATTCTGCTAAGAACAGCAGTTTGGGAATAGTCATATAATAGATTAAATGTTGGTCTTTGTATCTTTGATGCCTCTTCCACAGATGCAATAAATCTCACTGAAAAACAAAGTGGGATTTGTTTTTTATAGTGTAGGAGCGCTTTACCCTCTTTTCTATAGTGTCAATGCCTGTTCACGTGACTCTTGTAACATATCTATGACCACAAAACTGATTATGTTGTTCAGTGCTTCTGTGAAGTAAAACAAAACAAAAAAATCGTTCCAAGCAGTGGTCATGTGAAGAAAGATGTGGTAACAGCCTTGTTACCACAGGCTTGTTACCACATTATATTACCTTGTTACCACAATATATTACACTTGCAGAGTGTAATATAATCTTTGAGGCAAACTTGGAATCACTGACATCAAGATTATCATGCCATTTTTCAGAATAGCATATTGAGGGCTTAAGATGGTATGTGAAGCACTCTTCTAGCTGGTGGTAACACCAGGATGAAAATAACAGGCAAGATTTCTAGAAAGAGATGTATCAGTTCAATTCAGATCAGTCGCTTAGTCATGTCTAACTCTTGGCTACCCCATGAATTGCAGCATGCCAGGCCTCCCTGTCCATCACCAACTCCCGGAGTTCACCCAAACTCATGTCCATCGAGTAGGTGATACCATCCAGCCATCTCATCCTCTGTCGTCCCCTTCTCCTCCTGCCCCCAATCCCTCCCATCATCAGGGTCTTTTCCAATGACTCAACACTTGGTATGAAGTGGCCAAAGTTTTGGAGTTTCCAGCTTTAGCATTAGTCCTTCCAAAGAACACCCAGGACTGATCTCCTTTATAATGGACTGGTTGGATCTCCTTGCAGTCCAAGGGACTCTCAAGAGTCTTCTCCAACACCACAGTTAAAAGCATCAATTCTTCGGCGCTCAGCTTTCTTCACAGTCCAACTCTCACATTCATACATGACCACTGGAAAAACCATAGCCTTGACTAGATGGACCTTTGTTGGCAAAGTAATGTCTCTGCTTTTGAATATGCTATCTAGGTTGGTCATAACTTTCCTTCCAAGGAGTAAGCGTCTTTTAATTTCATGGCTGCAGTCACCATCTGCAGTGATTTTGGAGCCCCCCAGAATAAAGTCTGACACTGTTTCCACTGTTTCCCCATCTATTTCCCATGAAGTGATGGGACCAGATGCCATGATCTTAGTTTTCTGCATGTTGAGCTTTAAGCCAACTTTTTCACTCTCCTGTTTCACTTTCATCAAGAGGCTTTTGAGTTCCTCTTCACTTTCTGCCATAAGGTTGGTGTCATCTGCATATCTAAGGTTATTGACATTTCTCCTAGAAATCTTGATCCCAGCTTGTGCTTCTTCCAGTCCAGCGTTTCTCATGATGTACTCTGCATAGAAGTTAAATAAGCAGGGTGACAATATACAACCTTGACGTACTCCTTTTCCTATTTGGAACCAGTCTGTTGTTCCGTGTCCAGTTCTAACTGTTGTACAGAGCAAAGCAGTAAACATACAAGAAAACAATAAGATTCAGTTCGATTCAGTCGGTCAGTGGTCTAAGTATGATGCAGAGAAATAAAATGGAGTAATGTGACAAGACTTGACCGAGGCATTTGAAAGTGAAAGTCGCTCAGTCTTGTCCAACTATTTGCGACCCCATGGACTATACAGTCCATGGGATTCTCCAGGCTAGAATACTGGCGTGGGTAGCCTTTCCCTTCTCCAGGGCATCTTCCCAACTCGGGATCGAATGGTATTTTAAGTGGTTACAAAGAGATGATATTTAGGTCAACAGCTGAAAAGAGTGTGGGATTTGAGGAAAATCAGGATTGGGTAGTAAAACATATCAGACAGAGATGAACTGCTAAGAAGGTGAACTTTGGGTTAGAAGACAAAGTCAATGAGATGGGAAGAAGGCAACCCTTGTATACCTTTGTAAGCTAGCATGAAATGTTTAGTTTCAGTTACCACAGAGGACTTTAAACAGAAGGATGATGTGGTACGATTTACTTTGTTTAAAAAAGATCACCTTGCTGTGTTGAGAATGGAATAGGCACCTTGCTGTCTAAGGCAGAGCCTTGTTTTTGAGATGAGACATGGTGGTGGCTTTTACTATAATAGCAGCAGAAAGGGAGATGGAAAGGAGTAATGGATTTGGGATATATTTTAAGGATAGTTTGACAAAACTTAATGTGACCTGTGGAGTGAGAGAAAGAGAGGAAAGAGTGGTAATGCTCAGAAGTTAGGTGTGAGGTAAAACACTGATGGGCCATTTCCTAAAATGAGGACCATTTAGAGAGGCAGTGGGTTTAGACAGCAAATTCAAGAGTTCTGTTTTCGTCGTGGAGTTTGAGATGTTCCTGTGGAAAATGTTGAGTAGATGGTTGTGTAACCAAGACTGGAGTCTCATATGCAGTTAAGGCTGGAGATGGAGGTGACATCAGCAGTTGGAAAATGCTCTTTAGAGCCGCGGGATTAGATGGGATCAGCTAAGGAAAGTAAACCGTCAGAAAAGAGAAGGAGGTCCAGAACAGACTCTTCATGCCTCCCTGCATGAAGTGTGTGTTTTTTATGGCTAGAAGAGGGTGTAGTAAATAACACAGAGAAGTAGTCAGTACAGTGGGAGGAAAATGAGAAGAGTGCAGTTTCCCAGAGGCCAAGGAAAGATGGCATTTTCAACAATCTGAAGCTTAATCAATGTAGGGGTTCTTTTTAAGATAAATAATAGAAAATTATTAATACAAGTTAGGTACTAATGTGATTATTTAGAATGAGAAAGAAACCATGGAAAATTATAAAGAGCTTAAAAATGCCACAAATATCACAAAATTCAGTGAAAACAATTTTATTAATTGAAACAGCTGTTGCACTTACACATTTTTTCTTTTCCTTTGTTTTGGGAAGTGAGCTTACTCTGAGATTGCTTCTTCATGTTAAGACAATTTTGTAATATATTCTACCAAGAGAGTAGAAAACTAACTCAGTATCATGGCTGTTTGAAATTATATTTTTATTATTGATACATTTAGAAAAATTCTTTTGAGTATCTCAGCCAATTACCGATAATATCATGTAAATTTTTAGGATTATTTTTAAAATGTAGGAAATGTTTATCAAATTTCTTTCATATATGAGCTTTAATATTTGAGGGCATTTCAAGTTTGCACATACAGTGACTTATCATAAAAATCTTTGCGTTGACAATACTCATAAAAAGTTACAGATATTTTTATAATTCAGTAAGGCATTTCTATCTTGGAGACAACTCACAATAACTGAGCTCTACAAGAAAGTTACTGTGAACTATAGAAATATATCCCACTGCACCCAAACTAAATATACTCACAGCTCTATTTCTGTCTATACAGATCCCCAAATGCTTGCCAGTGCCTCCCAACATAAAGACAAGTGTGATAGAGGGGAAGGCAAAGTGAGAAGGACCATGGCCTAACAAGTTGAGGCTAAAATGTCTTATTTTCGCAGGGAATCATGGAAATGTATCATGGGATCATTGTTAGGGCCCTTCCCTGGGCCTTAGAAGTAGTCTGTGCAAATAGGTGTCTGAACCTTAAACTTCTTTAGTTTCCTCTGGGAGGAGAGAGTAATAAGGCAAAGTGCATACAGGACAGGTGAAAGAACAGGTGAGATGAAAACAAAGATGTCCTCATTGAATTTATACTCAGAAAATTAGGATTTGGGATTGAAAAAATAGGTCTAGGTCTTGGTGAAATTTTTGTGTGAGTAGCAATATGACGTGCTTGACAAATAGCACACTGGTGAAATCTACAGGGCAGCAGAGAGAAGTTGTTACATTTTTAGATATGAACTACATGGAGTGGCTCCGTATTTTCCTCACCAAAACAGAGGGAAGGAGTTGTCTGACACTTGCTGCATTAGGAGTCCTGCCTTTTAGAGTCACTTGTGCTCTTAATATTTAATATCTGCTATCTAATGTGTAAATAAAAATATAAGTGATTGAGGTGATGGGGGGCGTCTAATGCAAAGCCTTTCTCAATTAAATTTAGAACCTTTTCGCTTCACATGTCAAAATCTGAGTGGTTTTTGAACACAAGCAAAACCTAAGTAGATTTTACATCTATATTTTATTAAATTTATTTTCAGATGTGGTGTCAGGGAGAGTGTCCTGACTCAAAAGTTTGCAGTCATTGAGCATGAACTCAGTAACTGCTTGCAATTGACTGAAGGTCTGTTCTTAAGGTCAAAGAAATTTGGGTTGAGATCATATTATTTGTCTAAATAATTGTCAACATTAACTGCATGAAAATAGGTCAGAATGGAAAGTGGAAGGTAGGACTTGGCAGAGACGAGGGGTGTAATTGGAAGTAACGGGCTCCCCCCATGCATCTCAATGGCACATTGTTCCATTGCTCCGTTTGCTTGTTCATATTGGCAGTTAGAATAACAACAAAGAAAGGCATAAGGAATTCTCAGACATTGGTATTTATTTAGTCAGTTCTGACTAAAGCCAGAGCCCTTGTGTGATCAGCAATCTGTTCTTCTACTTAGACCAACCGTAAGAAGAGTTGCCTGTGACAGGAATGGAATTATGATTGAAGACGATGAAAGAAATGGCACATGGTACTGATGCTTAGAATTGCTTTCAGTTCAGTTCAGTCGCTCAGTCATGTCCAACTCTTTGTGACCCCATGAATCGTAGCACGCCAGGCTTCCCTGTCCATCACCAACTCCCGGAGTTCACTCAAACTCACGTCCATTGAGTCGGTGATGCCATCCAGCCATCTCATCCTCTGTCGTCCCCTTCTCCTCCTGCCCCTAATCCCTCCCAGCATCAGAGTCTTTTCCAATGAGTCAACTCTTTGCATGAGGTGGCCAAAGTACTGGAGTTTCAGCTTTAGCATCATTCTTTCCAAAGAAATCCCAGGGCTGATCTCCTTTAGAATGGACTGGTTGGATCTCCTTGCAGTCCAAGGGACTCTCAAGAGCCTTCTCCAACACCTTCTCCAACTGTTGAACTTCTCCAACAGTTCAAAAGCATCAATTCTTCGGCTCTCAGCTTTCTTCACAGTCCAACTCTCACATCCATACATGACCACTGGAAAAACCATAGCCTTGACTAGATGGACCTTTGTTGGCAAAGTAATGTCTCTGCTTTTGAATATGCTATCTAGGTTGGTCATAACTTTTCTTCCAAGGAGTAAGCGTCTTTTAGACCCCTCTGAATTTTCTTCATTTTACTTATTGTCTGATACAAGAAAAGGCTGCTTGGCCTATGAAAAATCATCTTGTTGTTTCTTTTCTTGCCACTTGAGAATATCAGTTTTAGGGTTTTAATTTGATTTGTAGATTTATAAAGGAAGATGAGGGAGGAAATTGTGGGCAAATTTCCTACAAGCTTGATTCAGCCAAACTAGAGAAGGGGGTACAAGAAATCTTAGATTAGCTAGTTCAACCTTTAATCCAAAACTGTATTCTCTATTGATGGTGAATCAATCTTTACGTGAATGGTCTAATTACCGCCCTCTTAGGAATCTGCCCTGCACATATTGATGGAGAGCTAATAGTTTGTAGGGCCTCAAATTAAATTGATCAGAGATCTTCTCTCTCTCATGGTCCTTCACATATTTGAAGACGTCATCCTTGCCTTCCCGACTCCAGAGGTTACAGCCTATTTATTTGTCCTGTGTGTGAGATGGTGTTTGGATCACGTATCAGTCCTATCACTTTTGTTTTGTACTTCCTGGAACAAGTCTGCCTTTGTTCATTGTTCTACTCTCCCAGTGGATTTTAGGGGGTGACTGCTCTCTGCAGCTCCAGGAGCAAATCATGGTTAGAGTGAGCCAGTCACTGTGGTTTCATTCTCTTTGCTAAGGGTTGGTTTAAGCATAGTCATGTGACCTGATCCTGGCTCTGGGACCTGAGGGAAAGTCAACCAGGGACCTCTGAAAAGATGCTTTTCCAAGTGAAGGGTACATCAAGTCAATACTTTCTTTCTTTACTTCCTCCCTCCTTCTTTTCCTTCCTCTCACCCTTCCTACCCACTTCCTTCCTTCTTTCTTTCCTATGGATGTGGGATTGCCAGTAGTTGACACCTAGGTCTGCTTCACTTACCTTGGAAACATCAGGAGAGACATCGCTAGAGAATAGATACAACATAGCAGGATTTTCTGTTGAGGTCAGTTGAGCAGCAAAGCATTCCTTTCATACAGGTTCCTGTACATGAGATGATTAATCCTTTCCTGTTTCTGTTTCATATAGTGTTTTTTTCTGTTACTTATGGCTCTAAGCATCCTTGTATTAATTTATCTGCAACTTATACCCATCAGTGATACCTTTAGCATTGTTTGTAATATCACTTCCATGGAATTTTTATATTTAACCAAAACCTTTCTTTAATGATTCATAAACATAGGCAAAGGCATATGACATGGTTGGTATGGAAATCAAATTGTCTTCTAAAGTTTTATCCTGTAGTTAAGGTGGAAGCACTCAACTGTGTTTTTCTGCAGTGGGTTTAACACTGGTGGACACTAGTTAATCACTAGTTTAACCCTGGATGTTTTAGGCCTATGATTTATTTAAGGAAGATCTTCTATCCGATGTATATTACCTTTGGGTAGCTGGTCTGCTATTTCTAACTAGGTCTTTCTGTTAAAGGTGATATTTTGTTTTTGTTGACTCTGTTTTCCTATTCAACCTTTCCAATATATTTTAATGATCCTTCTCTTTTATAGAACTGCTTTCCCCCCGTTACTCACATTATTAAGGACTGTATATGTAACCGAGGCTTTGAAGCAGATTGGGAAATTTTGCCACAGATTATTAGAATATTGCTAGTTGCACTAACTGAATGAGTTGAAATGTTTTCATTGCACACAGTCACTGTGGCATTAGACTGAAAAGAAGTCTTTTCCTAGCTTTTCCTCCCTCTCCATCCTCCCGGATTCATGCTTATAAACCTGGATAAGAATTTATTTCATGCTCTTTTTTTCTACACAAAGTGGATGCCTGTGTCATTTACTGCTACAAAGTATTATCTATTTTATACTGGCTTTATTGAGATATCATTCACATACCATACAATTGACCTGTTTAAAAATTGAGTGGTTTCTAGTATATTTACAGAATTGGGCAACCATCACCACAATTAATTTTAGAACATTTTCATCACCCCTAGAGGAAACCTTGTACTGTTAGCATTCTCCACTTCCTCCCATTCCTTTCCCTCCCTCCTTAGTTCTAGGCAACAGCTTATGTGTTTTGTCTCAGTGGATTTGCCTACTCCGTGCATTTTGTACAAGTTGAATCATACGGTATGTGTACTTTTATAATTGACTTTTTTCATTTAGCATTTAGCATGTTCCTTCATGTTGTACACACATCAGTTCTTCGTTACTTTTTATTGCAGAATAGTTGGACACGACTGAGTGACTTCCCTTTCACTTTTCACTTTCATGTGTTGGAGAAGGAAATGGCAACCCACTCCAGTGTTCTTGCCTGGAGAATCCCAGGGACGGGGGAGCCTGGTGGGCTTCCATCTATGGGGTCGCACAGAGTTGGACACGACTGAAGCGACTTAGCAGCAGCAGCAGCAGTATTCCATTGTATGGCTATAATCATATTTTATTTATCCATTCTTCAGTTGAGGGGCATTTGGCTCATTTCCACATTTCAGCTATTATTATGATCTGAATTCTTGGCTATTATGAGTTACCTACTATTATAATCTGAATTTATCCTTTATTTCCTCCAATTTGTGTTCCAATTTGCAGAGCCAAATAGATAAATTTAAAAGTTGATCATCCTATTTTCCTCTGTAATATCCAGCCTTAAAATGACATGTCTATGTGTGAGGCTAACTGATCGCTTAATTCTTAAAACATGTTTATAGCTTCATACAACAGAAGAAGAAAAGAAAGAAAACACACATCCAAACACAAATACTCACACACTTAAATCCTTGGATTTAAAAAGCTAGAGAAATTCACATGTGAACACATTTCTTTTAACACAGACAGAAATTGTAAACCTGGGTTTATATTTAAATTGGAAAAAAATACCCCAAGGTGTTTAATGTTTATCTTTAAACATCCAGGATAAGACCATGATGACAGCTACCAACTTATTTTTTATGATCTTGGAAAGACATGAGAGGAATACATTTTTATCATGCGTCATACCCTGAGATTTGCGTACCTCTTTTGCCTCCTGATTTAGAATTTGGTGAGAGTAGCAGGGAATTCTTTCCTTATTTGCTTTTCTAGGAATAGGAGAAGGAACTGTCTGTGCACTTAAGTGTTTGTATTTCTCTTCAGAAAGGAAGTCAGCACCGGCCCAATTTCACTCAGACGCCCACAGCAGTAGCCTCGCAATGGGCGTCTTCTTGCCTGCTGACACTGTAGGCACTAAGGGGGCTGCTTTTTAAGCTTCCTGCAGGATGTGGTGATACACACAATGACTATTCACTCATTAGGGTGATTACTTACCTGAGTGTTTCAATTCCATAAATATGTGGCTCTGTGTCCCTTGCATAACTGTTCTGTAGCCCATTAGGCTTGTGTTGGTTGGGACTGGTAACCTATGGATCACACTTGATTGACCACAGAGGATCACTGAATGCCCAGTTATCATTTTTTTTATATTGTCAGGATTTTGAGGAATAGTTGACCTAATAATAGTAAAAACATGGAACAAGATGTTTTAAAGCTAATTTTACTTATTTGTTGATGGTTGTGCGGGTCTTTCCTGCTGCAGGGCCAGCCTTTCCCTAGCTGCGATGAGCAGGGGCCACTCTCGTTGTGGCGTGCAGGCTTCTCATTGTGGTGGTCTCTCTTGTTGTGGAACATGGGCTCTAGGGCACATAAGCTCGGTAATTGCAGCTCTTGGACTCTAGAACACTGGCCCGGTAGTTGTGGCACATGGACTTCGCTGCCCCTTGGCATGTGGGATCTTTCCAGATCAGGGATCGAACCTGTGTCTCCTGCATTAGAAGACAGGGTCTTCACCCCTGAGCCACCAGGGAACAAATTTTTTGAACTGGGAATATGAATGAGATTTCCTGGACCTACATTTTTTTTTTCTCTATTTATTTATCTTCCCATTCTAGTATCTCTCAGATCACAGATTCCTCTAAATGGAAATATTACCTGTTAAAATTGCATTAATTTATTTAGACATGGATTGTGCTGGATTGCCTAACAATGAGCTAGCTGTGAACAAGGCTTAATCTACTTTATCTTTTGTGAAAAATTAATTCAACAGACATTTGTGAGACTCTATCAATGGCCAGGGAATGTGCCAAATACGATGCAGTGGGGACCCCCAACCAGCTGCGGATAAAGACATTTTAATACTAGAGGGTAAGCTCTGTAATGGTAGTGCCTCAAACATGGTACATATGTTCTCAAACATAGTCCTTGACATGTGGTATGGGTGGATGGATGGCGTGCATGCTCAGTCGTGTCCAACTGCTTGTGCCCCCATGAACTGTAGCACACCGGCCTCCTCTTTCCATGGAATTTTCTAGGCAAGAATACCAGAGTGGGTTGTCATTTCCTCCTCCAGGGGATTTTTCCCCACCCAGGGATTGAACCCACGTTTCTTGCACCTCCTGCATTGGCAGGCAGATTCTTTACCACTGGTGCTGCCTGGGAAGCCCTGACATGAAGTAGGCACTCAACAAATACTTGTTGAATGAATGAATGCAGAATTTTAACATTGTGTTAAGGGGCTATAATGGAAGTATGAAAAATGTGGAAGGAATTGACTTTGCCCTGGTGAGAGAGGGAATTTTAGGTATACATGTCTTCTAACCGGGGGGCGGGGTGGGGGGAGTTCCCTGATAGCTCAGTTGGTAAAGAATCTGCCTGCAATACAGGAGACCCGAGTTTGACTCCTGGGCTGTGAGGATCCACTGAAAAAGGGATAGGCTACCCACTTCAGGATTGTTGGGCTTCCCTTGTGAATCAGCTGGTAAAGAATCCGCCTGCAATGCAGGAGATGCAGGCTCAATCTTTGGGTCAGGAAGATCCCCTGGAAAAGTAAATGGCAACCCACTCCAGTATCCTTGCCTGGGAAATCCTTAGGACAGAGGAGCCTGGTGGGCTAGAGTCCACGGGGTTGCAAAGAGTTGGGCGTGACTTAGCGACTAAACAACAACAATTATATTAGTATAAACTATAATAATTTTCTTATTAGTGTAGTATTACAGTTATACAAAGGGAAAAACAAACGTTTGGAGATATTAGGTGACTACCCCAAGGTCAGAGAATTCCAGTGGCAGGCCTAGTTTTTGAACTCAGGGATGTCTGTTAGCTCTTTCTACATGAGCGGCAAGTAACTTCCCAAGTAGTAGCCAAAGATCTGTTTCAAAATTAAAAAAAAAAAAATCAGAAAACGTTCTCTTTCTTGGTCAAATTTTAAAATGCACTAGTACGTGTTTTTCATGTAATGCCGCCTGTCCTAACTCTCAGAGCAGTTGCTCTCCAGTGCTGTCCATCTAAGTGATTCCTCTTGGGTCCCCTCCTCTGGTGTCTCTCTCAGAATCCAGACGCCACATTGTGAAAAGCCTTAGTTATATAGGGAGGCAAGTCTTTGAGGTATGTCAGTCAGGGTACCAGAAGTATAAATCTTCGGATAATAGACCTCAGCCATTTGAGTCCCTTTCAGTCCTTTCAGTCTTCCCAGTCAATCAGCAGACATTGTGGAAGAAATTCCAGCCATCTTATTGTCCCCTCTCTGAAATCCTGACTCACAGAACCCAAAGAAAACATGATGGCTGGAGCTGCAGTTGTTATCAGGTGACCATGAGGAAAAGGCCGTAAGAATTTCTAAGATGTTGACCTCAACATCAGTAAGTTTCAGGATTAGTAAATGTAGTCACTTACTGAGGACTTCTTATTAAGGCTTCTGTTTCATTTTAATGTGCTTTGGGGTACACCAGAAAATGGTTCTGTATAGAAAAAGGCTAGGGCTATTTAGATTGATAGCTATCATATTAAGTTGACTGATGACTAAATCAAGACCAGCTCTGTGTTTTGTTTTTTTTCTCGTGAAGCAAAAAGAATCTCTGATGAGAGAACCATTATACCAAGAATCAGATGTTTCAGTTTTTGATAACAAAAATTCCAGAGAATACTTGAAATCATTTGTGTAATCTGTGGGCATATGTAAGAGTTGGAAACCATGCAGTTTCTAAATCAACTCCTTTGGAAGGCATAGAGACCAGGGTGTTACCTACTCCTCTGCCCTAATCCTGAGGTCTGAATCTGGTGGAGGAGGTCACTCAGCCTCTTTTCAGAGGAGAGAAATGGAGTGCTTTATGCCCCCCTTACCTCGGCACCTTTGTCTGCACAGGACTGAATGCCTGTCCCTCCCAAACACTGACACAGTTCAAATAATCATTCATGAACCCTCAGTCTCTATTTTACTCCATTTACCAAATTAATTTGAGATGTATAACAGACCTGTATGTGTACCTAGAGCACAAAGCCTCAAATAGAAAGTTCTGGGGTAGACAGTGATTTCTTAAATAGGACACAAAAGTCAGTAACCATAAAAGCTTTTGACAAATTAGACTTCATCAAAATTAAAAGTCTTCTTATTGTAAGATTCCATTAAAATAATGGACAAACCACAGATAGGGAAAATATTCACAACATACATGTCTGAAAATGGTATCTGAATATATTACATATTTAAAGGAATCTTACAAATTACTAATGAAAAGATGAACAATCTAATTTTAAAAGTCAGATTGGACAAAGGAACTGAGCAGACATCTCATAAAAGAAGATACACAAAATATTAATAAATACATGAAAAATACAAGGTATATTCATCTAGGTAGAATACTACTCAGTGATAATAGTAAGAAGCTAGTGATTCATGGAACAACATGGATGAATGTTAAAAGTTTTATACTGAGTGAGAGAAACCAGATTCAGAATATCTCCATTGACTATGTATGTTCTATTTATAGGAAGTCTGAGAATAGATTTTTAAAAATCTATATTGATAGAAAGAGTGGCCTGGGGATGGGAGAGAGAAATTGTCTGGAAAGGGACATGAAAGAACCTTTTGATTCTGACAGTTGTGTCCTTTATTTTGTTTTAAATTTTTATTTTGTTTTTAAACTTTACAATATTGTATTAGTTTTGCCAAATATCGAAATGAATCCGCCACAGGTATACCTGTGTTCCCCATCCTGAACCCTCCTCCCTCCTCCCTCCCCATACCCTCCCTCTGGGTCGTCCCAGTGCACCAGCCCCAAGCATCCAGTATCGTGCATCGAACCTGGACTGGTGACTCGTTTCATACATGATATTATACATATTTCAATGCCATTCTCCCAAATCACCCCACCCTCTCCCTCTCCCACAGAGTCCATAAGACTGATCTATACATCAGTGTCTCTTTTGCTGTCTCGTACACAGGGTTAGTGTTACCATCTTTCTAAATTCCATATATATGCGTTAGTATACTGTATTGCTGTTTTTCTTTCTGGCTTACTTCACTCTGTATAATAGGTTCCAGTTTCATCCATCTCATTAGAATGGATTCAAATGTATTCTTTTTAATGGCTGAGTAATACTCCATTGTGTATATGTACCACAGCTTTCTTATCCATTCATCTGCTGATGGGCATCTAGGTTGCTTCCATATCCTGGCTATTATAAACAGTGCTGCGATGAACATTGGGGTACACGTGTCTCTTTCCCTTCTGGTTTCCTCAGTGTGTATGCCCAGCAGTGGGATTGCTGGATCATAAGGCAGTTCTATTTCCAGTTTTTTAAGGAATCTCCACACTGTTCTCCATAGTGGCTGTACTAGTTTGCATTCCCACCAACAGAATTTTGTTTTTAATGTTTGTTACATAGGTATTTGTGGTGTGAAGACTCATTGTACTGAACACCTAAGGTCTATATTTTTATTGTATGTCAGTTTCACTTCAATAAAAAATGACACACACACACACAAGTAGTAAGTTTCTCATCAGCATCTTTCTAGCAAGAGTAGAAATCCAAATGAAATGGATATACTTTTCTCCTGTGGAACTTAATAAAATTATTTTATTTATGGGTGAGCAAAATTGACCAAGTGAACATTCTTAATTTTCCTGAATTTTTCCTCTTGTGTAAAGTTCTCACCTGCACTATGCTGTATCTTAACAGGAAGAAGGAAGAGTGTGTCCAAGGTACATGGGCATGAGGTGCATGTGTCCGAGGTACACGGGCATAAGCTTGTAAGGATGTTGCTATTACTGATGCAGAAAGTGTAACTGAGCATCGCTGTGGACCAGGCGCTGCAAGGCACTCAAGGTCTACTTGCTGGAGAAATGAATTGGCAAAAGATATGGTGCTTGGGGTATTGGGTGAACATCGTATACTATGCCAAGAAAAGAGGTTCAAACTCGCTTTTCCAGGAAACTGATATTCATGGCAGTTTTTAAGCAGGCAAGTGATTCCCGCCTCCACACCCCCAAGGAGTTGACTGGCCTTGTGGAGAATTAAGCTAAAATTTGGAGAAACTGATGTCAGGGATCTTAGTGTGTGTGATGTGTCTACTGTAGAGCAGTTGATGTACAATAAAAATGTCTGCTAAATTCTATTTTAACCAGAGTTTAATGACTAATCATAAAATGGAATTTGGACATTTGTCTCTTTTGAAATATGTTTTAAAAATATGGTGAAACTCATCTTTCACTTGCCTTATTTGGTGCATTTTTACATTGTTGATATTATATAATTATTATTCTTTGGGACAATTGCAAGTGACTTTTTGTGAAATTTGAAGTGCTAGTGGTATTTCACTGTAAAATATTTTACTTTTTTCTGTGTCTGAAATAGAAAAGTTGTTAATTAATGTGCTTTTATATCTTCCACAATTTTTCATTGACATTATAGGACATAATTCCTCCTTAAAAAAGCATAAATATCCTAGTCTTAGTGAACCTGTCTGTAGACAATTTAAGAGTGAGAAAAACTAAAAAAAAAAAAAATTGGAGAAGGAAGTCACATTTTTTCTTTAGGGGATTATTGCTTTTGGAAATACATTTTAAAGTTTCAGCAAACACCTTTTTAGAAAATGATTTATTTAAACAAGATAACTATGCCAAGGTAAGGCTTATACCAGTAACATAGCAACTGTAGGTACACATTTAATTTTGTGAGAAAGATGGCAAGAAAAATGTCTTGAGCTTGAAATGAATGCCTATTGCCAATTCAATAATGTAAAATATCTCATATGGAGACAAACCTGGTTATGATGGTGATTTCTTATAACATTTTAATGTAAATAATATGATTTTGTCATTCATGTTTTATACAAAAAGGAACCTTAGGAGTTGTTAAAAGATTATACTGATCACTGTTAGTTGTTATATACATAACATTTTAGAAATACTTCATCTAAAAAAGGGAAAAAATGAGGGAACCAGATGACTACATTATTTGACTAAAGACTTACTCATACACAATTTCACTTAAAAGGAGCTAAAGGTGATGGAGGGAAAACATGTGGTTTGGCACTTGAATGTCATAAAGCAACTTTAATATACTTTATTCAGTAAAGCTTTTTGAAAAATGAAATAATTCTCAGGAAGCTAAATACTTTATTGCAAAAGGTAATTAGTTACTATAATACTAAGAATTCTCTTTGCATTTTGT
This sequence comes from Bos indicus x Bos taurus, assembly GCF_003369695.1. Lineage (NCBI taxonomy): Eukaryota > Metazoa > Chordata > Mammalia > Artiodactyla > Bovidae > Bos > Bos indicus x Bos taurus. The sequence goes on along the minus strand of NC_040081.1, from coordinate 87,156,772 downwards.
GAATAAATATTTGGTGCAATGGCATGTAGTATTTTTCTTTCAAAAATAATATATTTTAATAGACATTTATTAAGTTATACTGGTTCAGACCCAGGATCCCAAACCACACAAAATTAAATAGAGCTTAATTTTGACTTTTCCTAATATAACATACCAAATTTTTTTGCTTTGCATATGTTTAAGTGTATGCTACTTGGCAGATTTTGCTGATTTCAAATTAGTATAAAACTAACAAGAAATAAGTGTGGCCACGAATTAGGTAGACTTGTGATTTTGAACGTATAGCAGCAGTTGATGTCATGATCTTAAGCAAGTTGATCTTTTTCTTTTTGTTTTAGCATTGTTAATCTTAGAGTATGTTATACAGAGGGTGACTCATCCTTGTTTGCCTGGACTAATGACTTTCCCCAGGACTTGGGACTTTTGGTGCTAAAACTAAGATGCGTGCATGCTAAGTCGCTTCGGTTGTCTACAACTCTTTGTGACCTTACGGACTGTAACCCACCAGGCTCCTCTGTTGATGGGATTCTCCAGGCAAGAATACTGGAGTGGGTTGCCATGCCCTCCTCCAGGGGATCTTCCCAACCCAGAGATTGAACTCATGTCTCGTTAAGAGCAACACTCCTGCATTGGCAGGTGGGTTCTTGACCACTAGCACCACCTGGGAAGCCCCAAACTAGGGTCAGTTCTATTCAGTTCAGTCTCTCAAAACTAGGATTGTCCCAGGTAAACCAGAAACGCTGCTCTCTGTGTGTCCTCAGGACATCTTTAGGGATTTTGTGAGTCCAAAATTATTTTTATAATTATACTAAGGCATTATTCACTTCTTTGACTTTCATTCTCCCTCATATGGACAGTGGAGTTTTCCAGAGACTGCAAGAGATATTTACAACAGATTAAATTAGAAGCAGATCAGAGAATGAACTAAGTCAGATATGAAGAGATTTATAAAAATGTATGTCTTCTCATTAAATTTTCCTTGTTTTGAAAATCTTCATTATCTTTCATTAAATGTTTTATATATATTACCATGTAATGAATTAATTTTTAAATGGATTAATAAATATTTATAAAATTTTGTCTTAGTTTCTAATGTATTGTAATAAGTACTGAGAAACAAAACCTGCATAAATAAAGGCTCTTTAAGGATCCTCAATAATTTTAAGGTGTATAAAGGAGTCTTGATACAAAAGAGTTTGAGAAATACTGATTTAGAATTTTTCTACGTTAAAGAAGGGACTTCTATTTCTGAACAATATCATACATTGAGCCTTTCAACAGACTTTGTTTATGGGACCATGGTTTCTTGTCTTACTCTTCTTATCTCTCCGTGTAGTCATGCTTCTTCCCTGTGCCCTAATTTCTATAAAGGAGCATGTTGTCAATTTACTCTGGCTTACTTTCACTTTCAATCATGATAGCTAAAGCTCAACAGGAAAGAGAAAGAGCAGCAACACTTATGGGAACACAAAGGTGTGAAACGGTTCCATCAGACTAATCCATTCTTTTAAGCACAAAGAATCTTATAAGTAGTAGGGGTACTATTGTTTCTCCAAAGCTGCCTGTGTCTTGGCATTACTCCTATGAGCATATTACCTATTACTGATCTTTATGAATATAGATATATGCCACATGACTCCACCTAGCAATTGTAGGTCAGAAAGGATTCTCGTTTTCCTCACTTTATGAGTCTGAGTTATTGTTAATACTGAAATAATCAGAGTCATGTGACTCTGGCAGAGCTTATCCTAGTATTGCCTTCTATCATCATGAGGACAGACTCATAGTGGACCAGTGTGGAGACCTGGCTCTGAACTTTGGAACTGGTGAATTATTGACCACATAACTGCAGCAGAATATATCCTATGTTAAACTAACAACTGTTCAACCTAAATAGTTCAGTTCAGTTCATTCGCTCATTTGTGTCCCGACTCTGCGATCCCATGGACTTCAGCACGCCAGGCTTCCCTGTCCATCACTGACTCCCGGAGCTTGCTCAAACTCATGTCCATTGTTGGTGATGCCATCCAACCATCTCATCCTCTATTGTCCTCTTCTCCTCCTGCCTTCAATCTTTCCCAGCATCAGGGTCTTTTCCAATGAGTCAGTTCTTTGCATCAGGTGGCCAAAGTATTGGAGTTTCAGCTTCAACATCAGTCCTTCCAATGAATATTCAGGCCTGATTTCCTTTAGGATTGACTGGTTGGATCTCCTTGCAGTCCAAGGGATTCTCAAGAGTCTTCTCCAGCACCACAATTCAAAAGCATCAGTTCTTTGGCACTCAGCTTTTTTTATGGTCCAGCTCTCACCTCCATACATGACTACTGGAAAAACCATAGCCTTGACTAGATGGACCTTTGTCAGCAAAATAATGCCTCTTGAAAGTAATGCACTGTGATAGAATTTGGATTATGATCATTGCCATAAAATCCCAATATCAACTAAGGGAGATACAGATCCATGGCTCAAAAATTATAGATCTGATAAACTTTGTGTTACAATGAATTTATGCAGAGCTTTCTTTTACAAACATTTAGTTACTTTGAGACTATTTTAGGAAGTTAATTGATAAATCTTTGATGTTAGATGAAGTTAGTTGATACATCTTTGATATTAGATGGTTCTAGTGTTGCAGACTATCCACAGCATTCTGTTATTTCCTAAACACTAGAGCTCAGCATCTTTCCATGGCAGTGAAAATGCATCAAGAACCTAATTTTAATGTGGCTGTGCCATAATTGATTTACTTAATTCTATTTATTGTATCCACTTGGGATGTATAAATTTAAATTCCTAGAAGTGGAACTGCTGAGTCAACAGATATATGCCTTTTTGAGAATTTTGATTTACATTGTTAATTTATCCCTAGAAAGGTTGTAATAATTCATATTTCTTAGAAATTTTAAACAGTGTTTGTTTCTCCATAACTTTGAAGACCTGGGGATTATCTTTCTTTCAAATCTTTGTCAATCATAAGATTAATGGGGGCTACCTTGTAATTCTGGCTCCCATAGGACCCAATCTCAGAGTATTTGATTTAGTCAGCCTACAATAGAGCTCCAGAATTTGCATTTCTTGCAGGTCCAAGATTAGTAGAAAGAGTATCAGGTTAGGGGTTGAAAGATTTGGGTTCAAGTTCTTGTTTTGCCACTCACTGTGTAACTTCAGATGGATCATTTTAACTTCCCTGAGTTTCGGTTTTTAAATAGCATAAGGTTGTCTGAAAGACTGAGTGAGCAAATGAATGTGGAATGGGCTATATTAAGTGTATATTGACACTGTTATCTTTTATGGTTTCATTTAGTTAGATGTCAAAAACTTAGTTGCATAACTAAATTCTCCTGGGGAACAGAGGCTCCATTTTATTTGCAACATATGAATCTCAGGAAACAGGCCAACTTCAGTCTCTTTACTGAGTTCTTAAGGGCCATTTGAAGATCAAGATGGGCATGGATTTGAAGGCAGAGGTTTGCCATTTGCATTTGATAGTATGTATGAACGGATATTGGCTAGTTACTCTTTCACTGGGATTTTACCTACCTTATTAGTATAATCCAGCAGTCCCCAAGGATCAGCTTCGTGGAAGACAATTTTTCCATGCAATGAGGTGAGGATGATGGTTTTTAGATGATTTAAGTGCATTACATTTATTGTGTACTTCTATTATTCTTGTAATATATAATGAAACAATCATACAATTGTAACTTGCCACTCACTGATAGAATTTTGAATATGAGTCTGTAAGCAATTTTGATTTACTTCTCAAATCATCAGGCATTAGATTCCCATAAGGAACATACCACCTTGATCCCGCACATGTGCAGTTTACATAGTAGGGCTCACTCTTCTGCAAGAATCTAATGCCACTGCTGATCTAACAGGAAGCAGAGCTCAGGCAGTAATGCAAGTGATGGAGAGTGGCTGAAAATACAGATGAAACTTTGCTCACTTCAGGAGGACCATCCATTCCATACGAATTATGGCTTTGTTGTTGAAAGAAACAAATTTTTTTTTAATCTCTATCACATCCCTTTGATATACAACTAAAGATAACAAAAGCATTAACCAGTGGTTTTATATATATGTATATTACTTAATCAAGTTTACAATATTGAGACATATTTTAGTGACAGCCCGTAACTTTAGTAAATTTTGTTATAAGATCGTGTTTGTGTGACACTGTTTCACAGACCAAAAGTGTGGGAGGACAGATTCAGGAGGATCCAACAAATGTTATTCAAGATAACAAATGCTTTAGCCTCATATTTGATACCTAGAGGTTGAGGCTTTGCAATATGGCGTAGCTTTTTTCAACAGATGCCATCTTGTTTTCTTGGGATCAGATCAGATCAGTCTCTCAGTTGTGTCCGACTCTTTGGCCTCCCTGTCCATCACCAACTCCTGGAGTTCACCCAGACTCACGTCCATCGAGTCAGTGATGCCATCCAGCCATCTCATCCTCTGTCGTCCCCTTCTCCTCTTGCCCCCAATCCCTCCCAGCATCAGAGTCTTTTCCAATGAGTATAGCATTAGTTAATTTAGTTTCTCAGAACAAGAACATTAAAAAATACTCAAGATATGAGATGAGTGCTGCAGAACAAGAGTAAACTTAGAGGGAAATGGAGGGAGCTAGAAAAAGTCTTCATCCACAGAGCTTGATAATGGTCATTTGCTGCTGCTGAACTTCTAGCTGGAGAGATGCTTTGGCATTTTGATGTGACTTGCAGGCAGGGTGTGGCTTTTGATCAGGAGCTGACATTAATGATCAGGGTCAGCTGTGGTTAAAGCTTGTTTTTTCCATCATAAGAAGAGCATCAAGGAAAAAAGTCAGTATATTTCAGTACTGTAAACTGTTTTGGGCTGTTTCCGCCATTTGGCAGCTCTATAAACGGAGTAGGGTTTCACTGAAAGAATGAGAACTGAGCAGTGCATGTTCTCTGCTTTCCAGCTGAGATGACTGCTGTTCCAATGCAGAACTAGTATTTCTGAGTGTTCATTTTAAGAATAACATTTTGTTACTTTTCCCCTGAATATAGTATAAATATAAATAAATATTCTGAAATATATAAAAAGTTTAGCATATACTTTCTTCTGGTGTGAACTAAATATAATGATTATATAGAAAACGTAAAAAGGAAATGCATCCTTGGTCCTTGGTCCCATCAGTGAAAAATAAGGTTAATGGACTCAAGGTGATTTCCAAGATCACTTTCAGTTCTAAAGCTCTGTCAGTTTTACTGATTCTTTTAATGACCTAGGTATTATGCTTTTCATTCAAATGTTGAATGATATAGAATAGTATATCCATCAAGGTCCTGGTAAGGAGCAGTGACATTCTTTAAAATGTTTAAAGAATGTCACTGCAGATGGTGACTGCAGCCATGAAATTAAAAGACTCTTACTCCTTGGAAGAAAAGTTATGACCAATCTGGATAGCATATTCAAAAGCAGAGACATTACTTTGCTAACAAAGGTCCGTCTAGTCAAGGCTATGGTTTTTCCTGTGGTCATGTATGGATGTGAGAGTTGGACTGTGAAGAAGGCTGAGCGCCGAAGAATTGATGCTTTTGAACTGTGGTGTTGGAGAAGACTCTTGAGAGTCCCTTGGACTGCAAGGAGATCCAACCAGTCCATTCTGAAGGAGATTCAGCCCTGGCATTTCTTTGGAAGGAATGATGCTAAAGCTGAAACTCCAGTACTTTGGCCACCTCATGCGAAGAGTTGACTCATTGGAAAAGACTCTGATGCTGGGAGGAATTAGGGGCAGGAGGAGAAGGGGATGACAGAGGATGAGATGGCTGGATGGCATCACTGACTCGATGGACGTGAGTCTGGGTGGACTCCGGGAGTTGGTGATGGACAGGGAGGCCTGGCTTGCTGCGATTCATGGGGTCACGAAGAGTCGGACACAACTGAGTGACTGAACTGAACTGAACTGAACTGACTGAAACTTTAAAAGTTTAAACTGTTTAAAAGTTTAAAATGTTTAAACTTTAAAAGGTTTAAACTACATAGGTTTCATAAAGGGACTGTTTAATAGGATGTGGGCAAGGTTAAGGGAACTGACCTGGGATGGGGAGGCACTCAGAGCTCATCAAGCAACAACGGCCAGGCAGGTAAGTGGTATTAAAGCTGGGACCATGGAAGAGGGTAATCAAGGGGACTAGACATCACCACTCTCAGATATATGCTGTGGTATTGAGGAGAGATAGAGACAAACACCTGACTTTCTCTTCTTTCACTTACTGACATGGAGGACTTTATGGGTCAGTCTAAGAAGTGGCATATATCACGCCCACCCACATTCCATTGGCTAGCATCTGAACACACTTCGTTGAAGAGAACACGGGGAAATGAAGTTCTGTGTCTCAGTAAGGTCAAGAATGCCTTCCAACTTTCTGAGCGGAACACCTGTTAGATTGTGGTTAGGAAGCTGTCTTGGGCTTTCTTCTCATTTGCTGATAATTTATCCATAGTAAGGCCCACCTTTTTGCCTCATTACTACTTGCTCTTTGTTGACTTTTTCTTGGTTATAGTCAGTATATAGAGATCTTACATATCTTTCCTATCTCCTCCCCCAAGTATCTCTGTCCTTTACCCTGCTTTATTTTCTTTATACTATTTATCACTGTATGAAAGTACATTATTTACTTACTTTGTTTACTGTCTTCACTAGTCTTTTAAACTTTTTTGTGTAGGACTTTGTCGTATTCCTCCTTATGTTACAATTCCTGGAGCACTGAGTGAGCCATTTTAGCACTGTGCCATAATCCGCTCTTCACATTATTATTTATGCCCGTTGCGTGTTCTATTTGTGTCAATTTCATTTCTCTCTTGAAAACCTTTCCTTTGTTTTCTCTAGTTTGATTTATGATTTGCTTTATGGTTATTCTCATTAGTCTAGTGAAAGAGGCTTCATTGATGAAACCAGAAGCCATCATACAGTCTTAAGAGTTCATATTCCAATTTTTAATTCCTTTATATGTTCTCAGGTTCGCACTTAATTTATTTCTGATGCCTTCTAAGTTTCTTTGCTGTTGTCCCTATTCAACTTCTGTTATAATCTCTTGCATGATCTGAGGACTCACCTTCTATTCTGGCCATACTTTCCCTCAAGTTCTTGTAACAGTGTTGGAAGCTTTATCTCTATCACCAGACCTTGCCTCTCTAGGGCTTCCCTGGTGGCTCAGATGGTAAAGAATCTGCCTGCAGTGCAGCAGACCTGGGTTCCATCCCTGGGTTAGGAAGATCCCCTGGAGAAGGGAATGGCAGCGCATTCCAGTATTCCTGCCTGAAGAATTCTACGGACAGAGGAGCCTGGAGGGCTACAGTCCATGGGTTTGCAAAGAATTGGACTCGACTGAGTGACTAACATGTTCACTTTTTCCCTCTCTTAGCTATACAGCTTAGTCTAAACAATTAAATATAATGTATAGGGATTAAATATTTACTTTCATTCACTACATGCTTTTTCACCTTAACTCTAATTCCATTCTTTTTTTTTTTATTGTTATGTAACAAACCACGCAAACTTGGGTATAAAACAATAGCTATTTTATCCTGTTCTTGGATTTTTGTGTGGCAAGAATTCAGAGACGGCAAGTGTGGATTATTTGTCTTTGCTCCAGAATGTCTGGGTCCTCATCTGAGAAGGTTCAAAAGAATGGGAGGTGATTCGAATCGCTGAGTGTTGGGATTATGTGGTGGTTTCTTCATCCACACGTCTGGTGACTAGAATGAGTGATTCAAAGACTTGGACTGTTACTTGGGTGCCTACGCATGGCCTCTTCCTGTGGCTCGGGTCTCTCACAGTACAGCAGCTGGATCTGACAGGAAGCATCTGGAAAGAGAGTGCTCTATGAGAATGAGGCAGAAGCTTCAAGATATCTTCCATGCTAGGCTCAGAAATCATTCAATGATACTCCACCACACTGTCTTCATTACAAGTGAATCACGAAAGCTGGCTTGGGTTTCAGGGAGGGTAATTAAAATTTTTCTGTAGATGGGGGAGTGGTGAAGTCACACCGAGGAAAGCGTTGTGGAATGAGAGACTCTTGTGGACCATCTTTGGAAATTAAATCTACTGCATTGACCTATATCTAATCCATAGGATTTCCTCTGTTTAACTCAATGCAGTTGAAATGCCCTGCAGCCTTGTTACACAAAGTGTCATCCACGGACCAGAAGCATCCACATCCCCTGGGAGTTTTTTCAAAATACAGAATCTCAGACCACTCAGTCAGCATTTACATTGACAAGATCCCCAGCTGATTCATTTATACTTTAAAGTTTGAGAAATACTGCTGTGTGAGGCACTGACCACGATGCCAACTTGCCAATATCCACCTAATGGCAGAAAAATATCAAGTGCTGAAAGAATACTTGAAGTGGTCCAGATTGAATTCCTATTTGCAGGCAGCATTTCAGTACCATAGATTACACTTGTCATTAGGAATATTGATTTCATTGCTGTTAATTGTGAGCTAGCTTACCTTTTCGGAGAAGGCGATGGCACCCCACTCTAGCACTCTTGCCTGGAAAATCCCGTGGATGGAGGAGCCCGGTGGGCTGCAGTCCATGGGGTCGCTGAGAGTTGGACACGACTGAGCGACTTCACTTTCACTTTTCACTTTCATGCATTGGAGAAGGAAATGGCAACCCACTCCAGTGTTCTTGCCTGGAGAATCCCAGGGACAGGGTATCCTGGTGGGCTTCCATCTATGGGGTCGCACAGAGTTGGACACGACTGAAGTGACTTAGCAGCAGCAGCTTACCTTTTTAGGAACAGTAAATATATCTTCAGTATATGTCCTCAAAATTTAGTATAATGCACAAAGCTAGCTAAAATAAGTATTAATCATTAATCTCCTTGACTCAAGAGGATTTGGAATGGCTATGTAGTTTGGTATTTCTTATTATGTTAACTGTGTGTGTGTGTTAGTCACTCAGTCACGTCCGACCCTTTGAGACCTCATGGACTGTAGCCCTCCAGGCTTCTCTGTCCATGGAATTCTCCAGGCAAGAATACTGGGGTGGGTTGGCATTTCCTCCTCCAATGGATCTTCCTGACCCAGGAATCGAACCCAGGTCTCCTGTATTGCAGGCAGATTCTTTACCATCTGAGTCACCAGGAAGCTATAATGTTATAATGCTATTTTGAATAATTTCCAGGATCAAAACTTAGGTTCTTTTGGATTTAACATTCCCCTTAAACTAGTTTTAGTTGTTGGAATTTATAAAGCTTTTTCTTTCTTGTGACAGTTGTTAGTATACATATATATTTTCTGCTAAATGAATGACTGTGATTTTTAATTTTTCTTTTAAATATTAAGATAGTCTAACTCATTCTTCAAACTGTTAAAAACTGGGGATATGTATAGATATTTTATTAATATCTACAGTAGATGACTGTTATGTAGAGTTCAATTCCTAGATTCCATTTAGTCATGTTTTCTTTAAATAGTCTTCTTAAAATTTGTTTTAGCATAAGGGAGTAAACATCCCCAAATTAATTTTGGTTGGCACATTATTTATTAAAAGCAGTTTTTCTCAAACTATAATTTCCATACTAACACTATTTGCAGGATTTTTTTAAAAAGTGCTTGTTAAAATTGCAGATTTCTGATCTGCATCCCAGTCCTTTTGAATCAGACTCTCTGGAGTTGAAACATGGAAAAATCTCTGAGGCTGGGACCTAATTTCTTTGGCACACTAAAGTTTGTGACCTACTTTACATTAATCTAATCATAATTTCAAGTTATTTATCATGGGAATAAACGGGTCTTGGGATATTGGCAGAGAACAGCTTTTCAAATACCTATCTTTCCTGGGAGCTCTACCCTTGGAAGATAATTTAATTGGAAGTCAATTTTGTGATTAATCTAGTAAAACTCTTGTATTTTTCAAATAATGAAACTGAGCACTAAAGAACTTAAATGATTTTTCAAAAGTCATACTAGTGAGCAGCAAACCTCTGATCAGAGCCCACATCTTGTGTGAACCAAGTGAGATTCCTCCTTTATGCTCTCTAAACTAGGATTGCTTAATCTTCAAGCCTGACTTAGGTATGTTCAGTTCAGTTCAGTTGCTCAGTCGTGTCCGACTCTTTGTGACCCCATGGAAGGCAGCACGCCAGGCCTCCCTGTCCATCACCAACTCCCGGAGTTTACTCAAAACTCATGTCCGTCGAGTCAGTGATGCCATCAAACCATCTCATCCTTGGTTGTCCCCTTCTCTTCCTGCCTTCAATCTTTCCCAGCATCAGGGTCTTTTCCAATGAGTCAGTACTTTGCATCAGGTGGCCAAAGTATTGGAGTTTCTGCTTCAGCATTAGTCCTTCCAGTGAATATTCAGAACTGATTTCCTTTAGGATGGACTGGTTGTATCTCCTTGCATTCCAAGAGACTGTCAAGAGTCTTCTCCAACACCACAGTTCAAAAACATAAATTATTTGGTGCTTAGCTTTCTTGATAGTCCACCTCTTATATCCATACATGACTACTGGTAAAACCATAGCCTTGACTAGACAGACCTTTGTTGGCAAAGTAATGTCTCTGCTTTTTAATATGCTGTCTAGGTTGGTCATAACTTTTCTTCCAAGGAGCAAGCGTCTTTTAATTTCATGGCTTGATCACCATCTGCAGTGATTTTGAAGCCCCCCAAAATAAAGTCTGTCACTGTTTCCACTGTTTCACCATCTATTTCCCATGAAGTGATGGGACCAGATGCCATGATCTTAGTTTTATGAATGTTGAGTTTTAAGCCAACTTTTTCACTCTCCTCTTTCACCTTCATCAAGAGGCTCTTTAATTCTTCTTTGCTTTCTGCCTTAAGGATTGTGTCATCTGCATATCTGAGGTTATTGATATTTGTCCCGGAACTCCTGATTCCAGTTTGTGCTTCATCCAGCCCAGCATGTCTCATGATGTACTCTGCATATAAATTAAATAAGCAGGGTGACAATATACAGTCTTGATGTACTCCTTTCCCAATTTGGAACCAGTCTGTTGTTCCATTTCTAGTTGTAACTGTTGCTTCCTGACCTGCATACAGATTTCTTAGGAGGCAGGTCAGGTGGTCTGGTATTCCCATCTCTTTAAGAATTTACCACAGTTTGTTGTGATCCACAATAAGGCTTTGGCATTGTCAATAGTGCAGAGGTAAATGTTTTTCTGGAACTCTCTTGCTTTTTCAATGATCCAACGGATGTTGGCAATTTGATCTCTGGTTCCTCGGACTTTTTTAAATCCAGTTTGAACATCTGGAAGTTCATGGTTCACATACTGTTGAAGCCTGGCTTGGAGAATTTTGAGCATTACTTTGCTAGCATGTGAGACGAGTACAGTTGTGTGGTAGTTTGTGCACTCTCTGACATTGCCTTTCTTAGGGATTGGAATGAAAACTGACCTTTTCCAGTCCTGTGGCCACTACTGAGCTTTCCAAATTTGCTGGCATATTGAGTGAAACACTTTCACAGCATCATCTTTTAGGATTTGAAATAGCTCAACTGGAATTCCATCATCTCCACTACCTTTGTTCGTAGTAATGCTTCCTGAGGCCCACTTGACTTCACATTCCAGGATGTCTGGCTCTAGGTGAGTGATCACACCATTGTAATTATCTGGGTCGTGAAAATCATTTTTGTATAGTTAGGTATGTTACAAGATCATAAAGTCTTGAACATTTAATCAGGAGGGATCCACTTGTTTTCTGAATTGGTTTGCTGTCTTTGACGCTTTTAGTCATTTAATTTGTTTTTTCCAAGTGATTTTTTTGTACGTACTTATAAATCTCATCATGACTTGGGGAAATAACTAGATAAAATGCATTTACATGAAAAACGCAACATGAAAAACCAATTCAGATAGAGCAGGGATGAATTCTCTTTATGAAAAAGAACAAAAGTTTTCTTTAAATGAATAAAGTATTTATATGCCATTAACTCGACAAATGTTAGATACTTCTGAAAATCATTTTACTAGATATTTTTAAGACTTTCTGAAATTTGTAGTAAGGGGACTCCCTTCCTGCATCCATCTCCAGATTCAGTCTCCTTCACTCCCTCTTCCTCTTCTTCACTTTTGTGTCCCATCTTTCCCTCTAGGATTGTACAAGCACAGTAGCTATGGGTAAGCCGTAGTACAGATGATCTCTTTTTAGGATGCTCAGTCATTAAAATGACTTTTAAACTGCCAAAGGTACTTAAGAGCATTGCACAATTTCAGTTTTTCCATTTTTTTTTTTCCATTTTATGCTTCCCTCCGCTAAAGGTAATATCAACTGTATTTTCTGTGCCTTAACATTTGGGGATATTTTACCTTTATATGTATTTAGCAACAAATTTATCATTTATCATGACTGTTGAGGCCTATATGTATCAGGCACATATACTGGAGATGGAGAAGGGCCTGGCATGGATTTTCCCTGTATAGTGAATGGTACAAGGACTCCTCGGAAGTTCCTGCTGTTTCTCTGCCTCTTGCTCGTGTACGTTGTCTCATTTTGCTGAATTTGGAGTCGAAAGCTTGATTGAACTAACGTCTCTTCTTTTTTTTTCATTAAATGATTTTTTTGCTCTTATTGCCTGCTTTGATTCAGTTTTGTTGTTGCTGTTGATACTGTTTTTTAAATTTCAAATTAATTTATTTATTTTAATTGGAGGCTAATTACTTTACAATATTATAGTGGTTTTTGCCATACATTGACATGAATCAGCCGTGGGTGTACATGTGTTCCCCATCCTGAACCCCCCTCACATCTCCCTCCCCATCCCATCCCTCAGGGTCATCCCAGTGCACCAGCCCTGAGTACCCTGTCTCATGCATCAAACCTGGGCTGGCGATCTATTTCACATATGATAATATACATGTTTCAATGCTATTTGGTTTACTTTATGTTTTACAAAGAGCAATGAGAGGAAATAACAGAAAATATGCTGTTTTGGTTCACATAAGTCCTCTGCCAATATTATTGAGGTTATAGCTTGGATGTGTGTATTTATTAATATAGATGGGATACCTCACTATACAAAATCCAAATTAAATATAAAAACATTTAATGTTTATATTTTATATTGTACACCACAAACCATTAGGAAATTAGAGGAAAGTAAGATTTAGAGTTATAAACTGTCACATTTTGTGGAAAATAATAAAAATAATTTATCCTTAACTTTTCAAGAATGCTAAGATGTTTGTGAAACATTGAATGATGCTAAATAAACATTAATACATTTAATCCTATAATTTACACATTTTGAGAAAAATGTGTTCTTGTTTCAAATTAAACCATCATGTCTTAGTTTTAGCTTGCAGTATATAGTCTTGTACTTAACAAGTACTTACCTCCTTCAATATGATAAACATATGCATTTATATACAGTCACACAGTAAAATATTGAAAACAGAAGGAAAATCAAGAACAGGAAAACTAATGTCCAAAAAAGTTCAGTATCCATGGTTTCATGACACAAGATTGTCTTAAAAAGAGAATACAAATTTGAGTTTTCTCACAGATATTGGTTAATTATATAATATGAAGTGCTGATCAAATAAAAATGAACCAAATCTGTTTCTATTACTAAAATCTGAGATTTTTTTGTTCCCCTGGATTTTCACATAGCAAACAGACTGTAGGATATTGAGAGAGGTCTTCAACAACAAACATACTGTTATTAGACAGTGAGCTTCCTGGGACCCTTTTGTATAATCTCCTTCTTCATAGGGTTATGTTTTAGTGCTTCACATAGCTGATTAAAAACAGTCTTATTAAGGGGCCCAAATAATGGTGGTCTGGCTTAATGGAGGAAAGGACTGGTGATGGAAATGATAAAAAATAAAGCAATTTGACTAGATGTATAGAAAATCCTTTCACCTTCAGGAAATCTTCCTAGAATTGTATTTGTTGCAACCTAGATTTTGATAAAAATCAGACAGTAGAGGGTTGGAGGTTATGTTGTCTAACTAAGGAACTGACATGGTGATGTCCGTGTCTAATGTCACTGGTTAAAGTTAGACCCATTTGCTTTAGCAATTAACTGAATCAAGATGAATTAATTGAGTACAGATTATTGAGTCAAATAGGATTTTTTTTTAAGGACTCCAATTATAACACCTGTCTGACTGGCATATCCACTCCCTTCATGGAAAAGATTCTGCAAACATTCATTTAGTGTCATATCAGTTTGCAGAGGATTATGTTAGATGGTGTTGAGATTCAGCATCCAGAAGGATTATTGTTAAAAGAAATGCCAGCCAAACCTAAAAATGAATGTTGAATTTGATTACATTTGTATTTTAGTTCAGCTCACATCTTATTCAACATCTCTTCCTTCCCCCATACTAGCACAGTTAACATAAACAATTATAATAAAAGAATGACAGTGATAAGTACCATAGAAATACAGATACAATGCTGGGAGTCCAAAATGAATAAAGATTACTTTTGACTTTGGAATAACGGAAGGCTTTGTAGTAACCAATGGCATGGTTTAGGGAATATATTAGCTATTTCTTAATCTTCATAAACTCTATCCAGGTGCATCCCAAATAATAAGCTTCTTTATGTAAATAAATTGTGCTTTTAACAGATACAGCTGTGTTATTTCTCCTTATTCTCTTTCCCATCCTTTCTCAGATATTTTGCCTTCTCTGTAGGAATTTGGAGGATGACATTGAAATACTTCCTGAAATTCAGGAAAAGTGTTGAAATCATGTTCATATAATAACATCTGTCCATTCTAATGATAAAATGGAATTAGGCAACATGCGTTATTGACATAGGGATAGAATAGATATTAGAGGAAGCAACATAGTCAAATGGTGACTCTCAAAACGTGTTTTTATGAACCTTAGTGAGCTAAGATGGACTTGTTGTACCACTAAGGTATCATGATAGGTTTTCTTAAATATTACTTCTGCATTTATTCTCTCTTATATACATATACAACATTAATATAAATTTTTCTCAATGTTCTTCTAGACATTTAAAACTAAACTAAATTTAATTAAAGTAGTTTAATTAAAGCAAACCAAACATTTAAAACATCACTACTTTCCTATTTATGACCTAGTTTAAGATTGTAACCAGTTTACCACAAAATAATGGATATTTAGCTTCAGCTTCAATTATGTATCCCATTATTTGGTGCATATTTCCTGGAATTCTAAAAAAGCTGCCTAGCTCTCCTCTCCTTCCTTCATAGAGTTGAGAATTATTGCATTAAAGCAGCATTTAGGTGTCACAGCTGAAAATAGAAGGTTTCCATAGCAGAAGATTTTTAGAATATCTGGCACAGAATTTTCAAAAAACCTTAGTAAATGTTTAAATTCTTTAAAGGTCTTTTATATTGATTTTCATTTTAAACCAAGTTGAACACAATTTAGTCTTTTCTTAGTGACTACTGTTTATTATTGTCGATATATAAGGACTAGGATTTCACATTTGTGGTAAGTCTTTATGGTTTACAAAGGGGATTCATGGACATTATCTCAGCTGAAACTCCCTGGACCCCACACCCTTTACTTTTGTTTGCCATTTGCATTTTGATGAGGATTAGGAAACCATCTAACTTGGTTTAGTAGAACTGGGTGTCAGATATGACTGCAAGGACCTCATCTAGTGAATGAGGAGGGTGGCCTTTATGATGGCTATTTCCATGATCAGAAGCTATTATTAAGCTGTTGGCTTAATTCTGTATTCTTGGCAGTGTTTGAGCTGAGTGATGTAGCTGGAAGAGCTGACCAGATGAGAGAGTAATTATGCAGCTGGCTTTTTAGCATGGATCATTGTTTTATAAATATCCTCTCTACATCGATGTCAAAGAATTGTGTGAAGATTTAATCAAAATTTAATAGAATATGTTTAATTTCATGTTGTACTAAATATAGTAGATATTTTAAAAATTTATCTGTGTTAAAATTTGGAAAATAGTTTGAGAAATACCATAAATATTTCCTGTATTGCTATATAAGATCACAGAAGGGTAAATGTGGAGGTTTTGTGTCATAAAGGGAAATTTATGAAATATTGCCTTGATACCATACTTCCCAGGTGGTGCTAGTGTTAAAGAATCTGCCTGCCAGTCCAGGAGACACAGAAGACATGGGTTCAATCGCTGGGTCGAATAGATCCTCTGAAGTAAGAAATGGCACCCCACTCTAGTATTCTTGCCTGGAAAATTCCATGGGCAAAGGAACTGCAGGCTATAGTTCATGGGGCCGCAAATAGACATGAGTGAGCAACTGAGCACACACCATATATAAATTAAATAACATTTAAGATACATAAGAAATTATTGCATCTGTTTAAACAGAATCTTTTAGGGCCATATGTAATCTTATGTGTGACATTTCTAAGTTATAATTAAAAGTTGTAAATTTCTGGCAGCATTGAAAGCAATACCAATACTTAGAATGTCATAGTTTGAAACTGCCTAATTTTATACATATTGAATTTTATTCCTTTAAATCACTCCACTGTATCCTGTGAAATAAAATTGTGAGGACTGAGAGCAGGAGTGTGAGTTATTTAATATTAAGGTCAACAATTCATGGTCTTTGAGCTTCCAAATATATTTGTTGAATGCCTGACTACCTAAATGAATATCTTATAGATAAAAGAGTCTTTACTACTTAACTATGAGTACTGATGATTTTTTGCATGGGTCAGTCTTGTCTAAGAACACGAGATTTTTTTCCCCCTTTAATTGAAGTACAGTTCATTTACAATACTGTGTAGGTTATATTCTATTATAGGTTATTATAAGATATTGACTATAATTTCCTCTGCTATACAGTACATCCTCACTGCTTATCTATTTTGCATATAGTAGTTTGTATCTGTTTGTATCCTTGCTTCTAACTTGCCCATCCTCCTCTCCTCCCCTTTGGTAAGTGTAAGTTTTTTTTCTATGTCTGTGAGTCTGTTTCTTTTTGTATATAGATTCAGTTGTCTCATTTTTTATATTCCACATATAAGTGAAATCATATAGCATTTGTTGTTCTCTGTCAGACTTATTTCACTGAGCATAATATTCTCTGTCCATGCTACCAATGTCAGCATATGTCAGTATTTCATTCTTTTTTATGGCAGAGTAATATTCCATTGCATGCACATAAACACACATATATACCCTATCTTTTAGTCACTCCATTTTTGGTAACTGCTGAGGAAGGAAAATCCATTTGATGTGGTAGGAAGAGCAGGCTGAGAATCTACCTATAATGGCTCTGAACAGTCTAGGATCTGAAATATATGTGGCTTTACCCCCTGGTCCTTTCATAACTCATTGTAGTATCTCTTCAGCCCCACCACTCCATCATTTTTGTTTCTCTCCACAGCCTTCATCTTTTGTGTCCTCTTCACTGCCATTGCGTTAATGTTGAGGAAATTTCTATTTTGATGCCCACGACACGCTACTTAGTTTTCCTCCCACCTCTCTTACCATGTTTTAAATTTTCCTTCTAAGATGTTTTATTTTCACTTGTCCATTTCTTACATTAATTTCCTCTCCCAGTGTCCGTCAAATACTAGGCACCTGCTTCAAGCCAAGCTCTGTTCTAGGCCTTGAGATACAGCAGTGAATTTGACACAGTCTATGTTTAATTAAGTTTGTGTCCCAAAAGGATGACAGACACTCATGTAGCTAATTGAGGTAATGCCTCAAAAGGAAAAAGGCTAGGATAGAGAGAGAAGGGGAAGCTAATTTATGTAGGTGGGGAAAGTGCTTGTAGGGGTGGGGGCAGGAGGACTAGAGGCCATATGGCTAGAGCCAAAAGAGCAAGATGTGAAGTGTTAGGAGAAGTGAGACAAATAGAGAATTTCAGGCCATATAGGACCCTGTAGACCATGGTCCTGAGTTCAGATCTTAGGAATTTCCTGTATAGTAATATTCTGAGGTTCTGTGAGCTTTCCCCAAGATTTGCTGTTGGCTCTCCCTCAGATGTCTTTATGAACTTTTCCTGTTCATTTTTCCCCCAACAGTTTTAGCTATTGCCTTTGAGAAGCAACCCATTTCCAATATATTTGTGGCCATGGCAATTTTTCTGAATAAAAATTCTGCATCTCTCTTTTGCATGTTGAGTATTTTCACCCTTACCGCAAGTGAACATGCTTTATGAACTGATCATCTTCCTGCCTTTCTAATCAGCTTTCTCTTTTAACTTTTCTATTTCTGTGAGCAGAAGTATTAATTTCCTAGTCACCCAACTTCAAAATTTTGGAGATTGCACCTTCTTCCTTTCCTTTATCTTTGCTTCTCATTTTGTCATCTAGTAAATACTTATTGAGCATCTAGTTTGTGCCAGGCACTGTTTTAGGCACTTGAGATACAGAATGAACAGAACAGACTAAAAGTAAATTCCTGACAAGCAGGATATTGCTGGGACATTGACTGTAAACAAGGAACATGATAAATGGTTAGGTTAGCTAGTGCATCAGAAAGCAGTGAGTGCAGTGGAAAAGATGGGCAGGGTAAGAGAGTTTGGGGTGCTGGGTGGGGGAAGCAGGTAGATAGTCAGGGTGTGCTTTACTTAGGTGAAGGAGGTGAGGAGTTAGACATGTGGAATTCCAGGGGGAGAAAGATTTCAGAAAGGGAAAATACAAGTGGAAGTGCCTTTCCAGTGTAAAGGCCTTAACAAAGGCACCTACCTGGGATGTCAGGGATCAGCAGGGAGCCCGTTGTGGCTAAAGTGCGTGTTGATGTATGGCAAAACCAATACAATATTGTAAAGTAAAATAATAATAATAAATAATAAAATAAAATCAATATCTAAAAGCTAGTAAAATACAATAAAAGATAAAATTTCTCAAAAAAAAGTAAATAAATAAAGTGGAACCAGCAAGGGCAAGAGTAAAGAGATAAGGCCCAGGAGATGGTGGTGCCAAGAATGGGCATCTTGAGAACTTTGATTATTAATATACATGGCATGGGTATCCTTGGAAGGTTTTGCTTGTACATGCCATGGGTATCCTTGGAAGGTTTTGCTTGTTTTTGTTTTTTTTTTTTTATTAATTATTTATTTGATTGTACCGGGTCTCAGTTGCAGCCTGTGAACTCCAAACTCTTACTTGTGACATGTGGGAACCTGGGTCCCCTGCACTGAGAGCATGGAGTTTTAGCCACTAGACTACCAGGGAAGTCCCCTTTGGAAGGTTTTAAGCAGAGGAGCCTCCATGTTAACAAGTGACCAAGTATTTATTTTTTCCTATAATAATCACTCTTGATTTTATTCCTTTTTTCTTTCTCTTTCCCCTTTTCTCTTCCCATTTCCACTTCTGCCACCTGAACTTTTAGCCTCATGCTTGCTTGTTTCCTAGTCTTTCTTCCGTCTGGAACTTAATCCTCAGATAAATCTTAAAACATCACTTCATGGGGCTTCATGGTGGTGCAGTGTTAAGGAGTCTGTGTACCAGCGCAGGAGACACAAGATCGGTCCCTGATCTGGGAAGATCCCTCATGTGGTGAAGCTACTAAGCCTGTGTGCCACAGCTGTTGAGCCTGTGCCTGAGAGCCTGCAAGCCACAACTACTGAGCCCACGTGTGGCCACTACTGAAGCCCTTGTGCCCTGAAGGCCGAGATCCACAGCAAGAGAAGCTAGCGCAGTGAGAAGCCCGCACATGGCAGTCAAAGAGTAGCCCCCACTCTCCACAGCTATGAAAAACACATGCACAGCAACAAAGACCCAGCACAGACAAAAATGATAAATAAATATAAATTATTTTAAAATCCCACTTTCTTTTAGCCCATCTGATCAACCTTAGTTGTTCTCCATGCTACAAGTTAAAAATTCAGATACAAAGTGACACAAATCTTCCGTAAGCTGTTTCCCAGAGCTGCCCTGCACAGACTCTGCTTTGAATGAGCGGGGTACCCACTGCCCTCAAGCATGTGTTGGGGTTTTGCGCTTCACAACCTTTGTTCAAGCCTGGACTGTCTCACTTCTAATGCCTTCTCTCACACAGCCAGCACAGCAATCCTCCCACCTTTTGAACCTCTAAAAATTCTCCGTCCCCTCACTTTACCTTGCGTTCATGTCATTTTTCATCAGAAATGTATTGAAAGCATATTTTGTGTGGCCGTCGTGCTGGTACTTAAGGAGACAAAGGTAACTTAAGAGACACAAGTTCGCTTCAGGAGCTGGCAGTGCCATATGTGTTCTGGGCTTAGTCGCTCAGTCACGTCCGACTCTTTGCAACCCCATGGACTGTAGCTCGCCAGGCACCTCTGTCCATGGGGATTCTCCATGCCCTCCTCCAGGGGATCTTCCAAACCCAGAGATCGAATCCAGGTCTCCCACACTGCAGGCGGATTCTTTATCATCTGAGCCAGCAGGGAATCCCAACAGTGCCATGAGGGAGACAGAAAATAATAAAGGTAACACTTAAGTGAGTCAACCTGGGATTTGTGTTAAGGGCTGTGAGAGAAAATACATTGCTCTGTCACACTAATTGGCTAAAAGATAGGTCGTAATTTACATGGGGATACCTAGTCTATATGCGGATGAGGGAATCAGAAAATAATTTCTAAGGAAGTAACATTTAAACTGTGATCTTAGTGCATCCATACTCAGTTGTGTCCAACTCTTTGTGACCCCCATGGACTGTAGCCTGCCAGGCTCCTCTGTCCATGAAATTTTCCAGGCAAAAATACTAGAGTGGGTTGCTATTTTTGATTCCAAAGGATCTTCCTCACCCAGGGATCAAACTCATGTTTCTTGCATCACTTGCCTTTAAACTGAGCAGCCCACCAGGCTCCCCCATCCCTGGGATTCTCCAGGCAAGAATACTGGAGTGGGTTGCCATTTCCTTCTCCAAGGCATGAAAGTGAAAAGTGAAAGTGAAGTCGCTCAGTCGTGTCCAACTCTTAGTGACCCCACGGACTGCAGCCCACCAGGGTCCTCCATCCATGGGATTTTCCAGGCAAGATGATCCAGCAATCCCACTGCTGGGCATACACACTGAGGAAACCAGAAGGGAAAGAGACACGTGTACCCCAATGTTCATCGCAGCACTGTTTATAATAGCCAGGACATGGAAGCAACCTAGATGCCCATCAGCAGATGAATGGATAAGAAAGCTGTGGTACATATACACAATGGAGTATTACTCAGCCATTAAAAAGAATTCATTTGAATCAGTTCTAAATAGATGGATGAAACTGGAGCCTATTATACAGAGTGTAGTAAGCCAGAAAGAAAAACACCAATACAGTATACTAACACATATATATGGAATTTAGAAAGATGGTAACAATAACCCTGTATACGAGACAGCAAAAGAGACACTGATGTATAGAACAGTCTTATGGACTCTGTGGGAGAGGGAGAGGGTGGGAAGATTTGGGAGAATGGCATTGAAACATGTATACTATCATGTATGAAATGAGTCGCCAGTCCAGATTCGATGCACGATACTGGATGCTTGGGGCTGGTGCACTGGGACGACCCAGAGGGAGGGTATGGGGAGGGAGGAGGGAGGAGGGTTCAGGATGGGGAACACATGTATACCTGTGGTGGATTCATTTCGATATTTGGCAAAACCAATACAATATTGTTAAGTTTAAAAATAAAATAAAATTAAAAAACAAACAAACAAACAAAAAAAAATAAACTGAGACCTGGAGAATAAAACACAGCCAGCTAAGGGAAGTGTAGCATGGCAGGAGAGGAACATTCTAAATAGAACCAACAACGTTTCAAAGGTCTGAGGCCATAAAGAAGGTGGGAATATCAAAAGAAAAGTGACACTGAACACAGGCCCCTCAGGCTGGGGCACTGGAAGTAGGGGGACAGGGGCAGTTCTTGGGGGTCGATAGGCAGGGCTGGGGTGATACAGGCCTTGAAGGAGTGTGGTTTTAAATGCAATGGGAAGCAACTGAAGTGTTTCAAGCGAAGGAGTGACATGATCTTATCTGAGTTTGAGATGGCCACTTGTTCATCAAATACATTGTCTTTCCTCCCTGGGCACACAGCCAGATTCTGTTTCCTGACTTTCTTTGCAATTGGCTGTGAGCCAGCCATGCGACTGTATCCTGCCCGTGGAAGTAAGTGGTACTGCTGACATGACCAGGGCTAACTCAGAAAAATCTTCCGTGTGGGCTTCCTCCTGCTGTTCCCCCTTCTGACTGGGCAAACATGGCAGCCCATATTGAAATGGCAGAACCACCGTCAGTCTGGACACCCACATGGCTTGTGGAGCGGAACCCCCGCCTGGCTGACCTAGAAATATTCCGAGCTTCTATCTGAGCAGGAAAGCAGCACCTGATGTTTTGAGCCCTTACATAGTCTGTCCATTTGTTATCACATTCTAGCTTGTCTAAAATAATACCATAATTTGAAATAGTAATTTTTGGCTGCTGTACTATGTGGAAAAGTGAGACAGTGTGAACAGTAACAATGGCCAAAGTGAAATTCCCATAGGCATTAGGGAGATTTCAGCTGAACTAGATTTTGGGTGGAGAATCAAGAGCTCCTTTGACAGTTGGCTTGTGCAGTAGGCTTGTGGGCAAAGAATCTTCCTAATTTGACTTTCAACTGCCATTACCATTTACTGTCTGGACTTTTCATAATATACATCACTGAATACCTTTAGGCATATATTTCATTTATTTGGCTAGATTGCCCTCAACTGGAGGGTAGGTGAACCATGTCTTTAAGAATTTTTATTTTACTAAGGTATCCAGTACAGTGCTTTAGATAAGACTTTTTTTTTTTTTTTTTCCATTTAACTTTGCTTACATGATGAATAAAAGGGTAGGCTCTCACTAAATGGGAAGGAAATCCAAAAAAGAGGGTATGTATGTATTTGCATAGCTGATTCACTTTGCTATAGAGCAGAAACTAACACAACATTGTAAAGCAACTATATTCTAATGAAAAAATTTTTTTAAAGAAGGCAGGCTCTCAGATTTCCTGTCCTTGGAGTTGTCAGAGGTTTTGTGATCCAGCTTTTGCCTTGCCAGTGACTCTGCCTCAACCTCATTTAAATTTTCATTGTCTTCTAAGGGGAAGGATTAGATGTTTTAAATTTTACCTGTGACCTAGTGGAGAAAGTAACGTCATGGGGCCCGAGATTTGAACATTTCCAATAGAAGGTATGTAGAAATGCTTTTTAATGGTATGCGGGCTAATCCTACCTGCTTTCCCCATGGCTTTCAAGTGTCCCCAGTAGTCATTGCCCATTGCTAAGAGGTTGCTGGCTGCTTCAGTGACCACTGTGTCCACTTAGGTTTAGGCACAACAGGAGGCAATTTCTGTAATCCAAATGAGCAATGATGAGGTCTGTAACTAAGGAAGTGGCAGTGTAAATAGATGAGAAAAGAATGGAAGAGACTTTACAGAACCATGTGACTGAATGGATTTAGGGCCAAAAAAAAAAAAAAGACTTGAATGAAGATGAATACTGATAAACTTCAGTCTGTAGACTTTGGTATACAACAGACCTGTGTTTCCATAATAAAGCCAGTTAACACTGCCTCCCATCAACAGGTGGCATTAGGAATGAGGCTGGACATTTCAGCCTTGGATGTAGTCCTGTTAGTTAACTTTTTATATGTTTACTATGTTTATGCTTAGTTTGCATGTGTTTTATGAACATTACCCCTGGTGGCTCAGATGGGAAAGAGTCTGCCCACAATGTAGGAGACCTGAGTTCCATCCCCAGGTTGGAAAGATCCCCTGGAGAAGGAAATGGCAACCCACTCCAGTATTCTTGCCTGGAAAATCCCATGGACAGAGGAGCCTGGCAGACTATACTCCATAGGGTGGCAAAGAGTCAGACACAACTGAGTGACTTCACTTTCACTATCTATGAATACTATTAACCCATCAAAAAAGTGATTTCAAAATTACTGAGAAAAAGAGATTTAAGAATATGACATTAATGCTAAAGAGATTAAAACAAAAATTGAAAAGCATGAGAAAGATGTTGGAAATTGTGTTTGTAGAGGAGATGAATCCATTAACAAGAGGAACAACTCGGAAAGGTCAAGATCTAATCAGGCCGCTTGTGAAAAAAAGCATTTTTTCAGTACAGCACTAGGGGAAAAGTAATTGACCAGATGAGGAAACAACCCCGGATATTGGAGTTGTATCTGGGAGATAACATTACTACTGAATGCCCACTAGCTCAATGTTCTTTGTAGTGAAAGGGTAGAAGTTTTTTCAAGAGGGTAAAACTAACCACTGTGGAAAAGCTGTAGTGATATTTCCTTGTAAGACAAGGTGACATAAAGTCAAAGGCTGTTTGAATGTGCACAGTAGTTAGGGGGATGTAGAGATGGCACGTGAAGACACCAGAGCTTCTGAGAATGCCCTCTGAGGCTTACACAGAGGGAGCGGGGGTGAGACCATATCTAGGAGGTGAAGACAGAACAGAAAATGGGGACAGATGTGGATGCAACAGAAAAGCAATAGTAATAGGCATATTTGCTGAAAACAGATGCTATGAGGCAAGGTTTACCTACATTTCATGTCTGTGCTGCTTGACATGGAGCAGTAGAGCCATTAGACCTGCAGTTAGAAGTGGTTGGAATCATCCCCCCTTCCCCTTGCCTATATTCCATGAGAGTGAGTGACCTCACGTTTGTAAATAAAGAATAAGAGCCTCAGAAGAAGATGACTTAGATCTGATAAATATTTTCAAATAATTACAATTCCACACTAATACATTATTTTTTCAACTTTGTTTTCAAATGTACTGCTATTTAAATTAATATTCCATATTAGTGCATATAATATTAATTTAATATTAATTATATTAGTCTACAAAATGTTAGATTTTATTAGACTGATTATATTCTTTGTAGCCAAAGATGGAGAAGCTCTATACAGTCATCAAATCAAGACCAAAAGTTGACTGTGGCTCAGATCATGAACTCCTTATTGCAAAATTTAGACTTAAATTGAAAAGAGTAGGGAAAACCACTAGGCCATTCAGGTATGATCTAAATTAAATCCCTTATGATTATACAATGAAAGTGACAAATAGATACAAGGGATTAGATATGATAGAGTGCCTGAAGAACTATGGACAGAGGTTCACAACATTGTACAGGAGGTGGTGATCAAAACCATCCCCAAGAAAAAAAAATGAAAAAAAGGTGAAATGGTTGTGTTAGTGGGCCTTACAAAGAGCTGAGAAAAAAAGAGAAGGGAAAGGCAAAGGAGAAAAGGGAAGATATACCCATCTGAATGCAGAGTCCCAAAGAATAGCAAGGAGAGATAAGAAAGCTTTCCTCAGTCATCAGTGCAAAGAAATAGAGGAAAACGACAGAATGGGAAGGACTGGACGGAGGAGCCTGGTGGGATGCAGTCCATGGGGTCGCTAAGAGTTGGACATGACTGAGCAACTTCACTTTCAGTTTTCACTTTCATGCATTGGAGAAGGAAATGGCAACCCACTCCAGTGTTCTTGCCTGGAGAATCCCAGGGACAGGGAAGCCTGGTGGGCTGCCATCTATGGGGTCGCACAGAGTTGAACACGACTGAAGCGACTTAGCAGCAGCAGCAGCAGCAGAGATCTCTTCAAGAAAATTAGAGATAACAAAGGACATTTCGTGCAAAGATGGGCACAATAAAGGGCAAAAATGGTGTGGACCTAACAGAA
The DNA here is from genome assembly GCF_003369695.1 of Bos indicus x Bos taurus. Taxonomy (NCBI): domain Eukaryota; kingdom Metazoa; phylum Chordata; class Mammalia; order Artiodactyla; family Bovidae; genus Bos; species Bos indicus x Bos taurus. The sequence continues at coordinate 87,131,166 of NC_040081.1, read as the reverse complement.
GCAGAGGATGTTAAGAAGAGGTGACAAGAATACACAGAAGAACTATACAAAAGAGATCTTAATGACCCAGATAACCATGATGGTGTGATCACTCACCTAGAGCCAGACATCCTGGAATGTGAAGTCAAGTGGGCCTTAGGAAGAATCACTACAAACAAAGCTAGTGGAGGTGATGGAATTCCAGCTGATCTGTTTCAAATCCTAAAAGATGATGCTATGAAAGTGCTGCACTCAATATGCCAGCAAATTTGGAAAACTCAGCAGTGGCCACAGGCATAGAAAAGGTCAATTTTCATTCCAATCCCAAACAAAGGCAATGCCAAAGGATATTCAAACTACCATACGATCACACTCATCTCACATGCTAGGAAAGTAATGCTTAAAATTCTCTAAGCTAGGTTTCAACAGTACATGAATGAAGAATTCCAGATGTTCAAGCTGGATTTAGAAAAGGCAGAGGAACCAGAGATCAAATTGCCAACATCTGTTGGATCATAGAAAAAGCAAGGGAATTCCAGACAAATATCTACTTCAGCTTCACTGATGACTAAAGCCTTTCACTCTGTGAATCACAACAAACTAGAAGATTCTTAAAGAGATGGGAATGCCAGAGCACCTTACCTGCCTCCTGAGAAACTTGTATGCAGGTCAAAAAGCAACAGTTAGAACCATATAAGGATCAATGGACTGGTTCTAAATTGGGAAAGGAGTACATCAAGGCTGTATATTGTCACCCTGCTTATTTAACTTATATGCAGAGTTTATCATGCAAAATGCCCAGCTAGGTGAGGCACAAGCTGGAATCAGGTTTGCCAGGAGAACTATCAATAACCTTAGATATGCAGATGACACCATCCTTATGACAGAAAGTGAAGAGGAACTAAAGAGCCTATTGGTTAAAGTGAAAGGGGAGAGTGTAAAAGCTGGCTTAAAATTCAACATTCAAAAAACTAAGATAATGGAATCCGGTCCCTTCACTTCATGGCAAATAGATGGGGAAACAATGAAAAGAGTGGCAGACTTTATTTTCTTGGGCTCCAAAATCACTGCAGATCATGACTGCTGCCATGAAATTAAAACATATTTGCTCCTTGGAAGAAAAGCTATGGCAACCATAGACAGCATATTAGAAAGCAGAAACATCATTTTTCCAACAAAGGTCCGTTTAGTCAAAGCTGTGGTTTTTCCAGTAGTCATGTATGGATGTGAGAGTTGGACCATATAGAAGGCTGAGCACTGAAGTGTTAATTGACGCTTTTGAACTGTGATATTGAAGACTCTGGAGAGTCCCTTGGACTGCAAAGAGATCAAACCAATCAGTCCTGAAAGAATTCAATCCTGAATATTCATTTAAAGGACTGATGCTGAAGCTGAAGCTCCAGTGCTTTGGCCACCTGATGCAAAGAGCGGACTCATTAGAAAAGACCCTGAATCTGGGAAAGATTGAAGGCGGGAGGAGAAGGGGATGACAGCATGAGATTGTTGGAAGGCATTACTGACTTAATGGACATGAGTTTGAGCATGCTCTGGGAGATGGTGAAGGACAGGAAAGTCTGGCGTTCTGCAGTCCATGGGATTGCCAAGGGTGGGAAGCTAATGAGTGACGGAACAACAACATTAGTGTATGTGGGACTTGCCTCATGGCTGAGCCATAAAGAATCCTCCTGCCAATGCAGGAGCCGTGGGTTTGATCCCTGGGTTAGGAAGATCCTCTGGAGAGGGAAATGGTAACCCACTCCAGTATTCTTGCCTGGGAAATCCTATGGACAGAGGAGCTTGGCAGTCTACAAAGTCACAAAAAAGTCAGACATGACTTAGAGACTAAAACAACAAAATAACAATTAGTGTATGACCTTTACAGTAGGAATATGAGCTGTAGCTATTTGAATGTAATGTGGACTCAATACTTAATGAAGAATAAATTTCAGACAAACTATCATTTCTCTTCAACTATAGTAGTGAATAGTGTAGTCCTGGTGTTTTCTAAGAAAATCAAAGATGAAACAGAGTCATAAAAACACCAGTGAGGTGAAAGGAAGGAACTGAATATCAGATAACCTTTTCATTCAAAAGGATGAAGCTGGAGAAGGAATGAAATATGTAAAATCATGAAATTAGATTAATATGGGCAAAATTTGAGCTAGTTCTTCAAATTAATAAATGTTAGAAATATAGAGTTTCCAATGAAACTGAGGTGAATTAAGGACAGAAGTAACTTTATGTATGGAGTGCTCCATGGAACTCATTCTTCTCATACCATGGTGATATGATGGGAAGATATAAATGGGTTACAAAAATACTTAGCAGCAGTGGACAACAGCCCCACAGTGGGTTACTATGGGAAATCAGAGATTTTTCTTGAATTTATGTCCCTGTAAGTTTTTTTAGAGATAAAATGCTAAGTAGAATACATAAATGTGCTTCATCTATAGACCGATGAAATTATATAGATTGTATGATTTTCTTATTCTTACCCTATGTAAAGCTCTTATTTTGCCTTATGTGCGTGTGTGCTAAGTCACTTCAGTCGTGTCAGACTCTTTGTGACCCTATGGACTATAGCCCAACAGGCTCCTGTGCCCATGGGATTTTCCAGGCAAGAATACTGGAGTAGGTTGCCATGCACTCCTTCAGAGATCTTCCCTACCCACGGTTCAGACCACATCTCTTCTGTCTCCTGCATTGGCAGGTGGGTTCTTTACCAGTAGTGCCACCTGGGAAGTCCATTTTACCTTATGTCGGGAAAGAACAAATTAACAAGATGCTGCCAGTCAGGCTGTCTCGCCCCACACTCTCACGCCATCTAGCCCCATGTTCTATGAACAGTGACTTTGCAGTGTTAATGTAACGGCTGAGATCTCATAGCACTACACATGCACCTCACGAGGTACTCACTTGGCCATGGGCTACTTTGTGTAGTATGCCTGTTATGAACTTCACCATGAGAGCCCTGGCTGCTGCTGCATCAGGGCTACACTGGAGTGACCCATGGTTAGGTTATATGGGGTTATGTTTTGGCTACATTATGGTTATGTTATGGCTGCTGCTATGGCTGCTTCTCTCCTGCCTGCTTCATCAGCCAGGAGAGAGGCTGTGTTATGGCTGCCGTGCCAGCCAGGAGAAAATAAATGTGTCTGCAGTTCCTACTGTTCCTTGAGTCTTCATCCAGCCTCTGATTTCCTGCATTGCCTACCCTGGGTTCAGCAAACAGTGTGAACAGCAAGACAATTGATGTCACAAACAGGATCAACAACACCTAGGAATATTTTATTCCTACCATATATGAATTTCTACCTTTGAATGACTGATATTTATAGCTTAACCATTTTAATCTGGTGGCTCAGATGGTAAAGAGTCTGCCTGCAATGCAGGAGACATAGGTTCGTTCCCTGAGTTGGGAAGACCCCCTAGAGAAGGGAATGGCAACCCACTCCAGTACTCTTGCCTGGAGAATCCCCTGGACAGAGGAGCGTGGTGGACTACAGTCCTTGGAGTTGCAAAGAGTTGGACACAACTGAACAACTAACAGTAACTAGCCAGTTTGAATTTATAACCAAAAGTGGAAAGAAAGTTCATTAGTTTTCAAAAATTGTATTCTTACCATTTAAAACACTAATTGTAAGCTAGAGATAATAGATATTTCTTTTAACGTAACACATTTTATGTTTTCTCTAGGCTGGAATGATAAAAAGTGATAATGATGAGTATTTCATTGAACCCTTGGAAAGAGGTAAGCAGATGGAGGAAGAAAAAGGAAGGATTCATGTTGTCTACAAGAGATCAGCAGTAGAACGGGCTCCCATAGACATGTCCCAAGACTTCCACTACAGAGGTAGGCATCTTTGACAAGCCTCAATAGTTAACTGTGGTTCTAAGATAATGATGAAAACAACTCTCCCATCAGTTAAGAGAATGTGATAGTCATGTGCCTTTATATAATGTGGAAGAAGCAAAAGAAGCTTATATTTATAAATTATAACATATGGCTTGCCAATTTTTAAATGCATAAGAGAAATACATATTACAGGTATTATTTTACTTCAAGGCATCATTCTCCCAATTTGTTATTTTTTATTTCTTTTAAATTTTCACATTAAAATGAACTTTTCTCTAGCTTGGGTTAAAATTTCAAAGTGTGTCTTTCAGGATAATCTAAATTATGCATTATTAATATTATTTTAAAACTTTTAAAATGAGATATATTGACACAGCAAAGAATTGTATTTTGTTTGAAGTCCAGTGTGATAGATAACATTTGGAAATAAGAATGCTCTTTGATTTCGCCTATTTTGCAAAACTTTTTACAATGTAAAAGTGACAATTAGTTGAGTGATTCTGTCAAATTTTATTTTAAGGTAGGCTAGGCCACTAAAGTCAAGTGAATTATTGCCTGTCAAGGTTTTCTGTTTATTTTTTTTTTAATGGGATTGGAAAGTAACTTGGTATTAAAGAGATGCTTTTATAAGTTTGGTATTGAAATTCCCTTTATGGAAAATAAAAGAATAATAGGAATATGTTTTTTAACCAAATCTCAAAAAGCCTGTACAATTGACCCTTGAACAGCACTGGAGTTGGAGTATCAATCCTCCTTGCCCTTGAAAATCCACATATGATTTATAGCCTCATCCCTTACATTTGGGTCCTCTGTATCTGAGGTTCCCTATCCTCAGATTCAACCAACTCTGGATTCAACCAACTAGGAATCAGTGGATCATGCAATATGGTAGTATTTACTGTAGAAAAAAAATCCACTTAGAAGTCGACCCAGGTAGTTCAAACCCCTGTTGTTCAAGGGTCAACTGTATTTTCTTTTGTAAGGCCAACTTTCTAAATTAAAGGCAATAGAAATTTCCCCTAGGGAAATGTCAGGGATACAGATAATCTTCTTAAGTCAGAAGCCATCTGTCTTCTAGATTAATGATGTCTTCTGAGAGTTGTTGCCTAGTTATTAGTCTGAGGATCAGATGCCACCATCTTCCTTTTACATGCATTTAAAATTAACATTGTCTGAAAATTTTTTGAGAAATTTCTGATTTGAAACAATAGGTCTGTGTTAACAGATGCAGTGCTATGAAATGTGTATCTATCCCAGGGGGTCACTGTAGTATAATAGAAGGAAATACACTCTGCAGTTAGAGAGACATAATAATGATAATAAGTAATAATAATAATGTGAGTAACAGCTCTACAACATAAGTTGTTAGATTAGTAGTTAACATTTTGGAGCCTCAGTTTCTTTATCTGTGAATAGAGATCAGAAATATATATCACACGGTTGTAATAAGTATTAGAAATAACATACACAGATTGCTGAGTGTAACCCTCAGCAATAATAGGTCCTGAATCAATGTTAGCTGTGGTTATTGTTATTAATTATTGATATTAATTATTTTGTGCAAAAGTTTACATAATAGGAGTTTTATTAAAGTTGAATAGTTAGACATTGCTTTCTCACATGTTGTGAATGCATTACCATTAATTCTCATTTATAAATATCTTCATGCTTTAGAAATGTTAATCTAAATCAAAAGATGGTGATATCAAAAGATAGATAGTAGGATACAGTGCTTTTTCTATAATCCTGATTGTTGTATGTTAAAAGTAATATCTTTTTTGAAGCAACAAACATCTTTTAGAAAAGCATAGCCCCACAGACTATAGAATGGTCTTGGAGGACTGGAAACCAGATAGCCTCTACGACTGTCCTCTGCTCCATCTATCATACTGTAGTTTCACCAAACTGTACCCTGTTCCTCCACTGCAGTCTCTGAAGATATCTATTTCTATAAATAGCACCCTTTGGTGCTTTCCAATAGTCTGATATCTATAGGGGAAGAGAGATTATTTTTTTATTGAAATAATAAAATTGTAAGAAATATTACATTTAATACCTATTATATTTTTGGATGTTAAATTAGACAAAATAATTCAGGAGTCAAGGTATATACATTTAAAAGAATTGGATATAATTAATTTGGGACATTATTTTAGGAGACCATTAAAAATATAAATTCCAGTAGCATCAGTATCAGTATAATCAGATTATGTGAAGAATTTTTAAGAAGACAGACTCTGAAAACAGTTTTCCAATTGCGAATAGAGGATTCAGTTCAGTTCAGTTGGTCAGTTATGTCCGACTCCTTGTGACCCCATGAATCACACAGCACGCCAGGCCTCCCTGTCCTTCACCATTTCCCAGAGTTCACTCAAACTCATGTCTGTTGAGTCAGTGAAGCCATCCAGCCATCTCACCCTCTGTCGTCCCCTTCTCCTCCTGCCCCCAATCCCTCCCAGCATCAGGGTCTTTTCCAATGAGTCAACTCTTCGAATAGAGGATTACTTTATAGTAAAAAGTAAGCCACAACCTAGGGTAATATATTTTGGAAAGGTTTTCAACTGTCAATGGGTCAAAGCAAAAGGGGTTCCTTTGTTAACTCTCAGTTACCTTAAAACTGGAACCAAAATAGAGCCATTCAGTTCTCTTAGAACATTCCATGATAAACCTTAGTATGAACTTCACAATTTTTATTTTCTTATTTATGTAGTTCCAATTGAACTGAGTTGCTGGTGCTATCAATTTACCTCTTTTGGAGAGTCTTAAATTGTAACGATATATTTTAAAAATGTAAATATCTTCCTAGGGTAAATAGAGATTCAAATTTAGAACCTGAAATACCGACTATAATATTTAAATTATTCTTTTAATTTCTTGGTTTCAGGACTGAGAGCCAAGATTTTTCATGGACTAAATACTTTCCAAGTGAAAATTAAGAATATATTTTTATAATTCATTCCATCATTCTGAAATTTAAAATTAAACAGGTTCCAGAATTATAAAGATATATTGATTTATAAATGAAAACTATAGTATGATATAAAATATTAATTTGGGGGGTCAATATAGGATGCTGTTTTAGGAGATATAAGGTCTCTCTTCAATGAGTTATAGGAAGAGGAATAAAATATATAAGATAAGCCTTCCTCAGAAAGAAATGTATTTGAGGGCCACAGTCTTCATAAATTTCTCTAATAGGTTAATATAAACACTCATCAGGAGGGGTTTGGATCATAAGCAAGGCACTTCTATCCCTTTACAGCTTCATCAGTGGGGCCCTTGTAAATAAATGCTCTGCTGTTATTTTGCTAGTCATCACACATTGCCTGGCCACATTTCTTGCTTTGTCAGTTTAGCAGTTCAGAAATGCCATTCATTTGAGGTCTGTAATTTGTTGCAAGTGTTCTGCTGCTGCTGCTGCTAAGTCACTTCAGTCGTGTCTGACTCTGTGCGACCCCATAGACGGCAGCCCACCAGGCTCCCCCGTCCCTGGGATTCTCCAGGCAAGAACACTGGAGTGGGTTGCCATTTCCTTCTCCAGTGCATGAAAGTGAAAAATGAAAGTGAAGTCGCTCATTCGTGTCCGACCCTCAGCGACCCCATGGACTGCGGCCTACCAGGCTCCTCTGTCCATGGGATTTTCCAGGCAAGTGTTCTAAGTTAAAACCAATTATGACATGAACTAGGTGAGGAGTAGTGACTTGGAAAGAAGGAGCCAGACTGGGTTGAGATTGAAGTAAAATAGATGGGGTTATTTGATAGAGTAGTTGTTGGGGTAGAGAGAGAGGAAGAGTGATCATGGATGACTCAGAATCCTAATCTGGAAGACTATAGAGAATTCTGTTTCCAGAATTCAGGTATTTCAAATGAGAAGTTGGAATAGACTTGGTGAAGAATGACAAGTGAGAATAATTTTGGATACATTAACTTTGAAGATCCATTGGGACAGTAAGTGCTCTAAAAAATTCATAGTATATTTTCAAAATCATGTCCCAACATCAGTGCATGACTGTTATATACCTGTTGCAGTGGGGATGGGTAGAAGTGATCTTGGGAGTCAGGTAGCAGATACTGGCTCACGGTTGCTTAGAATGGCTCTGCTTGCCTTTTACTCTTTCATTCCTAACTCCATATCAGTGAGAATCAAAAATTGAACATCGCACAACTTTGGGAACCCATGAAAGATCTTTGCTACCTATCACTATAGGAAAGAAGATTATGTTCTTAAAAACAAACAAAAAAAGAAAAAAAAAAGTTTGGTTCTACCATACTCAAGAGCCCTAAGGTATTCCACTTGACTGAAAGCAAATATCTATTTTGATTCCTTATCTTTAAAAATATTTACCTAGGTTTCCATTAAAAGTCACAGCTTTGAACCTGTTGAGATGATAGATTATATAGTACAATTCAACAACAACATCAGCAAATCCTCCGTCATTCTCATATATTGCACAGATTTTCTTTCCTTGACCCTTAAAGAGGTTATATTGTTTTTGAAATGTGGAAAAAGATAAATATCTGTTTAAAAATATATTGAACTTGAACTTATAAAGTCACAAATACAGTGCTCTGTTCTAGAATTATTCTTTCAAGAATAAGACCTAAAACAGTTTTATATTTGGCAATATAAATAATATTTTCCAGTACAGAACTGGCAGGTGTTCACAACACATACCACACCCAGGTTCTGGCAAAGAATACCATCCTTTTCATTAAAGGACAAATATAAACTTGGCATGCTACGATAAAGAAAATTGTCTACTTCATCATGGGGGAGAGTTGAAGTTACTTCTTTTCTGATTTCTGTTTTGGGAGTATGGGAATTACATCCATTTTTGGCATCTTTAGTTTGGACAAAATTCTTTTATATATTACTGATTTGAATTTTACTTGGTAAAAACATGGCTAATAAACTCTTAAAGGGTCATAAAATTCACCACCACTGTTTAAATTAGTCATCAGTCTAAACCCAGATAAAAAGGAAAATACATGTCTGATCATCTCTGAAGAATGTCTACATTGTCATCAATAAGTAGTTTGTTTTAGGTAGTCTATTTTTCTGGGGGTGGGGTAGACTGTACTTGTATGACATCATTCAGCTTCTCATAATTTTTTTTCTTAATCTCTAGGCCCTTAGGCTTCTCCCCTCAAATTACAAACTATTCATTCACCAGAAGCTTTGTGTTAAAGTAATTTTTGTAATTACTTCCTACCAGTGGGAAACAAGGAATAGTAAGCCTTTATCTCCCAGCTTCCTTTCAGGATTTTCATTTTCCTGCATGAACCCAAGTGCTTGTGTTGCTGGTGTGGTTGTCATGGTGCTGTGAAGGAGTGTCTTTGTCCCAGGTGGGAAACATGTACAAGTCAGAAATGATTTGGGAGTTGCTCCTGGTTGCCAGGGAATGGAACTATGAAACAAGAACTAGAATAATGGGAAGACTATTCCTTATTTTAGTGACACTAGGAACTTCCTAGGCACAGAGTCCTTCCTTGATCTGTAGACACATCAGTAGGTGCTGTAATCCTTTGTATTTGGAAGTTCTCATGACCTATGCCCTAATCAAGGAGAAACTTTGGTGGGCATTGTAACCCACCCCCCCAAAAAAAAAATCAAATGAGAATTTAATTTTCACAGATGTTTTCTTATGAATGAAGCAAGAAAGATAATATTACTAAATCATTAAGTTCTGTCAATAGCAAATATTCTTTTAGGTAGATGTTAAATGATAAAATTTTCACAGCTGCATAGTTTAGTCTATATAATTTAAGGGTCAGCTATTTGTCAAAGCTACTCCCATTGGCTTCACATAGAAATACTAATGACATTTATGGGATTCCTTTTCAGGTTGGTTTTTTTTATATTTCATAATCTAGGTATTTATAATAATTATTGACAAAAGGAGGCAATTGAAGATTGAATTATTATATAAAGTAATCAGGAAGCAGAGTGAAGATTAAAGGAGCTTTCAGATGTGAAACATGAAAGATAATACTTTATTTCCCTTATTAGCATGTCTTACTGGGCCTATTCTATCTCTTCATGAATAGGTACAATGAAAGGAGTGTTTATATAGACCAGGCTTAAAGTGCACAAAATATTAGTCTGTATTTTTTCTAATAAAGTATTGAATATGGAAATGCACAACTTGTGTTGAGAATTCAAAGTTGCTGGATTACTATCAAAATTTTTGATAAGAGACATTGATTCAAAATTTTTTTTTTTTGTCTATTTGTTTGGTTTTCTTCTCATCTTTCACAACTATTATCACCACTTACCTGCTGTTCCACATTAACTTGTTCTTTTGGTTTCGTGCTATTTGTTCATTATTTCAGGACTCTGATTAATAATACCAAGCATCCTAAGATCTTGTGTATATTCTTGTCCAAAGGATAGTCTTTAAGTGTTTTTTAGATGCTACCTGAGTATAAGCCAATACTCAAGGCTTATATCTCTTGTGTGATTTATAGATTTATGTGTGGTTTTTGAATGTTAAGAATCAAGTCTGTGTGGGACTAAACCTTTTTACATTCTAAGTTCAATCATCTGCTTCAGCATGGCAGGTTTTGTTTTCACATTTTTAGTTTTATCAGGTCTTACCTTGCATACTCAGGGGAGAAAAGCAATGTTTAAACCCTTTTTGGTGAGACAAATGAGTGATAAAAGCAGACTCTTTTTATGTCCTGTGCTCTGTACTGGTAAAATGTCATTAAACAGCCTTTAGGTAACAAGAAATTAGGATATTAGGACAGCTTTTAAATATCTCCATTTCCCATTTTGGATGATGTATGCAGATAAAGGCAATATAGGAATTTTATGCAAATAAACATTGCCCCTTCTCATTCTGTGATGCTGGGGTTGGCTTTTGAATCCAGTAGGAAGTCCAGAGGAAATCAGCACAGGGTGTAGTAGATGCACCTTCCAATTTATGTTTAAAGGGGGTACAATTAATTTAATCAAGTTAGATACATTGATTTTGTCTCTTCAACACCTTTCTCTTATCTGTGATGATCCAACATTTGAAAAGTCAGAGGAAGTATTTGTAGTTGTTATAGGGGTTGCTATCATTTGAGTTCCTCTGGGCATTTTAAAAACACTGTCACTCCCTACTTCTCTTCCACTTAAATTTATGGAAGACATATTCTAACATCCTGTTATTTCAGACTTCTACAAATTATTAATGAACTTTCATGATATACATAGGAATTATTTTTGTAGACTTGAGATCTATAAGCTTTGATGTTGGACAAAATCATTATTATATGAACCACCCGGATTTTTATTCTTAAGTAAAGTCCCGACTTTTTTGGATTTTTCGTCTTTCCTAGTTATAAGGCCCAGTTATAATGAGACTCAGAGGTCAACTCATAGCATCCAGTAGCACCTCACTCCACTCTGTTTCTCCTCTTGTGACCTTATGACAACTTTGATAAAGTAACTCAAATAATCTGAATTAAATTCAAGTTTTGTATTCTGAATAGAAATTAAGGAACTTGGAAGCCAACAGTTTAAGTAGTAGGAATTATGAAACTGGACCTTCCTTTTATTAATAGAATGATGACTTTGTAGCACATATTGGAGGGAAAAGAAGAAAAAGGAAAGCAGAGATATTCCAAATGCAGAATGCATCACGTTTTGATTTTGTACAGAAGTTTTAGATGTTAACTGGTATGTGGGCTGCTTTGGCTGGCTGAGTGGGCCTCACTGGACTGATATTCCTGGTCTGCCTGGCCACTGTGAGACCTACTGGCATTCAATGCTGGGCTTTCTCAGTCGGACTCCATCTGCTCTCAGGGATGCAGCAGACCACCCACCCTCAGCTCTGACTAGGACTAATGTTTCCCCAGCCCATGTGATCTGCCCACAGCTTCTGTGTGGGAGCACATCATGGTGGTTCAGCAGTCCTTTATGACAGGAAACTCAGATCGTGCTATTTTTCAGTTCAGTTCAGTTGCTCAGTTGTGTCTGACTTTTTGCAACCCACAGACTATGGCACGCCAAGCTTCCCTGTCTGTCACCAACTCCCAGGGCTTGCTCAAACTGAAGTCCATCGAGTTGGTGCTGGCATTCTTACAGCATAGGAACCAAGGGGTGTCATGGCTTCCTTGGCTACAACTGGATCTATGTGCTAGGAAGTTAAGTGTTCTTCTTCCAGTGTCCCCAGAGTAGAGTGGGAGAACAGGCTTTGGCCCTTGGAGGTCCTCAGAGATCTGTGTGTTTTAGTGCTGTGCCCCTTCTTTTGAGATTTTGCCTTGAAGGGAACTGGGAAGAAATCAGAATCACTGTATCCTCTCCATAAGCAGTCCAGAATCAGAAGGGCCAAGCTTGCCTTTTTATTCCTGTAATTAAATATTTTTTCCTCACTGCTCTAGCCTCATGATTAAGACTAATGATGACCAGGACTTTCTCTCATAGGAGGAAAACATAAAAACAAAACAAAAAAACCCTCTGTATTGTGGTCTCCAGGCCTAGCATTGATATGTTACATGAGAGCTATGAAGAATTAGAAAATTAATTCTTTTTTAACCTACAGATCTCTTTATTTTGAAAAACCTTATTTGAACTGCAGAAGTTGAATATCAAGTCTTTATATTCTTGGTGCAACAATCCTAGTGTCTAACAGCCACTTTCCTTTCCCTTCCCAGTCTTCCAGCTAGAGTTTGGGGGTCATTAGCAGGTTATCTATGCATGAAGGCAGAGAAGAATAATATATTCTTAAAATATCATTGCCATGTCACAGATTACTCTACTTCTGGGGTTCACATTGTTGTAGTTGCAAAAACCATATATATTGAAAGGGCTTTTGTTAGAATCCTGTCTCCTCTGACTATATACATGTAATTTGGGATGAAGAATAATAAGATGTCAAGTACAAAATAGCAAAAAAAAAAAAAAAAAAAAAAACAGGATTAAAGTGGAATTGATGTCAGAAAAAATAAATATTATCTTTATAACCCAAGCATACCTTACCTCATGACTTGTAATCTAAAATGAATCACAGATACAGTTTGGACATCCTGAGTGATGCATCAGGAGAACCTTGGAATTTTCAGTTTTCCAGTGTCTATATATATAAATTTGGAATCTTAACTCTTGCTTGATAGTTGTTTTCTTTTTCTAACTAATATCTGAAAATATAGAATTTTATCTCAAATTCTATAATACTTGTGATCAAAAGAAGATATCAAATTTATTCTCCTTATGAATATAGAGTCCTGATGTTTTCTTTCTGATATGATTAAAACAAGAAGTGACTTTTATGCATATTAGAGAACAGTAGCATAAATATAGTCCTCAGAAGCCCAGTTACTTACTTTTGCAGATTTTTCTAACTTTTGGTCCAGAGATAGAATAATGGTGTTGAAAGTGACAGAGGTACCATGTCCAGCCATCCTTCAGTACAAATAGGGAGGTCATCTGTTTTAGTCTTCTTCAGTTCTTGGCAATAACAAAGGAAAAATGAATAAGAACAGTCGTGAAGGCAGTCCCTTACCTTCGGTCCCCAGCTCCAGTAACTATAGCTTAAAAAGAACAACTTAAATGTGATAGACAGCAGAAAAACTAATGGGAGGGGGGAACTGTAAGTGCTCAGTATTTAATCCATTGAGAATACCCCTTATATTTTCATGAATAAAGACAAAATATAAGTGGTTATTTTAGAAAACATATTTTGATATAAGAACATGTTGCATTAAGATGGGATCACACACATTCTCTGTTCCACCCCTTTGCACACATACTTTAACCCCACCTTAATGGCCATTCCTGTGAAAGGTATTTCATAGCCAAAGGAATACAGTCCAACTGTGTTAAATTTCTTAGAGTAAAGTTAGCCAAGGATATCCTGTAAAAACAGACTCAAGCATTTGAATATGATCTCGTGAGCCAGTTTTAAAATTAGATCTTCAAACTGGGTCTTTAGAACACTAAAGAAATCTGAAAATCTAAGCAGTGACTTTTTTTGATACAAGAGTACTAACATGTATCTTTTCAACATTCTTTTCTATTTCCTATCTCACAGAGAAAGGGGGGAAAGCTCACATTTTTTCAGCTAGTTCATTAGAAAACTAAAGTATTTATCAGAGATAGAATACGTGTCTACAGCTTATGCCTTCACAGAGTATGCAGACACAATGTATAATTGTTAATGGTGAGTTTTAGGCTAACATATATTTATTATAAGTACTTAACATATGCTTTCCCATAGAGTATAATATACTTCTATAAGTAAGTAAATGTTAGTTGCTCAGTCCTGTCCAATTCTTTGGGACCCCATGACCCCCTTCCAGGATCCTTTGTCCATGGAATTCTTCAGGCAAGAATACTGGAGTGGGTGGCCATTCCTTTCTCCAGGGGATCGTCTCGACCCAGGGATGGAACCTGGATCTCCTGCATTGCAGGCAGATTATTTACCATCAGAGCCACCAGGGAAACACATATTTCCAAGATTGATAAAGATACATATCAAGATTGATTTTAAAAAATGCAATTAAACTAATCAGTTACAAAATTAGCTTTTTAATAACTGATCTAGGAAGCATGTTCAGTGACTTTAGAGATACCAGTGAAGGCTGAAGTGCTTGAGGGACTTCAGGCTGATAGTGAAGGATGCCTGGAAGTGATGACTGGGAAAAAAGGAAGACAATCCTAAGGAACCAAGACAAAGGTTTAGGTAAAGACATGATAGTGATGATGTGATGTTGACATTATTATTAATAACTAAAAGTAGAAAACACACATATATGAATCATGTTACCTCAAGGATTTTTTTTTGGTTGGTTTGTTTTTTATGTAATAACTAATTCAACCAGATTGATTCAGTGTCCTAGCTGCTATTGATTGGCAAGCATATTTTTTATTTAGTATAGTTTTAGCCCAAAGGCTTCCCAGTAATTGGCTTTGTGTTAACATCAAAAAATTTTAAGTAACATGCCCAACAGAATGTCTTATATTATCCCTGACCCCTACTCAATCTCTGAGCAGAGTGTTCAGGGATGGGGCAGAGATAAGGGTTCTCTGTTACATGCATTGCTTAGTTTTAAAATTATTATACAGAAAAATAATTTTAAAATTTTAATTTATGGAATAACTATGAACAGACCCTGATGCTGGAAAAGATTGAACACAAAAAGGGAAGGGGATAGCAGATGAGATAGTTAGATAGCATCACTGACTCAATGGACATGAATTTGAGCAAACTCTGGGAGACCATGAAAGACAGGGAGACCTGGCGTGCTGCAATCCATGGGGTCACAAATAGCTGGACGTGACTTAGTGACTGAACAACAACAACACACCCAAACTCAGTGTGCTTCAAAAGCAATGTTACATGTTCATCTTTATTAGAAGTAAAAAGACATTTTTGTGCCTAGCTAGATGTAACTTTGGAAGAAATATCTAATGTAGTTAAATAAGCTTCCTTATTGTGTCACTTGTTTGTTATTACTCTTTTTTGGAATATATTCTTGTCACCTCTATTTAGTGTTTATTATCCAGCTTGAAGGTCATTTTTTAATGAAAATGTTAATTTTTTTCCCTGAAATTTCATAGTTCTTAAAAGTTCTTTTGTACCCTTTGCCATATACCATCTTTTATAATATGAATTTTTTCCTTAATTTATTGAGATCTGTTTTTCAGCTCCTGGTATTTCATTTATTTTCAAAATAAATAACACTTTTTATTGATAAACTATGCTGCTCCATTTTGATTTTTACTTCTCTTTACCTCCGTGTGGCCTTAGACTCCCCCTTTGGGTTTCATGACTAGCGTCTTACTTGGATTTCTTTCTTAAGCCTCCTTCCTTTATAATTTTTCCTCTTCCCATCCTTTTCACAGAAGTCTCCTTCTTCTTTCTCATGTCTTATACCATTAGTGATCTTTGGGAGAATTGCATGGTCGTGTATATCATCTACATTCCTCTTGAACTCCAAGACTGTATATTCAACAACTTTTTAGCCACCTGCACTTAGATTTCCCGGGAAGACCTTTAACTCAATATGGCCAACACTGAACTTGTCTTTAACCATCAACCAGTTCCTAAACTGCTCCTTGATTCTCATATTAGATTTTAGTCTTAGTGAATGGTACTGGTATCCACCCAGTTAATCCTTCTGATTTCCATGTCCTTTATCTAGTTGACAGCAAGACCGGCAAGTTATCTACCCAGAAAGCTCTCAAGATAGCCCCTTCAGTCTCCAATTTTCTACTTCTGTTCAGAACCTAATAGTTTTCTGTTTTGAGTACTGCAGCAGTCCCTTGACTGTTCTCCAGTTCTAAACCCAGGTCACTCTAGTCCATTTTGAGATGTTACCAAATGTTGTGGATCATGTACCTACACCATGTTAGTGTGTGTGTTTGCATAGACACAAATGTATTATTATAGTTTATATATTACAGAATATGTGTAACATATATGACGTTCTCAGAGGTAGAAATTAAAAAGAATATAACAGAGATAACTTTGATAGAAGTTCTATTTTTTCTCCATATTCCAGTACATATTTTTATATATCTCTGTAATGTAAGTACACTGGTATCCTGCTTTGGAGACTGCTGCTTTTGATGGAAAATTTAGTAACCTTTCTGAACTGAAATACTTATAATATCACTATGTAGTCTAAACCTTTTAATTTTTAGGTAATTTTCTTTCCCCATTCCTTATTGGATAGAATATAACCATTTTAGCATTGTCCTCAGGCAGCACCTGGAATCTATTCACCTATTTTTTCTCTCGTACTGTCATTAGTGACACCCATTTCCCACTATACACTGTTTACTTTGAACTTTACTGAACTCTGAATTCCATAAACATACATTTTGCCCCACTCTACTTTCTTGTTTGTCCTTAGATATGATAGACCACATATCTCTTTCTTTTAAGATATTGGAATGTGTCTATATCAGGTTTAACCACTAGACCATCTTTTTGAGAAGAGAATAAATGTCCGCCTTCAGTTTTGTAGAATCTGAAAGGTAGATAATTTTTATCTCATATATGAGACTCAATGAAATGAGATAATTAACTTCAGCTTCTAGCACACATGGTTTGACTGTTTTTTTTTTGTTGTTGTTGTTTTGTTTTTTTTCCTTTTTTTTTTGTTATTTTATTTTATTTTTAAACTTTACATAATTGTATTAGTTTTGCCAAATATCAAAATGAATCTGCCACAGGTTTGACTGTTTTAATTCATATATTACCTCTTATTTTCATCTAATCTCATCCAACAAACTCTTGAGAAGAAAGATTAAAATTTTATTTGAATTTTAAAGATTAAAAGCTTCAAGTTTCTTATGTATAATAATTTAAGGGAGGTCAATTTTTTCTTAACTGGCATTGTATGTGATTGAGATAGGGCCTACCATTAACACATATCAGAGGGGGAAAGTAGAAAATACTTTGAGAAAATGTTCAGTCTCTTAGAAAAGTCATTGTTCTCCAGATACTTCCAAGAAATATCTGAACAGAATTTTTTTCTAAAGAAATTGTACTCTGATAAAGAAGACATTCTTAATCTGCAAGGACATCAGTAGGTCTAACAGCTTCTTGAATTTATTTTCTATATTCATAATATATATTTCTATATTCATATTTGTGTTGTCCCTTCTCTCCCAGAGAGGTTTCATACCTTGCAAAGGATTTTCAGTAGGGTCCATTATTTTAAAATTGGTGGTATGGAAACTGTTCTCAAACTGTTTTAATTCTCTTTGAGTAACTCGATATGCTCTTCCAAGCTATTTATATACATATATTCAGAACTAACAGGGTGAGAAGTGGGTCTTCTTATAAAATGACTATGTTGCCTAACACTTTGGACTTTTAGTATGAGAATATTAATTGAATAATATACTTATCCCTCAGTAAAAAATGTAATCTTTTTTGCCCTTTTAAATGTACTCTAGTCTAGTAGTACCTTCTGGCTAAAGATAAAAATGATATGTTTCAGTGGGAGGGAAACGTATTGCAGTATGCTTCCTTTTCAATAATGCAGAAGATAAAGAAAGATATGGCACCCCTTCCAACACATAGGATACATTTGTATTTGAAGAAATACAGGAAATGTGTGCCATGAAAATGATAATGCTTCGGATGAAAAGATCTTCATTATCTCAACCAACAGTGGTCTTCAGAAGCAATGACATCATTGTTGCTTCACTGACTTCAGAATTCAGGAAAGAGCCCGAAGCCGAAGAACTCAGGCAGCCTCTTTGTCAGACGAGGTGCAGAAAAGAAGACACAAAGAGCCTCCCTTTGAATCATGGCAGGCTTTGCGACTCCTTTCTTGGCTCTTTGTGAAAGCACATGACTGGGCTTGTAGAAGATTAACCCCCTTAACATTTCTGTAAAAAAATTAAACAGATGCAAAGCAGCTCCATCACTTTTTTCCTCTCTGTTGTGAATTCAGCGTTATGGTGGGCAGTGAATTATTTTGAATTCCCTCAGAGAGGCCAGAGCAGTCAATGGGGACTGGTGAATGAGGGCCTTCTGAAGGGCTCAGTTGTGGGTTTTCTTGGGCTTTCACTGTTCTTTTTAGCATTATTCCTCTGAAAGAGTTCCCTCGAAGAGTGGGGTCAGTCTAGAGACCTTTATAGTGCTTGAAGTAATCCACCCTCTAATCTGTTCCTTCCTGTGGGAAAATCAGTGGAAAAAAAAAAAAGAGGGCAAGCCAGTATTTACATCCAGATATGGACTGTTTAGACTGTTTGCTTTTAATTTAGTACTGTTCTTTGCATGAAAATAGCTTGATTTCAACTTCAGTTCTTTAATAAAGAAAAAAAATTCCAAAAATTCAGTCATGGATTACTGACTTCACTTTCACTTTCACTTTCACATGCTGTCCTTGATACTTTTAACCAGTCATGTGTCAAAGCTGATGAGTTGATCTTAATTTTTAACTCTGTTTCTTACCCTGAATTACTATTTCATTAATCCAGCAGCTATTACATATTTCTTAAAATAAGTATGTGCTATTTTATTGTTTTGAGAGATAAATGATCTTTACATCTTTGTTACATTTCCCTGGTTCTGAGTTTATTTATATATTATGTATATGGAAATCATTGATTGTGTATCTTGTCATGATATGTCAAAATGCTATGTTTGAGGGTAGCAAGATTTAGCTCTTGACTTTTCATGACAAAGCTGGTGACAGCGATAACACAAACAATATTTCTGTTGGGAATGGGACAGTAATTGGAAGATGGGATGATGAGCGAAGACTTTTGCATGCTTTTTTACTGTTAAATTTGTTTTAGGGGGTGGAACTGTGGATGATTTATTTCTTTTTGCTCTGGTTTCAACATTTTTTTTTTACAATTATCATAAAATGTTTTTGTAATAAGGGGAAAAAGAACAAAATTTCTTCTATTTTAAAATTTGAACATCAGCCACCCTTTTTCCTTTCCCCATGACAGATGCAGATCCTGGGCAAGTACTGGGCTTATGGGGGAGACAGGCAGCTGGTGGTGAGGGGTGCAAGTGCCAGAGCCCATCACTTGGAGGTGGGCTGTGGGCAGATGCTGGCAAAACCTCTTAGGATGCTGTGAGAGTCACATAGACAGTTTCAAAGCTCAGATCAGGGCTCACACTAAGTGCTTTGTAAAACGAGCGATTATTATTATTGACTAGCAACATCTTCACCACACTCAATACATTTGATAGCTTCACTCTGGAGGTGGGACCAAAAACATGATGTAAGATAGCAAGCTCCAATATCTTTTGACCAATAGCCATCATAGATCAGATAACCACCCCTTCCCCAGCCTTGACCTCCCAGGGCTGGCAAAGCAAAAACGTGGACAAACCTGGAGGAAGACTGGCTCTGAATCACACAGATGTCGCTTAACCTCTTTGTCTCGGTTTCCTCACTTATAAGATGGAGAGAATAATAGCCCCCACCTCACAGGAATGTGGTGAAGACTCAAAGAGGTCATGTAGACAAGACCCTTCTCCTTGGGTCCAGCCAACTGTGAGTGCTCAATAAATATTACACATTAGCACAGATTTTCCCTATCCTATGGTGGGCTCACATCCCAGTACATCCACTGTAAATTGAAAATCTCACAAGTAAAAATGCATTTAATACACCTAACCTATGGAACACCACTGCTTAGCGTAGCACCTTAAATGTGCTCAGAACACTTCGAGTAGTCTACAGTTGAATCATCCAACACAAAGCCTCTTTTATCATAAAGTGCTGAATATCTCCTATAATGTACTGAAGACTGTACTGAAAGTGAAAAACAGGGTGGTTATCTGGCACAGAGTAGTTGTAAGTGTATCAGTTGTTTGCTCTTATGATCACATGGCTGATTGGAAGCCAGCATCACCGGAGAGGACTGTACTGTCTACTGCTAGCCCAGAGAAAGAGCAAAAGTCAAAAGTCAAAGTATGGTTTCTACTGAGTGAGGACTGCTTTTACACCATCATAAAGCTGAAAAATCTTAAGTCAGTGTGAGTAGCGGACCATCTGTCCTTCAGCATTCACTAACACAGTGCTACCTGCCACCTGGATTTGGCCAGGCTTTAGAGGTTTTTCTGCCATTGTTTTCCAGTGTTAACCACTGTAATATAATATGAAGTAGACTTTTTCAAATGAGACATGTCCTCCTGTAGATTCTGGTTTGCTCCTCTGTTTATTTGCTTGGGCTGCCACAACTAAACACCCCAGATGAGGAAGCTTAAACAGCAGAAGTTTATCTTCTCATAGATCCAGAGCCTAGAGTCTGAGGTCAAGGTGTCACTAGGGCTGGTTCCTTCTGAGATGTTCCTCCTTGGCTTGCAGATGGCTGTCTTCACACGGTCTTCTTTGCCTGTGTGTCTCTGTCCACATCTACTCGTCTTACAAGGATGCTGATCATTTGGATTAGGTTTCATGCTAGCGATCTCACTTTACTTAATTATCTCCTTAAGGATTCCCTAAATTAGTCACATTCTGAAGACGTAGGGGTTGGGACTTCAACACAAGAATTTGAGGGGGACAGTTCAGTCCCTGATAATTCCTCATGTTCTGGAAGAACAGAATTCTCTTCAAATTAAGAATCGGTTGACCCTGAGCCCCGGATATCTGAGCAGGTACAGTTCCTGGGGATGAAACAGGCCCACAGATACAGCAGCAAAACTGCTCAATTTTTAAAAAATGGAATCATGCATTCATGTATTGCTTGTATATTTGAAGAAAAGTGAAATAACAAAGAGGAAAATTTATTCACCTGAGAGAAGTGGTGATCATTTTATTTCATGTTCACCTGTTTCTTCTGCTACTCGACTTATAAAGATTGTATCTTGTAAAAGGCTCCAATTCCTATCTAAAAATTAATCTAAAAACTCCAAGTCATTAGGAAGAAGACTAAATGTTAGTTTCTTAGTCATGTCTGACTCTTTTGAACCCCATGCACTGTAGCCCCCCAGGCTCCTCTGTCCATGGGATTCAGCAGGCAAGAATACTGGAGTGGGTAACCATGCCCTCCTCCAGCATATCTTGCCAACCCAGGGATCGAACCCAGGTCTCTTGCATTGTAGGCAAATTCTTTACCATCTGAGCCACTGCGGAAGCTCAAGAAGAAGGATAGGAGATTAGAACTAATACTTATATTGCAAAATATATGTAGGATAGAAGTAGAATGTGTTTTAGGCATAATTTTCTTGAAGACAGAATGCTTTGAAATTTCCTTTCTAGTTTCTGTTAGACATAAAGCTAGCTTCTTCCATTTATCTTTGAAATATTGTAAATAGGAGAAGGCAATGGCACCCCACTCCAGTACTCTTGCCTGGAAAATCCCATGGATGGAGGACCCTGGTAGGCTGCAGTCCATGGGGTCACTAAGAGTCGGACACGACTGAGCGATTTCACGTTAACTTTTCACTTTCATGCATTGGAGAAGGAAATGGCAACCCACTCCAGTGTTCTTGCCTGGAGAATCCCAGGGACGGGGGAGCCTGGTGGGCTGCCGTCTATGGGGTCGCACAGAGTCGGACACGACTGAAGCGACTTAGCAGTGGCAGCAGCAGAGTTAAATAAAGTGAAAAAAGAAATAAATTGTGTTTAGGCAAGTAAGTCAATGAAAGAATTTAAATTCTTTGACCCCTCTTTCTCACTTTCCCCACTCTAGAGCTATTCTTAGAGAAAATTAGTGACTTAAAAATTAGTAATTTTTAATTAGAAAATTAAACTTAGCTATCACCTTATCCCAGTGTTTGATTTCAGGGCATGCAGAGACAAAAATATAAGGGTAATTTGGATATTCAGATACAGTGAATTTTCAGTTACAATGTTATGGTATAAGCATACAATTTTCCCACTACTTTGGATTACGGAGGTGGAATTTTTTTTGACGTGCATGAGGCCAAGAAGAAATTGGTGGAGTAGGGTAGTGATAGATCAAGCAATACTTGGGTAAACAGATTTAGTGACATAAAAGCCCTGAGCTCATGGAGCACAGAATCCACCATAATAAGGAGAGTTAAGGGAGGGAACAGGACTGGGGTCAGTTAGAACTGCTTGCCATTAAACTCTGTCCTATCTGTGCTGCCTCTCTGGCTCCTAGATAGCATGGTGAGGCTGAGACCTGCCTCTAGCTGCCCATATCAGGTGAAGCCTAGGAGTCCTGAGCAATTGAGTATGGTGGAAAGTGTCTTTGTCTCTAGGAGTCAGGGAAAATATGAGTTCTGGTCCTCATTTGCCTCTGGCAGTGAGATTTAAGGAGCTTGTTTTCTGTTCTGCTTGTAACCACCCTCCAGAAGGACATACTAGGTCTTAAGCTCCTTGAAGAATCTTTATACTCATTGTGATCAGCATAGGTATTGACACCTGGAATATACTCATAATCAATTTTTTGAGTGAAAATACATCATTTTTCTAATTGCTAAAATAGGGCGGGGTTGGATGGTTAGAGTTGGTTGTCATGTTTCCAAAGATCCCTTCAAACTCTTAAATTGAGATTTTAGGTCATCTCATTTCAGTTCAGTCGCTCAGTCGCATCCAACTCTTTGCGACCCCATGAACTGCAGCACGCCAGGCCTCCCTGTCCATCACCAACTCCCGGAGTTCACCCAGACCCACGTCCATCAAGTCGGTGATGCCATCCAGCCATCTCATCCTCTGTCGTTCCCTTCTCCTCCTGCCCCTAATACCTCCCAGCATCAGAGTCTTTTCCAATGAGTCAACTCTTCGCATGAGGTGGCCAAAGTATTTGAGTTTCAGCTTTAGCATCATTCCTTCCAAAGAACACCCAGGACTGATCTCCTTCAGAATGGACTGGTTGGATCTCCTTGCAGTCCAAGGGACTCTCAAGAGTCTTCTCCAACACCACAGTTAAAAGCATCAATTCTTCAGCGCTTAGCTTTCTTCACAGTTCAACTCTCACATCCATACATGACTACTGGAAAAACCGTAGCCTTGACTAGACGGACCTTTGTTGGCAAAGTAATGTCTCTGCTTTTGAATATGCTATCTAGGTTGGTCAAAACTTTCCTTCCAAGGAGTAAGAGTCTTTTAATTTCATGGCTGCAGTCACCATCTGCAGTGATTTTGGAGCCCCAAAAAATAAAGTGTGACACTGTTTCCACTGTTTCACCATCTATTTCCCATGAAGTGATGGGACCAGATGCCATGATCTTAGTT
The DNA here is from genome assembly GCF_003369695.1 of Bos indicus x Bos taurus. Taxonomy (NCBI): domain Eukaryota; kingdom Metazoa; phylum Chordata; class Mammalia; order Artiodactyla; family Bovidae; genus Bos; species Bos indicus x Bos taurus. Next base: position 87,107,714 of record NC_040081.1, on the reverse strand, counting down.
TTCTGCATGTTGAGTTTTAAGCCAACTTTTTTACTCTCCTCTTTCACTTTCATCAAAATGCTTTTTAGTTCTTCTACACTTTCTGCCATAAGGGTGGTGTCATCTGCATATCTGAGGTTATTGATATTTCTCCTGGCAATCCTGATTCCAGCTTGTGCTTCTTCCAGCCCAGCGTTTCTCATGATGTACTCTGCATATAGGGTGACAATATACGGCCTTGATGTACTCCTTTTCCTATTTGGAACCAGTCTGTTGCTCCATGTCCAGTTCTAACTGTTGCTTCCTGACCTGCAAATAGGTTTCTCAAGAGGCAGGTCAGGTGGTCTGGTATTCCCATCTCTTTCAGAATTTTCCACAGTTTATTGTGATCCACACAGTCAAAGGCTTTGGAATAGTCAATAAAACAGAAATAGATGTTTTTCTGGAACTCTCTTGCTTTTTCCATGATCCAGCGGATGTTGGCAATTTGATGTCTGGTTCCTCTGCCTTTTCTAAAACCAGCTTGAACATCTGGAAGTTCATGGTTCACATATCACTGAAATCTGGCTTGGAGAATTTTGAGCATTACTTTACTAGCGTGTGAGATGAGTGCAATTGTGCAGTAGTTTTAGTATTCTTTAGCGTTGCCTTTCTTTGGGATTGGAATGCAAACTGACCTTTTCCAGTCCTGTGGCCACTGCTGAGTTTTCCAAATTTGCTGGCATATTGAGTGCAGCACTTTCACAGCATCATCGTCCAGGATTTGAAATAGCTCAACTGGAATTCCATCACCTCCACTAGCTTTGTTCATAATGATGGTTTCTAAGGCCCACTTGACTTCATATTCCAGGATGTCTGGCTCTAGGTCAGTGATCACACCATCGTGATTATCTGGGTCGTGAAGATCTCTTTTGTACCGTTCTTCTGTTATTCTTGCCACCTCTTCTTAATATCTTCTGCTTCTGTTAGGTCCATACCATTTCTTTCCTTTATCGAGCCCATCTTTGCATGAAATATTCCCTTGGTATCTCTAATTTTCTTGAAGAGATCTCTAGTCTTTCCCATTCTGTTCTTTTCCTCTATTTCTTTGCATTGATCGCTGAGGAAGGCTTTCTTATCTCTCCTCGCTTTTCTTTGGAACTCTGCATTCAGATGCTTATATCTTTCTTTTCTCCTTTGCTTTTTGCTTCTCTTCTTTTCACAGCTATTTGTAAGACCTCCCCAGACAGCCATTTTGCTTTTTTGCATTTCTTTTCCACGGGGATGGTGTTGATCCCTGTCTCCTGTACAGTGTCGCGAACCTCCGTTCATAGTTCATCAGGCACTCTATCTATAAGATCTAGTCCCTTAAATCTATTTCTTACTTCTACTGTATAATCATAAGGGATTTGATTTAGGTCATACCTGAATGGTCTAGTGGTTTTCCTTACTTTCTTCAATTTAAGTCTGAATTTGGCAATAAGGGGTTCATGATCTAAGCCACAGTCAGCTCCCGGTCTTATTTTTGCTGACTCTATAGAGCTTCTTCATCTTTGGCTGCAAAGAATATAATCAATCTGATTTCGGTGTTGACCATCTGGGATGTCCATGTGTAGAGTCTTCTCTTGTGTTGTTGGAAGAGAGTGTTTACTATGACCAGTGCATTCTCTTGGCAAAACTCTATTAGCCTTTGTCCTGCTTCATTCCGTATTCCAAGGATAAATTTGCCTGTTACCCCAGGTGTTTCTTGACTTCCTACTTTTGCATTCCAGTCCCCTATAATGAAGAGGACATATTTTTTGGGTGTTAGTTCTAAAAGTTCTTGTAGGTCTTCATAGAACCATTTAGCTTCAGCTTCTTCAGCATTACTGTTTGGGGCATAGACTTGGATTACTGTGATATTGAATGGGTTGCCTTGGAAGCGAACAGAGATCATTCTGTCATTTTTGATATTGCATCCAAGTACTGCATTTCAGACTCTTTTGTTGACCATGATGGCTACTCCAGTTCTTCTCAGAGATTCCTGCCCACAGTAGTAGATATAATGGTCATCTGAGTTAAATTCACCCATTCCAGTCCATTTTAGTTCGCTGATTCCTAGAATGTCGACGTTCACTCTTGCCATCTCCTGTTTGACTACTTCCAATTTGCCTTGATTCATGTACTTAACATTCCAGGTTCCTATGCAGATTAACTAGGTCATCTAGTTAATTATTATTCCTGCACAATGATCCCATCCATAATAACCTTGACATTTTGTCATCCCAGCTTCTCAGCTTCAGTAACCATAGCCTCTCAGTCACTGTGTGGTTTTTCCTCATCTTTTTTACCTTCAGTGTTTAACTGTTTCCTGGTCTCTGGTCCTGCTTCCTCTTAGGAAGAAATTGATGAGGTTGAACCAGAGGGAATTGCCATCTATATGGGTCCAGGACAGTGGAATATTGACAATTTCAGTTGGTACAACTATAGTTCTCTATCCAAACTGTAGTCACAGACACTTAGCCCCTTCTTTAAACATTTAAGTGGCTTCTCATTACTCCTCTGCCTCTCCACCCACTCCCAATGATCCCTGCTCAGCCCCTTCTTGTCCTGACTCACAAGGGCTTGGAGATCTGACCCTCTCTTTCCCAGCTGGTTTATTCTATTACCAGTCTCTCTCACTGTCTCCACTCCAGATGCACAGAACTTTCAGTTCCCAGACTGCCAAGCTTGCTGTTCAGTGTGGGCCTTTGGAAATGTCATGTCTTCTGCTGGAAATGCCCTCCTTTTCCTTCCCTTCTTCTCCACCCCTCAAACCTGGAGCCTAGCTTGACCAACACCCATTTCATCAACTGAGAAGGATAGTATACACATAATAAATAACCATGGACTATTTCATATTTTAGAAGTGAAAAGTGCTGTTGAGAGAAGCATTTTCTTCCCTGTTAATTACCCCTGACCCTACATTTCTAATGTCCCATTTAAATGGCAGCACCAAAACTGAACACAGTACCACAGATGTGGTCCAGTGAGCAGAGATTACAGCAGGACAAAGATGCGTGCCCTTGTTGGGGCCCTATAATTCTGTCAGTAAGATTTTCTAAGGCAATCGGTTATCCCTGTGAGCTCATAGTGATTTTCCATCATCTTGAACATAAAAGGAACTTAAAAAAAAGTTTGGCCAGAATTTCTTTCTTCTAGGAGCCCAGGAAAAAGAGGTCATCACTGGGAAGTTAAGAAGTCAGGACAATTTTGAGGAACAGTTTATTTTATTTTATTAAATGGCTTTCAAGTATTTATAGTACAGCCTAGGAAATGAAGTGCTTTCCTAGACAGGTGTTTTTGCTATGCTTTGGATACTGCTCAGGGAGAAATGCTACTGAAGCCTTCTTTTAATTCACAGGAGAAACATACCCTTTTGCTCCTTCCTGTATAATAACATTAACTTTGCCAAAATTATGAGTAATCAGTATAGGAAATGTAGTTATTTTCGGTTGAATATTATGTTTTCATAAAGTATGAGATAATAGGAAATGAAGTGGGGAAAATACGTTAAAAAAAAAAATACAGGCTTTGGATCTAGGCTACCTGTGTGAATACAGGCTCCACTTTAGACAGTTTCCTTAGCTCTGTGCCTCAGTTTCAGCACATGAAATGGGGAAAAACCGTGTCTTCCTCATTGGATTCTTTCAAGAATTAAATGAGATAAAGTGCTTAACAGCAACAGCTGGCACATCATCAACAACATTATCATAAAATAAATATGGAAAAAAAAGCGGAAGTGTTAGTCACTCAGTCGTGTCTGACTCTCTGTGATCCCATGGACTGTATCCTGCCAGGCTCCTCTGTCCTTGGAATTCTCCAGGCAAGAATACTGGCATGGGTTGCCATGCCTTTCTCCAGGGGTACTTAATATTATTTCAAATATAAGTGGTCATGAAATGGAGCAGGACCCTATGCTATGGTCCTCGTTCCCCATGTCCTCTGTCTGCCTTTTGTCTGAGGAAAAACTTTAGCCAAAGAAGTTTAATTAGAGAAATAGGAAAGTGCAGAAACAAAGGAAAATAGTCTAAGGAGACCGAATAATATAGTCGTTTAGCATAGTCAAGGATTTTTAGTTCCTTCTCAAGGGCTATAGGTAGTATTCTAATCCATGCCTGTAGGCTGTCTTATAGATACTGAAACCTCAAGTGAAGAAGTTAACTACATGATGACCAGATTATAGCCAAGAATCATAAGCTGCCATGGTTCCGAGAATTGGCCTCAAGGAAATGAAACAAATCCTGATCGTGAGGGTGAGGAGGATAGGTGTCTGCCCTCACCACCTCCCCACATTTGCCAGCATAGAAAATAAAGCAAATTTCCCTTTTCCACCAATCTGGCCACTTTATTGGCTTTTGAGTGGCAAGCAACCGGACTCCACTTCTGGTAACAGTCATGCAGAATCCTCAGGGCTTTAAACGAGTTGGTTAATATTTAATGTTGTAATTCTTCTGTAGAATTTTTCAAAAAAATACTTCAGGGATATGATAACTATATAAAACCATCCAGCACTTCCTATTTGTATAAATATATATTTTTTCTTTCATATATGTATTCTTGGGCTTCCCTGGTTGCTCAGATGGTAAAGAATTCACCTGCAGTGTGGGAGACCTGAGTTCGATCTCTGGGTTGAGAAGATTCTGTGGAGAAGGGCAAGGCAACCCACTCCAGTATTCTTGCCTGGAGAATCCCCATGGACAGAGGTGCCAGTCCACAGGGTCGCAAAGAGTCAGACATGACTGAGTGACAAAGCACACCATGCTTTCTCTCTTAGCTTTGTAGTTGATTTACAATGTTATGTTAGTTTCAGATGTACAACAAAGTGATTCAGATATATATATATAATAACCTATGGTCCAAAAGAATCTGAATATATGTATTCTTTTTCATCATAGGTTATTACAAAACTACTAAATATAGTTCCCTGTGCTGTAACACAGGGCACGGTTAATATATTGTTGTTTATCTATTTGGTGTATAGTAGTTTGTATCTGTTAATCCTTAATCCTATATTCCTAATTTATCCTTCCACTCTCCCTTTCCCCTTTGGTAGCTGTAAGTTTGTTTGGTAACCATAACATTCATTTGTATTTTTTAAATTCCCCATATAAGTGATATCATGTTGACCAGCCCTAGAATTCTGTTTTTGGCTTTGTGTTCCAAAGAGTTGAGAATGAGTTGGTCACCGATGGACCATAAATACGTTTATGAGAAGTTATTTTTACAATTTATCCAGATATACACACTGTAAGTCTTTCTCTTTGATATACTTCTGGAAACAGTTATAAATTCAACATGGAAGAAGGCCACTAAGGAAAATGTTGTTATTCTCCAGGAGAGAAGATGCTTTTAGAATTGTGTCTGTATTGCTGAGTATAAATTTATGATAAAACAAAACACCCCAGTTGCTTTTATTTAAGAATGACCTGTCTCTCTTCCTTTTTTCTCTCCTTTGTACCCTGAGCCTCTTAGTCCCTCTGCCCCTTCCTTCTCTCCTTTACTCCTTTCATTTAAAATAAAATTTGGAGTTGCTTAATGCTACCTGCAAATAAGACCATCTACTCTGTTGGATGAATTACTCAGTATCTCTTCTATGAACAGTGCTTGTACTCCTGGCCTTGGCTTGATACCTTATACATTATTTTCATTTGTCGCAGAGAAAGAGGAACAGGGCAATATGGTTTAGACAGAGTAGAGCTATCATTTCTACTGCAACATGAAAAATACACCTCAGAATGAGTACATTAACTGTTCAAAGGTGGATATTACTATTTTCTTTATATGTGATTAATGGCTTGTTTCTTCAATAATGAATAATATGTTTTCAGTTATTTTCTATCTCACTAACAAATGAGACAGATTGGCTGCCAGTAGTTATTTGCTAATTACCTGGATTTATGCTTTTATACTTTGATATTAGAAAATTACCTCTGTTGTGTCTGATGTTGCTAAATAACATTCTTTAGGCACTTACAAAAAAAGCTGTTTTTTTCCCCTCTTTTGTTAATTATGTGTTGTGGAACATCAATAAATAGCATTTTTGAGTCTGAGCTTTTTGATCAACTAGCTAGAAGGAGACAGACATCTTTGTGTTTTGACCAATACCATTTAAGTGGCCCTAGGTACCAAATTCAAGTGAATGCCCCTGGGAAATTTTGATAGTACTGTATTCACTATACCAAGTTCACCCCCAAATTGTAGATGCCTTTTCTTGCTAATTACCCTTATGCACTATAGCTCAAGTGAGATAAGATTCACCCATGACAACCCCAACAAACACCTCCAAGCCTGACTGTCTCTGTTCAAGTGTCAACCTCCAGGCGACTTCGCATCCTCGTTTTACTTAGGAGATTCAAACACAGAAGGTGACAGAGGAATAGTGCCTGGCTTATGATACCATTATTTTTGGAAGATAGTTTTTATTTCTATAATGATTTATGATAAATTGAAGACATAGCAAGAATAGTCGACTGAGCATGGGATTCACATCACAAGCTTCGTGAAGTCGTGAAGTTGCTCAGTCGTGTCTGACTCTTTGCGACTCCATGGACTGTCACCTACCAGGCTCCTCAGGTGACAGTCCATGGAGGCGACAGTCCATGGATGCAAGAGTACTGGAGTGGGTTGCCATTTCAGCTTGGGAGCATGGTTACCTTTCTGTGGAATCTCTGTTTCATGGGTTTAATTACATGGGATGCTTACCTCACACACTTGTAATGAGGATTAAATGAAATGCTCATATGAGAAGCATCTTTTAACCTGAAAATTTCTTATGAATTTTAGTTCTCTGATACTTTATATCAGCTATCAGATTTAGTCCTTTACAGGGAATGTGCTCAGAGTGTACTCTTACATTAATAAGAGTTTTTATTTCTAAATGAACTCTTACGTGTCAGCTACATACTATATTTCTACCATTCACCTTGTTTTTTAATAGATGTGCTTGTGGATCAGATTTTCAAAAAGACTAGTTCATTGTACTGAAGATCTACCTCATTGTGAACCCTTCAAAACATCACAGCGTTTTTATACCCTAGTTATTTTTCATGACATGGTACAGTGGGTTTAACAGAAGGGCTCTCAAGTCAGTCTGCCTGCATTTGAACCCCAGGTTCACACTTAATAGATGTAGAGTACTGGAAAAGCTAGTTACCCTGTGATTTGTCACCAGCTCATGGAAAAGTTGTAATGGCTTCCTGGGTATTTATCCAGTTGTTCCTCCTCTCTCCCCTGCCCTTCTACTCCCCTCTCTTCTCTTCTACTTACTTTAACACTTGAAAACACATTTGAAAAATAATTCAGATTATCCATCTCTTTTGTTGCACTAATCATATGGTTAATTTTTTTTAAATTAGAGAACTAAAAGAGCACAGGATTCTTGCTTTTTGTTGCTTACTTTCTTTGCAAAATGTTCTTTGTCAATATTTTTGAGTAGGAATTTTAACTTCAATATGGTTAGGGGGACCCATATGGATGAAACGTGCATTTAAAAATAAGAATGTATGTATACATGTAAACATATGTCCATATATATGCATCCATGTACACAAACAATTTGGATGAAAAAAAAGACGTGAAAGTAAAAAGAAATTCTGTTCGGTTACTGATTATAGGAAGTAGTTTGGTTGGCAGATGATGTATTTTAGGGAGGCTACTAAGAATGGCATCCCTTGAGTGAGCTTGGAGACTTTTTGAAGGAATACCAACATAGAAATTAATTGGCTTTTTGACAAAACTTCATAGCAAGTGTAATGGCTGAAAATTAAAAATGATACATATGATCACTTAACTGAATAGGGTTTGAATATACTTAAAAGCAATTGATTTTTATGTCTTTCTGACAAATTAGGGAAGTCCAACTTAAAAAAAAATCTTTATAATTAAATTTTTATAATTATGAAATTTATAAATTTAAATATTTTTTCTTATATTATTTTATCTGATAGTAATATAGCAGTCAGCTAACATATCCACTTTATATATGCTGTCTATTTTTTTATATTTTTGTTTTCAAACAGTCCTAGCATATAGTTTGGTCTAGCTTTTCATTACATTATCCTTATCCATTTTTATAATCTCTTCCTTTGGTTTGGAATATTTCATTTAATTATATTATTTAATTATTGATAGGTTGGAGATATGTCTTATTATTAATGTTTTACTATTTGTTTCTGCTTGTCTTACCTGTTCTTTTACTCTGTGTCCTCTTTCTTGTCTTTTCTTGGGTTAATTGAATATTTTATGTAATTTCATTTTAATTTACCCCTTTAATGTATCATTTTATTTCTTAATGGTTACCTATATATGTGTATTGGAGAAGGCGACGGCACCCCACTCCAGTACTCTTGCCTGGAAAATCCCGTGGACGGAGGAGCCTGGTAGGCTGCAATCCATGGGGTCGCAAACAGTCGGACACGACTGAGCGACTTCCCTTTCACTTTTCACTTTCATGCATTGGAGAAGGAAATGGCAGCCTACTCCAGTGTTCTTGCCTGGAGAATCCCAGGGATGGCAGAGCCTGGTGGGCTGCCGTCTTTGGGGTCGCACAGAGTTGGACACGACTGAAGCGACTTAGCAGCAGCAGCATATATGTGTATATATGTATCTACATATATATATATATATATATATATATATATACACACACTTCAGGAAGTCCAGTGACTTCAGGAAGTTTTATTTCTGACTTTTCCTTAGTGTTTACAGTTTATTGTAAGAGAGTTAGTTGAGTAGATTCTACTCAGTCATACCAGAAATGAATTGCTATCATTTATTTGGAAACACTTACATGGAAGTTTCATCAACTATAAATAAAAAATAGTGGGAAAAACATTTCTTCTTGAAATAAGAACCTTTCTATTCCTATCCTAAAAGCAATAAACTTTGCTTCAGGGAGACAACTATTTGTACAGCAGAAGATAATTTAAATAAAAGTTAAACCATATTAAATTCTACTGCAGACCCCAGAGGTATTTTAAAATAACTGTTTAAAAAGAAACATGTTACTTGATGATAGATCTTCTTTGGACATATCTTTATATTCAAACTTTTAAATTACACAGCATTTTTGGCATTTGCCAAACTAAGTGTTATACTTCTTTTAATCCTTACCTATTTGGAATTTGGGTTCATGGAGTTGGGAGGGGAGAGTAGGAATATACAAAAATGGGTACCACTTATGAAAATAAGAAATCTTAAAGTGTTCTTCACATTTGGGTGATATCTGAAAAAAGCTTTAAAAAGAGAAATCAGGAAAGGTACAAGACTGAACTGTAGAGAGCACACTATTTTGTGTGAAAGGCTAAGGAGCAGTGGTTGAGGCAGAGGGCAAAATCTCTTCTGTGAGCTACCGTGCTTTATACACATTACAGAGTTATATAAGGCTCTTGCAAGATGGGCTCATTAATGGAGTCTCTGCCTGGTTGGGAGGTGTATCATATGTGTGTGTGTGCATGTGTACACTCGCACAGGTGGCAACAGGAGAGAGAGCCAGAGACAATGACAACAAGAGAGCAAACAGTCGAGACAGTGTGTGAACATGTGCATAAGAGGTAAGCAAATAAAATTAGATGAATCATGCTACATCATGCTACATTATGCTACATCATGCTACATTAGTATATTAATTTATATTTCATATTACTTTGCTTTCTTTAAGGAAGATCATTCTAGTTGTATCAGAGTAATCTTTTTAATCCGTATTTTTACTTTTGCCAGGTTGTTGTCAAATTATTTGACATGAACTTGATTTATTCTGTGGAAATAATCTTTTAAAGAATATCATGCTTTAAAAATTTTTTAACAGCTAAAATTAAACTTTTAAGAGGCAGATATTGTTTACTGTCTCTCCTGAAATTTAAAAGTTGAAAAGTTTATACATTGGTGGCTGAAGATACAGAAATATATTGAATATGTTATTGAATATATTTTAATATCATATCAACTGAATTGTCCAGTGGCTTCCAGATTTCAATTTGTGAGTCTAATCAAGTAGCTTTTAATCCTTAATGTGCAGCGTATTAGTCCACAGCATTTGTACAAAATACAAATTCCTGGTTTCCATCCCTAGATATTCTGATTTGATAAGCTTGGGGTGTTGCCTAAGCATATGTATTGTTAAAACATTGTAATTCTTGTTCCACTGCTGGGTTCAAGAAAAACTGGTACATCATTTAACCCCAACTCAGATTTAGGGCTTCCCAGGATAATTGTGAATGAGAATTTAAGGAGGAAGGACATTTCTCAGTGGTTTTACAAGTTAGGTCCGTGACTCCCAAGGCATTTATTCTTAGTGCTGTGCTCCGTCGTGTCCAACTCCTTGTGACTTCATCAACTATAGCCTGCCAGTCTCCTTTCCTCATGGGATTACCCCAGCAAGAACACTGGAGTGGGTTGCCATTTCCTCCTTTAGGGGATTTTCTTTACCTCAAACCTCCGTCTCCTGCGGCTCCTGCATTGGCAGGTGGATTCTTTACCCCTGAGCTACATGGGAAGCCAAAAAAATCTTAGAGTTGTTTGCCTGCAAACAGCAGAATATGGCTATACTAACTTAAGCAAAGATAACAAGGAATTAATTGAAAAAATCCTGCGTAGGTCAAAGAATCAAGGAACTGAGCAAATAAGTGCAGACTTAGAAGAATAAGGCCACTTTGAGCTCTTCATTTGCAGAGTCATGGAAGAGTTCTGAGTGCTGTTGTTGGATGACTCAGATGATTTCACATCATGTGTGCCATGATGTGAAATAGGTTATACAGATATCTTCCTTCATAGTATGGCATCATACTGGGGACGGATCCTGTACTTGGCAAATTGAACCACCAGCAGCGGAGATATCCAGACTAGATGAAGAGCTTACATTCATGTTGTTGATCCCATGCACAGCCTTATTCACTGCTGAGCTGGTTGAGCAAGCAGACTAACTGACATGTGCTGAAGGAGTTGGCCTTTCCTCGTGGCTCAGCAGTAAAGAATCCACCTGCAATGCAGGAGATGCAGATTGGATCCTTGGATTGGGAAGATCCCCTGGAGAAGGAAATGGCAACCTACTGCAGTATTCTTCCCTGGCAAGTCCCATGGACAGAGGACCCCAGCGGGTTACAATCCATGGAGTTGCAAAGAGCTGGACATGACTTAGTGACTAAACCACAACAGCAGAAGGAGTTATCCTGTCCATCTGAATAAGAAATTATTCTGTAGGAAATTTCTGGTGATGATTCATATGGGATACAGGTATCCTCCAATCATGATTACATTCCAAAAATTCTATCCCAACTTTTCCTTTGAACTTCTTGGTCATCAAAATTCCAATTTTTTTTTTTAATGATTACTTGACCAGACAACCTAGAAGCTGACATGTAGATCCTAACCTTGGGCTGCTTCTCCTCCCACACAAGGTAGCAAATGATGCATAGTGCTTAAATTTAGTCAACTGTGAACTGTCACTTTTCATCATTTTTTAGCTTCACCTTTAAATGGACCTGTAACATTTTCACAGTCCACTTCAGCATAATCTCTGTATGTCCTATAAAAGTATCAATAAGGCATACTAGAGGTTTTTCATTTTTAGTTAATTAGTAAAGTGGAACTCCCAGGAGCATATAGGTATGAATCAGGGAAGGAGCAGAAATGTGTTAGGAGCAGACTAATAATAATGCCAATAATACAAGTAATAATTACATGTGTATACCACTTAATGTGTTCAGTGGCTCAGTCGTTTCCTACTCTTTGCAACTCCATGGACTGTAGCCCAGTAGGCTCTTCTGCCATGGAATTTTCCAGGCAAGAATACTGGAGCAGGTTGCCATTTCCTCCTCTAGGGGATCTTCCCAATGCAGAGTTTGAACCCGAATCTGTTGTGTCTACTGCATTGGCAAGTGGATTCTGTACCACTGACCCACCTGGGAAGCCATACCACTTTATACTATATTTGTAATACACATGATCTCATTTGATTTTTGCAATAGTCTTTTGAAGATTTTATTATTATCACAATGATTATCACAATTTTTATTGTGAAACTGAAGTGAATAAGAGTAATATGGATTTCCAGAATTTCAGAATGAATAATTGATTCTTGAATTGAGTTGAGTTGATTTCAGTCACTCAGTCGTGTCCGACTCTTTGTGACCCCATGAACAGCAGCACGCCAGGCCTCCCTGTCCATCACCAACTCCCGGAGTTCACTTAAACTCATGTCCATCAAGTCGGTGATGCTATCCAGCCATCTCATCCTCTGTCGTCCCCTTCTCCTCCTGCCCCCAATCCCTCCCAGCGTCAGAGTCTTTTCCAATGAGCCAGCTCCGCATGAGGTGGCCAAAGTACTGGAGTTTCTTACAGAACCTGAATCCCATATTTTTTTTTTATTAAAAACTAAATGCTCTTGCTGACCTTGGAGAAAATAGGAAGTCACGTTGTAAATGGCCTTTGGGACATTGTGCCAAGAAACAAAAGGAAGCCTAAAGGAACTAAAGCCTTGCCTTACAGTTGGAGAGAAACCTTGGACCTCAGTCTGACAGCCACAAGGAAGTGAAGTATACCAACAGCCCAGACTTCAGAAGAGGATACCAAAACTGAGATGAGTACCTCAGCATGGCTGACATCTTGATTTCAGGTTTGTGCAGATCTGAAGAAAAAAAAAAAAAAGTTGAATTCTGTTCAAACTCTGACCTGCAGGACCAGTTCTACGCTGCCCAGACTGTGACCCGTGAGACTGAATTAACAAGCGAGTGTTGATTTAAGCAGCTAAGTTTGTGGCTATTTGTTACACAGCATATAGAAAAAACTAATAGAGTTGGCATAATGTTAGCCATTATAAGTTATGTGACTACAGATAAAAATTGTAAGTCATGTTGATAGTGGTTTGGAGACAGCATATAGAGTTACATAAAAGGAAGCAATTCTATTTCAGCAGTGTATAATGAAAGCTTACTCTTGCATAGGATCTAACACTTACTATTAATGGCCCACCTAAGATGGGTTCGGCTTCCCTGGTGGCTCAGACTGTAAAGAATCTGCCTGCAATGCAAGGGACCCAGTTTCAGTCCTTGGGTTGGGAAGACCCCCTGGAGAATGGAATGGCAACCCACTCCAGTATTCTTGCCTGGGGAATTTCATGGATAGAGGAGCCTGGTGAGCTACAGTCCATGGAGTCACAGAGTCAGACATGGCTGAGCAACTAACACACACAAGATGAGTTCATGTGGTCCTGTACAGAATTACAAATCAATTCTGCTAACAAAGACAACAACAATAATAATATAGTTATGAAAGTAGTAGGTATAATAGGCAGAAAAAAGGTTATTTTTTGATATATTTATTATATAGTTTGAGAATTCTCCTTAAGAAGGAACCAACCTCTGTTAGCAAAAAAATAAGATCATAATAGATTTGAGTAGGAGCAGAACCTTCCAATTTGAGGAAAGAGGATGGATTTTCTTGGGGTACCAGAAAACAAAGAGAGGGAGGAACAGTAAGGGGTTTGGTTACACTGAAATGGTAAGAGACTGTGGCTTAGGTCACCCTTGCCAGAAGAGCCTCAATAAGTAAACTCAGCAAATATGTGTTGAAAGAGGGTCTTTCTTTGGAATCAGAGAAAGGAGTGAACTTGGTGTTATAGTTATGTATATCATTATATGTAAAGGAAGCATTCTACAAATGCAGGGAATGAGGGAACCATAAAGTAGTCAGCTTTGGGGAATCTGCTGAAATCATGGAGAAGCTTTGAACTCCCACAAGTCTCTAAGATATGAGGAAGCAGGACTCAACTGACATCTGTGTTCAGTCACTCAGTCATGTCCAACTTTGCAGCCCCAGGGATTATAGCTCGCCAGGCTCCTCTGTCCAAGGGTTTCTCCAGGCAAGAATCCTGGAGTGGGTTGGCATTGCCTCCTTCAGGGGATCTTCCCAACCCAGGGATCAAACCTGTGTTCCCTGTGTCTCCTGCATTGGCCGGCGAACCCCTCTACCACTGAGCCACCTGGGAATCCCAGACCTGAGGTGGGAAGAACCCTCTCTCAACTATCCATTCTGTTTGATGATTACAGGGCATGGCTCCACAGGCCACCAGGCCGACTAAGTTCTTGCCACTCAGATGTAACCATAACATCACACAGCCCTGAGACCAAAGGGCAACATATTTTAAGTTTACTATGTACAGCACACTAGGAGAAATACTTACATTTTACTTTATGCAGGTAAAGTGCTTTATTTGATTTTCCTGAGGTAAGTTTCATTTTTGTCTTATTTTCTGTAAATTCCAAGCACTCAGCATAGTGCCTGACATGTAGGATGCTTTATCTGTTATACACTAAGAACTAAGTTTATAATGATAGAAAGTCTTGATTTCTGCCCATATAGATCTTACAGTCCAGTGAATTAATAAATGAAAGAATATTATGTATGACATAGATCCTATTTTTATCCTCATTTTACTGAGATATCTCAGGTTCAGTGAGATTAAATAAATTATTGACTTGGAACATGAGAAAGCCAGCAATAATAACCCATTTGTCCACTTCTTAATATATTACACTTGCTATGTACTACACACTGCCTCCCATTTAAATGAGATTATTTTGGATGCCATTTTTCAACTAGAGAGCTTTCAATAAGAAATACTGATCATAAAAAGCCATAACTACAAGTATATGGCTTTCAAAAGAACTGACATACTTCATTATAATCAATCAATTTAAAAATGCTTGGAACTTTATTTATAAATAGAAATATTTGTGATTCCAGTAATTATAGTTCATTCAAGGCTCAATTCTACTTTATGTGTTTTATGGAAATCTAAAACTTCTTTCCAGATAACAGTAAAAGAACAGCCGTATATTCACCCCAGTGACTTCACCCTACCTTTGATTAACCACCATTCTTGAATTGCCTCTTGTTTCAAAAAGGGCTTCCTTTGTTTGATTAGGTTGAAAAGCTTTTTAAGTCATACTGAGAACCTTCCTTGTTCCCAAAACATGACTGTTCTTTCTCCCTCACTCTTCTCTGAAGATCCTAAAAACCATCATTTTAAGAGCAAAAGATGTTCGACAAACACTGATGAAAAGTATACTTATACAGATTTTCAGTGTGTGTATTTACTTGTTGTAAATATCTCTTCTACTAGATATGCCATATTCCTGAAATGCCACATTCAGCATCTTATTATTTTACTCTCTTAATATTTATGCATGATTACTATCTTTGCAGTGTACTTTTTTGCTTTTCCCTTACCTTTGAAATCTTCTGAAGGTTTTAAAAGATGAAAATAAGATTATCTCAGTCAAATGATACTGTGGATTTCAAGCAGTGCCTCCAAGAGCACAGCTAAATAGTGACCAACAATTTTGCCAAGTTTAGACTGGGAAAGTGTTTATTCTGTAAGTTTCAGTATATACAGCCTGTTACTGTGCTTTATGGCTTTCCTCAAATATATTTTTAGGTGTGTTTTTTTCAGTTTCCATATATATATATATAGTTTATATATAGTTTTATATAGTTTATATATAGTATATATATATATATAGTTTTTGATATGGGCAATTTTTAAAATCTTTATTGAATTTGTTACAAGACTGCTTCTATGTTTTGGTTTTTTGGCTGCAAGGCATGTGGAATCTTAGCCCCCCAACTGGGGATCAAGGGCACCTGCATTGGAAGGCGAAGTCTTAACCACTGGACTACCTAGGGCACTCCCTTCAGTTTCCATATAGATTTAAAAAAGCATTACTTTATAATGTAATATTCACCTGTACCTTTTGCTCTGAATTCATTGATCAACCTATAGAAATAACTGTACCTCAAACACAGAGAATCCACAAGAGTTCCTGCTACATTTTCTAATGGTCACAAGGAGGTAAATAGTCATTTTAATTCTTAATACTGATTTAAAAATATCCCATTTAAAGTGCATTGCATGCATGTGTAGTCACTTCAGTTATGTCTGACTCTTTGTGACCCCATGGACTATAGTCCACCAGTCTCCTTCCTCTATCCAAGGGATTCTCCAGGCAAGAATACTGGAGTAGTTTGCCGTGCTCTCCTCTAGAGGATCTTCCCGACCCAGGGGTGGAGTCCCAATTTCTTAGGTCTCCTTTATTAGCAGGTGAGTTCTTTACCACTAGCACCATCTGGGAAGCCCTTAAGTGGATTCAGTTCAGTTCAGGTCAGTCGCTCAGTCGTATCTGACTCTGCGACCCCATGAACAACAGCATGCCAGGCCTCCCTCTCCATCACCAACTCCTGGAGTTTACACAAACTCATGTCCATAGAGTCGGTGATGCCGTGAAACCATCTCATCCTCTGTCGTCCCCTTCTTCTCCTGCCTTCAATCTTTCCCAGAATCAGGGTCTTTTCAAATGAGTCAGCTCTTTGCATCAGGTGGCCAAAATATTGGAGTTTCAGCTTCAACATCAGTCCTTTCAATGAACATCCAGGACTGATTTCCTTTAGGATGGACTGATTGGATCTCCTTGCAGTCCAAGGGACTCTCAAGAGTCTTCTCCAACATCACAGTTCAAAAGCATCAATTTTTCTGTGCTCAGCCTTCTTCACAGTCTAACTCTCACATCTATACATGACTACTGGAAAAACCATAGCCTTGTTTTAGTAAACAGTTTGTTCATTGAGCCCAGTGTTTTATACTTGTGCTAAGTTAGATGCAAGGAATGCCACCATTTTATATGGAAACCAGTAATGGAACTTTAGTAAAAAAAATCAGTCTTTTAATATGTGTGAGATTTTTATAAGTTGAGATTAGATCATGTATACATTATCCATTGCAATTCCATATATGGAAGAGAATTTTTCCAGAAAACATTTCCTGGAAGGCTATTTTCTTATAATGTTACTCTAAGCCTGCTTTCTTTACCTGGTCATTACTCATAATATGCAGAAAGAGTCAGCTCAGGTTGAAGTACAGTTGACCCTTTAACAATGTAGGGGTTAGGGGTGCCACCCTCACAGCAGTCAAAAATCCACGTATAACTTATAGTTGGCCTTCCCCTGTGCGTGGTTCTTTTGTATCTGCAGTTCTGCATCTGGGGACCTTCCAACCTTGCCTTTGTGTAGCACTGTAGTATCTACTGTTGACAAACATCCACATATAAGCAGGCCTGTGCAGTTCAAACTCATATTGTTTAAAGGTCCCATGTAGTTTACTCAGAGGTGAATACTTGAAGAAATTCAAAGTGCTCCTTCACTGTTTTTTCCAGATTTTCCTAGGTTTTGCATTGTTGGTTTGTGAATCCCAGTATTTGTGTAAGAAATGGAAGCACAAATAATGGGAAAAAAATGCCCCCTTTTTTTAACACAAGTAGAGAGAAGACTGGGGTTTTCCTGGTGACTCAGATGGTAAAGAACCTGCCTGCAACGCAGAAGCCCTGGATTTGATCCCTGTGTCAGGAAGATCCCCTGGAGAAGGGAATGGCAACCCACTCTGTTATACTTGCCTGGGAAATCCCATGGTCAGAGGAGCCTGGCAGGCTACAGTCCATGGGGTCTCAAAGAGTTGGACATGACTGAGTGACTAACACACACACACACACACACACATACACACACAGAAAAGACTGACCTCTAAGTAGGAATTCTTTAGTTCTGTTCAGTATCTGGCAATGTCAAAGGCCACTCAGAATATAGAGACTGTGGACCTAAGTGGCCCAAGGTGGCAGAGCTGCTGGCAATGGAACTAGTCACATCAAGTGGCAACATGGGATACTTCGAGCACCTGGGGAAGAAAGGTTTACATAGCTTTGGAAAGTGCTGGAACAGAGAGGCAGAGCTAGACCAGTCATGCTTGGTGACTGCTGTGTCTTTTCTCTTTAGCAATCTAGGTAGGCCTTTCTAAATTGATGTTTCTGAGCAGGTTTTAATAGTACCTGAGTGGAATTATTCTGCAATCATATATAATCCTAAATCCTTTAATCCTTTTGATATTTTCTATTTTCTATTCTCATGGGACTTCTTATGTGAATTCACATGGAGTAAAGATGCAGAGGAAGAACCAACTATGGTTGTAAATACAGGATTTGCACTGATTATTTGAAAAGATGTCTGCAAAGAGATAGTAATCATTTCATCCCCTCGCCTTTCTAAGGGTGATATTTAAAGCCTTTCACTACTAATGTGGCATGGGACACAGCAGTCAGAACGCACACTGCACAGGTGCTGAGGCAGTGTGGTGACAGTCCCTTGCTGTACTGGGCATTTCCCTTTTCATTGCCTTTGTGGGTCTGCAATACTCAAGAGGTGGCTGGGACAGCAGTTATTTGCCAGTGTCTCTAAGTTGCTGCTAACAGTTCTGGCAACATAATTACATAGTCTTTCTCTAGCTTTTTCAATATCTGAATTTCCTGTTTATCCATGCCACTTGGGTAAATGCCACTTAGGAAGAATTCTTACTATTTGACCATTATTCTCCCACACTCATGAACTTCACCGATGGCTCAGTCGGTAATGTCTGCCTGCAATTCAGGAAGCATGGGTTTGATCCCTGGGTCAGGAAGATCCACCAGAGACGGAAATGGCAACCCACTCCAGTATTCTTGCTTGCCAGTGGACAGGACCCTGGCAGGCTACAGTCCATGGGGTCGCAAAGAATCAGACATAATTTAGCAACTAAACCACCACCATTCCCACAGTCATATAGTGTCTTTTTATTAATAAGATGTAGACATTTGGTCATTCAAGTATACCATCCTTGGCACTTCGGTATAAGAAAACATGAAACAATTTATATCCTCAAAGGGCATGCTGGCTTTATTCAGCAATTTTGAGAAGTGGGCCTCGAAGGCAATGCTATCTTCGTTTTGCAAATAAGAAAACATACTGTTAGAGCAGAGTTGTTCAATATTAGCAACATGAGCCTTATCTAGATCTAAACTAGTTAGAAGTGCACTTTTCAGGCCCTGCCAGAGAGCTACTGGGTCAGAAACTCTGAAGATAGGACCAAGTGGTCTAACAGGCCTGCAGGTGATTCTAATAGGCTCTCATGCTTGGCATGCACTGTCTTAGAGATCCAGTGACTCAGGCCCTCAGTGAGGTTCAGTCAGGGCTCAGGTCAGGGACCTCTTCACTTTACCCTTCTGCCTCCATGAAAAGAGGCATTTATCCAGTGTCCAAGCTAATTTGAAAGAACTCTGTGTAGTCAGTGTTGGGATTATGCTAGATACTGTCTAGCATTGTATCTGTAAATTTAAATATACAGTTTAAATATAAAGCAGAAGAGTGAAAAAAAGAACTATATTCTTCTACTTACATGTGTGTAAATATCTCTTTTTTTCTGATATGTGATATTGTAAATGAAATTTATCTAACTTCAAATGTTTACCCTTTGGTGTTTTACGTATATTGACAGTTACAGCACTTACATGTAACGTGTTAAATGTATTTGAGTATGTATATTTAAAATTTTCACCTGTGGTGGATTCATTTTGATATTTGGCAAAACTAATACAATTATGTAAAGTTTAAAATAAAATAAAATTAATTTTAAAAAATTAAAAAAATAAAAATAAATAAAATAAATAAAATAAAATTTTCAAATTCTAATGGGTTTTTTAAAAACAGGACTCTAATGGTCCTCTTTTAATGTTTATCTTAAACTCATCTCTTCTGCATTTATATTGCTTCCCTGCCTCTGATGTATGACATTTTACATCTTTTCTTCTTCATCATGGAAATTGATATCTAGTTTTGCAACTTTCCCGCTTATCACCTGTATTTTTTCCCTTATAGAATTTTATGTCACATAATGTCTTTATCAAAGCTCTGGACTCATTTTCAGTTTATTTTTTGGAGGCATAGAGAGACTTTTGACAAAATTCATGATGAATGGTTGTTTTTCTTCTTTGGAATGAAACAGCCCTTTCACTGAAATGTGTCTTTAAATTTAGTTGTCCTTGTCAAATTTTCAGTTTTTCCCCATCCTCTATCTTTGGTTAATTATTTGATAATTTCCCAATAGAAAGTATGTTTTTTCACAGACACAAATCCTTATCCTGCCATGCAAGTTCCTGCCTGCTGTGAATCATTGCCTAATTATCATTCTTTAGATCTTGGTTGTATGTTACTTTTTTTGGAAGCCTTTCCTGACCCTGAAGACTGGGTCAGGTCAACCATCACATGTCTCTGGAGTACTTCCTGTTCCCAGCTCTCCTTATAGTCATATATCTATGCACTTACTTGCTTGAGCTCTGTCTTTTCCATCAAAACTTTTGAAGAGCCAGGAATCTCTCTGTTTTACTCATCGTTTTCTTTTTAGCACCTGGCAGAGTACTGAGCATGTAGTAGGTACTCAAGAAATATCTGTGGTATTGAATGGACTGAACTCCCAGAAATACACTGGCTGCTCAGGAGCAATTCCTTATACCGAAGTCAAGTTTGAGGAACAATTTGCTAACACACAGGGATGAAAGGGAGTATTTACTCAGGGTCACCAGAGGCCAGTTACTGAGTCACAGTTGTGGGACAGAAAGAGTGCCTAGCACAAAGTCTGAAGGGTGATATAGTGCTATAAATACAAGAAAGGTAAGCATTGGTAGTAAAATGGATAGCCAGGAAGGTTTAGATCAATAAGAAATATATGAGGAAACATTTCAGGGCTAGCAGCTCAGAATTATGACTATAAAAACAGTCTCCTTTCATGCAGTAACCTGTGGGATCTGGGAAGAGTTTCTTAAGATAATAGTGAAGAATCAGAACATAAAGCTTAAGAAATGACTTTTGGCATTTCTTAGAAATGCCTATGTTCATTTAGAGGTATTAACTGCTTTATCAAGGGCAAGAGGTTTAAAAGATTATAACTACTAGAATTAAGGGTGCTGTTGAGAGTATTTCTTTGCTAGTTTTTTCTGTTGTCATTTTTTTGATGTCATAGTAACAGGTTCCAAATTTAAAAATAAATTCCTTTCACAGCATTTTAAACCAAGCAACTATGCAAAAATATAATCAGTCACCTCATTCTCTTGAAATATATAGCTGAAAGAGCAATAAATAATCCACCAATGTGGACAGGATGGAAGAAACAGAAGTGGAAGAAAATTTAGTGTAAGGAAAAAATATAAAAAATCTATTTATAGTAACGTTTATTTTCATATTGCCTAGTTAATAATTAGTGACATCTTTTAGTTTCCTCTATTTATAACTTCCTTCTTCCTCCTGCCACATAAAATTATCCAATTTTACATAATTTCATGTGTATAATAATTCTAGTACAGTCCTGAAGGAGATAATCCTTTGTGAGTGGTTTTCTTTGCTTCTGGGTTAGCTGCTTAATGCTAAAAACAACTCAGCTTGAATGACTCAAAGCATAGCAAGAAAATAATAATAAAAAATTCTACACCAGAGAAAAGGAACTTTTCCCAAACATGCAGTAGAACAAATAGGCTGCCACACCGTTTTTCAATTAAATAAATATGTTTTAAATTTTGTCACATGAAGAAGCTAGAGAATGACTTAATTACAAAGGTTGCACTTTTTCTTCATATTGCTATAGTCATAGCTTTGACTTTTAGATTTGTTTTCTAGATTCATTATAAGACGTTCTGTGTTGGGAAGTGAAGAAATGGGAAATGTGCTTATTCTAGAATATTTCTCACTAAGCTGTGGAGAAAATAATTAGTGTCTGCATGAATTTCCCACAGCACTTTTTATTTTTCTAGAATACCTGCTTCCAGACCGAGACCTAGAACATTGTCAGCATCCAGACACTTCCCTTCACTATTTTAACTTAAAAGTACTATAAATTATTTTTGCCTGATTTTGAACTTTAAATGAACAACATCGTACAATAGGTAGTTTTTGTGTCTGGCTGTGTTTCATTCATCCTTATTGTTGTATAGTTTTCCACTGCATGATGATACCACAAATTTCTTTATGCATTTTATTGTTAATGGACTGAGTTGTTTCCATTTTTGGGCTATTCTAAGCAAGACTCATTGGAAAAGACTCTGATGCTGGGAGGGATTGGGGGCAGGAGGAGAAGGGGATGACAGAGGATGAGATGGCTGGATGGCATCACTGACTCGATGGACGTTGAGTCTGAGTGAACTCTGGGAGTTGGTGACGGACAGGGAGGCCTGGCGTGCTGCGGTTCATGGGGTCGCAAAGAGTCGGACACGACTGAGTGACTGAACTGAACTGAACTGAAGCAAGACTACTATGAACATTCTTATACATATTATTTGGCACACATACATATGTATTTCTGGTGGGTTTATACTTAGAAGTGAAATTTCTGTGTCGTCTCTTCAGATTTAGTAGGTATTTCCAGTTTTCAGAGTAGCTATATAAATATGTATTATTACCAGAAAGTGTATGAAATGTCTAATTGTTCCACAGCCTCATCAACACTTTGTATTGTTATTGTTGTTATAATTTTAGCGATTCTGGACGTGTGTAGATATGTCATTCTGGTTTTTGTTACCTATTCCTTGATAACTAGTAGGATTGAGCATCTTATCCTAAGCTTATTGAATTTTTGGATATCCACTTTACTTAATTGCCTATTTAAGTCTCTACCCTTTTTTGCATTGGAATGCCTGCTTTTGTTATTGATTTGTAGCAAAGGAATTCTTTATGCATATCTGAGTACTTTTTCATGTATATATGTATATGTATGTATGTATCTCTCTATATATCTTTTCTTGCACTGTGGCTTATTTTTCACGAAATGGCAACCCACTCCAGTGTTCTTGCCTGGAGAATCCCAGGGACAGCGGTGCCTGGTGGGCTGCTGTCAATGGGGTCGCACAGAGTCGGACATGACTGAAGTGACTTAGCAGCAGCAGCAGCTGCAGCAAGGATCTTTTGGTGAACAGATGTTAAGATTGAATTTAGCAAACGTTTCCTATAGTTAACACTTTTCATGACCTCTTTTTTAAAATTTATTTATTGGCGGTTCTGGATCTTTGTTGCTGTGCACGGGCTTTCACTAGTTGAGGCAAGCAGGGGCTACTCTCTAGTTGAGGTGCACAGGCTTCATTGCGGTGGCTTCTCTTACTGCGAAGCATGAGTTCTAGGGCATGCAGACTCTAGCTGCGGTCCCTGGGCTCTAGAACGTAGGCTCCATGGTTGTGGCGCACAGGTCTAGCTGCTCCATAGCATATGGGAACCTCCTGGATCAGAAATTGAACCTGAGTCCCTTGCATTGGCAGGTGGCCTCATCACCGAGCTACCAGGGAGGCCCTTTCATGACCTTTTGATCTTTGCCTGTTCCAAAGTTATAAGGATAGTTGATGTTTTCATTTAAGAACTTTCTCATTTTTTTTCTTTTGTATTTGGATCTACAAACCATCTACTTTTTTTTTTTAATGTTATTTAATTTTTAAACTTTACATAATTGTATTAGTTTTGCCAAATATCAAAATGAATCCACCACAGGTATACATGTGTTCCCCATCCTGAACCCTCCTCCCTCCTCCCTCCCCATACCATCCCTCTGGGTCGTCCCAGTGCACTAGCCCCAAGCGTCCAGTATCGTGCATCGAACCTGGACTGGCATCTCATTTCATACATGATATTTTACATGTTTCAATGCCATTCTCCCAAATCTTCCCACCCTCTCCCTCTCCCACAGAGTCCATAAGACTGTTCTATACATCACTGTCTCTTTTGCTGTCTCATTCACAGGGTTATTGTTACCATCTTTCTAAATTCCATATATATGCGTTAGTATACTCTATTGGTGTTTTTCCTTCTGGCTTACTTCACTCTGTATAATAGGCTCCAGTTTCATCCACCTCATTAGAACTGATTCAAATGTATTCTTTTTAAACCATCTACTTTTAATTTTTGTGTTTGACATGCAGTATGGCTCAGGATTCATTTTTTTCCCCATGTGGATATCCAGGTGACCTTCCATCCATTAACGTAAAAGCCATTCTTTCCCATATTAACTAATATTTTAGGTGACCATATGGTATGAGGCTGTTCTAGACTTTCCGTTCTCTCCCATTGGCCTCTTTGTCAGCCTTTGCATCAATATCACACTGTTTTCAACAGTTTAGATTTCTACTAGATTTTGATAAATGGGGGTATAAGTTGTTTAGATCTGTGCCACTTTTAAAGATTGCTGTGGCTGTTTTCTGCCCTTTGAATTTCCATGAAATGTTTTTTTAAAAATTACCCTTCTAGCTTCCACAAAAAATACTGAAATTTCAGTTGGCGTTGTGCTAAATCTATAAATCAGTTTGCAGAGAATTGACATCTTTATAACAATGAGTCTTCTAAACTATGAATGGTTTATACTTTTAAAAGATTAATTTACTTAATTAGGTTTTCTTATTTTCTTTCAATATTTTATCCTTTTTATTTTGTAAATATTGCATATCTTTTGTAAGATATAGTCGTAGTTAGTTGATGTTTTTTGATGCTATTATGATTTCTGTCTTTAAAACAATTTTGTGTGTTTCTGAAATATTGTAACATAATTTTTATAATGAATATATCCATCTTCCTTCCTAAATTCAGCTATTAATTATTATACTTTGTCCATAGATTCCTTTAAGTTTCTGGATAGGTTTTTAATTAAAATTTCCTTAACAGGTGTAGTACAATTTGTACTTTCTCTTTCTTCTTGTATCATTTTTAAAGTTGTGTTTTTCAAGGAATTTGTTTATATCTTATAAATTTTAAAATTTATTGGCATAAAGTTGTTCATGTTATCTTCTTATGTTTAGAGTTTTTAAGGATCTTTAATGGTATTCCCCTTTTCATTTCTTATATTTGTACTTGCCTCTCTCTGATCTATATGAAAGTCTTCTAATGTTATGTTATCTTCCCACAGATTTAATTTTTGGCTGTGTTGATTTTTAAAATTTATATTTGTTATTATTTTATTTCCACGTTTAATAATTTTATCTAGTTAAGTAACTTAATTTTTTTTCCTTTTCTAACTTTCTGAGATGAATATTAGAAAGTTGATATTCACTCTTTCTTCTTTTCCTAATATAGGCATGCAAGGCTATAAATTTTCCCTTTAAGCACAGCCTTATATGCATCCCACAAGTTCTACTATGCTATCGTTCAGTTTGAAATATTTTCTGGTTTCCACTATGATGTCTTTTTAAGTACATGTTTTGTGAGTGTATTGCTTTATGTCTATGTATTAAGATTTTCTAATTGCCTTTTTGCTTTTGATTTCTTGTTTAATTCCATTATAGTGGGAGAACATTGAATGATTTGTTTTCTGAAATCTGTTTAGACTTGTTTTATGGCCCAGCATAAAACGGTATGGTCCAACAACAGACAAATGTTCCACGATCACTTGAAAAGAATGTGAATTCTGTCATTGTTGGATACAATGCTGTTTGTTACCAAGTCACATTTGTTGGCTGTTTTCATATCATCAGAAATGTACTGTTTTTCTAAATCTGTTTGCTCTTTAGTTTGTGTTGGTTGTTTAAAACTACCCACCATGATTTACGGTATTTTTTTCTCATTTTAATTCAGTCAGTTTTTGCTTTATATAACGTAAAGCTATTAATATATAATATATTGCATGTTAATTTAAAATTTCTATATCTTCTTAGTGGATTGAGTTTTAAAAATCTTGTAAATACTCTCTTTACTTTAATAAGGGTTTCCCTAGTGGCTCAAACAGTAACAAATCTGCGTGCAATGCAGGAGACCCAGGTTTGATCTCTGAGTCAGGAATATACCCTGAAGAAGGGAATGGCTATCCACTTCAGTATTCTTGCCGTGGACAGAGAAGCCTGGCAGGCTATATTCCATGGGGTCTCAAAGAGTTGAACACAACTAAGCGACTAACATTTCACTTCACTTTTCTTATTTATGACTTCCTGGTGGCTCAGACAGTAAAGCATCTGTCTATAATGCGGGAGACCCAGGTTCGATCCCTGGGTTGGGAAGATCCCCTGGAGAAGGAAATGACAATCCACTTCAGGACTATTTCCGGGAAAATCCCATGGACAGAGGAGCCTACCAGGCTCCAGCCTACCATACGGTCTCAAAGAGTTGAACAGGACTGAGCAACTTCACTTCACTTCTTATTTATAGGTCTTTTGGATACAGTACTCTTCGAGGCCCCAAAGTGAAAACATCATATGTTAAAATAGGTGTGCTTATCATGCTTTGTGCCATCAAAACTTTTAAGTACTATGAGAGGAAGAAAATTCTGGAATGCAGGTTCCCATAGTGGTAGCTTTGGCTTTGGGAGTGTAATGATAGAACTTACAATGTTCACTTTAGAGGGAATTTGCTTTACATGTCCTCAGACCATAAAATTCATGAATATGTATTAGCAAAGGATCACTAATTTTTATCACACTTTGTGTATATTATTTGTCATATTGAATTTGTCTTTCCCCACATGTCATTTGTAAGATAAAACCAGTATTCAGTACATTAATTTTTGTACACTAGTTATTGGTTCAATTCTTGGTGTGTTCATTTATATAAAATTTGAGTACCTTCCACATTTCAGGAGCTTTGAATATTAGAAGATAAAATAATCTCTCTTTAAGATACTTTACTGTCATATACCAAAATATTGATGTCATAAATATACCAAGCACTGATAACCCATGATGATAGAAGCATCACTTTAGAAATGGTGCTCTTGTGCAGTGCACAGCCTGCAAGATTGTGTACAGTGGTCCTAGGGTATAATGCACACTCCTTGGCTTCAGAGAGCTCCCAATGCAGCCAAAGAATAGTCACACATGAAACTATAATGCAGCTGTATTATGCATAGAATAAAGATATGCATACAGAGTGTGGGCAACATAAGTGACATTGTAATGTGGAGGTGTGGGAAATATTTCCAAGGAGAGGTTGTCAAGTATGAGTAAAGTATTCACTAGAAATTAAGGAAGGGGAATTCAATGAGAGTAATTTTCCAGCTGTGCTGGAAATGTCTCTCATTTCTCCAGCTAATAACCTGTTCTCCTCATGACAACACAGCTGTGTGTACCTTTAAGCAATTATGAGGTCATATCTGGTAGATATTAGCTTCTGAAACAGTCTTGTTTGTATATGGTAGAAGGCAATATTGCCCTGGGCATTTTTGCTCCCACGAGTATGAAATCCCTGAACCATCAGTTACTGAATGCCTCCTTATGTGCCAGGATTCCCAGGTGACGCAGTAGTAAAGAATCCACCTGCCAGTGCAAGAGCCACAGGAGTTGTGAGTTCGATCCCTGGGTCAGGAAGATCCCCTGGAGGAGGAAATCCCAACCTACTCCAGTATTCCTGCCAGGAAAATCCCATGGACAGAGGAGCCTCCATGGAGTCACAATGAATAGGACAAGACTGAGCAGGCACATACCTTATCTCCTTAGGTGCCAGGCTTTGTGTTGTCTAGGTCCTGGAGATGCAAACAGTAGTAAATCCATGGTCAATTCCCCAACAACTTTACAGAACTAGTAGGAGAGCCAAAACAGAACAGAGACCTAAGATACTGTAGAGGAAGTATAAGATACGTGTACCTATAAAGTACTATTGTATAAAAGGAATCTTCGAAGGATGATTTAGTGGTTTATATTTAAATAAGCATTCATATTCTTAAGATTCCCTGGGGCGGATTCATTTTGATATTTGGCAAAACTAATACAATTATGTAAAGTTTAAAAATAAAATAAAATTTTAAAAAAATAAAAAAAAAGATTCTGTTGCACTGAAGTCTGCTTTTCTGTCCATTTGTTTTCTTTTGAGTAGAATTTATTGATTTATTCTATTTATGATAGTATAATGAGAGGAAAAATAAAACAAAAAAGGAAATCCTTTTTAGTATGTATCCTTTCAATGTCTTTTTCTATTTATGTGCACATGCAGTATGGTCTGTGTTTTGAATTTGGAATTTTTCATGCTTTTTGGTGCCCTGTAGTCACTGGTGCATCACAGTGGACTTAATGACCACTAGATTTCTTAACTTTTAATGTCCTTGCCCAAATTTCATGGTATTGGTCAAACTCTTCTTATGTAAAATAATATTTTTTAAGTGTTAAAAGCATAGCTATTTTTTTAATTTACTGTGTTGCAGATTTTTTAAGAAGTCTGTTTTATACCCTTAAATTGTTTTTTTTGTTTTTTTTTTTTTTTTACCTTTAACCTACAGAAGTTCAAAATTGGGTAGCCCTCAGAAAAGTAGGCTAGAGCAATGATTAAGAGGATTGACTCTGGAGCTAGACTTCCTGAGTTCAGACACTAGCTCTTCTGCTTAATTACGTGACTCTAGGCAAGTGCATCAGTGCCCCATCTTCAGTTCAGTTCAGTCACTCTGTCGTATCGACTCTTTGCAACCGCATGGACTACAGCACACCAGGCTTCCCTGTCTGTCACCAACTGCGGGAGCTTGCTCAGACTCATGTGCATCAGTGATGCCATCCAAACATCTCATCCTCTGTCATCTCCTTACCCTGCCTTCAATCTCTCCCAGCATCAGGGTCTTTTCCAATGAGTCAGTTCTTCACTTCAGGTGGCCAAAGTATTGGAGTTTCAGCTTCAGCATCAGTTCTTCCAATGAACACTCAGGACTGATCTCCATTAGGAAATCCTTCAGGTTGGATCTCCTTGCAGTCCAAGGGACTCTCGAGAGTCTTCTCCAACACCACATTCAAAAGCATCAATTCTTCGGTGCTCAGCTTTCTTTATAGTCCAGCTCTCACATCCATACATGACTACTGGAAAAACCATAGCTTTGACTAGATGGACCTTTGTCAGCAAAGTAATGTCTCTGCTTTTAAATATGCTGTCTACATTGGTCATAGCTTTTCTTCCACGGAGCGAGAGTCTTTTAATTGCAAGGCTGCAGTCACAATCCAAAAATAGTCTCTCACTGTTTCCATTGTTTCCCCATCTATGTGCCATAAAGTGATGGGACCAGATGCCATGATCTTAGTTTCCTGAATGTTGAATTTTAAGCTAACTTTTTCACTCTCCTCTTTCACTTTCATGAAGAGGCTCTTTAGTTCTTTGCTTTCTGCCATAAGGGTGGTGTCATCTGCATATCTGAGGTTATTGATATTAATATATTACTCATCTGTAAAATGGAGATAATAATATGTATTCCACAGGGTTACTGTGAGTATTAAGTTAATAAAGTTCTTACAATGGTGCCTAGAGTAAGTACTAATTTTGTTGTTAATAAGATGTGTATTAAATAAGGAACCATAAGAGAAGTTCTCTTTTATTGCAGTAAATATAGTATATGTTGTTTTATACCATAGAGGCATAATAGAGATACTTATTAGTATTTATAATTAAAGTATATTTTGAAAGAATAGTTCAGTTGGTAAATTGATTATTTTATCTGTCATCCAAACTAGTTATGGTCACAGAAACAAAAGCCATCACATTTTTAATATAAGAAGATCAAACAGAAAGTGATTAGTTCATAACATAGTATATAGAGCAATGTACCATAAACATGAGTTATAAGCTGGAATCAAAATAGGCGGGAGAAACATCAACAACCTCAGATATGCAGATGATACCACTCTAATGGCAGAAAGCTAAGAGGAACTAATGAACCTCTTGATGAGGGTGAAAGATGAGAGTGAAAGAGCTGGATTAAGACTAAATATTAAAAAAGCTAAAATCATGGCATCCAGTCCTATTACTGCATGGCAGATAGAAGGGAAAAAGGTAGAAGTAGTAACAGATTCCCTCTTCTTGGGCTCCAAAATCACTGCAGATGGTAACTGCAGCCATGAAATCAGAAGACTATTGCTTCTTGGCAAGAAAGCAATGACAAACCTAGACAGTGTGTTGAAAAGCAGAGACATAACTCTCCTAACAAAGGTCTATACAGTCAAGGCTGTGGTCTTCCCAGTGGTCACATACAGTGGTGAGAGCTGGACTGTAAAGAAGGCAGAATGCCAAAGAATTGATGCCTTCGAACTGTGGTGCTGGAGAAGACTCCCAAGAGTCCCTTGGACAGTAAGGAGATCAAACCAGTCAATCTTAAGGGAGATCAACCTTGATTATTCATTGGAAGGACTGATGCTGAAGCTGAAGCTTCAGTATTTTGGTGCTCTGATGTGAAGAGATGACTCATTGGAAAAGTCCCTGATGCTGGGAAAGATGGAGGGCAGAAGGAAAAGTGAGTGTCAGAGGATAAGATGGCTGGATGGCATCACTGATGCAATGAACATGTACTTGGGCAAACTGGGAGATGCTGAGGGACAGGGAGGCCCGGCATGCTGCAGTCCATGGGGTCACAAAGTCAGACACAACTAGGCGACTGAACAACAGCAACAAACATAAACATGTGCCCAAGCCTCCTGATTCGGGATCTACAGGAGTGCTTCTTACTCTCTGACATACATCACAGCAGGATCCTCTATGACCCACCTCCCAGAATATTGGAAATAAAAGCAAAAATAAACAAATGGGACCTAATTAAACTTAAAAGCTTCTGCACATCAAAGGAAACTATTAGCAAGGTGAAAAGACAAAAAAAAAAAAAGAAAAAAAATGCAGATTCTAGGGCCCATTGTAGACTTAGTGTGCAGTTAAATATCTGGGTAGAGACCCTAAGAATTAGGTGATTCTTATGCACACAGCATGCTATAGAGCAATTGTGTTTCTTTTTTTTTCTCTTAAGGTTAGCTTGACTGACAGATGGTTTAATTTAAAGACCTATGAAGTATACTAAAGTAGTACCCATCATACATAAATACCAAAGTAGTTTATATCATGTCAGGAACATAGAGGGGAAGCCTTTTGAAGAATGATCTCATAGGCATTCTTTGGCAAAAATCTTGCAAATGTCCTCTAATGCTCTAGCTGGGCTTACATTAACCTGACATTCTACCCCCTGGGAAGTAAATTTTGTGGCTTGATTTAAAGTGTTTTTTTTTTTTTTAATCAAGTCACTTTTTTGGGAGGAGGGAAAGCAGTCTTTGTGGGTGGCCTTTTGCCACTGTTGCATAAATTATTTTGCTTTGATGTAGATTTCTACCTTATTTCCTTCACGGTGTTTTCCAAAGTTTTTTATTTCCAAACTCGTATCAAATAGGTATTGGCATATGAAAGATTTAATTTATATTTAAATCTTTTTGTTTTTTCTTTTTTGTGATTTTTTTTCCTGGACTATAGTATATGTGCAGTAAAGACTTCAAGCCTAAGTTTTCAGCTTAAATGAATTTTTACAAATGTAATCATGAAATTCGAGTTATTGAATGACTCCAGCATCACCAAAGCTTACCTTGTACCATCTCCTAGTCAGTAACCCACCAAAGTCAATCACCATTCTGAATTCTATCAACACAGTATAATTTTGACCTTTTGTGAAATTAATATGTATATATAATATAAATTGAATAACGCTATTTATTCTTTTTTGTCTGATTTCTTTAACTTAAAATTGTGTCTATGTGGTTAGTTCATGTTACTGTGTGCAGTAGCAATTTGTTCTTTTTTTTTACATTTATAAAACAGTTTTATTGAGATGCAATTAAGATGCTGAACATATTTACATTTAAATGTTCAATTTTATAAATTTAGATATATAAAATTTATATATAAATTTAATATACTCATGAAACCACCACTACAATCAAGATAATGAACATATCCATCACCTGCAAAAATTCACTCTTACCAATTTGTTTGTTTTGAAATCTAGTTGATTTACAATGTTGTGTTAGTTTCTGGTATACAGAAAGATGATTCAGCTATATATGCATTCTTTTCCATTAGTTTCTTATAAGATATTGAATATTGATATTATAAGGTATTGAATATAGTTCCTTGTGCCTTACAGGACCTTATTGTTTATCTGTTTCATATATAGTAGTTTGTATCTATTAATCCCAAACTTCTGATTTTTACCTCACCTCCTCTTTCCGTTTTGGTAGCCATAAATTTGTTTCCTATTGTCTGTGAGTCTATTTCTTTTTGGTAAATAAGTTCATTTGTATCGTATTTTAGATTCTACATGTAAGTGATATCATATGATGTTTGTCTTTCTCTGATATATTTCACTTAGTATAATAATCTCTAGGTCCTTCTATGTTAATGTATATGGCATTATTTCGTTCTTTTTTTATGGTTGAATAGTATTACATTGTCTAACTATACCACATCTTTATCTGTTCATCTGTTGATAGACATTTAGGTTGCTTCCATGTCTTGGCTATTCTAAGTAGTGCTGTAGAGAACATTGGGGTGCATGTACATTGGGGTGCATGTATCTTTTCAAATTATAGGTTTCTCTGGCTATATGCCCAGGAGTCATATTGCTGGATCATATGACAACTCTTGTTTTTTAAGGAAACTTCATACTGTTTTCCATAGTGGCTATACCAATTTACATTCCCGCAGGCAGTGTAGGAAGGTTCACTTTTCAGTTTGTTCTTTTTAATTGCTTTATACTATTCCCTTGTACAATTTAGCATGATGTAATCATCCTAGCTGGGTTTCCCTGGTGACTTAGATGGTAAAGAATCCACCTGCAATGCAGGAGACCCAGGTTTGATTCCTGGATGGGGAAGATCCCCTGGAGACGGACGTAGCAATGCACTCCAGTTACTACACTCCATTCTCCACTTACCTGGAGAATCCTATGGACAGAGGAGCCTGGTGGATTATAGTCTGTGGGATCACAAAGAGTCGGACACAACTGATCCACTAACACATACACACATTCATCCTGTGTGTTTTTCAGTTTTAACTATTATAAATAGCTATGAATATTGTTTGTGTATTATGGTGGGTGTTTACTTGCACTTGTTTCTGCTTGGTGTTTACATAGTAGAATTACCATGTCTTGGGGTATGCATATGTTCAACTTTAGTAGATAATGCCAACAGTTTGCAAAATAGTGTACCAATGTACCTTCCAACCTGCAGTAGACGAGAGTTCCAGTTGATCCAAATCCCACTCGATGCTTGATTTTGTCAAGTTTTATTTTCTAGTTTTAGTGGTTGTGGTAGGTATGTTTTACTTGACTTTAATTTGTTTTTTCTGATGTTTTAACAAGATTGAGAACATTTACATATATCTGTAGGCTATTAGACTTATTTTTGTGAAGTGCACATTTAAGAACACGTTTAAAAACTGGACATTTGTCTTGTTCTTAATGGTTTGTAGGTGTGCTTATATACTTTGGATATGAATACTTTGTTGGATATGTTTTGCAAATATTTTCTCCAACTCTGTGGTTCAATGTCTTTTAAGTATTAATGTTTCAATGTAGAGATCTGGCACATCTTTATTATATTTTTTTTTCCTAAGAATTTGAGTCTTTATACTCTGTTAAATAAGATTTTTTTCTAGTTTTTCATTGATAAATTTCATTTGTTTTTGTTGGCTGTTAATATATAAAATTCAAATATATGTATTATATTATGGGTTGCCATTTCCTTCTCCAGGGGATCTTCCCTACCCAGTGATTGAATCCACATCTCCTGCATTGGCAGATGGGTTCTTTACCACTGAGCCATCAGGAAAGCCCCATTTAATTATATACCTACCTTCACATGTAGGACTTCTCTCCAGTTATTTTTTTCTCTTTGTGTAAAAATATATTTGATATGGAAGATCATCTTTTTAAACATAGATTTCATTTGTTATTTATTTATTGGCTGTTCTAGGTCGTTGCTGCTTTGCACAGGCTTTCTCTAGTTTTGGCAAGCAGGGACGACTCTCTAGGTGCTGTGCTCAGGTTTCTCATTGTGGTAGCTTCTCTTGTTGCCGAGCATACACTGTGGGCACTCGGGCTTCAGCAGTTGTAGTTGTGGGTTCGGTAGTTGTGGTTCTCGGGCTCTAGAGCATGGGCTCCGTAGTTGTGGTGCACGGGCTTAGTTGCTCCATAACATGTGGAATTTTCCCAGACCAGGGATCGAACCAGTGTCCCCTGCATTGCAAATCAGATTCTTAACCATTGAACCATCAGCAAAGCCCCAGTTTTGTTTGATGATATCACTCCTAGTACCATTAGAAACTTCAGTAACAATTAGTTATGTTTTTCTTTTCCATTAGTCTACTTTTTGTGCATTAATGCATTATGATCGATCTAAGTCCTCATTTTCTCTAAACTCAAATTACTTACCCACTGATTTGTTTACTCACTTATTTGTTTAACAGACATTTATTGTTTCAGGTTCATTGGACTACTTTTTAGCACATTTCCCCATTTAAAAATGTGGATACAATCATTAATTATCAGGCATCACTTTTACTCACAAAAATATCATTCAAAAGCATTTATTTATGGCACTCTGTCTACATTACCATGGAATCGATATAATGAAGTGTTCCAAAACAAATAGGCTAAAGATGCACTAACTCTAATATATTATATGCTTCTTATGTGAATACAACTGTTATTAACAAATGCTATGTACTATATGCCTAGTTTTCAGCCTTGTTAAAGTTACGTGCTCTGGTGAGTTATATTACCTGGCCATTCTTTGCTTTACCAAGGACTTATTCGGACTTTCATCAAACAAGAGGAAAAATATAGCACATGAAGTTACCCTTGAACATTATTTTTTCTTTTTTGAACTTTTGGCTTTAAGGATGTTAGTAGAAAGTCATCTGGGACTGCTAAATATGTTGATTAGAGTCAGATGAGCAGATCCTCGAACAGGGCAGGCTTTGATCGATTCCTTTAAGGATTTTTTAAGATATTCTTTTATTCGGGTGAACAGCATTCTAGGCTGATGAAATAAGAAAAATGGCAAAAATGAGTAGACTGCGTGATGACTAATAATTATGTTAACCCTTCTGGAGAAGAATTAAAAGTAGGCTACAAAAAGAGGTGTGTAGTTTAGGTGGTGAAATACTTGCATGCATGTGCATGCTCAGTCCCTCGGTCATAGCTGACTATTTGTGACCCCATAGGTCACAGAGCCTACCCATCAGGCTCCTCTGTCCATGGGATTTCCCAGGCAAGGATACCTGAGTGGGTTGCCATTTCCTTCTCCAGTCGATCTTCCCAACCCAGGGATCAAATCCGCGTCTCCTGCATCTATTTGGCCAGTGACAAAAAGTTTAGATTTAATGAAGAAAGGAAATTTGCACTAAGTACTCTTGGAGTAACACTTAAGGAAGACAATTTAAGTGGCTGAACGTAGGATGAGTATGGACTCAAAACAGTGAAGGAGAAGACACAGTCCAGTATACATAGAACACGGAATGTGACATTGGAGTCTGAAGTGCCGACAGAATGGCAAATCTAAGAATATTGTGTAGCAAGAATTATCAGAATTTGGCAATGACTTGATGAGGCAAGCAAATTAAAAATGACCTCAGGGTTTTGATTGCCTGAATAGGAAGTATTGAATACAGGAAGATTACTGAAGAATGCATTATGTTAGGATAAGTTGACGATTTGAGAATAATAATAATGAAAAGGCATCGGAGCAGAATGTAGAAATGTCTTGTAACTCAGTAAATGTAGCTCAAGGATTAAAAACGTGTTAAAACTCAATGACTGAATAATTTGTCCAAGGGAATGTGTATAAAAAAACAAAGGGCCTTGCTTGGGTGATTCTCAGCCAATTGGAGACAAGCATAGCATCCAGCAAAGGACCTCCTAAAGAGATATACGGAAAAGTAAAAGTAGAGAGGAATGAAATGTTTAGTTGGAAGACTGCATCAGTGAAGAGAATATGGGCTGATGCACTTGATTAAAGAAAGTGAAATTGGTTAGAAAGGAAGACGATTAGAGAGACAAAGGGAAATAAGTCCTAATTTGACTCAGGTCAGCTTCTGTAAAGAAGCAGCTATAGTGACTGTACCCTGGAGTGGAAGAGGATAAGGATGGGTAGCTACAGGTTGGGGAGTGAACGTTATTACACTGAGAACTATACAAAGGTAAAATGTACTTCCAGGAATGTTTTGTGTAAACAAATGTCTGGACTAGGTCAAAAGGTTTATAAAATATTGCTTAAGAACACCCATCACATTAACAGATGTGCTCCCCAGGTGGCGCTAATGGTAAAAATCTCATTTGTTCAATGCAGGAGGCATAGAGACGCAGGTTCGATTCGTGGGTCAGGAAGATACCCTGGAGGAGGGCATGAAAACCCACTCCAGCATTCTTACCTGGAGATTCCCAAGGACAAAGGAGCCTGGCAGGTTACAGTCCATAGGGCTGCAGAGTCGGACACAACTGAAGTGACTTAGCATGCCGGCGCATCATGTAATAGGTGCCCAGTAGAAGTTTGTTAAATGAATGGGTCCTGTCTCATCCCTGTCTTATATACATCCTGTAGCTTTTGGTGCATTTTCTGTCATGTACTAACAGGGGACCTTAGTGAAACAGTCATATGGAAATGTAAGCCAGGGGCCATATTGTAAGCAGTTCCTAAGGGATATGAGAGAGAAAAATAGAGGTATTAGGCAAACTCCCCCAAAGTACAGAATCACAGAAGGAAAATTTCTAGAGGCAGAAGGGATCTTGCAGGTCACTGAATAGCCCCACTCTCTGATTACACAGCTTTGGATGTGAGGCCCAGTTTTGTTAAATAACTTACCATCTATGTGTCAAGGTTCCGTTCCAGGAAATTGAAACCACATCAGCTATTTTAAGCATGAAAGGATTTAATATAAAGAATTAAGTGCACATTTAGATTCTTGGAAGGACTGGAAGAGTGACCTTTTAGGCTTGGGCTCCAGGACTAATTCTCAGAACGATGCAGCTTATTGGTCCACCTGGGCGGCTGCTATTGCTGCTCCAGTCAGGGAGGGGGAGAAGGAGCGAGCTAACCTGAACCTGTTGACTCCAAGAAGTTGCTACTACAGGTGCTCTCTGAGGATACCAAACTGGCAGTACTGCAACCGTACTTGGCTCAGCATCTACACAGCTGGCAACCAGACCTCAGATGTTACTATAGAAAACCCCAGTCCCCACAGTGTCTCCCAAACCACACTTGCCACTTCTGAGTTCAAATCTTACCTGAGTACATCTAATTGGCTTACCCAAAGGCTCACCTGGGAGCCTAGCGGCAAGCACACGGGGACTCACAGCTCCTGCAGGAGTATACAACACAAGGATGCTGGAATGGATGTCCACTGTCACATCATCAGATTTACACCCCTATGTCTTCAACTCGGAAAGTAATCACTGTAGCGAGGACATGGGAGGCTTGTCTTGCAGTCCCATTGTTATCATCGAATCTATGTGCACACAAGAGAATTATGTAGATTCAGTTCTCCTTCTAGAAATCACCTTCTGATGTTGAGAGACCTCAAAGTAGGGCAGCCATTTAATTTGTTTAAACTGGGCCACATTTGAAAATGGAGAGAAAAAAACTCGTATTTATGCCAGGATAATTAGCATGATGGAGCAGGGCATGGCAGCTTACTCCAATATTCTTGCCTGGAGAATCCCATGGACACAGGAGCCTGGCAGACTACAGTCCATAGGGTGCAAAGAGTCAGACACCACTGAAGTGACTTAGGACTCATGCATGCAACAGGCATGATACAGAACTGTTCCCAAGAAAACAAACTCCAAGCCTAGCTACAAAATACATAAGCTTCTTGATGATCTTCAACCTCCATCAGTTACCACATCTGTCAACACAGATCTTCACTTTACTTTTTGCTCCATCCTCTTTAAAGTTCTGTTCCGCAAGGGTATCAGTACCGTTCAGGTCTTCTGCACACACTATGTCTTTGCCTGGAATGGCCCTCCGTGTATCTCCACACATCTTCTGCGCATCTTTCAAAATCCAGCGCTGCCGTCACCTCCTCTGTTGAAATGTCCTCAGATTCTTCCAGGTTACATGCTTTACGTTGTATGAAAGTATCTGTTTATATTTCTTTCCCATTAAGCTGTAACCACTTCAATGACAGAAACTGGGTTTATTCATTCTTTATTCCTAGACACCAGATCCGATTCTATGTGGAAAAAGTGCTCAAGAAATGTTTGGAAATAAATGGATGGACGGAATCAAGGTAGAGAGGAAAGAAATAGGGAACGAAGCAAACAAGGAACTGAAAGAAAAGGATGTGGAGGGAGGGAAAACGAGAGCAGGAGGAAAGGAGGTAATGAGCCTTTTCTAGTGATTCTAACATTTTTCATTTGTGAGGATTATCCTCATATTACCAATCTATGAAAGGTGAAAAGGTGAAAGTGAAGTCGCTCAGTCGTGTCCGACTTTTTCTGACCCCATGGACTGTAGACTACCAGGCTTCTCTGTCCATGGGATTTTCCAGGCAAGAGTACCAGAGTGGGTTGCTATTTCCTTCTCCTGGGGATCTTCCCAACGCAGGTATTGAACCTGGATCTCCCGCATTGCATGCAGACGCTTTACCCTCTGAGCCACCAGGGAAGGGTCTTTCAAATTAATGAATTGAGATGAAATCTGTTCACACTCACTTAGAAATAGACTTGCTGCCAGTGGTCTGGATTTCCCATTTGATACTTAAAGAAATTATCAGCATTTATTGACTTTGATGACAATTCATTGATCAGTGATTTCATCCCATCTATGTTAATCCATTCAATATGTTATTCCTCAATTTTAGTTGAACATATAAATGTTTAGATTTCTTGCACTCAGACTGCAAAAAGACCTTTAAAATCTAGAAAGACAATTTTAGATGCAATCA
This sequence comes from Bos indicus x Bos taurus, assembly GCF_003369695.1. Lineage (NCBI taxonomy): Eukaryota > Metazoa > Chordata > Mammalia > Artiodactyla > Bovidae > Bos > Bos indicus x Bos taurus. Next base: position 87,069,212 of record NC_040081.1, on the reverse strand, counting down.
ATACTAGTTTGTACATCAATGAATCTTTCTTGTCTCTCTCTCTCTCATTTTTTTTTTTTTTTTCAGTTATCTGAAGATGATTTCTTTCTTGAGTGAGTAGTTTCATCTTGATTGTTGTGGGCCTTTTGTTGATTTTAAGGGATGGCCCACAATGAACCTGATTTATAGAATTTATTTCTTGCCTTTGCTTCTGTAACATGACTTCCTGAAGTTCACCCCCAATTTTCTATCAGCTAAATGTGATTTTTTTTTTTTTTAAGTCTAGCTCCTAAGTCTCTGGAAAACTCAGTGCAAAATATTTTCAGTGGCTGTTTCAAACATTGTATTCTTTGGACTGTAAAGCGATACCTATGTTTGCTAAGGTTTTAATTTTTTGAACTTGCTCCATGTTTGTGTTAGGTAGTAAGCAGATTTGCAAGGGAAGGGTGCTACTCTTGGAAGACAGTTTCTCTCTTGTTTACAGCATAGGCCTTTGGCTTAGCCAGCTTGTAATGAACAAAGAAATTCACATTGTTTTATGAGAAAGATGAATAGACATTTTTTTTTTGAGATTTACTGAATACTGCTCAGTCTTCAATTTCTCTCCCTTTGTATGACACTGTATGTGAAAGGACATAGTCCAGAATACTATCCCATAAAAGTATGATTTTTGTATTAAAAGAGTATTGTCAGGGTTACACTGAACATGTTACTACTACCTAACTTCCATAAGTCCAACTAAATGTATATGGAAATTTTACTTAGAAAACTGTAACTTCTAGCAGTATCAGATCAGTAGGATGCAGTATCTTCCAAAGTTAAACTATGATTTTAGCTGAATAAGAGCAACAGAAGAAACAAACTAGGAAAAAGATTACTGAGATAGAATTTCTTATATTTAAAATGATATAAACAACATAAATAACTTGGGATATTTTTATTATAAACAATATTTATATTAAATATAAATTTAATTGTTACCATCCTTTTCAGAGAACTTTACAGCCTAAGAATAGTTTATTAAAGAAAAGGGAAGGAAAATTAGTGACTATAGCAAGAAGGGTATAGATGGGTTTATCTCTCAGGGTTCTTTTATTTTCAGTTATAGGAACTAACATCGAACTGTCTTTGGCAAGAGTTGTTTTCCAAAGTAGTAAGAGAAGAATATCAGGTGGTAGTATTGTTTAATGACTCACGAAACTGAAAAATCAAGATTTAAAGAATGGTTGAATCCAGAGTCTCAATGACATCATTGGAATATAACTATTGTCTCCATTAATAATCTTCACTTTCTTCTTATGCTAAATTTAAACCAACAACTCTCCCATGCCCACCCCAAGCACCTTCACTGCTACATTCTGCCAGTTTATAAGCCCAGAAGAGAGAACTTCTCTTTCCTAATAGTTCCAAATAAAACAGTTGTATATCATAGTTTCAGTGCCATGATTTAGGCCATCTGCCCATCCAATTACTAGAGTCAGGGATATGGAATATAGTATTTGGGCATGCCTGGATGAATTTCCACTGCTAGACCTGAGTGTTCAGGGGTGGAGTGGGGAAGTGAAGCCAGGAGGGTGTAGATTAATGTAGCTACCTGAATTCCTGGAGAAAGACAGATACCTCACACCTAGAGTTGCCATATATAGAAAATGAAAATATAGAATTCCCATTTAAAATGGAATATTAGATAAACATGGAAGAAATTCTTAGAATCAGGTAGGTCCCATGATAATATTTGGGACATACTTACACAAAACAAATTGTTGTCTATCTGACATTTGAATTAAACAGAGAATATAGTATTTTGTCTGACAAACCTGCCCACACCCAGGCATTTCAGTGATTTTTTCAAGAAATGATTGAAATAGGGCTGAGCAAGCAAAAGTGATGAGTCCACTCCTATAGTAATGAAGAACTGAATGTCAGCAGACATTACTAAGCCAAAAGATTGTAGAGGTGTTCTGTAGGCAAGCAGATTACAATAAGAGAAGTGAAACATAAAATGCGTGAATGCAAACGGAAAATAAGAGACCAATGGAAGACTGTTACTAGGGAATGTGGTGTTCGCAGTGTCAACCACAAATTGGCATTTACCCAGAGCATTGCCAGCAACTGAGCAACAAAGAAAGACATTTGCCATCTGTATCTATGGAGATGGAACCCCATGCCGCTATAGCTGTTGACCTTCACCAACCCCTGAGGGAATTCAGGATGGAATGAGGCACTTTCTGCTCCAGGGAATCTGGTGGGACAGGTCTTTAGATAGCTGGATGTTTTTAGGAACAGATTTTATGATCTCAATCCTTGCATCTCTTCATATCTAGTTGAGTTCAGTCACACAGTCATGTCTGACTCTTTGCAACCCCGTGGACTGTAGCACGCCAGGCTTCCCTGTCCATCACTAACTCCCAGAGCTTGCTCAAACTCACTTCCATAGAGTTGGTGATGCCATCCAACCATCTCATCCTCTGTCATCCCCTTCTCCTCCCGCCTTTAATCTTTCCTAGCATTAAGGTCTTTTCCAATGAGTCAGTTATTTGTATCAGGTGGCCAAAGTACTGGAGTTTCAGCTTCAGCATCAGTCCTTCCAAAGAAGCACTAAATCCCTTCATGGTGACATCAGATCCTCATGACTAACAAAAAACCTTATGTAAAATAAATGCTTCATGGTACTCCCCCTTCACCAAAACCTTGTATATTGACTTTCCCCCACTGCTTCTTGGGAAGCAGTCTCTCAGAGCTATCTGATATGCTGCCTCCCGGGCTGCAGTCCTCATTTTACCCCAAATGAAACTTAACACACAGCTCTCAGTTTGTACATCTTTTTTGAGGTTCTTGTTTCATAGTGAAAGAATTCAGAGACAGAGTGGTAAGTAAGAAGTGGATTTACCTAGAGAGAACAGGGCTTCCCTTGTAACTTAGCTGGTAAAGAATCTGCCTGCAATGCAGGAGACCTGGGTTCAATTCCTGGGTTGGGAAGATCCCCTGGAGAAGGGAAAGGCTACCCACTCCAGTATTCTGGCCTTGAGAATTACATGGACTGTATAGTCTATGGGATTGCAAAGAGTTGGACATGACTGAGCAACTTTCACTTTCAGGCTGAGTGTAGACCATCTCAGAAGGTGAGAGAAAAATCCCCAAAATATGACATGGTTAGTTTTTATGGGTTGGGTAATTTTATAGACTAATGAGTGGAAGGATTATTTCAGTTATTTGGGGGAAGAAGCAGGGATTTCCAAGAATTGGGCAACTGCCCACTTTTTGGTCGTTTATGGTTAGCTTCTTGATGAAAGTGAAAGAGGAGAGGGGAAAAAGTGGGCTTAAAACCCAACATTCAGAAAACTACAGTCATGGCATCTGGTCCCATCACTTCATGGCAAATAGATGGGGAAACAATGGAAATAGTGACAGACTTTATTTTTGGGGTCTCCAAAATCACTGCAGATGGTGACTGTAGTCATGAAATTAAAAGACGCTTGCTCCTTGGAAGAAAAGCTATGACCAACCTGGATAGCGTTATTCAAAAGTGGAGACATTACTTTGCCGACAAATGTCCATCTAGTCAAAGCTATGGTTTTTCCAGTAGTCATGTATGGATGTGAGAGCTGGACTATAAAGAAAGCTGAACGCCAAAGAATTGATGCTTTTGAATGTGGTGTTGGAGAAGACTCTCGAGAGTCCCTTGGACTGCAAGGAGATCCAACCAGTCCATCCTAAAGGAAATTGTCCTGAATATTCATTGGAAGAACTGAATGTGAAGCTGAAACTCCAATACTTTGGCCACCTGATATGAAGAACTGACTCATTGGAAAAGACCCTGATGATGGGAAAGATTGAAGGCAGGAGGAGAAGGGGATGATGACAGAGGATGAGATGTTTGGATGGCATCACCAACTCAATGGACATGAGTTTGAGTAAGCTCTAGGAGTTTGTGATGGACAGGGAGGCCTGGCATGCTGCAGTCCATTTGGTCACAAAGAGTCAGACACGACTGAGTGACTGAAATGAACTGAACTGATTGTTAGCTTCAGAACTGTCATGGCACTGGTGGGTGTGTGAATGCATAATGAGGCTCAAGGTCTACCGGAAGTCAGTAATCTGCCATCTTGGATCTAATTGGTTCTAATCAGTTTCTGCCATATCCTGCAGCTATGTCCTTTTTTTTAAAGGTTGTACCCTGACCCCTTCTCTCCTAACTCGCTGGGAAGAGGAGGACTTGAAAAGGAGCATTCAGTGATGTGAGCTGCCTATGCAACTTCCATCTCCCTCTCTTCTTTTATTTTAAGGCCTTCCACTTTCATCTTTTAAAAACAGAATCTCAGTACTATTCACGAACCCATACTTTTCCTAAACATGTACTTCAGAGGAGGTCAGCTTCAGTTGCAAAAGTTGATTTCTTCTATTGGAATAAGACATGTGTGGGTTTGTTCTTATCTTTGAATAATTTTTACATGGCCCTGTGATTCAATGCCAACCACTGAAACATGTCGTTAAATGTACCAGAGGGCCTCTAGGAAAGATTTTTGCCTACTTTTAAGAAAGACATGCAAAAAGATAGAATTTGTGATACCTGGTTGTGATGGGGAATTGGTGTAGCCATTCTGAAAGCTAATCTGAAGACAAGGCCTGTATATAAAGAATGGCAAGATATGAAAAGATGTTAAGAACTATGTACTTGATATACTGATGAACTGAGTAGTCCAGGAATCACCCTACCTCTGAACCTCTTGTAATGCAAATTAATATATTTCCTGATTATTTGGGATGCTTTAAAGTTGTCTTTATCTGCAGCAAAAACATTCTAACTGACATATACACATACACAGGATTTTCTGTATATTGGACATTGAGATAACTTTTCTGTTTTGTTTGTTTGCCAATGATTACAAACTCAAATCATGAAAACATTTTTTTTCCTACTTAAAAGGTAAGTTTTCTATTTAAAAAATACCATATGCTATCGTTTAAAGTAGTCAGTGAAAACAAAAGCAAACATGTATTTTAGAATTAGAACTTTAGGGAAAAGAAATCATGGAAACTAATATTCATTCAATGGTAATGTCTCTTTTTTAAAAAAAGCAGCAGTTACTTAATGAAACTTCAGAATTGACATCATAATTTGGCCTGAATATACTACTTTGAACTATCATGATGGAATTTCCCAGTTGGTGAAGGGTTCAGCTGCTTTTCACAGAATCCTTTTATATCTTGGTAGAATGGTGTCCCCATATATGTGGAGATGCTGTTACTCTATCTTTTTAGAATCATAACAATAGGTGCTTGGTCACTCAGTCATGTCCAACTCTTTGCGACCCTAAGGACTGTAGCCTGCCAGACTTGTCTGTCCGTGGGATTTCCCAGGCAAGAATATTGGAATCGGTTGTCATGCCCTCATCCAGGGGATCTGCTGGACCCAGAGATAGAACCTCAGTCTCCTGCACTGCAGGCCGATTCTTTACCTCTGAGCTACCAGGGAAGCCCAATAACAGGATACATTTATTTAAATTATATCAGTGGGAAAATCACTATTGAATGATACAAACAGGTCAACACAATAACTTAACTCCTCTCTGCTTCTGACCTTAACAGATGACATGTGTTGGATTTTACACCTATTTTTAGTTCTCATCTTAGGTTCTCCACCTACAGTTGGAAAATCTAGCTGTGACATTCCAGTCACTTCATTTTCACAGCAGGAGTCTGTTCATGAAGAATGCCAAATATCTCCTTATAGATCCATTCTGTGTTTATTGTTACTGCCAAACATTTTCTTCCTCATTTTCTGAAGTGGAGGCACTACAGAGAAATCTGCTGTGAGACATTTTGGTAAAGTGAATCTTACTTTATCACTCATTATTAACATGACATTAACTTGCTTTCCCAAAAGGAGTAGGAGAGCATGGGGTGGGGGAATATACAGAATAAAATTAAACAGTGTTAATGTCATACCTATTAAGACTTGATTTAGTGACATATAAAAGAAAACCCACATATGGCCTGTGCGCAATGGAAGTGCTATCCCCCTTACACTTTGTATAACAAAGTCTGATGCTAGGCAGCCCAGGGCTAGGCTGCCAGCTCCTACCCCTAAAAACCTTGAGGTATCTGATTCCTTCTTTATAGCTACTCTACCAAACCAAGTACATGCCTTGAATCCAAGGTTATCTCAAAGAACTCCTGTATCATGTTCATGGGCCAGGCAGCTGGAAGGATTACTAAGTAAAGAACCCAAGGTGCTCACCTACTAAGATGAATCACATTCCTTTGAGGAGCTTGCATAGAAGCCTCTCATAAGAACCATGTCAAGCCATTGAGGTGTAAGCAATACTTTGATTTATATCTCATTGATTTATCCTAAATCCAGTGTGGTCCTTAGTCACAAGGAAGTCTGCAATGACTTTTAGCTGGCTTTATTGCTACCTCACTTAGAATTGCCATTCTTCCTTAGGCATAAGGAACAGCTGTACGGTAGATGATTCTATCATATTCTCTATCATAGTATGATTAAGATTGTATTCCAACCCCAAAGATTCAGAATTTGATCAGAACTTGTACCTTTCAAGTTTTAACTTTTCCCCCTGTCATTTTTCACATCACAAGATTTTTTTCCAGAATGGGGAGTGATTTCACCAATCTACACTTAGATTTCCTGTAAATATAAGTAAGCATGTAAACATGCCATATTCCATCCTGAAAATGTCTTAAGCCCAAATGTTATAATCCACAAAGCAGATTTTATTCTATTTTACCTATTTGGTGAATTCAAAATTCTGATTTAACACTAAAGATAACTGTATTTGTTATGACTTGATTGGTTATATGTTTGCCCCCAAACACTTCATATTTTCCATAAAAATAGGCTTTTATAATAAAATCATTTTTTTTTCATGAAAGTTAGTTTACAGCAAGTCAGAAGCTGCAGGGGTACAAAAAAGGATATAATCAAAATGTTTAAAAAATATTAAATTCTTATCAGAGCTTTCAAGCTAAGTTTCAAAACTTACATTTTCCAAAAAGTTTGAAAAATAGAAGACTCACTCTTAAGTGCTAAGGGGGGTGCCTTTGATAATTCTGTGAAGCTTGAAAAGGTACTCTAAGGATTAATTTTTGTCATGAAGTGTGGGAAATAGTAGTAGCACAGTATAGCTATTTCAGGGCCTCAATTATTGATGGCTATATAGACATGAATTTGAGTAAACTCCTGGAGTTGGCAATGGCCAGAGAGGCCTGGCGTGCTGCAGTCCATGGGGTCCCAAATAGTCAGACATGACTGAGCGACTGAACTGAACTGGTATCTTAAGAGTCTCTGTTTTTCTGCTAATTCGGTTATCACATCAGTCGCTTTTGCTATCCAGCTCAGCCATAGCCCTTCAAATCACCTTAAATTCACTTACTTAAGCAGGATGCCAGCAGGGTGTCATGAGAGATCCAGAGTTTGCAAGACCCACCACAGAATGTCACTATAGTTTCACTTCTTAAACTTGCCTATTGACATCCCTGTGATTCTTTGGTCCCTAAAGCAGAAAACAGATCTGATAGGGAGTGTTTGGACATGATTAGCATCATATGTATATGTGTTTTTAGTCGTGTCTGACTCTTTGCCATGCCGTGGACTGTAGCCCGCCAGGCTCCTCTGTCCATGGAATTCTCCAGGCAAGAATACTGGAGTGGGTTGCCTTTCTCTCCTCCAAGGGATCTTCCCAACCCAGTGACTGAACCCAAGTCTTCCACGTTGCAGGCAGATTCTTTACCATCTGAGCTACCACGGAAGCCCAATTAGCATCATATTCACCTTTAATTGTTTTTATTCCTGTATTTATGGGGGCACAAAGAGAATGTCAGAATTAGACACAGAGGTATCTAAAATTTTGTCAAGGTGTGTGTCTGCTTTTTTTATCTATTTTTAAACACTGTGTATTTATTTTTGGCTAGCTGGATCTTCTTTGTTGCACGCAGCCTTTCTCTCGTTGCAGTGAGAGTGGTTAGTTAGTCTTGGTTGTGGTGTACAAGCTTCCAATTGCACTGGCTTCTCTTGTTGTGGAGCTCACACCCTAGAGTGCAGGCCCAGTAGTTACGGCACACAGGCTTAGTTGCCCCATGGCATGTGGGTCTTCCCAGACCAGGAGCCAAATCCATCTCCCCTGCATTGGCAAGTGAATTCTTAACCACTGGACCACCAGGGAAGTCTGTGTGTCCGCTTTTAAACTCTAAAGCTTTATAAAAGCGTGAATTATTAACAATAGGTATGCTCTAATACCCTCACTGGGATTCCCAGGTGATACCAGTGGTAAAGAACCCACCTGCCAATGCAAGAGACACAGGAGATGCAGGTTCAGTCCCTGAGTTGGGAAGATCCCCTCGAGAAGGAAATGGCAACCCATTGCAGTTCTTGCCAGGAAGATACCATGGACAGAGGAGCCTGGTGGGCTACAGTCAATTGAGTTGCAAAGAGTTGGACACGATTGAAATGCCTTAGTAGGCACACACGCACTCAATACCCTGATTAGGTCTACTTAGTGTGTAACCCATGGACACTTCCACAAGTTTAAGCTTACGTAATTGTTTATGACTACAGGACACAAATTCAGCTTCATTCTGAATATGAATCTGGTACAACTGTGTAATTCCCAGAATTAACATGTAAAGAATTTTTAACTTTCTCAGGGTCTGCCAGACATGAGTACGCAATAAGTATGCATTGAGTGAAGATCAGTGCTATTTCTAAACTAACTCTTTCCAACTTGGTATTAGGTTTTTAATCTACTAAACAAGTTTATCTCATTGGTGGTGGTTTAGTCACTAAGTTGTGTCCGACTCTTGCAACCCTGTGGACCATAACCTGCCAGGCTCTTCTGTCCATGGGATTTTGCAGGCAAGATTGAATTTAATCCTAATTTTAACTGGAAGTAAGCATTCTAGAGTCTCCTCTGCTTTATCTACTTTGTGCTCCACAAGAGATACTGTTACCCTTATTCGTTCTAAAGTTTTCAGCATTTCATATTTTCCTTTACTATTTCCAGATTTTTTTCTCACCATTATTTCAAAAGAAATATAACCATTTCATTTTTGATACATAAAATAAAATGTAGGAAGCTTTAAAGATGCTTGGGGCTGGTGCACTGGGACGACCCAGAGGGATGGTACAGGAGGGAGGAGGGAGGGGGGTTCAGGATAGGGAACACGTGTATACCTGTGGCGGATTCATGTTGATATATAGCAAAACCAATACAATATTGTAAAGTTAAAAAATAAAAAATAAATAAATAAATTTAAAAAAGAAGTAAAAAAATAAATAAATAAAATGTAGGAAGGTTTAAAAAGTGTAGAAATCTTCTCTTAACAGGAAATCATCATCACCACCATAACCATCATCATAGTAGTAGTAGCAGAACTATTTGTTAAGCACTTATGACTAAGTACTTAGACACTATTTTTACTAACATTAATCAGAATCACAGCAGCTCTGCAAAGTAGGTATCATTATCCCATTTTACAGATGAGAAAACTGAGGCTCAGAGAGGTTAGTTTTAAGTAAAATCATACTGCTAGGATGTGGCACTGCCAGGATTTGAAGCCAGGTGTATCAGGTCATTATATTGTAATGTAGATATACTAGGAAAAATTCATTATGAATGAAGATATTTCACAGCCTCAGAACAATTTGTAATTAATGTGGAGGTGTATAAATAAAATCACCAGAAGTTATTCCACTACTGTGTTTTTTGTTAAATGTTTGACATTTGGCCACTTTAGGAATCCCAGAAAAGAACATTGTAGAGCACAGGAGGAAATAGGGGCAGAAGTGTTCTTGATTGAATAAAAGCAATGGTTGAAAGAAAAAGACTTCCTTCTTGAGTTCCTCATGCAATGAAAAAATAGATTCTCTTCTCTTACCAGAAAACCACCAATTTGAGGAGGGATGCAAAGGCCAAACCAAAGATGCCTTACTTAGAGCAGGATGAACTGTCCTTCTGAAATAGGTATTCAGCCTTCTTCATTAATGCATCAGACTTAATGACATGATGAGTTTACTGGGATATTTCCATTGGAGACTGTCACTGACAGTTCTGCCAAAGAGAGCCATTTTTAGAACTGGGAGTTTGTGTATGAATTTCCTATTTGTACACTGGCTATCACATTCTCAAGTGTCTGAAGAGACTGAGGTTGAATAGGAAAGTTGTTTGCAGGTGTAGTCTTCTGCTCTCAGTGTGGGTTTACAGCTCTTAAAAACAACTTTTGAGGAAAAGCTTTCTGTTTGATGTGGATGGTGGCGAGAGTTATGTACATACCGTGGAGCCAATGTGATTCCCTTATGAGGAGAAAATTCCCAGCTAATGATCTAGCATTTGAGCTTGGGTCAAAGTGAGTTACAGTCTAGTTTTCTAACCTGAGTAGTCATATTCAGAGCCTCTACTCATACTTATAGGGGAGGGTGCTGCTGCCTCTCTATATTTTTTAAAAGTGGAAAGAGTGTGAGTGAGACCTGTACTTCTGCAATTCAGTTCCCATGTGGCTAAGGCTTGGTCATCAATCTTCTTGACCAAGAGACACCACATTTTCCCCCTCAACTTTACTAAAACCACAGAGGTGGAGAGGAAAATGTCTGTTCATTAATGTCAGACACCAATTCAAATGGCTTACAGGCCTCAGTACAAGATTAAATAAGCCTTCGTATAAAACATGGGTCAGAATTGGTTCTTTCAAACTTGTTTTTAGATATGTGACTGTTTTAGTCATCAAGGCAGTATGTAAAATAAAATCCTTTCCAGGTTTTATATATTTGAAATGGGAATGAGGATTCTTTCAGTTCTATATTAGCAGTTTTCATTAATATCTTTTTTAGTATTTCAAGAATATATTTTATTTTTTTAATGCACCAAAGCATTTTCTTCACCAAAACTATGATAATCGAAATCTGAGACAATTAGAACCTAAAAATGCCTCTCTTACTCTCTTTCTCTCCAGGTAGGTAGGTAAGTAGATAGAAAGATATTCTAGAGATATGTATGTGTATGGCTATCTGTATATCACTCTGTCTGTGTCTATGTATATGTATATCTATTTGGAAAGTAAAAAACTTAAATTCCTTCCACAGCATAAAATAAAATTTTTATAGTTCTATTTTTCTTATAGTTAATTTGGTGACTGATTTTTTAACTTAAGTATCTCACAGATTCGGATATATATCTATCAAAGCAGGTTGCTATCCAGATGAAGGCCAGTAAAATGTGGAAGACCTATAGTGTCCGCCTAGCAGCATTCATTAGAAAACCATACTTATAAAAAAATAAAGTAATATTTGGTGACTGATCATCATACCACTAAATGCTCTTGTGTTGCTGTGCTACAATTTTATTTTTAAGCTGAGGCTACTAGAAAAAGAAGTGATTTGGACTTATGTGATACAAATCCCATAGTCCACGATAAAAGTAACTTAAGCTAACCACTGTAAACTTATCAATCTGTGACATTGAAATTAATAGCCTCCATTTATTTAATAATTGCTTAGCCTGCACATGTTCTGTACCCCCACTTCCTGTGCTCTGCACCAAGGGTACAGCTGGAGGAAGTCCTCTGTTCCTCCTGCAACCATCCGTCTGGCTGGTGGCACTGCTTTCTGTGCAGGAATACTATTTTGCCCTATGTTGTTCATTGTTGAGTTTACAGGACATCTGTCTGATCATGTGTATGTGCACATTATTGAAGGCATAAACTGACCAGCAGCATCTTGGTGACTGTGGATGATAATGATAGGCCCCCAAGAACATCCTTTTTTTTGTAAGAAGTCCTTAGAAGGCCCATTGGGAAAACTGAAATGCCTGGATTCCTTTTGTTTCTTAATAGAGTCGGATCTGGAAGGCCTTGATGATCTAGGTACTGTTTACAGCAGCATTGACCAGCAGCTGAATGAAACCATGAGGCGCCGCAGACATGCAGGAGAAAATGATTACAACATCGAGGTACTGCTGGGAGTGGATGACTCTGTGGTCCGTTTCCATGGCAAAGAGCACGTCCAAAACTACCTCCTCACCCTGATGAACATTGTGAGTAGTGACTCCCTTTCTGAGGCTTTTTGATCTTTTAATTCACTTCTCCTGTTTTGCTCTGGTCTTTTGGAAACCTCTATGAGGTCTTCCATGACTACACCCCACATTCAAAATGTGTACGTAACTGCATTCAATTCAAATATTGATCTACAGATTTAACATACAAGATGCAAAACTAAAGGAAACATGAAGTGAAATTTTCTTTTGCGTGATCAACTATTGATCCATTGTCACCAAAGAGAAATCTTAAATTTAAAAAATTATAATGGGCTGGAATTATAATATCAACTATGGTTTTCATTTGGTTCTGGGGATAATCAAAACTCTCAGGACTGTCCTCCTGACTTGATGTGGACCACGAAGAATGAGATGGATCTTTCCAGCATCATTTTGCATCCCAGGATGATGAGGAATTATTTAGGCCTAATAACTCTGTGTGCATGCTTGCTTTTAGAGCTTTTGGATAGAGTAATATTTTTCACCATGATGCAGTTGAATGTAATATACATACAACGCACAGTCAACTCTTGGCATAGTGCTGCCCTGCAATTATAAAGGACTCTAAATTTGTTCTCTACGTCTTCCTTATCAGCCTTAATCTTATCCAGAAGAAATTTAGCCATCAAACTGATGTCCTTTTTTCCCAGGTGAACTGGCACAGAGCAGTTGAGGAGAAATAATACATAAGTTACCTACTTCTAAAAGATAACTAAGATAGTAGTATGCTCTGTTTTATATGTTTTATCTCCTAGAATGATAAAATACCATATTACTCTGGCAAATGTATTGCCTAAGCCTATTCTGTCTTTCAGCTTTTGACTTTTAGTGTGATTTCTTTGGGTACCTTGCCTTTTTTCCATGCTTAAGATTAGATTTCCAACAATTCTTAATTTTATTAATCATGATTTTATTTATTCTAATATTTAAGCCAATATGTTAAACATATATTCTGTTCATTAGATGCCAATGTATAAAATTCTACATATATTATGTCTCTGTGAAATGGAAAATAGTGTAGAAACTCAGATACATGTTTATTTGTTCGCTGGCACAGATCCCAGTTATGAAGACTGCTTAGCGCACAGAAAACAAATTCCCCTGGAGATGCTACTTTTATTAATTCTTGCATCATTCATTGTGCCCCTGGACCGCTTTCTTCTACACTAGGGAGGCAGTCAGTCAGGATAGACTTGTTAGTAAGGAGCTTGGAGTAATTCCACAGAGATTTGGAACAGTCTTTGTCCTCACAGTACTTATAATTTAGTCAAAGATAAAAGTGATGCAAAAAAATGCAAAGGTTGAGCAATAAAAGGCATTCTATTATTAAGACGTATCAGTAGGCACTGTATTGTCAGTTCTTTAAGACTTTACAGGGAGCAGCTGTGAAGTGTTGAGATTATCCAATTGGGACTTAGGAGGCAGAGGCTTTAGTTCTAGCTATGTTCCTGGTTGATTTTGTGACCCTAGATAATCATGTCCCTTCCTGGGATTTAGTTTCTGTATTTATAAAATTAAAAGATGGTACAAGATGTAATAATCCTCTAATCCATCAGGAAGCTTCAGGTTAAAGTAGGTCTGTAGGGATTTGTTTCCTGGATTTTTAAAAAAATCTGCTTTGTTTTTCAAAGGGCACATGGGATTGTCAAGGTTTTCTAGACAGACTCTGTTGACAGGAAAGTAGAAATGGCTATAGTATATTCACCACACAGTAAGCTGAGGTGTCAAGGAATACACAAGACTGCTGCATTTTTGGTTTTATAACCATTGCCAAAGATATTTTGTTTTTAAGACCATTAAAAAAGTTAGGTAATAGTCTGAGTCTTTATCTCCAATACTAGAAATTATTCTAAAGCTAATCGAGCATCAGAGAATGGAACTGGAAGAGGGAATATAATTTTTAAAACTGAAGTTCATTGCATCTGAAGTAATTAGTATATGTAGAGGTTTTTAGGAGGTAATAATAACAGTCCCCCTTCACTTCCCAAGTTCAGAATCGACTGAATGATAGGCATAGTGAAAAGGCAGATGAAAAATAAGTGGTTTTATTATTGATAAGAGCTGAATTACACATCATTTAAATGTATAGCCACAAATATTTTTCTTATTCTCAATTAGCTGAGAGCACTTTGTCCCAGCCCCTGCCACCCAGGAACATTTGGCAGTGTTTGGTCAGGAAGATCCCCTGGAGGGGGGCATGGAGAATTCTTGCCTGGAGAATCCCATGGACAGAGGAGCCTGGCAGGCTACAGTTCGTAGGGGTCACAAAGAGTTGGAGACAACTGAAACAATTTAGCATGCACCGAGGCATTTTTGGTTATCATAACTGGGAAAGGAAGCTCTGCCACCACTGAGAGATGCCAGGGATGCTGCTAAACAACTACAACATAAAGGGCAGCTCTACACAGTAGAGAAATATGAATTATCTGGTCTAAAATGTCAACAGTGCCAAGGTTTAGAAACCTTGTTAAAAATTAGACAATCTTGCTCACAACCCTCTATCCCCAACCCCCAATTAAATCAAAGGTTTAATAGAAAACCCTTAATTTCAGGTTTTCAATTAAAGTTGAAACTCAGTAATTTCAGATTTCCTTTGTAGGACTGGTAGAGAGCTGTAAGCATGAGAGACTGAAGACTGAGTCTCTTCCTTTCCTCCCTAGGCTCCCATTGCTCTGTTGCAGACCATTATATCTGTAATACTGAAATGAGAATGCCCTGTCTCAAATTGATCAATTAAATAAGAGTGGGAGAAATGAAAAAAACCAATAATGATACTCTAATGAAACTATCTCTTGGAAATTTGAAGCAAAGAAATAAGTTGGGTTTTTTGTTGTTGTTGTTTTCCATGACAAGTTTGGAATAATTAGTAACTCCTATGCTAGCCTTGTTTTATGGCTTCCCATGGTTATCTAAAATCATGGCTCTCCAAACTTGAGCCCTACCCAAACATAGAGGCTTTCTTTACATGTCACAGGGGGCTTCCCTGGTGGCTCAGACGGTAAAGCGTCTTTCTGCAATGCGGGAGACTCAGGTTCGATTCCTGGGTCGGGAATATCCCCTGGAGAAGGCAATGGCACCCCACTCCAGCACTCTTGCCTGGAAAATCCCACGGACGGAGGAGCCTGATAGGCTACAGTCCATGGGGTCACAAAGAGTCGGACACGACTGAGCGACTTCATTTTCACTTTCACTTTACATGTCACAGAGGTTCAGGCAGAAACTATAGAAGAAAACTGACAGCAAAAAGTCTATTTCCTTGCATTGATTTGGGGAGAAATGGGGGGTTTACCAGGTGGCGCTAATGGTAAAGAACATGCCTGCCAATGCAGGAGAGGCAAGAGATGTGGGTTCAATACCTGGGCGGGGAAGATCCCTTGGAGAAGGGCACAACAACTTGCTCTAGTTTTCTTGCCTGGAGACTCCCATGGACAAAGGAGCCTGTTGGGCTACAGTCTATTGGGTCGCAAAGAGTCAAACATGACTGAAGCGATTTAGCATGCATGCACGTGTCCTGTGATGTCCCTGTGATAGAGAAAAGATCACAGTTTCCTTTAGTCTGGTTTGGCACCTTTAACCTAGTTAACTAGTCAGCAGATACAATCTTCTTTTAGTTTACCTGATAGTCAAATATAGTTTCCGTATCCAAAACCAGGGGATATTTAGCATGCCATTCCTGAACCAGGGGAGTACTGTTAGGTCCCAGTGATTTGCTTCATGGTTGTCTCTTTAATTTAAACTGAACACCTTTTCAAAGGAATGTTCATATTTATCTCATACTTTATTGTCTTGAAAAGAGTTCTTAAATTATTAAATGTTAAACATCTGTGTAATGAAACAATGGATAAGTGAACAAATGAGTGTAAGTAACAGAGGTAGATTGTGAACAGACAGAAACTTTGTATTTGAAATAAGAGGATATAAATGACATGAAGGCTTTAATCAGTTTAACAATATAATAAAAGAAGTGTTTAGAAAGGAATTTAGCATTTGGTCATGTCAATATTTTTTCAAGTATATTGCAAAATGGAAAATTATTGTGACTTTTTTTTCCCTAGAGGAGACAGAGGCTTAAAATGTCAATAAAATTGAGGTAAATTTTTACAGTTATTTGAAGTTTGTAAAACAATCTGAGATAATGATAATACAATGATGGTAATCATTAAAAGAAGACAAGGAAGGGGCTTCCTTGGCAGCCCGGTGGTGGAGATTCTGCATTTCCAATGCAGAGGAAGCAGGTTCTATCCCTGGTTGGGGAACTAGGATCCCACATGCTGCATGGCCAAAAAACAAAAGACAGTGACTAGCTTCTGTGTTGGTGAACACATCATAGTGCTGGGAGGGTGAGGGCCTGGAAAGAGCATGGAAGCTCTGTACCTCTCCCCGCAAACCTTGCCTTCTGCATCTCTTACATTAGTCTGTTCTTAAGTTGTATCAATCATTTAAAAATAAATATGTAGGAGGTGCAAGACAATAATGGCAAGGCAAGATAGTCTTGAGTCTAGCCTGCCCCTAGCACTATATGGTAGGAGACCTTGTACAAGAGCTAACTTCTCAGTTTCCTCACTAGGAAAATGACAATAGCGGTGGCTGTGCTCACACGAAAATTCTAAAGAAGGAAGGAGAGTGTGAGCATAGAACGTCTAGAACTGAGAAGGAGCCTAGCAGACGGCCAGCTGACACTGGCTGTAAAGAACTCAAAGCTGTTCCCACAATCTGCTTTTCCCCCTAAGTTCTACAAAGGGAAGCAGAAGGCTCATCATGTGATGTGAAGAAAGATGACATGCTTGCAAGTATCTGCCATGAATCATTGACAGGCACAGGGCTTGCCCCAAAACAAAACAGCAGTTTTGTGAGGGATTTAAACAAGGGCAGCACAGCCCTCACCCTTACTTGATGCCCCAGTTTTCCCAGAATCTCAGAGAAGAAAACATCAAAGGATTTGCTTAGGGTGATGTCTGGAGTCTAGGATGGAGCCCATCTCAGCACCCAATCTCATGAGCCTTTTGCCACCTATAAGCCAGGACCAGAATCTGGAGAGAAAGGGATGCAGACCTCACTGAGCTGATTTCATTGTCAATATTAACCTGGAGTTGGGGGTAGGGACAGGCAAAAAACCCTTCCTGGGACCATTTTCTCCAAAAATTAAGAGTCTTGCATTTTATTGGGGGAGGTGCAAAAAAGCCTATTGTGTTCAGGGAACAGACAAAGGCCAGTGACATCTTAAAGAGAAAAAGTCTACCCCAGTATTTAGGGCAGAAGAAAACCTTGGGGGAAAGCAACTTTCATGCTGTGAGAATACTCAAGCATCTCTGTGGTGTGGCTCATGTGATGAAAATCAGATACTTCTGGCCAGAAGCCAGCATCACTGCCATACATACAGGAAGTCCACCTTCCAAGTGGCATCCTTATAGCAGGTGGCGCTAATGGTAAAGAACAAGCCTGCCAATGCAGGAGGTGCAAGAGACGCGTGTTCAATCCCTGGGTGGGGAAGATCCCTTGGAGGAGGAAATGGCAATCCATTCTAGTATTCTTTCTGGAAAATCCCATGGACAGAGGAGCCTGGTGGGCTACAGTCTATGGGGTCCCAAAGAGTCGGACGTGACTGAGCATGCATGCTCTAGACCCTAATCAAGACTTCAGGTGAATAGACCCAGCTGACACCTGACTTTGACTTCATGAGTAAAACCAAGCTGGGACCACCCAGCCAAGTTGTTCCCAAATTTCTGACTCGTGGAAACTGTGAGAGAATAAATGATTGTTTCTGCTTTAACAAAGTAGAAGAAGGAAGAGAAGAAGATAGGTTATTGGGAGGTAGGAAGGTGAAACTTCAAGTTCTATTTAATTTTAACTCCAGTTAATCATAGTTTAAGTATAACCAAGAAAAACATTTGAAACATAAGTCAAGAGTAATGTTAAATAGCTTTGGTTTATCTGCTATTTTAAATTAGATAGTTGCCACCTTTTTGACACAAATATATTTCCTTTGTTTTAGGCCCTTATTGCCTAATGATAGCGTGTGTGTGCTTAGTCGCGTCCAACTCTTTGTGACCCCATGAGCCCCCTAGGTTCTTCTGTCCATGGGGATTCTCCAGGCAAGAATACTGGAATGGGTTGCCATGCCCTCCTCCAGGGGATCTTCCCAAACGAGGGATCCCAAACCATGTCTCCTGCATTGCAGGCAGATTTTTTACCATCTGAGCCACCACGGAAGTCCAAGAATACTGGGTCTGTAGCCTATCCATTCTCCAGGGGATCTTCCCAACCCAGGAATCGAACCAGGGTCTCCTGCATTGCAGGCAGATCCTTTACCAGCTGGGCTACCAGGGAAGTCCAATGGCAGTGATAACTGTGCAAATGAGCATGCTAAAGTTCTTTATGTGATTTGTCATGGAAATCTTGGGATTTGGACACTGGAAAGACAGCTCACTGAGTTAACACTTTGCTCTGGGGTCTCAAGTGAACAGGCGCCAGGTGATTTTACTAAGATCCCTTAAGAGGAAACATGCCCTCCACTGAATCCCCAGCGTCTTTGCAAATGAGTCAGTGAAAGTGAGAATCTCCATTGCCTTCCATCTATGTTTATTTTTAACTCATCCTCTTTCATAGAACTCGAAATTTCTCCCAGACTCATCTATAAAGAAAAAATAAACAGATATGACTGTATTTTAAAACAACATGAGGAGCCATCAGAATAATTTAAATTGAGGGGCATTCTACACAATAACTGACCAGTACTCTTCAAAACTATCAGAGTCTTGAAAGAAAAACTGAGGAACTGCCCCAGATTTAGGAACACTAAGAAGATATGGCAACCAAATGTCATAGATTGGATCATAGAGCAGTAAAAAGGTTATTTGTGGAACACTTGATAAAAATTTAAGTGACTCTTTAGGTCAGTAGATTGTATCACATTAAAATTAATTTTCTAAATTTGTACTGTGTACTGTAGTTATGATGAACGCTATCATTTGAAGAACTTGGGTCAGGGGTGTATGGAAATTCTTTTTTCTGTATTTCCAATCTTTTATGTAAGTCTGAAATTACTTCAGAATGAAGTTAATGAAAAAAGTCAATGCATTAAAAGAACGCCTGATCTGATGTTTTCTCCTGTTTCATTTATTGTGTTTTTAACTTTTAAAGGATATAATATAAAATGCTATTTTTTAAGAGACTTCAAATATGGGTAGAGATGGGTTGTCAGAGAAAGTGATTTATGTGTTTTTGCTTAAACACAATAGGAAACAAATATGCAATGAATATATGATACAATAGTAAATAAAGTCAATATTAAAATATTAAAAACTCTTTACTCTTAAACATAAACTTTCATTAAAGCATAGCTGACATATAATAAAATATGCATTTTAAGTGTAAAGTTTAATAACATTTTATTAAAAATTATTATTTTTTGTTTCAGCATAGTGTTCTTGCAGATACTTTCAGAGTTTAGAGCAAATAAATTGAAGCTTGCCTATCCTGCCTTTTCTCAGTAAATGACTCTTTTAATGCAGCCACTTATTCAAACCAGAAACCTTCTAGTATAATAGAGGTGTTTCCTCACTTGTGGATATACTTGACTAGGGGAAATTAGATTTGTAAATTATTATGTATAAAATCATCTAGAAAGGGCTAATTGACTGAAAGCAAGTATTGATTCTGTGCTGTGGGGGAAGAATACTAGGGTTGTCTTTGAACTAGAGGTATGAAGAAGAAGTATGCTTGAATGTTAGAAGTTAGATCTTTGAAGATGAACAACAGGGACTTCCAGTCAGAGAAGATGGTTGAATATTCAAAGTTCCAAATAGATGCACAGCATATATTTGAATTTGACTACATACACATTACATGAAGGAGATTAATGTAAAATAAGAAAATGAACTTAGATAGCAATTATAGAACTTTCCAGAGAGGTTGCTCCTCTTTGTTTACTTCTGCTTATAGTTTCTTAGCCAACAATGGATGGGTATTTACTATGTTTAATACATTGGGAGAATATAAAGAAATTCTTTGTAGATTAACACCAGGAAGCACAGATTTTGGTAAAGATGATGAAATGAAGACCACTCTTCTAAATGTTAGTTTGATTTGAAAGAAGTAGAAGCTGATGCTACGGGATCGTGCCATTTTTTGCTGTTGTTGTTCTGGAACTGGTTAAGTTTTACCAAATTATTAAGTGAAAGTCAAAAGGACATAAAAGCCATATGTTCCATCTACTGTAATCCTTTTAGAAGCTAGAATTTCTCTCAGCCACTGCAACACCTAACTAGTACTTACCATTTGTTTTGACTCTGGGAATCATTTTCTTTCTTTGCATATTCACTTTTACACATTTTGGTGATAAAGGGTGATGGCATTACTATCTTATTGTTATTCTTTCTTTGTCTCATGCAAAGCTTTCCTTTTTATTATGTGTTAATATATCTGTGACAAGATAAAGAAAAGTTAAAGAAGTATTAATATTCTAATATTGACTAAGATTAACCTACCTAATTTGTTTCAAAAAGCAACCCAGAAAGTAGATCCTGTGTTGCTTTTCACAATCGTATTAAATTGGTATCAGAATTTGAAGTCCACATATACTGAGACTAGTAAACAAAAATAGCACATGAGTATAAATTGTGTAAAAGTGAATTTATTCATTAAACATTTATTCAACTATCAGTCCATGATTCCTGCCCTTAAGAATCTTATGAAAGAGAAAATCAAGAATCATGGAATTTCCCATTTGGAAGTACCATAAGAAGCATATTATTATTATCCCTTCATTTTATAGATGAGGAAATAACAGCACATATATTCTGTACTATATTGCTTACAGCAGTTATGTTGGTCAGATGAAATTAAATGTATTGGCTTCAGAAAACCTCATCTTTCCACAATTTCCATTGTGTTCAGAACCAAGGCTATAGGTAGAAGATATCATGGCAATTAAAATCCATCTCTGGTGCCTTTGTTCTTTGTTGTCTCCAAACTTTCTTCCCATTATTCCGTCCTCCCCCTTCATCTCCATTTTTCTTTTATGGTAATATTTCATTTATCAAGATCAGGGTCAGCTGTCAGCTCCTGTGAACCTTTCACAAATCATCCCCTTCTTATTATAAAATGTTTGCATTCCTGGCAGTAGCTCTCTGATAGGTTGTTTGCCCCTTGAGTACAGTTACTATGCATTTTTAAGCTTCATGCTGCTGCTGCTAAGTCGCTTCAGTCGTGACTGACTCTGTGCGACCCCATAGACGGCAGCCCACCAGGCTGCCCCATCCCTGGGATTCTCCAGGCAAGAACACTGGAGTGGGTTGCCATTTCCTTCAATGCATGAAAGTAAAAAGTGAAAGTGAAGTCCCTCAGTCCTGTCCGACTCTAAGGACCCCATGGACTGCAGCCTACCAGACTCTACCGTCCATGGGATTTTCCAGGCAAGAGTACTGGAGTGGGGTACCATTGCCTTCTCCTTTTAAGCTTCATATTTACATCTAAAATAGTGTCAGGGCTTCCCTGGTGCTAGTTGTAAAGAACCTGCCTGCCAGTGCAGGAGACTTAAAGAGTTGCAGGTTTAATCCTTAGGTCAGGAAGATCCCCTGGGGGGAGGACATGGGAACCACTCCAGTATTCTTGCCTGAAGGATCCCATGGACAGAGGAGCCTGGCAGGCTACAGTCCACAGAGTCGAAAAGAGTCCGACACGACTGAGTGACTTAGCACACACACATGCAAAACAGTGGCAGCCACATAGTATATATCCAATAAAAGTGTAACTGATTCAGTATTTTAGCAAATATTTTAATGCTGTGTACCAAGTATTTAGTTGCGAACACAAAAGACATTTCCTGTTCATATTCAGATTAGAGATTGGTGGGGAAATCAAGCAAGCACATCAAAGATTATGATAAGAGCTCTACAGGGAACCAACAGTTTGCTTACAAAGGGAATAACAGGGCTAACGGGTGGTAGGGACAGTCTTCTCCCAAGAAATGATGGTTAAGTTGAGATTGAAAATAGAAGAAAGAGCCATTGAACAAGAGCAAGTGTTTTAGTTATAAAAAGAAAGCCACTGTGGCTTGAGTCTATCATTCAAGGAGTCAGGTGGAGCTTGAAGAAGAGGTCAGGCATCTTTCAGGTCATGGGAGGAGACTGAATTCAATTTTAAGAGAATTAGTGGAAAGTCATTGAAAGCCTCTTTCTGTGTTGTAAAGAATAGATGGCAGTGATCTAGGGATAATGAAGACAGATCAATTAGAAATCAATTGTAGATGTCTAGGCAGATGATAGTTTACTGGACAATGAGGATTGCAACAATAAGGGAGTGTTCATAGTAGAGTGGCTTCCCAGGTGGCAGGAGACTTGGGTTCATTCCCTGGGTCAGGAAGTTTCCCTGGAGAAGGAAATGCCAACCCACTCCAGTATTCTTGCCTGGGAAATCCCATGGTCAAAGGAACATGGTGGGTTGTAGTCCATGGGGTCACAAAGAGCAGGACAAAACTTAGTGACTAAACAGCAGCAGCAGCAACATTCATAGTATAATCAATAGAGTTTGTCAGTGGATCAAATAGGGAGCTCAAGGGAAGGGAGGAATCCACCCTGATTTACACTTTTCTGGTTTGAATACTACTGGATAATGGGGCCATTCACATAGATGGGGTAGCCTATTTAAAAAAACAAAAGATTGTGTAGTATCAAGGCTTCAATGCAATCTTTGAAGATATTAGAAATAATCTAGTTTCAGGTCTAGATTCAAAAGAATGATTTAATGTCTTTAAGAATGGGGGTTTATACTACTGGAGAAGGAAATAGCAACCCACTCCAGTATTCTTGCCTGGAAAATCCCCTGGACAGAGGAGACTGGTGGTCTGCAGCCAATGGTGTCGCAAAGAGTTGGACACAACTGATCAACTAGCACAACATTTAGCCTTTGCTGTGTGCCTGTTCGTGATGTTAAATGCTTCACAAGAATTATAGAAAATTCTTCAACTATAGGTTCATTTTCAGTCCTGGTTTGTAAATTAAGAGATTGAAATGTAAAGAACATAGGTGATCTTTCCAGAGTCACACAGCTAAAGTGTGGCACAGTCAAGACTTGAGCCTGGATAGATCCTTCTGCCTTCAGAAACCATTGCTCTTCCTCCGTAGGCTTTACTGCCTCTTGTTACAAAGTTGATGCATTATTGTAAAAAAAAAAGTGAAGTCGCTCAGTCATGTCCCCGTTGCCAAATAAAATTCTGATGTCTTTACTTGTTCTTTTATCTTGTTAGAATACCATTCAAGTCACTAAAATTGAGAATTCAATTACTTGTGTGATTGAATCAAATCAGCTAGCAATCTAGTTGAAGATTCTCCCTAACTGGATGATAAAGCAGATTCTGCAGTTGGAGGAGGGGGAAGGGGGGTATTTTCCTTCCGTGTGCCCGAAGTTTCTCGTTACCAACACTTTGTGGTGGCAGGTATCTCTGTCATTTGCTAAGATCTGTGAGGTGATCTGGGTCTGATGTGCCTATTAAAATGTTCAGTGCCCTGCAGAGAATTGAGTCAATCCCTTAATCTCAGGATTTACCAAGAGAAAACAATTCATTTAAAAAAGGGTAACTCCCTTTTTTAAATGTGTGAAAAAAAAAATCTTGTACTTCCAAGTAATCATTAATAATTAAGAGCATTCAGTTTTCTCATGTACTAAAATTGGCCACCTATGATGGACAATGAACTGGGAATTCATAAATGTATTTTGCTGGATATGGCAAGCTTCCCTACCTAATACTTTTACGGGAAAATGTATGCTCCCGGAAGTATGCTAATCCTAACAGAGCATTAATGGACTTATTTAAGGATTAGCAAACTAATGTGGTTATTGGTTGCTTAATGATGATTCAATCCCTTCACTGCTTTTAATTTCTTAGCTAGTGTTTCTGAAAATGCTGAATGTGAGTTCGAGGCAGATTTATCTGGGGAGTATACATGTTCAGGCAACTTGAGCAAATCATGTAGCAGTTCTGTGATTTGGGTTATTGTCTTTAATTATCTTTAATCCATTCTTTATATTTGAATTCACATTAGCACTCCACACATTTATTCACCTAGCAGACATACCCGAGTCTTGTTAGATGCTAGGGAGGCAAAAATGAATACAATTTAGCTCCTTTTTCACAAGAAGCTAACTCTAGCAGTGAAATAAACAAATCAAGAAGTAATAAAAATAAAATGTGATAGTTTCACATTTTATAAATAAATAGTTTCACATTTTAAAATAATAGTTTCACATTTTATAATAAAATGTGAAGAGATTCAGCCACAAAATACTGTGTAAACATTAACTGAGAGGGAGGGGATGTGGTTTGGCAAGTAACATTACTGACGAATGAAATCTTCATAGAGGATGTGTCATTTGACTTGAAACTTAGAGAATGAATTAGCATTTCCCTGCTAGAAAAAGAGAAGATGGGTTTTGGAAGATGGGGAACAGATTTTATAAAGATTTTAAAAGTGGTAGCTCATGATGTCTTTGGAGCTACTGGAGATGGAGATGGCAGAAGGTGAGGCTGGGTAAAGAATCTGAGGCTGCCTGTAGAAAAATGTGTGTACTATGCTGAGGAGTTTGAAATTCACGGTGCTAATGAAGAAGGGTTTATGAAAAGGATTTTAAAGATTAGTCTGTGTTTTAAAAAGAGAATTCAGGATAAAATTGAATGATTTGGAGGAAGAGACTCTGTTAGACATTGTGCTATGAACATAGACACATAGTATTAATATATAAGAGCCCAAATTAGGGGACAAACTGTAGTCCATCTGGCTTCACATTCCTTGTGATTTATACTATCCCTCCCTACCTCAAAAAACTTACTGTCCCCAATGTGGATCGAACACACAAGGTCACAGAGACAGACTGGAGTAAGCACACATCATTTCAGCCACCCCTTGTATAAATATGTACACCTTCCCTGGAATATCCTGGACCCATCATTCTGGAAGTACCTCCCTTCATCACAGGTGAAATTCACATAACATGATACGCAAGCAGTGCTGCTGTTTCATAGGTCCTTTAATTTTAACTGAACAAGCAATAAATACTTGTTTCCCTGGTTTGTTTCAGCCTGTATTTTTTCAAGGGTCCTACAGCAGAAAAACTTTTTAGTTTGCTAAGCAAATCGTCTTTCTCATTCTTGAAGAAAGAAATCAGTTCTGCCAGAGCTTTTGGTATGTTTCCACTATTCCAAAGGCTGGAAGACTTCATGAGGCCTTATAGCTGAATTGCCTATTCTTGGTCCACCCAAAGCTCCTTTGATGCCTAGGGAAGTCAAAGCATAATTAACCATAAAATGAGAGCCTCATGCTTATGGAGAACAGCTATGTGAACCCGATAATCTGTCCTTCTGGAGAACTACTGAAATGAGCCCAAATTACCCAAATGAAAACATTTGCAAAAGTTTTAAGAGGTGGTTGCAGCAGTTCAACTGAGTAGGACACATACTGAGGTGCTAGACGTGAAGGTGGACAGGAGAGACAGATGTGAGCGGTACTGCAGGACTCGGTAATATACTGACTATAATGCTTGAAGAAGAAGAAAGAATCAAGATGGTTTCATCTTTAGGACTTCCCTGGTGGTCCAGTGGTGAAGAATCCACACTTCCAATGCAGGGGGTGTGGATATGATCTCTGGTTTGGGGAACTAAGATCCCACTTGCCACTCAGTATGGCCAAAAATAAATAATTTTTTTTTTAAAAGATGGTTTCATCTTTAACTGTGATAGAATACTCAGAGAGAAGAACAGGAGAGGGTGAGTATACTTTGAGATATATTGATGTATTTCCAAATAGATAGATCTCTTACTAAAGCTGAACAGATGACTGTGAAGCCTGAGAGAGGTGGCTCAGTGTGAGATATTTGAGATTCATCAGTCTATAGACATTGGTTGAAGAAACAGCAGTGGATGAAATATTGCAGAGAAAGAATGTGAAAAGAGGATCAAAAACAAAATATTGAGACACACTGATGTGTGGGTGAGCCAGTGGAAAAGGAGAAATTATTAAAATATAGCTAAATAACTTGAATATCATTGATGAATTTAAATAATATCATTTATGAATGTAGTGATAAACAGTACTAAATGCTACAAAATATTATGGGTGCCTTTATTTTTTCATGATGAAGGAAAATTGGGAATATTAGTAAAAGAGGGAAAAGAACCCCAAGAAGGGGGGCGATTGAATATGAAAAATGGCATTGATTTTTTGGAGCAAATAAATATCTTTAAGGAAGTGTGAAAGATCCTAAAGGAAGGAAACTTAGCACTTCCACTATGACAGGAAGAAAAAGACAGGCAAGATGGTTATAACAGAGAACAGACATTGGTGTCATATAGACTTATTGGATTTGTAGCTGTGCTAATCATTTGGGGAACAAATTGCATAACTTCTCTGGGTCTCAGTCTCTTTTTTACATAATCAAGATGTCTCCTCCGTAGTGTTTGACATTCTTGATAACAGAGGTTGAGCTTTTGTACCAGCTCTTCCCTTTTTCCTGGATCACTTGTGCCCCAGAGAGGTAACTGCCTATTTTCTTCTTGTCCAAATGGGTCTTCAGGCTCTGAATTGCCCAGCTTCAGGTAGCTTCTTCCTCTCTCTCTTGTCCTCTAGCTCATCACTCAGATTTTCTTCATAGCACCCTTTCCTATCTGAAATGACCTCGTCTGCATGTCTTTTTGTGATGATTTATATTTTCCATACTTAGTGCCTGTTTTACCTATTAGAATATATTCATGGTAAGAACAGGGTTCCCTGGAGACTCAGCAGTAAAGAACCTGCCTGCCAATGCAGGAGAATCAGGTTTGATCCCTGGGCCAGAAAGATTCCCTGGAGAAGAAAATGGCAACTCACTCCAGTATTCTTGCCTGGGAAATCCCTTGGACAGAGGAGCCTGGTGGGCTACAGTCTATAGGGTTGCAAAAGAATTGGACACGACTTAGCAACCAAACGACAATAGTAAGAGCAGAGACTTAAACTCATGTGTCAATCAGTTCCCGACCCCTAGGACCCTTAGGCACAATTCAGTTCACTAAATATTAGATGAGACTATTCATAAAAGGTAGTTATTAGGGGAGGGAGAAATTAGTGGTTTGAGATTAAGA
This sequence comes from Bos indicus x Bos taurus, assembly GCF_003369695.1. Classification (NCBI taxonomy): domain Eukaryota; kingdom Metazoa; phylum Chordata; class Mammalia; order Artiodactyla; family Bovidae; genus Bos; species Bos indicus x Bos taurus. Next base: position 87,042,080 of record NC_040081.1, on the reverse strand, counting down.
GATACACGTGTTCATCATGCTAATTTGCCTCAGTTATGTGCAACTCCTTGCAACCCTATGGACCGTAACCCACCAGGCTCCTCTGTCCATAGGATTCTCCAGGCAAGAATACTAAAGTGGGTTGCCATTTCCTTCTCCAGGGCATCTTCCTGACCCAGGGATCGAACCTGCATCTCTTACATCTCCTGCATTGGCAAGCGAGTTCTTTACCTCTAGTGCTACTGTATATAAAATAAATAGTCAACAAGGACCTACCATCCAGTGCAGGGAACTATATTCAATATCTTGTAATAACCCATAATGGAAAAGAATATGAAATACAGAGTATAACTGAGTCACCTTGCTATACACCTGAAACTAATACAACATTTTAAATTACTATACTTCAATTTTTTAAAAAAGTAGTCATTATTCTGAAATTGGAAGTGAGGAGAAAGGAGTTGACAGATTAGGAGATAGCTACACCCTGAGTAAAAATATAGAGGACAGGACTGCAAATCTAAGCAGATATGTGTTTGGAACTTTTTGCTCAACAAGGTATGGTTGTGGATAGAGTAATATATTTTCCCAGTCTACTATAGGATTTGTTATGTCCAGCCAAAGTCACCGAGGCTGTCTTGTCATTACCTCTTTGCCTTTAGTTAACAAAAAGTCTCTTTAAAAAAAATTATACATGTATACCATTTATTTGTTTCTATATAATGTTACTAATGATGGCTAACAATTTTTGTTTTTATATTTGCAAGGCCCAGGCACCTTTAAGCACTGTACATATGTGACCTCCTTTATTCCTCTCAGCAATCCTGTAAGGACAGTAATGTAATCATCCCATTTTACAGATGAGAAGACTGAGGCACAGAGACAAATAAGATGCCCAAGGTCACATAGCTAAGAGCAAACCCAGGCAGTTTGACTTTGGAGCCCATACCCTTAAGCACTGAGCAATATGGCCTTTCAAGACCTCATCCCTCCGTCCTAAAGAAATATGAGTGTTTTTGTTTTTTTTTTTTTGTCAAAGGCAGACAAAGCTGTTCATCAGCTAGTCAGACAAAGCAGGTCACAGTGTCCTGCCAGGGAAATGTCCTGGAAGAAATGGTCCTGTCAGGGAACAAACCTGGAAGGAATTTTCCTCTTAAGGAAAGGAATACTTGATTTAATTAATCAAGTAAATCAAGTATTCCTAAAATCATTACCTTTCCCCACCTTCACATTGGCAATCCCTTCCAATTTAAGGTTACTTAAAAATTAAAATCCTATTTACCCCATTTTTCAGGTAAATAAATATTCTGGCCTCAACCCTGATCACCTTGTAGAAAATCCACCTGTGCTCCTTAGGTTTCCTGACATGGTGACAGGATATTCAGTTTTGCATCGATAAACTTTGATTTGCCTTATGTAATATCTGATATATGACTTCTTAGAATGTTTATGCTTAATGCTTTGCTTACAACCCAAAACACTGGTTATAAATTTCAGCCCTATCTTTTCTTTTCCTATTCAGTTTTTCCAGTGATTTGCTCCAGCTCCTTTTCATTTTTTCCCCAATATATTTTTAGATTATATTGACCATCAAGAAATCCTTATTTGGAGTCAATTTCAAATCTAGTTAATTGTTTAGTTCAGTCGCTCGTGTCCGACTCTTTGTGACCCCATGAACCGCAGCACGCCAGACTTCCCTATCCATCACCAACTTCCAGAGTCCACCCAAACCCATGTCCAATTAATTCATTTCCTTAAAATTTACACAAAGGAAAATTATGAAAAAGAAGTAAAAGTTTTTTCGAGTTATCTTTATCAGTATGCTTACATATCAGTTTCTTAAACTCGGAGGTAGTGATTATTCTACAATTAGATTTGTTTTGCATCGCGACAGTGCAGTGGTCTGCAGTGTGTAGAAGTGTATCGAGCTGGTAAAAACTGCTGACTCTGGAGCCAGATTGCATAGGTGTACATCCTTTACTCTGTGTACTAGCTGTGACCTTGGGCAAAGTACTTAACCTCTCTGGGCCTCAATTTTGTTTGATGTAAAATGGAGATAATGATATCCTTAAAGTTGTTGCAAAGATTATGCATTATTTGATTAACATAGGTAAAGTATTTAAAACCGTGTCTGGAACTTGGAAAGCTCTGTGTTAATGCTGGTTTTTTGTGTTCTTGATTCTGCTTTAAATTAGGAAAAAGTAGCTTTCCTTATCACTAAGTGTTATAAAAATGCTTTATTCAAAAATATTATTTTCATTCATCTTAACATATCCAAAATTTTAATTCAGTATGATCTGTTTATTTTTTTCTGTATATCATTTATTGGTTGTTAAAACTCAGGGTTTATTTATACCCAAATCCTAAGTTTCTTCGGGCCTCTCATAATGTGTCAATCAGATGACACTGAAAAACAATCTACATAAAGATGTCTTCAATATTTAAGAGTCCAGTCACTCAATGTTTTTCTCAGGTTAGAATATTTTAAAATTCCTATTTCATTTTAAGGAGCTTATTTTATTTACGTGTAAATATACAAAAGGCAGACATACCCAGTGGTGTGTAAATACATTCAGGTGTGTAACACCGCCTCTCCTTCAACCTCCTCTAACATGTGCGTACTGCCCTCTGCTGGAAAAAGTATTTTTGAAAAATAAAATTGGTAAATTTTTCCCCCTTTTTTTTTTTGATAATTTAAACTGTATCTTTGATTCTATTATTATTCTGTTGAAAGTAAATAAATTTACAGTACAAGATTTTTCAAATCCTTTTCAGTGAAAACTAAGATGGGGAGAGTTATGTTTTTTGTTTTTTTGTTTGTTTGTTTTTCTGTGCTCTTTCTGGATAGATTGGAAAATATGTTCATAAACCTTTAAGACTTTTGGTATGGATAGGTAGAAGTGTTCTCATGTGCCTTTTATTTTGCTGAGGGCAGTTTGTGGCAGTTTGTTTGATTTGAATAGCAGGTGTGTGAAGCAAAAAGAGCAAGTATGATTATAATTTGCCAGTGAGAAAACAGAGGCTCACAGAGGTTAAGCGACCAATCGAAAGTCACTCAGTTTGTCAGTGGCAGATTTGGGACTAGAATTCAAGTCTTAGAATATATTTAATTCTGTGATGCTGATTATTTCTGCAACTCTTATCATATCCTGTGTGTCTCAGAGCCAAAAAAAACTTTACATCCTGTTATTGACAAGGCCTGGCAAGATGGCAAGCAGTCAATTTATTAGGTACATTTTAAAAGTGAATAATGTAAAGGAAGCAACTTTTTAAACCTTGAGAAGCAAAATAATAAATGATATCCAGTGCTTTGCCCAATAGAGACACCTAATATTTGTTGATTTGCCACACTGAAAGAATATTTTCTCCTATGTATAAATACTATTGCCTTATATTTGATTATTTCTATCCATGTTATACTCTGAGACAGTTTCACAAATTTGTGCCAACTTGGAACATTCCATAACTGATCTTGATTTCTATTGGGGTACTCCGGTTAACTTACTAGTCTGGCATAATAGTGACTATTGTTAAATAATACTTTTCTTTTGGTGAATGGTAAATTTAACCTTTTAAAAAGTGCCTTTTTATTTCATCATTTTATAATATAATATTGCTATTGAGAACATGAATTGTGTCCTTTATATTTTCTCGGCACTGTGCTGATTTTTAAATTTACCAAACAAAAATGAATTTACTAATTTAGGGTGATTATCTGTATGCTATGGGTTTCCCTGGTGTTTCAGATGGTAAAGAGTCCTCCTGAAATGCACCAGACCTGAGTTCGATTCCTGGGTCAGGAAGATCCCCTGGAGGAGGGCACAGCAACCCACTCCAGTATGCTTGCCTAGAGAATTCCATGAGCCGAGAAGCCTAATGGCCTATAGTCCATGGGGGTCACATCGAGTTGGACACGACTGAGTGACTTTCACTTTCATTTTTCATATGTACATTATACTAACTCAGGTGTCACAAGCTATTTGTTATAATTGCCACCTTTTATTTATTTTATGACTCTAATAGTTTTCTGACATAAAAGTCTCCCATAGTATTTAAAAGTATCATTGTCACTGCTATTCAGCCATGGCTGTAAGGCCCTCCCTTCCCTGCATCACTTCTCCTCCAGAAATTAATTTAGTTCTTTTAATCTGTTTTTCTTTAGTTTAAAATTATATTGTTCCCTGATTTTGTGAACTCACTAACATTGATTTCAGCATCTTTTACATTAAATGCATTTACATTTCAATTATTGATACATTAAGTACATGTTAGGACACCCCCAATGGTTCAGTGGGTAAAGAATTCACCTGAAATGTGGGAGACATGGAAGATGTGGGTTCAATCCCTCTGTTGGGAAGATCCCCTGGAGAAGGAAATGGCAACCCACTCCAGTGTGGGGGGTCACAAAGAGTTGGACATGACTGAATGACTAAGCGCACACTAAGTACAGGTTAAAACTTTGTGTGTGAAACCTTTGTGCTAATTCAGAACAACCGCATTATGAGAAGTCTCTTGGAATGTCCATGAGTTTCTGTAGATGACAGGCCTGGCTTCAGACATTTACTTGTATTGGAATTATTATGCTAGAAATTTCTTATCAAATAATCCTGAAGAAAAGAAGAATTCAGTCCTCAATTAGGTATTGTGAGATATGGAGTAAGATAACAGAATCTGCCCATGGCCAAAAGGGTCATAAGAAATTACAGCTTTGGGGCCAGCATTCAATTCTTCTTATATTGACCTGAAATCTTCTCCTTTAACAGTGAACCCTTGGTTTTAGTTTTATTTGCCGTAGACATTCAGAGCAAATTGAACCCTTTTTCCATGCGGTGGCTGTTTTCCTTCCAGGTTTTCTTTTCTACTTCCTATACTTTTATGTGCTTTAATGGTAAAGCTCCTCTGCCCATGGGATTTCCCAGGCAAGAATACTGGAGTGGGTTGCTATTTCCTTCTCTAGGGGATCTTCCCAAACCAGGGATCAAATCTGCATCTCCAGCTGCTGCTAAGTCGCTTCAGTCGTGTCCGACTCTGTGCGACCCCATAGACGGCAGCCCACCAGGTTCCCCAGTCCTTGGGATTCTCTAGGCAAGAACACTGGAGTGGGTTGCCATTTCCTTCTCTAAGGGATCTTCCCAATCCAGGGATCAAATCTTCATCTCCAGCATTGGTGGACAAATTCTTTACCACTGAGCCACCAGGGAAGCCCTCTTGTTGTATACATCTCTTTCATCAGACAGAACAGACAAAATGAACTCAATGCTACAGATGTACAGTGGCCTCTAGTTGAATGGCTTGGGCATGTGCAACCAGCCTGCATACTTGTCCAATGCAAGAGTGAATTACAGATTGTTTTCACTCCTTGGCTTGTCTTGAATAGTAGTTAAATTGGGTCTTACCATTATAAGTGTGTGTGTGTGTGAGTTTGTAAATGTATAGATCTATATATACATGGGTTTCCCTGGTGGTTCAGATGGTAGAGAATCTGCCTGTAATGCAGAAGACCCAGGTTTGATCCCTGGGTCAGAAAGTTCCCCTGGAGAAGGGAATGGCAACCCACTCCAGTATTGTTGCCTGGAGAATCCCATGGACAAGGAGCCTGGCAGTCTCCATGTGGTCACAAAAAGTTGGACACAACTGAGCAACTAACATGTTCATATATACTGCATTTTTCCACTTAAAAGGAACCCTGAATCTTTACTTGGTAAACTACACTTTATCTTCTTCAGTATATATTAGCTTCCTTAGGTCTTATACCTCCATCTTAGTTGTTCTTCTCTTTTTTGTTCCATCTCAAAATTCAGTAAGTGTACCTTTACCAGAGGACTTCCCTGGTGGCTCAGTCGGTAAAGCGTCTGGCTGCAGTGCAGGAGACCTGGGTTCGATCCCTGGGTTGGGAAGATCCCCTGGAGAAGGAAATGGCAACCCGCTCCAGTACTCTTGCCTGGAAAATCCCATGGACAGAGGAGCCTGGTAGGCTACAGTCCATGGGGTCACAAAGAGTTGGACATGACTGAGCGTCTTTACTTACTTACCTTTAACCTACATTTAACACTTTGATGTTTATGGTGTTCTGTGTAGTCTGATTATATTCCTGAAACTTTTCATTTGAGATTTATTGGTATGTTTCTTGGTCAGTATGATAAGAAATCCATGAATTTCTTTTTTTAGAGCATTCGATTATCCATGAGTTACATTTCTTTTTAAGGTTTCTCTCTATGAGATTTTGCCTATCTTCCCTCTGTGCCTTCTGTCCAAACCTCCTGGGTCTTGTTGAATTGAGGTTCATTTTCCATCCCTCTTTCAGTTATTATGACAAGTGTTGGTTCCCTGTTCCTGAGAACAGCTAAGAACTTTGAAATGTAGCCAGATAAAGCCACGTTTCCCATTTCTGCTAGCATTTCCAACTTACTAGAAATTTTTATTCACACCAATTTTAAACTAGCATAATATTCAAAAGCAGAGACATTACTTTGCCAACAAAGGTTCGTCTAGTCAAGGCTATGGTTTTTCCAGGGGTCATGTATGGATGTGAGAGTTGGACTGTGAAGAAAGCTGAGCGCTGAAGAATTGATGCTTTTTTTTTTTTAACATAGTTTTTTTTTTTTTTTGTCTTTTTTAAATTTTATTTTATTTTTAAACTTTACATAATTGTATTAGTTTTGCCAAATATCAAAATGAATCCGCCACAGGTATACATGTGTTCCCCATCCTGAGCCCTCCTCCCTCCTCCCTCCCCATACCATCCCTCTGGGTCGTCCCAGTGCACTAGCCCCAAGCATCCAGTATCGTGCTGTGGTGTTGGAGAAGACTCTTCAGAGTTCCTTGGACTGCAAGGAGATCCACCCAGTCCATTATAAAGGAAATCAGTCTTGGGTGTTCTTTGGAAGGAATGATGCTAAAGCTGAAACTCCAGTACTTTGGCCACCTCATGCGAAGAGTAGACTCGTTGGAAAAGACTCTGATGCTGGGAGGGATTGGGGGCAGGAGGAGAAGGGGACGACGGAGGATGAGATGGCTGGATGGCATCACCGACTTGATGGATGTGAGTTTGAGTGAACTCTGGGAGTTGGTGATGGACAGAGAGGCCTGGCGTGCTGCAATTCATGGGGTCACAAAGAGTCGGACACAACTGAGCGACTGAACTGAACTGAACCAGAAAATAGAAGTCACTTTGCTCTTCTTCATGGTCATACATGTTCAGTTGTGTCTGACTCTTTTCAACCCTTTGGAATATAGCCCGCCAGGCTCCTCTGCCAATGGGATTTTTCAGGCAGGAATACTGGAGTGGGTTGGCATTTCCTCCTCCAGGGGGTCTTCTAGACGCAGGGGTCAAACCCGCATCTCCTGTGTCTCTTATGTTGCAGGCAGATTCTTTACTGCCGAGCCTTCAGGGAACCCAGAAGTCTCTTTAGACTGTCAATAATTGACTGTTTCTGCATGTTAATTAATCTCTATGGTCTTCATCTTCCTCATCTATAAAAATCTGTTGGACTATGACCTCTGAGGTTGTGTAAGTTCTAATATCTATGGTTTTAAAGTATGCCAGATTACCTGTAGAAATTTTAATTTAACATTTAAAATTAAATCAAGAGCAATGACTCAACTTTGCCCCTCTGAGGTTTACCCAGGACTGATATTATATGTACTTGAACAGTCATCTTAGTAATCCAAATGTGGAAGGATTTCTTTACTGTAGGACATCTAAATAATCATTGCCTCAGATGCCCCATTCTTGGGGTGGAGGAGGCATTGGGAGGACCACCCAGTTACTGGCCCACAGGTACCACCACAGACCCTGCACACCAGCTTCCCTAACAAGAGGTAGCAGCCCTGGTGGTGACAGAGGCGCCCTGAAGGACATGCTTGCTCTTTTTCTTCATATGGTTGCCATCCCTCATGCTGGCAGATGCTTCACCTGAATCGTGGTCTTGCTATAGCTTTTGTTTGTTTGTTTTTTGGCTGTCCTGGGTTTTCATTGCTGCAGGCGGGCTTTCTTTAGTTGCGGCGAGCAGAAGCTATTCTCTAGTTGTGCTGCACAGGCTTCTCATTGCAGTGGCTTCTCTTGTTTTGAAGCATGGGCCCTAGAGCACTTGGGTTTCAGTAGTCAAGGCTCACGGGCTTAGTTGTCCCACGGCATGTGGGATCTTCCCGAAGTGAAGTGAAAGCCGCTCAGTCGCGTCCAACTCTGCGATCGCATGGACTATACAGTCTTTGGAATTCTCCAGGCCACAATACTGGAGTGGGTAGCCTTTCCTTTCTCCAGTGGATCTTCCCAACCCAGAGATTGAACCCAGGTCTCCCACATTAGGTGGATTCTTTACCAGCTGAACCACAAGGGAAGCCCAAGAATATTGGAGTGGGTAGCCTATCCCTTCTCTAGCAGATCTTCCTGAACAGGGATCAAACCCGTGTCTACTACATTGGAAGGCAGATTCTTAACTGTGATTGCTTTTGATGAATTTTATCTGTGGATCATAGTACACATGGATTCTTAACACTTCAATAGTTCAATGAAGCCCTTTACAACCTAGTTTCTATATTCGTGATACTACAGGGTTTACAGTATCAGTAATTCACATAGCCAGGAATCGTTCCAAAGTTAAAAGTAAATGATTTCATTTCAGATATCAGTTTAAACTAAACTAAAAAAAAAAAAAAGTGACTTGACTCCTGTATTTGGGATTACATGGCCATTTCCTTAAGTGTCCATCTCCTAAAGTTCTTTGTGTGGCCTTTCTTGTAGTAATTATCTCCTTTGTTTCTAGGTGAATGAAATTTACCATGATGAGTCCCTGGGAGTGCATATAAATGTAGTCCTGGTGCGCATGATAATGCTGGGTTATGCAAAGGTAAAATGTCTTCCTATATGTGAACTGTGAACATCAAAGAGTGGGTTAGCAAACAGATTAGTCTACTGAAGCTATAGTAGATATGTCTCACGTAGACCCCAGTTGCTCTGAATTGAGAAGAGAAAACTGCCCCAATGAATGGAGATCTCTAACTTAGAGTAGATAATGAATCATTTTTGTGCTGGTGTCATTTGATGTGTTTACCTCTGTCTAATGGAGTTGGAGATAATTATCCTGATTTTAGGTATGACAATATAATGAAAAAAGAGGATTCCCTTAATAGTGAAGGACAGGGAAGCCTGGCGTACTTCAGTTTGTTGGGGTCACAAAGAGTCAGACACAACTTTTCAACTGAACAACCACCACCAGCATTAAATTTATAATTGACTTTTTAATCCAAAACATGTATGTTGAGTGCCTGCTCTGTGTCAGATGCTTTCTAGGTGCTTCAACTATATCTGTGTGTGTGTCAGGCTGTGAAAGTCACTCAGTCGTGTCCAACTCTTTGTGACCCCATGGACTATACAGTCCATGGAATTCTCCAGGCCAGAAAAGTGGAGTTAGTAGCCGTTCCCTTCTCCAGGGGATCTTCCCAAGCCAAGTATTGAAGCCAGGTGTCCTACATTACAGGCGGATTAACAAAATAACAGAGATCCTTACTCTCTCATAATTTCTTAAAAGGAATGTTTCATATCTTTCCAATTAATAAAAGCGAAGCATACAGTGAATTTTTTTTAAAGGGCGTTAATCTTATAATCTTGAAAACAAAGTGTTGGGTCAGTACAGACAATAGGCATTTTTATGTAGTGTAACTTTAGCTGGCTTTAAAATGGCACGAGTTGGCTCCCTGTCCTTGGAAATCATGGAGTGGATGAAATAGTCTCTCCCTTTGAGGAGAAAACATAGGGGAAGTGACTAACTTGGCAGTTTTCTTAATGTTTAAAATTAAATGTCCCCCTCCCACAGTTAATCCTCCTGATTATGGAATACTAATGAAATATGCATTTAGCAAGAACAGGGGGGAAAGTCCATGTGTTTGCATTTTTTATATATGAAAACTTACCATTTCTGGTAAAAGGGCATCATTGATCTTTAGTTTTCCCCCCAAACCTGACCTAATGAAGACAGTGTCTCTAGCACTCAAGGCAAGTCAACTCCAGCTGGAGATGTCAAAAGCCTTCAGTTGGTTGGTAAATCATTTCTTTGGAGAAGTATGTGATCAACATAAAACAAACCAAACTTTTTTATTAAGAATGTAAACACTGATAAAACCATCTGCTGAAATGTAACAAAACTCTCAGCCAGTCAGCCAAGTAAGAACTAATTTGAGGTTCCAAATTCAGTTTCTCGTTCCATCAGAACTACTCAGGGAAGTGTGGCTCCTGGGTTCTTCAAGGATGGGGCTTTTTGCTCTGAACTTTTATCTCCTGATGATAATGTGATAGTAACTGCATTCCCCAATGGCTTAAGTGGTAAAGAATCCACCTGCAATGCAGGAGATGCAGGAGACATGGGCTTAACCCTAGGTCGGGAAGATGCCCTAGAGAAGGAAATGGCAATCCACTCCAGTATTCTTGTCTGGAGAATCTCATGGACAGAGGAGCCTGCTGGGCTACAGTCCATAGGGTCGCAAAAAGTTGGACATGGCTGAGCACACATGCACAGGGTTCCCAAGAATGTCACTCCATTTCTTGGAACAGCAGGATATGAGTGCCCCCTCTCTTCATTGCTGTGAGGTTAAAATAAAGAGTAGTTATTTTTTTCAGTGTGAAGTTTATATAATTTGACTGCTCCTCAAATTATATAAACCAGCTTTGATTAATTTTGAAGCAAAAAAAAAGAAACTGAAGATCTTTGGCTTTAACATTTCTAGAGAAAAAGTTCCAAATATTTCCATCTATCTTCTGTTACTGTTCTTAATATTTATTGAGATTTTTTACGCAGTTGATTAATACTGAGTTGCTTCACAGTAGCAAAATAATTCATCATCACATATTTCAGTTAATGGTGTCAGCCACCTTTCACACAGATAATGTTGATCGTCATAAAGGTATCCCTTAGGTGCATTTAGAATTTCCAAATGAGATTAGTTATCTAAACAAGCCCCCAATAGTATTATTGTACATTATTTAATTACTGTAATCTCAAATGTTAATTTCAGAGAAAGTTATTCAATGAAGCCTTTGGGAAAATATTAATATTATGTATGTCTTTAACATATTGTTTTCTCCTAGTCCATCAGCCTCATAGAAAGGGGAAATCCATCCAGGAGCCTGGAAAATGTGTGTCGCTGGGCTTGCCAACAACAAAAGTCTGATCCCAATCACTCTGAACACCATGATCACGCAATTTTCTTAACCAGGCAAGACTTTGGACCTGCTGGAATGCAAGGTATTTCCATTACTATGTAGCAGAAAAACTTAAGGGCATGACTTTTCAAGAGTATAAGTGAATCACTTTGCTGTACATTTGAAACTAACACAGCAGTATATATCAACTATTCTACAACGTAATATAAAAGTTTTTTAAAACTTAAAAAAAAAAGACCAATCCTGAATCAGGGAGTCTGTTCACATGTTCACATCTCCACCATCATTTTCATCTTTGCCTCAGCCACGTGTGCATTTGCTTTCTGTTGCTTCCAGTGACTTCTGTGGAATTCACAATGTTAAATGCCACCTAAATGCCATGACATATTATGCTCTCCTTTACAATAATAGGTGTACATTTGGGGTACAGAGGGGCTGCTATAAAATGCAGTGCAATTTCCACTGAGTACTTGGAAGGGGAAAGGAGGTGCTATGGGAAACGTCTGTTGCCAAAGAACTTTCTCCCCAAGTCAGCTTACATCTATCTATCTAATAAACTCTGATGTAGACTTAAAAAAAAAAAAAAAAAGTTAGACTGACCACTTTCTTTTCAACGTGGATGGAATCTCTGGCTCCCTTCATCAGTACCATGATTTGAAGGAACATTCACCACAGCAGAAAGGTAGGGCTTAGTTGGTGGGCAGAGCAGAATGGTAACCCCAGGCAGTTCCTTCCCCTAGGAGAGGAGAAAATTGCAGACCCAGTGAATCCTTTCAGAGCCCGCTACCTGTGGCTTTCCCAAGAGAATGTGGCATGATGCTAGCAGCGAAATAATACTGCCTCTGTTTCCTGAAAAGCTTTTTTCTTTTTCCCTCGGCAAAGGTCCAGTAGTAATTCTTAATGGGTTTTCTCATAAAATGAAAATAAAAGTAATTGTTATTCTCTACAGGATATGCTCCAGTCACAGGCATGTGTCACCCAGTGAGAAGCTGTACCCTGAATCACGAGGATGGTTTTTCATCTGCCTTTGTAGTAGCACATGAAACTGGCCATGTGTAAGTCACTGTTGACAGCTATAGAGTGGGGGAAAAAACAAGGTCTTTTCTTTCTGCCTCTCTCAGTATTGTTCATACTTTGGGCAGAGCACATGCCAGCGTGCAACTCTCAGCCTCTTGCCAAGTTTGAGGAGCTGAAAAGAGTGAAGAGGTCATGCACTGAAACCAAATGAGTGACTGGCTTGCAGAGACACTCGTGGGCTTTTCGTAGCTAAAGAACAAGAAAGGCATTTCTGCCAGATTGCTCCCCGTTTCACAGTGTCTGTGACTCCTCCACAAAAGCCTTGTTAGCTTAAAAAAATACCTATTTCCCTGTACATTTCAAAACAGAAATTATGCCAAAGCCGTGGTCCGTATGTTGATTCTTACCAGTGAGGTCTTGCTCTGTGTTCTAGGTTGGGGATGGAACACGATGGACAGGGCAACAGGTGCGGTGATGAGACGGCTATGGGAAGTGTTATGGCTCCCTTGGTGCAAGCCGCGTTTCATCGTTACCACTGGTCCCGGTGTAGCGGCCAAGAACTGAAAAGATACATACAGTATGTCTCCTTCTTTGTGTCGTGAGAACGTTACAGTAGAAATACAGACGTGAAACTGTCTCTTAGGACATTGATCATAACTGAACTCCCAGTGAATGAAAACTCTTGTTCATGATAAACATTTTCTTGTGACTTAGCTTTTGGCACAGTAATTCCATAATGTGATTATAATATTTGAAGCTGTAAGCCTAGCCTTGAAGTGAATTTTTAAATGTGATTTCCTTTCAGTAAATTCTCTGTGGGATCTTTGACTAATGGTAAAAGTTGATTTGAGAATGAAGAGAGGGTGGTCACACAATGCCTGCATAGGGTATACCACCTGTACCCCATAGGGTGGATGTCAGAATCTGCCTTGCCACACCATGGGGGTTCAGCTAGGGACATGAACAAGGTCGTTACAGTTCTACTGTGTTTTTGAGTATGCTTGGCTTATTTTCCTGGGAAGAATAAAGGTGAATGGTCTTTTTCTAAATGGAGCTGAAACCAAAATCCTTAAAAGATATGCTTTCATGAACTTGCTTTATGATTTGATGAAATTCCAGAGTATGTAACCTAAGAATACTTTCTCACTGAGACATGATAAAAAAAAAATGAACATTTAGCTGTATGCACCATTTTCCTTCCTCCAGTTCCTATGACTGTCTCCTTGATGACCCATTTGAACATGACTGGCCCAAACTCCCAGAACTTCCTGGAATCAATTATTCTATGGATGAGCAGTGTCGTTTTGACTTTGGAGTTGGTTATAAAATGTGCACTGCGGTACGTTACAGTCAATTTAGATTTTTGCATCTTAAAATCTATTTGTGTAGCTCCTGTTTGGTGACCTTTACAGATTCACTGGTGCAAGAATATGAACCAATGATTTGTGTTTGCTATGTCTCTACATGCTATAGCTAAGTGCTTTAAATATACTGTCTTATTTAATCCTTGTGACAGGCTAGAAGGAAGTTGGTACACTTTTATTTTACAGATGAACAAGCCAAGACTTACAGAGGTTATGCAACTTGCTTAAGTCACACATCTGGTAAATAGGGCTTTTTATATGTTAGAGGAAGCTTTACGTGTTAGAGCAAGAAAAAATGTATTTCATTGAAAGAAGTTGATCTGCTGTTGAAATTCTGCCTTTGCAGATGCTATTTGGTTTGCCTGTAAGATATACAGTCAGTTCCTGTTTTCCTGTGTTAATGTTTTAACCTGAGAATTCTAAAGCTCTGGCTTCATATTGTAAAAAATTAAAATTTCTGCATTAAGTAATAGGAATTAGAACAAAAAACCCAGATAGAAAATGAGTACTAATTTTAAAAGAAAGCTATGACGGAGTTTCCCTGGTGGCTCAGTGCTAAAGAATCTGTCTGCCAATGCAAGAGACATGCATTCCATCCCTGGTCCCGGAAAACCCCACATGCCTTGGAGCAACTAAGCCCATGCGTCACATCTATTAAGCCTCTGCTCGAGAGCCGGGGAGCCACAACTACTGAAGCCTGTGCACCTTAGACCCCTCGCCCTACAGCAAGAGCAGCCACCGTGATGAGAAGCCTGTGCTCACAACTAGAGAAAAGCCAGTGCAGCAATGAAGATCCAGCACAGCCATAAATAAATAACACTAAAGAAAAGAAAGAAAGCTATGATGATAAGACTGTATGTGGATAATTAATGGTATGTGTGTGTCTGCTCAGTCATGTCTTTGCTTTGAGGCTTCATGGACTGTAACCTGCCAAGCTCCTCTGTCTGAGGAATTTTCCAGTCCGGAGTACTAGAGTGAGTTGCTGCTTCCTACTCCAGGGGATCTTCCCTACCCAGGGATCAAACCCGCATCTCTTGCCATCTCCTGCATTGCGGGTGGATTCTTTACCACTGTGCCACCTAGGAAGCCTAAGTAACGGCATAGGGAATGAATATATGGATAAACTGGCATTTGATATACAGGTTTATTTTTTATATCTAAAAATGATAAGAAATGTACTGTTATGAAGAGAGTAGATGAGGAAACAGTACATACAAATATGTGTGCTTAAATATACACTTGGATATTATAATATAGTGATTTAGGAAAATAAAAACACATTCTTAAGATGAGAAAACTAAGATTCTGATCTGGCTCTATTACTGTTTGGTTTGTATCCATAACTATATAACCCATATTTCTCAGCCATGGTATGAAGATCAAATATATACAAGTACTTTATAAACTACATGAATGTATTGTGACATTTTGTTACACTTGGAATACAGTATCTTACATGGAAAGTTTGACAGATAATTTCTGCATTTAGTGAGCTCATGATGAGCATTTTTATTTTTTATGTCTAACTGGTTCATACATACAGGGATAAAGATAAGCCATTTTGATGGCTTGAGAGCTGCAAAACTGCTATGACATTTTCATATTTACAATGTTTGTAATAATTACTCACTCTTTAAAAATCTGAAAACCATAAAATAGAAATGGCATGCAGAATAGTAAAAGTCAACTGGAGAACCAGACAAATCATTGTTCATCAGTGTTCTTTTAGAAGAGCAGAATAAAAGTATTCTTTACTTGGAATTCTTAGGCATGTTTGTTTTCTTAACACGCTACAACTTTGACCATTAACTTGAAATTAAAATATCCAAGAAACATGACATGAAGAAACTGTATAGCCGGTATTATCAGTACAAGTCATTCCATCTCTACGTCACTGAGAGTTTGGTTTTTCTCTCTTTCAGTTCCGAACGTTTGATCCATGTAAACAGCTTTGGTGTAGCCATCCTGATAATCCCTACTTTTGTAAGACTAAAAAAGGGCCCCCACTTGATGGAACCGAATGTGCTGCTGGGAAAGTGAGTATAATCTGTTTATACAGTAGAGATATGTTGCATAAGAATCATCTTTAAAATGGCACGTATCGTCATCTTTAAGAAAATTATAGGATGTGAAGTTTCACTGTGATAATGCACGAACATAATGTATTAGTTTCCTAGAGGTGCTCTAGCAATTACTAACAAATTACCAGAGAGTGGTTTAAAACAACAATTATTCTCTCAGTTCTGGAGGCCAGAAGAACAAAATTGGTTTCACTGAGCTGAAATCAGTGTGTGGGCAGAATGGCCCTCCCCGCAGAGGCTTTCGTGGACAACCTGTTCTTGGCTCTTCCAGCTTCTGGCTGGCTGGGTTCCTTGACTTGTGGCTGTGCCACTCTCATCTCTGCCTTTGTGCCCACACTGCCCCCTTCTCCTCTGCGTGTCTTTTTCCCTCTGCCCCTTTCTTATAAGGATACATGTGATGGCATTTAGGGTTCACCTGAATAATCCAGGGTAATCTCCCCATCTAAAAATTCTTATGTAATTACATGAGCAAAGGCTGTTTTCCAAATAAGGTAGCATTTACATATTTTAAGGATTAGGACTTGGCATCTTTGGGACCACTGTTCAGCCCCCGACTGATAGAATAGGAAGCGGCTGCTCAGCAGAGTGTCTGGGCTCTAATGGGATTTGATTTACTTGCTGGCATCACACTTCTTGTGAAAGTTGTCCAGAAATAAAGTCATGTGAACTTAGACGATTTGGCCTTGCTCCTTGGGGAAAGATGCCCAGAAGTTTTCAATCTCAAGTTGTGTAGTAAGGATTCAATGCTCAGAAACTGGCCCAGTGCCAAGCTTCACTACTCATGAGGGGAAAGATCACGAAACCCCAGACAAAGGCATGTTGAGAACTCATGTTGAAGGGCTTTGACTAGTTTGGAAATAAGATATTGTAGATAGGACCAAAACCTGGCAAAGAAGATTTATATAGTTTTTAGTTCTTTTAAAGCCCTTTAAAGCTCCGTTTCAAATGTGTATAAACTGTACTTGCTATCAGAATTACATACATAATAGTAATAATAAAATCTGTCATTATCCACGTTTAAACTGTTAGGAATTATGTTAAACTCATAACATACAGCATGTTGCTTTTGGGAAATTTGGTATTATAGCTTAATGACTGAAAAAACAAAAGTAACAATAAGTTGATTCGTTTTCGCTTTATGCAAAAGATATCCTCTAAACCAAATCTGGACATCCAATTTCCCTAAATATATTTGTGTTATGTTTAAATTTCCTAAAGTTGAGTTTTAAGAAGCACTTTTATTGTGTGTAGAATAAAAACATGAATCAAAATGTTAGAAAGGAAAAGAGCTAATGCTTTTCGAGCATCTGCTGTGTGTTGGGTACTATAAGCTCTATGTCTCTACAGTATCTGTGTTTTAGTATTCCCCACTTAGTTCTTCTGGTCAGAGGGTCTTACACTATCCATGGTCCTTTCCGGGCCCCAATTTCCTCATCTGAAAGGTAAAGATAATATATCTGACCTATCTATTTCTTAGAATCATTATGAAAGCTATATATGTTATAATATATCTGACCTATCTATTTCTTAGAATCATTATGAAAGCTATATATGTTTTAGATATATTATATTAATTGTTTTTGAAGTTAAGGCATATAATTTCCTGTCATTATTTAAAGGGGAGGATATTGCCCTTAACAAATTCCAATAATATGGATAACAAGGGATGAAGGGTAGACTAGCACCGACTGGGCAAATTAAGTGCTCCGATCTCCTTATTGATTATGATGTTTGATACTCACTGATAAATGGGTCATTTAAAAACTTGTCTGAATTAATGTTATTTTTTATTTTAATTTTATACTTAAAATGCAAGTCTAAATTACCCAGTATGTATAGGTCACCATATTGTTGTAATTACTTTGGGATGATTTAAGTGTTTTTTCACCAGAAAAAGAAGTAAAAGAGAAAGGAAGTCTTTCGCTTGGTGGTCCTTGTATAACAACTTCAATTTGAGCATGGGCACAAAGTTTCATAATTGTTTTTGTCATTTTCCTAAGTGGTGCTATAAAGGCCATTGCATGTGGAAGAATGCTAATCAGCAAAAACAAGATGGCAACTGGGGATCCTGGACCAAATTTGGCTCCTGTTCCCGGACATGTGGAACTGGTGTCCGGTTCAGAACACGCCAGTGCAATAATCCAACGTGAGTGTAACTCCTGTCATGCACATCACTTGGGGACAGACCAGAAAATGCCTCAATATTATGCCATTAATGTTCAGTTTCACAAAGTACATGTAAAACACAGACCGTGAAAACTAAGTGTGTAAGGGTCTATTTTGGGTAAATCCCCACTAATCCATCTAGTGAAGAGTAGTCCGTGATTAAGGTTAGAGATTGTTAAAGAAATTGCTGTGTAGGAGGCTCTGGAACTGAGCAGGGAAAGCAGATCACTGTGTCCTTAGGACTGGGCACCGAGGCTGCGAGACCTGCTCTGGGAAGCACAGGCCTATTGGCAGAAGCAGCACTAACCACAGAGGCTCCCTCACTTCAGAGTCAGGAGAGGAGTACTTCAGAGCCGAGCCACAAAGACGGTAAAAGAAAGACCAACGAACTGTTGGGGGGAAAGTTATCCATTTGTCCTCCCAGAGAACATTTTTGGAATCCCTGTTGTGTGCTTAGTAAATCTTATTTTCTGCAGGGAAAAAAAAAATGAACTATCAGGGTTATTAGGACAGTCTTCCTTGGGAAGGGTTTAACATTTGGGACCCGTTTTTTTTGTCTGGCAGCAGGATGGCTCTGAGCACATCTTTGTACAAAGACTGAGGGATCTGTTTCACAGGAAGAGATGATGGCAGTATTCACAGAAGCAACAAAAACAATAAAAATTATAGTAGTAAGAACAGCAAGGGCTCACCACATGCCACACTCTTTTTTAAGTGTTTTAAACACAGTAACTCATTTAATCCTTGCAATTTTTCTCTAAGGAAGATAGGATTATTGTTTGCATTGGATGTATTAAGAAACAGGCATAGAGCCATGATTAATGTTTCTTTGGGTTGCAAATACATGTTTTATGCATGATAAAAATATATAATTTTCCTGAGACCACATGCCTGTTTGTTGATTCTTTATATACTTTTTTGTGCGTTTAAAACATATCATTTGAAGGAATACACTGTTTTAAAATATACTGATTTGAATTTGGGGCTTCCCTCCAGCAAACCCTAGCAGGGAGAGGACAGTGCTTTGGAAAAGGGATTGAAATTAGGAAGTATGAGTCCATTCACGCGGCTGGCAGCTCAGAAGCTCTGGCTTTCTGCCCTCCAGCACTGTGCCTGCAAGCTTCAGCCACTGGACCAGAGCCAAAAGGCCTTTCTCAACGTTGTCTTTTCTTTAGGCCCATCAATGGTGGTCAGGATTGTCCTGGCGTTAATTTTGAGTACCAGCTTTGTAATACAGAAGAATGCCAAAAACACTTTGAGGACTTCAGAGCCCAGCAGTGCCAGCAGCGTAACTCCCACTTTGAATACCAGAATACCAAACACCATTGGTTGCCATATGAACATCCTGACTGTGAGTAGACACCCACGCTTCTCCTGCTGTGTGGACAGTTACTTAGAGCTTAAGCTTTGCCAACACACAATCCCTTGGACTTTCGATCCTCACTTGGCAATTTAGGAAACTTGGTGCTTATAGGGGTGAGTCCTCCTGGGTTTCCAAGAATAAGGCTAATACACTCCTTTCTCTAGAGAGGTGAGAATTATGGAATAGTTCCTGGCAGGCAGTACAGCCACCATCACTATTGAAAAGACGAGTGGAAAGCAATGCCTGGGAGAGATGCTGAGTTTCCTCATGCAACTGAAATCGCTCTGCTGGGAAATGCCTCTGGAATATTGTGATTTTTCTTTTCTGAACAACTAGAGAAAATACAGCTATTTTACAATCAAGTCAGGAACAAGACAAAGAGCATTATTGAATAACAAAGGCACTTCATAACCCTTTACTTTTGTACCGTACATTAGTTATTAAGAAATACACTGGGAAATTTCCCTATCATGTTTCACTCCTTAGCTGTGAATTTTCAGTTAAATCTGTTCAGATGGGAACTTCTTGACATATGTCTTATTTGTGTGAATACACTGCTGAGTTCAGTTTAAATCTGTTTTAAAGGAAAGATGCACATGTGGAAGAATTCAGAATTGCAATGCATTATTTTGATTAATTTGAGGAAAGTGAGTCACATAAATTAGATTTAATTAATGAGATCCTACAAGAAGCAAAAATTGTACTAGGCCACTGGGTCAAACAAAAGAGAAACCTTTTCAGTGCTCTGCTGCTACTGCTGCTGCTGCTGCTAAGTCGCTTCAGTCGTGTCCGACTCTGCGTGATCCCATAGACGGCAGCCTACCAGGCTCCTGTGTCCCTGGGATTCTCCAGGCAAGAACACTGGAGTGGGTTGCCATTTCCTTCTCCAGTGCATGAAAGTGAAAAGTGAAAGTGAAGTCACTCAGTCGTGTCCGACTCCTAGCGACCCCATGGACTGCAGCCTACCAGGCTCCTCCGTCAGTGCTCTAAGTGTCACTAAAACTAAATTGATTTTGAATGAAATTTATTGAATAACCCTGGTTAAATCTAGGGTAGCCAGAGAGCCTGGGTTGTATGGGACCAGTCATACCAATTTATATTGTTAGGGGCTTTGCTAGTGGCTCAGATGGTAAAGAATCTGCCTGCTCTGCAGAAAACCCAGGTTCTACCTTTGGATCGGGAAGATCCCTGGAGAAGAGAATGGCAACCCATACCAGTATTCTTGCCTGGAGAATTCCATGGACAGAGAAGCCTGGCGGGCTACAGTCCATAGGGTCACAAAGAATCAGATATGACTGAGCAACTAACACTTTCACTTTCATCCCTTTCTATATCATTAATAGAGCTCCTTTTCACTATCTGAATTATCCCAGTTTAGATGACAAATCATAGGGTCACCCTGGCTAAAATAAGTATGCCAAGTATGCGTACCCCCCCCACTCTTTATTTATACAATTTGTTTCCAGGAAGCCATGTTGAAACTGTATATTTTAAAAACAAACTATACTATTCAAATATACCATTTTGCATAAATAGTTGACTTAATAATCCTCCATCTTATACAGCCAAGAAAAGATGCCACCTTTACTGTCAATCCAAAGAGACTGGAGATGTTGCTTATATGAAACAGCTGGTGCACGATGGAACGCGCTGTTCCTACAAAGACCCGTACAGCATATGTGTGCGTGGAGAGTGTGTGGTGAGTTCAGGTTGCTTCCACCAAAGCTTCCTACAGTACTGTGTCATTCTCCTTTTCTTCTCATTCATCGGCATATTTTCAGAATTTTTTTTAACTCTTTCTTATGTGAGATCACATTACAGTGAGAGTCTATGAATAGTTCTGTAGCTCAACTAAATTTGGAAGAAATTGCACTTAATAAAATCAAACTTTGGTCACCAGAGAAAATTTTTCAATATCTAATTTGTTTTTCTCATTTCCAGTCAAATGCATTTCAGGGGGTTCCTGAGGCCTCAGGGCTGGGAATACAACTGGAACCATGCCTTTGCTTTGAGTATTTTATCCT